>NW_027457554.1:0-600000 GCF_050624435.1 Tenrec ecaudatus | reverse complement strand
CCCCACCACCACCTCCCTGACAATACCCCACGTTCCTCTAGCATTGGTAACCACGTGGATTCCCATGACACTCCCCTTCCCCCTTCCCCCCAATGCATGGCTGAGTGACTCCCAGGTTGGGCACAGAGTGAGAGTCAGGGCAGGAGTGACTGCTCAGTACCCCTGTGTCCAGGATGAGGCTTCACCCCAGCCATTCATCCCATTCATCCCATTCATGAACTGGACCCCATGGGAGAGTGCGTGGAGGTGGGCAATTACAGCGGAGATGGTGCCCCAGGATGTCTCCACTGGTGGAGGGTGGTGGGCTCACGGGTGCTGCACATTCTGGGGGGTGGGAGTAGGGGGGAACAGGGGCTCCTGCTTGCACATGTGAGAGAGAGAGAGCCTTGCCCTGCCCTGCCTTCTCTGCCTCCACCTTCTGACCCCTGACTAGATTCTCTTCTCCCCTTGGAGGGCGACGGGGCCTGTGCCTTGGGAGAGCTGCAGGGGACTGTGACAGCAAGGGACGGGGAGGCAGCAGGCTGCCCATGAGCCGAGGTTGGTTTGGAGAGGGAAGAGGAGAAGGCAGGCCAAAGGGCACAGTTGCAAGAGGCCAAGTCCAGGCAAGCTTGCTGGGACTATGCCAAGAGAGGCTGCCCTAACCCCGTGCTGCTCCAGTAGGCAAGGCATTCCGAGAGGGCCTGCTCTTCTCTGCAGACCAGCCAGCAGCAGGAAGCTGAAGGATCGCACGGGTCTGCAGATGTGTGTGTGTGCCCATGGACTCACACCACACAGACACACACACATGGATGGACATACCACAGGCACGTATACCATAAACACACCTGGATGAACACACACCACACCAATGACACGCATCTACCAAAAACACGTGAACATCTATCACAGGTGCGCCCGCACACACACATGCACACATGGACAGGCATGAGTGCAGAGGGCTGAGCCCGTGGGTGGGACAGCCGTCAAGTCTGGGGAAGGGAGTGACATGGTCCAGAAGCTGCCCGGGGACCATGGGTTGCCCTGGCGGGTGGGGGTGAGGCTTCTCTTGGTCCCAGGGCAGTGGGCGTCTGGTGCGGGAGGTGCAGAGCAGATGGGGACCCTGCTCCAGGAGCCCCGAGCGGGCGATGCGGGCATGTCCACATCCAGTCACACCACCACTGTCCTGAGAGGTGAACTGGCTTTCTGTGTGCCCACATTAGGGGCCCGGGCCACGTGTTCCAGGGAGCAACTTGTGCAGACTGGAGCTTGGGACCGCTTACTTAATCTGAGAGGCCCTGTCGGACGGCCTTCAGCAAAGCTCAGCCTTTGAGTTCTGGGCTTCTGGCTTCAGGGCACGGTGAGGGCAGCTGCTGGTTCTGGCCCAGCTGCAAGCAGCCTCGCTGTACCTGGCCCTTCTGGGGACTCCAGATAGCACTGGGGAAACTGGGTGCACCGAGAGGCTGGGTTACTTGCTAGAGACCACATTAATTAGCAGTGGAGTTGAGACCCGATATGGCCCTCACCGTAAAAAGGAAGTGTTTTCTTCCCTGGTGACCCTTGGCCTTCCCTGAGGTCAAGGGTGACCATAGCAGCCACATGAAGAGTGTCAGAAGCAGGGCACAGTGACTGCCTCAACCTCCCCACTCTCCCCCCGCCGGGGCTCTTCAAGTCTTGGCCTAGTGCCTCTATTGCTGGGGAGCAGGCTGGAGAGTCCCCCACCCCTGCAGGGCCCACAACCTTCCTAGCAGTGCCAGCGGATCTGAGAAGGCACAGCCTGGCCAGTCTCCCTGGAAATGGTCCCATTGAAGATCTGGAGAGCAGACCGATTATTTTCCTTTGATTGTGTTACAGACACCTTACAGGAGAGAAGGACGTTTATAGATCACTGTCTACAGTTTCTGACCTTCAAAGCACTCAAATCATTGCAATCAAGTCAATTTCTATCATATAGGCCCTGTAGGACAGCACACGATGGCCCCTGCGACTCTCTGAGGCTGTCACTACGGGAGCAGACAGCCGAGCCGCGTCTTTCTGATGGGTTTCCGACCACTGACCTTGCCACGAGCAGCAGCCCGGGGCATGCCTTTTTCTGACCTTGGGTTTGAGTAATATATATATACACACATATAATGCATATATATATATGAATTTTAATATAGAGGGTTTTTGTTTTAAGTGGAAACATGCAGAGCAGTTTAACAATTTATACACATTTTGTTTGCAGCCCTCATAATATAACACAGCACTCTTCTTGCCTCCTCCCTGGCCCCTCCCTCCCTCCTGAACTTTGAGGGCAAATGCTCCCCTTTGCTCTGGGAAGCAAGTGCCTCACAGGTGCCATGCGTTCACTTTATCAGCTCGACTGTTGCTTGGGCAGGAGTGATTCCCGGAGCTGGGCTCTGTTTTGGATTTGAAGGGCCCTGGTCTCGGGGTTCCAGCAGTCCCTGTCAAACTTGTAATGCCCTCTCTTCATGAAGTCGACTTCCATTGGGTTTCAAGCTGTGCACAAGTTGCCAGTTTGAGCTCAACCAGAGCAGTTTGATGCGGTGGCTGGACACCATCTAACTCTCCTGGTCTCCAGGACAAGGATGGAGGGCTGTGGTCTTGGTGGTCCGTTAGTCCTGTGGACTGCTTTGCTTCAGTTTTTGATTTTCTTCACTCGTCTGCTCCAGATGGGGAGAGAGGGGATTCTAGTTGCTAGAGGTGGCTTTGCAATGGAGACAAACATTTTATACTAAAGTGAGATTCTTACATGACATTTGTGTGAATGCAGAGCCCCTGCTCATCTTCCTCCGTGCTCACCCTAGCTGACCACCTTCCTGCCTCAGAGGATAGGGCACTCCCTCTGCCCGTCCACCCTCAGGTCCTCACTTTCAGTCCCACAGGATCCTGTGGTATCAACCCCCCCCCCATCAGCCCCGCCCCCAGCCTACACAAGGATTACAAACCGTCGCTCCACTCAGACTCTCTGTATCTAGTGTCACCTCCCCTGTGTTCCTCAGAGTTTACTCTGCACCCATGAGATTATTGATTGGTTTCCACCCATAGTGACCCTCTGTGTCCCACAGGGCTTGCTCTGGGGGCAACTCTCAGAGGGGGAAGCCAGGAGGAGGAGGGGAGGGAGCATTGGGGCAGAAGAAGCTGTGATGGACCCCACAGAGCCAGACTGCCCACGGAGGACAGGACCCTGCGGCTGTTTCCTTGAAGGGGAGCCCCTCAGGGCAGATCAATGCTCTGGAGACCCTATCGCAGGTGGAGGCCCCTCGACTCCTCCTCAGTCCCGCCCTCCACACCCTCACCTACATCTGGACCTGGGTGAGCTTCTCCTGGGCCGTCAGCTGCCTTTCCAAGTCCTGGTGCCAGGCATGTGGCCCTCTAAGGGGTGGATCCCTACTCACCCCACAGTCAGGGTCTAGCAGGAGGTCCTCTCAGGAGGCCAGCCAGACCTCAGCCTGACCCAGCATTCCCCGAAGCTCCTCCTGGTCCTGGCTCACCAGGCAGTGCTCCTGGTGAAGGGCCCAGGTCGTCCGGAGCTCCTGCAGCTGCCTGTTCAGCTCCCGGAGACGCTGTGACCTGGGGGGCAGAGGGCTGTTGGGAGGGGAGCAGGGTGTCGCCTGGGTGGGGCAGGACTGGGTTACCGTGGAGCAGGGAGAAGCAGGAAAGGGGGCTCTGGCCACGCGCCACCCTGGCCCTAGCCCTCAGCGCGCACATCTCTGGGGCTATGACCTGGCTGGTGTCCAGCAACTGCTACCCCGCCGGCCGCACTGCCTGGGCTCTCAGGCAGAGCTCCTGCCCCAGTGTCTCCTTGGCCCCAGCTGGCCCTTCTGAGGATATAGACTAGCGCCTGCTCCTCTTGAGCCCGAGTGCTGGGTGTGGGACAGGGCATGGGAACAGGTCTTAGGGCCAGGAGGGCAGAACAGGGAGGAGGCACGGAAGAGCTGGGTGCCCCCACCCGCATGGAACAGAGCAAGCCCCCATCCAGGTGGGGTGGCACATACAGCAGTTCTTGGCAGTGCCTGAGGAAGGCGTGGCCATGGGCTGCCCACTCCAGCTGCTGGCCCTGCTCCAAGGCCTTCATGTCCAGGTGGCCCAGGCCTCCTGCACCTCAGCCATCTGCCCGCCCAGGCCCTCCTGGACCGCAGGGTGTACCTGAATGGCCTCCATCCCCATCTGAACCACCACCTCGTCCACCGCCACCAGCTCCCTCTGCAGCTGGCAAAGAGCAGGCTGAATGCTTCTCCACCCAGGACTCTGCAGGCCATCCTGACTGTACCCCAGCCTAGGTCAAGCCCAGGCTCGTCACCCCCCATCGCAGAGGGGGCAGGGGCAGGCTGCAGTCCTGCCTGTGGTCAGCTGGGGGTGAGGGCTCCTCATCCATCCATTGCCTACAAAGAGGGGTTGCCGCGGGGCGGGGGAGGACTGGGGCCCTCCCCAGCAGGAGGCGGTGCTGGTGCTGCAGGAACTCCACAGACGCCAGGTCGTGGCCAAGGACAGCACCCTCCACCAGGACCACCTTCTGCATGTGGCCCCACAGCTCGAGCGCCGCCTTGTGGAAGTCGAGGGCACAGCGGGAAGGAGGGCCAGCAACTTTCTCCCTGAGAACAGGGCCTCTTCCTTTTGAGCAAAGACTGTGGCTGGGGGATTTGTGGGGCGTTAACAAGGAGGGAAAAAGGATGAAGACTCTATTCCCTAACTTATAACAGTGAGAATCTGGAAAGCTGGTGTTCCACGGTAGGAAAGCGTCTACTTTGGTAAGTTAGAGGTAAAGTCCAAGTACATTATCCTACTTTAAAAATCATTCCCACGGATTCTCCGTTAACAGCTAGGCTACCTTAATGTGAGCACATGGCTGATTGTATCTCTGTGTAGAAGCAGATATGATCCTTTTGCCCTCTCTTCCCACCGTGACACCCAGCCCCCTTTGTAGCTTCCCCCAATGCAGGTATTAGCTTTCCTCACCTTGGTGAGCTCAAGTACAGGGGCCTTACGATAGATACCGCCCACCTTGTGACCCATGTCACTACTGAAGAGGTGTGTCTCCAGGCTCCCTATACACGTCTCAAGATAGCAAAGGTTCCACTTCTCCCAGTTCCACGCGGTCCATCAAGAGGAGCTGAAGTGAGAATGCCTAATAAAACATGTCTGACTCTGTATTGTATTCTCTCGCCCCTGTCTTTCCTGTCCTCTGTGACTTTACCGTGACCTTTACCTATTATCATCGCTGTACATTCACGCCTTCTGGCCCTTTGGTGGTTAGAAGATGGTTTCCTCTCATCACAGCCGGTTCCTGATGAGTCCCGGGGGCCACAGGCAGGGCCCGAGGGAGGAAAGGGTCTTGACACGCATGTTGGGTGGAAGGCAAAAAGATGGGGAGCCCTGAACACATGAGGACGGCGGCTCATGGAGCGAGTGGGCTGCCTGTCAGGGGGTCTGCCTGTAGCACCTCCAACAGTCAGTGAGGAGAGGGCTGACCCCAGGTCCACCCAGCCCCAGGATTTCGGTTGCAGGACCTGTCAGGTGCTCAGTGCACTGAGACACCAGATCCCGAGAAAGGAGGGTGCGGGGAGGGGAGGCAGGGAGCTCTAAGAGTGGCGGTCAGCAAGAAGACCAGCAGGGCCTGTGCCCCCAATGAAACTGCGGCCCGTGCTCAGGGAGCATTGGGAGAGTCCACTTCATGCTCCTGCCACAAGGGGTGACCTGCGCTGAAGGACTCCAAACTGGGGGCAGGAAGGAGTGTGGTCGGACGGGGAAGGCTGATTGATGCTGGGAGCTGGAGTCAGCCATGCCCCTTCATACACACATGCACACACGAGAATACACACAGAAGTACGCATGCACACACCTACATGCCCACCTCTACACATGAGCACACACACACACGCACACAAGCACACACATCTGGGTAGGCCCCTGTGTCCCGAGCCCCTTGGCTGTCGCTGGCCTGTCCCACTAAGGAACCCACCTCTGTGCGGGCATTCATTGCCTTGTCCAGCCTCACCCCTGTGGCCTCAACGCAGCTCCTGTGGACTTGACTCTGGGCCATGCAGCTGGGGGAGGCGAGTTCCAGGGCACCTGCTAGCCCCCTCAGAGCCTGCACCCTGGCAGCCCCACACTCTGCCCTTTCTCCCGGAAGACCTTGAACTTCTGTGCCAGCATCTGCCAAAGGTGGGGCTGGAGAGGGTCAATGTGGATAGGGTTCAGGCAGCTCCTAAAACTCACGAAAGGGCCAGCTGGCCCCAACAGCTCCCACATCCCTCAACCCTGGTTCTAGAACTCCGCAGGGCATCTCCTGCCCCCTCAGCCCACCCAGCATCTACCCTACCCTCCGTTCCTCCATCCACTTTCCCGGCACGACTCACTTCCACACCCTCCAAGTCCTGCCCACAGTCCTGGGACTCCGCAGTGGCCACCTTGCTGTACAGCCAGGCGTGGAGGAGCAGGGCTTCTCCCTCTAGTTGGCACTACCCCTGGGCCTCCGCTGCCCATAGTCGTACTGCGTGGACCTCCCTCACCGCCCACAGCTGGACAGCACTGTGGGGCTGCATCAGGAAAGTCACAGGGGATTGCTGCCCTCTCCTCTCTGGCTGCCCACCCCCTGCTCCCTAGGTTTCCCACCACCTGCCAACCTGTCTGAGTTCTGCAAATCCTCCAGGTGCCCGCAGAACCCTTTCAGCTCGCTCTGGGTGGCCTCCAACCATGGCATCAGGGTGCACGAGGCCCGTGTTCATGCCGTCCAGGGCACAGCCCTGCTCTGCCAGCCAGGATTCTACCTCCAGGAGCTGGGGTGACACCCGGGCGGGCCATTGCCTCCAGCCTGGGTTTGCAGCCTTGAGAAGGAGTGCACCGGCCCACCTGGCTGCTCTTTAGAAGCCCGCCCCCTGTTTCTTTTTTATTTCCCCCAGTTTACTCTGAAGGCAGTCTTGGTTCTCAGGAAGCAAGACAGCTCCTTCCCCGAGGTCCCCTGCAGCCCTGTGGCCTTTTCTTTTCCCTTTCCCACGAAGTTCTCCAGTGTCACAAGAACACGGTGGTTCCGGCCAGACGGTTGTCCAGAGTGGCTTATCTGTTTCACCACTGGACCTGGGTGTGCTGCCTCCTCCCCGCGGGGTTGGCAGGAGAGCTTTAAAAGGTGCTTCTGCCTAGGCCCCACCCCTGTAGATTCAGATTTTGTCTTAATTGGAGGCTGCATGTCCGTATCTTTTCAAAGTTCCAGGACATTCGAATGCAATAACCGACTGAGAAGAGCCACCGGCTTAGAAGACACCCCCACACCCACTGCCATTGGGTCCATTCTGCCTCTGTAGGAAAGCAAAGCTAAAGGACCCAGTGGGTCTCATCTCTGGACACGTGTGGAAGAGAGGCCTTGGAACAAGAGAGCGCTTAGAGGAGTTTCTAGGCACATCGAGAGTCTGGGTCCCCCATAGGAGTCCCCTTGAGCCCTGGACACCGGGCAGACCCCCACTTTTCGTGCCCCTCACCTCTATCTATCTGCAGCTGCTGGGCCTCCTGAGCCTGCTGTAGCCTCAGCCTCCTTTGCTCTGCCTCTGCACACAGGCAGCGCATAGCGCTCTCCAGCTGCTGCACCTCAGCTGCCACCTCTTGGGAGGCAAAGTGCTGTCCTGCAGCGTGTGCACTGTGTCCTCCACCATCCTGGCCAGGACCGGCTGTGCAGCTCTTGCTCCAAGTTCTGTGGAGTAAGCAAGGTCTCCAGGGCTGCTATGTGAACAGGCCATTCCTTGGGGGACTCCCTTGAAGCCTTATGGGGCCCCATAGACATGGACCCTGTCTCCATGGTCAGCAAAGAGCCAGGATGTCCCAAAGCCTGCTGAGGCAGAAGCTCCTCCTTGGGCCCCACATTGTGTCTTCTCGTAGTCTCCAGTGGTCACTCAGGGCCCTGTGCTTGCTCCCTGCTGGGGCAGACACCCTCCCCTCTGATCCTGGGGTGGGCTGGCACCTGGTGCTGCTGCTGCAGGTGCTGCACCTCGCTCAGACTCTGGCCGTTGTCCTGGGCTGTGGCCAGGGCCAGTTTTTCCTGCACCCAGGCCAGTTCCTCATCAGTGTCCCTACAGAACTGGGAAAGGAGGCTCCGGGCCTCAGGGCTCCCGCAGGCTCTCTAGCTTGCTGTCAGTGCAGGGGGTGGGGGTGAGGGGTGGGGGTGGGGAGGGTCACGGGGTGGTGGTGGTGCAGGGTTGACAGTCTTTAGGTGAGCTCCTCATGCTGGTCACAGGAGCGCTGGGAGTGGGTGTGCTGGGGACAGGGGTGGGATTCCTGCAGGGAAGGAGGAGGGGGCACAGGCAGATCTACTTCTGAAGCAGCAGCCGGGCAGGATCCTCCACGTTGAGGCTGAGCCCTTCAGGAATGAAGGCCCAGGCCCGGGCCAGCAGGCTCCGTGCCCTTTGAGCATGCTCAGCCACTGCTGCCTCCACGTCTGCCTGTGCCCCCAGGAGCTCATCCACCCCAGGACTGTCCTATCCACTGCCAGGGACTTGCAGCTCCTCCTCCACAGGATGTAGCCAGCTCTCCAGCTCCCAGATGCTCCCCCGTATGCAGGGCCTGGGGCAGGACGTGGGGTGAGCAGTGGGCACTGGGCAGTCTGGAGTCCCATCCAACCTGGCCCAGGGTGTGCACAGTCCCACCTTGCAGGTCTCCTGGAGCGTGGCCTCTTTCCTCCTACAGTTGGCCCTCAGCTCGCCCCAGAGCTGCTGCAGTTCCTGTAGCCTTGCCTGGAAGGTCTCTGAGGCCCAGTGGCCCCCCTGCAGGCCCCTCTGTCCCTCCTGCAGCCACAGTGGGCACACAGAACTCCTCCAGCCACCAGCCTTGTGGCTGTAGGTTCGGGGCACTAGCTTGTAAGCTTCGTGCCCCCCTCTATGTAATGGGCACAACAATGGATTATTTTGTTTCAAAGAGAGAAACCATATACAGTCCTGAGTGGGGTCCATCTTTTGTAGATGGGAATAGAGACACTTAAAAAAGAAGGGAAAAAAAGGATTGACCTCCAGTACCTTCACGGGCAGGGACAAATGCTCTGGTCTCACTGTGTCCCCTAAAAACATCATGTCAAAATGCTTCCTTTTAAATTATGGACATCACTGCATTATAGTTACGACAGCCAAAGGTGGAAGCCGCCTTTGAGTCCGTGGACAGATGGCTGGACCAAGTCAGTGAGTTCGAGTTCTAGAACGGAGTGGTGTCCTTTCATTAAAATAGGGGGATAAATGTCAGGTCACAAATTTACCTTGAAAAGACATGCTGGGAATTAAATAAATAAAATTCCCAACTCACTGCCATCCAGTCAACTCTGACTCATGGTAACCTCAAAGGGCAGAGTGGAACTGCTCCACGGGTCCCGGGGATGGTAACTCTTTTACAGACATAGAAAGCTACATCTTTCTCACAAGGCGCAGCTGGTGGACTTGAACTGCTGGTCTTGCAGATCACAGTCTAATTCCTAACCACTACGCCAGCAGGGCTGCTGGTAATGACATAAGCCAGACACAAAAAACAGGTGTAGGAACGAGCCAAGTAGAGAAAGTGTGAGCACAGGGAAAGGCACAGAGGCAGGCAGATCGGAGATATACGGGTTCACGGTGGCACCCTTGGGCGGGTTAGTGCCCCGTGACCCCGCTACCCATTTATTTATTATTATTATTACTTTTCTTTCCCCGCCTCTTTTTATCTGTCTACCATGTGTATCCCTGAATTTGGTCTGGTCCCTGCCATATTACCTGGTCCTCACCCCAGGAATGTTCATACAGTAGCTTTTCCCCTATGTCCCTTTTGCATTTTTTTAAAGCTTACTTCCGTGGACACAATGTGTACTTGTCCTTTTGTGCTTGGTTTACTTCGCTTAGCATGCTTTCCTCCAGTTCTTCCCATGCAGTGATGTGCTTCATAAGTTCATCACTACGTTTTAGCGATGCGTAGTACTCCATTGTATGTGTGTACCACAGTTTTTTTCCCCCCACTGAAAAAGAAATTTTTATTCTGATCCCACCAGCTGTACCATCTGTTATGCGCCTTCCTCCTTGGCAATCCGGTCTTTCTTGAGTGGTCCCATGAAAGCTTTTTTCTCTTCCACGGTCTGGAAATGGCCATGGCCAAACTTGGAGGTGGTGTCGATGAACTTGAGGTCGATCTTCTCCAGGGCACGGCGCTTGGTCTGCACCAGCAGGGACTTGTGCAGAGTCAGCACTCGCTTCTTGGTGCCCACCATGCAGCCCTTGAGCATGACAAAGTCATTGATCACTTCCCCGTAGTGGACAAAGTCGCCCAGGGGGTTGAAGCTCTTGTCAGAGAGATCATAGTCGGTGGAGGCGTTGTTTGATAAGCTTGCCATCCTTGACGAGGTAGCCCTGGCCAATCTTATAGATCTTCTTGTTGATCTCTGTGCAGTGGTGGTAGCCTTTCTGCACAGCGCGTGCCATCGAGAAGGCCACGCGGGCGGGATGCCAGGCCATGATACAAGCCACCTTGTGCAACCCTCGGTGGGTCTTAAGGGGCATCTTCTTGGTGTGCCAACGACTGGTGACCCCTTTGTAGCCTTTGCCCTTGGTCACCCCCGTGACGTCGATCATTTCATCCTTCCAGAACACCTGGTTCACAGGCACCAGCTTCTCTCGGGCCCAGTCCAGCTTCTCAGCCACGGAGCGAGCCCCCGTTCACCTGCATCTCCGTCAGGTGGAGCAGGCGCGTCTGGGTGTGGGCGATGGCGCGCATGACCGGGCAGGACTTCTTAATGCTGCTAAAGTCTTTCTCGAGCTGCTTCTTACCCTCGTCATCCTGCCACTTCTTGCAGTACTTGGTGAAAGCCTTCTTCTTCGACTTGTGCCAGTTCTTGTAGAACCGCCGCTTGCACTCGTCGTCACTGATGTGTTCCGCAAAGACCGTCTTGAAGGTCCGGAGGCAGCGAGGTGTCTCCACATAGCCCACGATGCCCACCACCACCATGGGAGGGGTCTCCATGATGGTCACGGCCTCCACCACTTCCTTCTTGTTCACCTTGGAGCCTGGCCTGTCGACCTCGCGCACAATGTGGGTCATGCCGGCCTTGTAGCCCAGGAAGGCCGTCAGGTGGACCTGCTTGGAGGCGTCATCTTGGGGAAGCTCTTCACCTTCCCGCCGTGCCGGCTGCTGCGCTTCCGAGGCAGGAAGCCCAGAGACCCATGCTGGGGCACCGAAACTTCCGGTGTGACATTACATCGTTGATCCCTGCTGGTAGAGGTACCCCAGCTTTTTAATCCAATTGTCAGGTGATGGAAATTTGGGTTGTTTCCAATTCCTTGCAATTGTGAACTGTGCCACAATGAACATTGGAGCACAGATGTCTGACCTTGGTTTTTTTCTTGCCCAGTAATGGGGAGGGGGAGTTGCTGGGTCATATGGTAACTCTATTTCCATCTGTTTTAGATATCGCCAGTAGACCTCTTTCTTACACACATATGAGTCTCCCTGGATTTGTTTCACGGATGATGTGTCTGGGTCATTGTGTGGTCGTGGTCTCTTTTAAGACTTGATCGATGTTTTCTTTACATTGTTTGTCCTGAAGGTCTCTTTTGTACCCTAAAACAAGGAGTCAAGGAGATGCATGGGACTTGACTGCTGAAGGGGGGCAGGAGTGAAGAAATGGACCCAAAGGGTGTCCATACCACTTCTGGGCTCCGCTCTGGAGCTGTTGCCAGCTGTCCATAAACTGTTGGCACCTGTGGCCGAAACTGCGGGCTGACCCTAGGCTTCTCTGGTTGAGGAGGTCTGCCTTTTGCTCCGGGATATGGGGGATGTCCGGAGGCTGAGGAAGGGGATCAGGTTGTGCTCAAGAGGCCCCTGGCATGGGAGTGTACTGGCTCAGCTCTTCCTCTGCAGGGTCCCACAGAAGAGGTCCCCTGGCCTGGCCCCGATGCTAGACCCAGTGGCATACCTGCCCCTGAACTTGGAGGAGGCCCATCTCCTGCTCCAAGGCCTCGTGTCTGTGCAGCAGCCTCTCCATGCTCTCTAGAGCCTTCCCAAGGCCCAGGACTCTAGCAAGGGCACACTGTGGAGGACGGGCACATTACAGGCTTGGCCTCTGCCCTTCTGCCCAGGGTTCTCTTCGATCCTTTCTTCCTGGCTGGTCTTGGCCTTGGCCTCAGGCAGGTGACAGAGTCTGATTAGTGTCTGCACAGTGACACTGTGGGTGTTGGGGACAAGGCTGCTGGATGGAAAACCAGTACCTAGCAGGGGTCCCAGGCCTTCCTGTCAATTCCCTTCCTGCCTCCCTTCCATGGGGTCTCTGTCTCATAGGCCAGGTGTTTCTGAAACCGCATCAGCTTCTCTTTTTGGTCCCAAAGAGGGACAGGCAATTCCAGCTGCTGGCCCCACCCCTGGATCCAGTCGCCGTCCTGTGTGATGGTCGGGACATCAGTGCCCTGATGTTCATACTGCCTTGGCCCCAAGTGGTGACCCCGTCTACCCCTCGGGCTGTGCCAAGGAGTGAAATGCTGACCAGGCTCAGGGACAGCACAATAATTTTTCTTTCACCCAAGATGACAGGGCCCAGGCCCATCAGTCTTCAGATCTAGGAAGTGGCTGGGCAGGGGCCATGAGTGTGTTCTCATGTGGAGGGTGCCCCTCACCCACCCCTGGGGCCCTGTCTACTCTGCCGATCACGATGACAGGTGTCCACACGGGTCTGAGAATCAAGGGCCCTGGGCTCCAGTCCTAGCTTTGCCCCTGGAAAAGCCATTAATTCTCCACATCCCGTTCCACCGCAGGCCGCCGCTTGGCCCCTAGTGGGGCTGAAGGTCACTTCTAAAGGTAAAATGGGGTTCAGGTGGGGTGCCCTCTGACCTGGCTAGCAGCCCTGAGAAAGCCGGCAGTAATCAGAGAGGTGTGAAGCTTGTGTCGCTGACCTTCTCCCAGGGCTTCCACTCAAGCCGGCCGCTCTCATAACGTGCCCAGTAGGCCCTGAACCCAGAGGCCTGGCAGCACCCTGGCCTGCTCTCTCAGCGCAGACTCCTGTGTAGTGGGAGGTGGGAAGTGGACCCAGCCTTGAGTACCGAGTGTACCCCTGCTGGGGCTGGCTCACAGCCCATAGCCCTCACTATAAGTCTCTAACCCTCACTAACAGCTCTGCAGTTGAGGGTTGGCCAGGCTCCTGGGCAGAAAGAAGCAGGGGCCATGTGATATGGGCAGATCCAAATGCCCTCTGTGGTCCCCAGAGTGTGGCCTAACCCATCCCCATGCGCTTCTGGGTGCTTGGGCACCTCGGCTTGGTCACCAGCCCTGGATTGGAGACCCTGGCTCCTTGGTAATCCCTCACCCACCAGAACAGGTTCGGTGTGCATACACACCTCACCCGTGTGCCCCAACAGTCTGGATACCCCGGCCTTATCAGGGTCACGCCCATGACCGTCCCGGCCATCACCTCCCTGTCCTGTGTGCTCAGCACCTCTGGAAGGTGCCATGCTTCTGGATCAGCCTCTCCACCTCTTCGACAGAGCCCTCCAGGGCACTGGCTTCCTGGAAGACCTGGGGCAGCCATGGAGGTGACACAGAGGTGGGGGGGGGATCGGGGGAACAGATGGTGGTTCAAAGGGAACCCTAGACAGCAACACCTGCCAGAACCTTGGTTAACAGCCTGGGCTCTCTGGGGGTGCATCAAGGGGCCTGCGGCTGGGGGTGGGGAGGTAGGTGCTGAGCAGGAGGGGACGGAACCTGAGGAAGAAGAGCACTCCAACCTGGGGGCCGTTAGGTACATCCAACTTTTGACGAAGTGGGGAGGAGCCCCATCAATTTCCAACCAAACCGCGTAGGGCTTGGCTGGCCGGGGCCAGGTGTGGGGAGGAGATGGCCCTGAGTGACCTGAGGCTCAGGTGTCCCCTTGGCCACTTGGGAAGACACACTATCTAACTCCGTATCAGAATAGCAGCCAGTGATCCAGGAAGCAAGGGGGATTGGGGTGGTACTACAGGAGAACTGGAGGTCCTGGGGTCAGTGTGTCTGTGTGTGGTGAGGGGAGCTGTCTCCTGGGCCTGCAGGATCTTGTCCAGATGCCACACAGTCTGAGGAAGAGCTGCTTGCGGTGCATGGCCTGCCGTCTCCTTTGCTTCCGTTCCCAGGCCTGAAAGACCTGCTCCCAAGCATCCTGCATGGCGCATAGCCTTTCCTGGACCTGGGCTTGGGCATGGACACAACCTAAGGTGGTGCTGAGGGAAGCTCCAGAGAAAAGGTGCCTGACTGGCCCACCCAAGGGGAGGGTATTGTTTGTGTTTCCACAGGGAAAGAGGGACCAGATATAAAGCCAGTGCCAGATGAATGCAGTGTGCCCGCACGGAGTGGGGAGCCAGTGGAGGGGCCTGAGGGCTGGGCTCCCATACCAGCTATGTGGACAACTGCCCCTGCCCCCAGAAGAATTTACTTCAGAGGACAGCACTGAAGCTGCATCTAGGAGAGAGGGGCATGTTTGATCAGAGCAAATGGGAGCAAAGAAGGGGGAGGAAGAGAGAGTGGAGCACATCCTGGCCCATCAGGCCTGGAGGACGATATCCCGGCTCTGAACAGCCAATGGACAGAGTGGACAATGGGGCTTATCCCACCACGAGACACACCGTCCATTGATGACCCAGGGCCCTAAGGGGGACAACACTGGAGACTCAGGGTTAGAACTGGCCCAGACTGATCCTATGGCACTGAGGCAAACCACTAAAACTGTGTGGCAGAGCAACCGTGGGAGCAGAGCAGGGAGCCCCTGAGGTAGTACAAAGGACAGACTCTGGGGCCAAAGCATGGTACCCCATTGTACCTGACTGAAGGACACGCCTAGAGATTAAAAATCAGACCTTCATCTATGTATAGGATTTTCTTTCTTTAAATTTTTTTTCTTTTATTCTTAAAAAAGCATTTTATTAGGGACTCATACAACTCTTATCAGAATCCATACATACATCAGTTGTATAAAGCACATCTGTACATTCTTTGCCCTCATCATTTTCAAAGCATTTGCCTTCCAAAATTAATTTATTCTTCTATGGGTAATTGGTTTCCTTTTTGTTGTCATTGCTGTGTTCTCACTCATTGCCTATCTTGCAATGACTTGATTTTTGGTGCATATTATTATCTCTACAGACCTATCTAGATACGATAGACTGCATGAATAGTTTGGAGGAGAAAACAAGGGGACCAATAGTTCCGGGGGAATAGGGGAGTGGGAGAGAAGGGGGCAAAGGGGTAGTGCTGAACAACCCAGGGACAGGGGAGCAATAAGTTATCCAAAATCAGTAGCAAAGAGGGTGTGAGTGGTCTGGTAGGGATTCAGCAAGGGCAAGGTAACCGAGAGAAATTACTGAAACCCAAATGAAGGCTGAGCATGATAGTGGGACAAGAGGAAAGTAAAAGGAAATAGAGGAGAGAACTAGGTGACAAAGGGTTTTTATAGAGGTCCAAAGATGGAATATACATATGTAAATATATTTATATGAGTGTAGGGAAACAGATCTATGTGCATATATTTAAAGGTTTAGTACTAAGGCAGCAGATGGACATTGGGCCTCCACTCAAGCACTTACTCAATGCAAGAGCACGTTGTTCTATTAAATTGGCATTCCAGGATTCACACCTTCCCGACACGATTGCTGAAGAAAAATGTGTGCATAAGCAAATGTGGTGAAGGAAGTTGACGGTGCCCGGCTATCAAAAGATATAGCGTCTGGGGTGTTAAAGGCTTGAAGATAAATAAGCGGCCATCTAGCTGAGAAGTATCAAAGCCCACATGGAGGAAGAACACCAGCCTGGCTGACCACGAGGTGTAGAAGGGTCCAGTTATCAGACATCAAAGAACTAAAAATCGTATCAGTGGGTGCCCACCTTCCTGATACGATCAGTGAAGACAAACGTGTGCATAAGCAAATGTGGTGAAGAAAGCTGATGGTGCCTGGCTGTCAAAAGATATAGCATCTGGGATCTTTAAGGCTCAAAGATAAACAAGTGGCCACCTAGTTCAGAAGCAACAAAGCCCACATGGAAGAAACACACCAGCCTGTGTGACCACGAGCTGTCGAAGGGATCATGATGTATCAAGAATCATGGAACAAAAAATCATATAATTGAAAATGTGGGTGAGTGCAGAGTGGAGATTCAAAGCCCATTGGTAGCCAACCGGACACCCTTTACTGAAGGGTTGTGGGGAGGAGATGAGCCAGTCAGGGTGCAGGGTAGCTACGATGAAACATATAATTTTCCTCTATTTCTAAAATGCTTCCTCCCCCCACTCTCATGATCTCAATTCTACCTTACAAATCTGGCTAGATAAGAGGGTGTACATAGGTACAGATAGGAACTGGAAACACAGGGACCGCAGGACAGATGACTCCTTCAGGACCAGTGGTGAGAGTGGCGATGCCTGGAGGGTGGAGAGAATGTGGGGTGGAAAGGGGAAATTGATTACAAGAATCTACAAATAGCCTCCTCCCTGGGGGAGGGACAGCAGAGAAGAAGGAAGGGGGAGACTTTGGACAGTGCAACATATGATAAAATAATATTAATTTATGAATGATGAATGTTTCGTGAGATAGGAGGGAGTGGGGAGGGAGTGGGAAAATGAACAGCAGATATTAAGGGCTCAAGTAGAAGGCAAATGTTTTGGGAATGATGATGGCAACAAATGTACATATGTTCTTTTTAAAAAAAAAAAACCCTTTAATTATTTAAGCTTAATTTATTCCCAAGCCATGAGTTTTTGCTTCTTCAGTTTCTTCTGGGAAATCTTTTTCTTCAGTGCAACCTCCTCTTCTGGCTTGGGAATGATTTGTTCCTTCTCAGTCAGGATCATTTCAATGTGGCAGGGGGAGCTCCTGTGTGGATTAATCTAGCCAAGAACTCTGTAAGTCCGGTGGTGCATCTTGGGGGCCTTGTTCACCTGGATGTGATCGATGACCTGAGAATCCACATCTAAACCCTTAAGTTCAGCATGACTTTCTGCATTTTTAAGCATGTGAACCAAACATTCAGCACTCTTTTTGGGCTACCAACTCTGGGTCCCACCCCACTGTTTGGCCTGGGCACATCTACCAACACCATCATTGTCCCGTCGGAAAGGCACACGCTGCTTCTGCAGAGTGACGTCTTTCAAGTATTTGGTGGCTTTCCAGATGTGCATGCCTTTGATGGCCTGGGCAGTTTCACGGGTGTTTTTGAAATGGACCCGGAGATTCGACCCTCTGTATTTGCAGGATTTTGTAGGGTTTTCTGGGTCAAATGAGTAGCGAACCATTTCAGCAGGTCACCTCAGGCCGCTACAGTTAGAGGAAGAGCCTGTACATATGTTCTTGACACAATGCATGTATGTATGGATTGTGATAAGAATTGCACGAGCCCCCAATAAAATGATTAAAAAAATAGAAAAGATAGGTGCTTGTCCCTGTGGGGCCAGGGTGCGGTGGTCCAGTGGGCTGGGGCAGGGCCAGAAAGGGGAGCCGACCTCCACGGCGGACGGCCCTGTAGCCTGGAGCACCTGCTCTCCCCGCTGGGTGGCGCACTGGTGCAGCTCCTTCTGGGCCTCCAGCTTGGCTCGCAGCTATTGGTGGACACTGAGGCTTTGGGCTCCACTGCCGGGGTCTTGGGGCTCCTCCACCACCTGCAAATCTCACTGCACACTGGCTGCCGAGGAGGCATAGTCTTGCACCTGGAGCCTGGGAGAGCACGGGAGAGCACGGGGTGAGGGGACCTGGTACCGAGGCAGCGTCACAGCCGGCCTGAGTCCACCACCACTCATGTCCAAACCTCCATGTCTCTGCCGCTCAATCCCACAGCCTTACCAAGTGTCTACTCGGCCTCAGCTCTGCCCGCCACCCCTCCTTCCTACCCAGTTCTCCAGGGCCAATGAAGTCCCTCAGGGGCCCCTTGATAGCTTTGCCCACCCATCCACAACTTTGCCAGACCCCCATTAAAGGTAGCCTTTGGTGGCCTTGTGTGAGAGCCGAGGGACTCGGGACTCTTTTCCCTTCACTGCTGCACTGTGCAGATGGAGGTTTTTGGTGTTTTTTTTTTTTAATTTAAATTTATTTATTTTATTCGGGGCTATTACAACTCTTGTTACAATCCTACACCAATTGTATCTGACATAGTCATACCTATATTGCCATCATTCTTTTCTTTTTTTTAAATTTATTTATTTATTTATTTTTTACATATTATTAAGGGCTCATAAAACTCTTATCACAATCCATACATATACATACATATCAATTGTATAAAGCACATCTGTACATTCTTTGCCCTAATCATTTTCTTTTTTTTAATCTTTTTATTGGGGCTCATAAGGCTCTTATCACAATCTGTACATACATCAAATGAGCAAAGCACCCTAATACATTCGTTGCACTTGTCATTCTCATAATTCTCCTTCCACTTGGGTTCCTGCAATCAACTCGGTTTCCCTTTTTTTCCCCCCATACCCCTCCCTCCCCGATCCCACCCCTGGTACCTTGATAGTTTATTAATAATTATTATATCTTATCTTACACTCCCCGGCGTCTCCCCTCACCCGCCTCCCCCTTGCCAATCTCCCAGAGAGGAGGTTACACATAGATCTCCAAGATCGGTTCTCCCTTTCTACATGCCCTTCCCTCCTGGTGTCGCCACTCCCACCGCTGGTGTTGAAGGGTTCGTCTGTCCTAGATTCCCTGTGCCTCCAGATCCCCACTGCACCGCTGTACATCCTCTGGTACAATCCTCTTGTACTGACCCACCCAGGGGAGTGTATCGGTTGTGTCCCCAGAGATCTGGAACATGCCATCATTCTTTTCTAGACATTTACTTTCTATTGAGCCCTTGGGATCAGCTCCCCTTTTTTTCCTCCTCCCCCAATCATGGTTCCTTGATAGATTATAGATTGTTATTATTTTCATATCTCACATCGACCATTGTCTCTTTTATCCTCAGTTTTCTGTTGCTGCTCTCCCTGTGAGGGGTGTGTGGTTATATGTCATTCATTGCTATCGGTTCCCCTTCCTCCCATCCTCTACCTCCCTTCCCCCTACCCTTTTGGTACCTCTATTCCCTTTCCTGTTCCTGGGTTCCATTTGTTGTGAGTTTTATCTCTTGATAATACCTATGCACTCTAGTCCAGAGTGGGAAGCGGCACTGGGATGATGATAGTGGGGCGTGAGGAGGCCTCAAGGTGTCAGAAGCAGATTGTGCGATTCATTGGTGCGATCCATGTCTCCTCAGGGGGCCTCCACCCAGTGGGACACAGCATCTGGGAGGCTTGTGGCTTTCTCCTGAGACAGCATGGTGGCCAAGGGCCCTGGTATTGGGTCAGCCTGGGGCTGTGCAGGGCATCCTCAGCCCAGCTCAACTCTTCCCTGAATGCCCATGCAGGTGCAGGGAGCCCGTGGCTTGGGAAAGTGACCCTGCTAAGTGGGCTTTGTGACCAGGCTCCCTGATCCACCGACCCAGCTTTGCCTCCTCCACAGGCCGCAGAGAGCAAGGGCTGCCCTGGGTTCCCTGAATTCGGGCCCTCTCCAGAGACAGTGGTTTGGCAGAGCCGCAGCACAGCAAGGTTCTCCCTGAAAGCTTCTTCATCCCATGCCCAGCACCTCCTCCCAAACTCACCCCTGCTGCAGGCTGCTGGTACTCACTGTAGGTCCTGTCACCACTTCTGGGACCTGGGGGCAGTGCTGGGCCACCACTCCAGCAGGCTCTCCGCTAGTGGGGCAGGCTGCCCCCTGGTGGCCACCCATCTTCACTTGGTGCTGAAACATTGCAAACTTGGTTAAGAGGAGCTGAGAAGAGAGGAGAGGGGTTACAGAGGGCCCTGGCTGGTGGGCTGTGAGACTCCTCAGTGAGTGACTGGGCAGGGCGGACTGAACAGCCACAGAACTTGCTCCTCTACGCAGAGAGGGGAATAGGAAGCCACAGCTGTCCTCAGTCCAGACCGATGTTCCCCATCAGCCCCTTGTGCATGCAGCCCCCCTCCACTACCCGTCTTCATTCGGCTCCAGGGCAACTTCCTTGCCCCTAGCCCCTTCCTCACTAGGGTGTGCTCATAGTCCTCTCTCCTCTGGCCACCTGCTGCTGGCTGCTCAGCCAGCTCTGCAAGTCTTCGGCTTCCCTCAGGAAGCCCTGCAGTGTCAGCATCCTCTTCAGATCCTGGCCCCTGTGGTGACAGCCTGAGTCCCCCAACAGTTAGTGTGCATGTGTCCACACTCTGGAGGTCAAGGGACCTAATCAAAGGGGCTGCCTGAAGGACAAGTTTATTCATGGTCTTTGCCCAGGTTGCTCCTCTGGATTCAAGAAGCAAACGCAGGGCATGGGGAGTTGGGGCTGGCGAGGGTGTGGCTGTGGGGAAGGGCAGGTGACTGGAGCCAGGGAGCCAAGCCCCTGGCCGGCAGGCTCTCCTCAAAAGTTTGTGGGAAGAGGAAACAGTGAAGGACTCATCTTTTCCTGACACATGTCTACAGGCCACTGTCATGGTTCTCTTCAAGGCAGGGTTAGTATCTAGGGGAATAAGCAACCCCAGCCAGTTTTCTGGTACCCACTGATGCAGTGACCCTCACTGTTGGGCTGCCAACTCCCGCAGTGTCTGCAGCTGCTTCCAGAGCTTCCCCTGCATCACACCCAGCTGCTCTGAGACCTCAGTTACAAGGATCTACGTATAACTTCCTCCCTGGGGGATGGACAACGGAAAAGTGGGTGAAGGGAGACAAAATATGTAAGATCTGACAAATTATCAAGGGTTCATGAGTGAGGGGGGAACAGGGAGGGCGGAGAAAAATGAGGACATGATGCCAGGGCCTTAAGTGGAGAGCAAATGTTTTGAGAATGATGAGAGCAATAATGGTACGGATGTGCTTTACACAACTGATGTATGTATGGATTGTGATAAGAGTTGTATGTGCCACTAATAAAATGATTTTTAAAAATTAAATCATTAGAATTTCTTAGGAAAATGCCATTTGTATTTCAAAGCAACATTCACAAAAGCTATTTTTTCACCGTCACTATCTTCTATTTAGTTTTAGATAGAGCATAAACAATTCTTATGCCTTTTTATGAGATGTAATGCAAGTAGACCTAAATTTATGCATAATTAAAAATTTGAATGAACAAAATATTTTGTTAAAGAATTTGACCTTTTGTGAAAATCATCGAAAGTATATAGCATTTTATTGGTGGGTTGGGAATGTTTTCCTCTATTTTATTCTAGTATTTGGTCTGAGGTTCTTAAGGCATATTCTGATTGTTGTCATGTAAGAGAATGTACATTCCATATAAGAGAAAACTTTCCTTATAATATTTTCCTATCCATTGCTTCCTGCTGAATCTCTCATTTGTTCTTTTATCATTATTTTTTCCTATAGAAAACCCAGGCAGCTTAATTTTATTCTTATTAATCATTTATATAAGTTAGGAAAATATTTATTATATATACATTTTTATTAAAAATCTTTTATTTGAGACTCTTCCAACTTTTGTTGCAATCCATATCGATTGCATCAGGCATTTTGTACATATGTTTCCTTCATTCATTTATAGACATTTCTTCTTTTTCTTTTTTAAAATCATTTTATTGGGGCTCATACAACTCATCACAATTCATATATACACCAACTGTGTAAAGCACACTTATACATTCATTGCCTTCATCATTCTCAAAATTTGCTTTCCTCTTGGGTTCCTGGAATCAGCTCATTTCCCCTTTCCCCTCTCCCCCTCTCACCCTGCTCCTCTTCCTTCATGAACCCTTAATAATTTATAAATTATTATTTTCTCTTATCTTACACTGCGCGGTGTCTCCCTTCACCCAATTTTCTGTTGCCCATCTCCCAGGGGGGAAGTTATATGTAGATCCTTGTGATCAGTTTCCCATTTCTACACCCACTTCCCTCCCAGTATCGCCACTCTCACCGCTGGTCCTGGGGGGTTCATCTGTCCTGGATTCCCTGTGCTTCCAGTTCCCATCTGTAGCGCTGTGTATCTTCTGGTCTAACCAGGTTTGCAAGGAAGAATTGGGATTATGAGAGGTGGGGGGAGGAAGTGTTTAATAACTAGAGTAAGGTTGTGGGTTTCATTATTGCTACACTGAACCCTGAGTGACCCATCTCCTTCACACTACCACTCCGCAAGGGATGTCCAGTTGTCTACAGGTGGACATTGGTCCCCCGTCATGCACTCCCCTCATTCACGATGATATAATCCCTCCTCCCGCCTTTGTTGCTTGAAAACTGGTCCCCTCAGCCCTTCATGATCACACATGTTGGTGTGATGCTTCCATGTGGGCTTTGTTGCTTCTGGGACTGCTTGTTTACTTTCACGCCTTTAAGACCCGGGACGCTATATCGCTTGATAGCCGGGCACCATCAGCCTTTTTCACCACAGTTACTTATGCACACATTCATCTTCAGTGTTTATGTGGGGAAGGTGATCACACAATAATGGTTTTTGTTCTTTGGTGTCTGCTACCTGATCCCTTCAACACTTCGTGTTCACTTAGGCTTGTGTGCTTCTTCTCTGTGGGCTTTGTTGCTTCTGAGCTAGATTTCAGCCTGTTTGCCTTCAAGCCTTTAAGACCCCAAGAGTTTCATTATATTGTGCAGAGAGTGGCTATGAGCCAACCCCACTCGACTGCACCCAACAACAATAACAACAGGACTTGTGCTTCTAACAATATGCTGAAGAAGGCCTTAAGAGAATCTCCCCTTTGTTTAGAGCAGCGGCTCTCGACCTGTGGGTCGTGTCTACTTAGGGGGTCAAACAAACCTTTCATGGGGTGGCCTGAATTATAGCAGTAGCAAAATTACAGCTATGATGTAGCAAGAAAAATAATTTATGGTTGGTTGGTCACGACTACATGAGGAACTAGATGAAAGGGTCGTGAGTAAGAATGTTGAAAACCACTGTCCAAGAGGAAGACTCAATTCTTGATACAGTTGAAGGGCAGCAAAATAGAGTCAGCCCCAATATAGATGGGATAGCACAGTGGCTGCAACAATAAACACAAGCCAAAGAAACACTGCAAGGATGGCACAAGACAGGACAGTGTTTCATTATATTGACATAGAGTTGCTATGAGTCAAAACCCACAAGAAAAAAAACAGGACTTGTTTTTCTAACAATGTACCTAAGTAGACCTTAAGAGAACCTCCTATTAGTTTAGCGCAGCGGTTCTCAAACTGAGTGTTGTGACCCCTTTTGGGGGACGAATGACCATTTTACGGCAGTGGACCGTTCATTAAAGTGGAAAAATTAGAGTTATGATGTAGCAATGAAAATAATTTCATGATTTGGCAGTCACCACAACATGAGGAATGGTATGAAAGAGTCGTGGCATTAGGAAGGTTGAGAACCACTTCCCTAGAGGAAGACAGAATTCTTGGTAGAGTAGAAGGGCAGCAAAGGAGAGGCAGCCCCTACAAGATTGATTAGCCCAGTGGCTGCAACAATGAGCACAAGCAAATGAACAACTCTGAGCATGGCATTGGACTGGGCAGCATTTCATTATATTGTGCATAGAGTTCTTGTGACCAGAAACCCACTCAACAGCACTCAACAGAAATAACTACAGGACTTGTGCTTCTAACAATATGGTGAAGTAGGACTAAGAGAAAGTCCTTTAACTTTAGAGCAGCAGTTCTCAACCTGTGGGTCGCGCCCCTTGGGAGGGTAGAATGACCCTTTCACAGGGGTGGCCCGATTCATAACTGTAGTACAATTACAGTGACAAAGTACCAATGAAAATAATTTTATGGTTGTGGGTCCCCACTAAATGAGAATCGATATGAAAGGGTAGTGGCATTAGGAAGGTTAAGAACCTCTTCTCTAGGGCAAGACACAAATTTGGTACAGATCGGAAGGAAGAGAGCGGCAGTCTCCAAAAAGTTGGATTAGCACAGTGGCTGCAACACTGAGGCCAAGCACACAAGCACGGTGAGGGTGGCACAGGACAGGGCAGCATTTCATTATATTGTGCATAGAGATGCTAAGAGTCAAAACCCACTCGACAGAACTTAACGACAATAACTACAGGACATGTACTTCTAACAATATGCTGAACTAGATCTTAAGAGAAACTCCTCTAAATTTAGAGTAGTGGTTCTTAACTTGAGGGTCGCGACCCCTATGGGGTTTCAGACGAGCCTCTCACAGGTGTTGCCCAATTCATAACAGTAGAAAAATCACAGTAATGGAGTAACAATGAAAAAAAATTACTGTTGGAGAATCACCACAACATTAAGAATTGTATAACGGAGTCATGCCATTAACAAGGTTCAGAAACACTGCCCAAGAGGAATACACAAAACGTGGTACTGCAGAAGGGCAGCAAGTGAGAGGCAGACCCTACAAGATGGAATAGCTCAGTGGCTGCAACAATGATTGCCATCAACAAACCACTGTGAGGACGACACAGGACGGGGCAGCGTTTCATTATATTGTGCGTAGAGTTGCTGAGAGTCAAAACCCACTCGACGGCAACTAACAGCAACACAAAAAAAGGACTTCAGCTTCTAACAATATGCTGATGTAGATCTTAAGAGAAACTCCTCTTAGTTTAGAGCAGGGTTCTCAACCTATGAATCACGAACCCTTTTGGGGAGTGAGTGGGTTGAATGACCCTTTCACAAGGGTTGCTTGATTCATAAGATTAGCAAAATTACAGTAATGAAATATCAGCGAAAATTTTGTATGACTGGGGGTCCACCACTCTATTGGGAACTGCATGAAAGGGTCGTGGAATTAGGAAGATTGAGAACCACTGTCCGAGAGGAAGACACAAATGGTGGTGGAGTAGAAGGGCAGCAAAGGAGAGGCAGCCCCTCCAAGTTGGAATAGCTCAGTGGCTGAAACAACCAGCGCAAGCAAAGAACCACTGTGAGGAATGCACAGGATGGGGGAGCGTTTCGTTATATTTTGCATAGAGTTGCTATGAGCCAAAACCCACTTGAAGGCACCTAAATACAATAACAACATGACTTTTGCTTCTAACAATGTGCTGAAATATATCTTAAGAGACATTCTTCATAGTTTGGAGTAGAGATTCTCAACCTGTGTTTTAGGACTCCATTAAGGTGATGAACTACCCTTGCACAGGGGTGGCCCAATTCATAGCAGTAGCTTCATTACAGTTATGAAGTAGCAATGAAGATAAATTTATGACTGGGATTGTACCCACTCCTCCTGTGGCATTATAGGAAGGTTGAGAGCCACTGTCCTCGAGCAAGACAGAAATCTTGGCAGAGCAGAAAGGCAGCAAATGAGAGGCAGACCCCCAGATGTTAGATTAGTGCAGTGGCTGCAACAATGAGTGCAGACAAGAAACCACTGTGAGGATGGCACAGGACGGGGCAGCGTTTCATTATCTTGTGCGTAGAGTTGCTGAGAGTCAAAACCCACTGGGCAACACCTAACAACAATCTCTGTAGGACTCATGCTTTTCACAAAATGTTGCTGTATATCCTAAGAGAAACTCCTCTTAGTATAGAGCAGTGGTTCTCAACCTGTGGGTCGCTAGCCCTTTGGGGGGGGGGGTTAAATGACCCTTTCACAGTGGAGGCCTGATTCATAACTGTAGCAAAATTAAAGTTACGAAGTAGCAATGAAAATAATTTTACGATTGGGGGTTCATCACTACCTGAGGAAATGAATGAAAGTGCAGTAGAGGGGCAGCAAAAGAGAGGGAGCCCCTCAAAAGTTGGATTATCCCATGGCTGCAACAATGACAACAAGCAAAATAACCACTGTGAGGGTGGCACGAGACGGGGTCACGTTTCATTATATTGTGTATAGAGTTGCTATGAGCCAACACACACTGAATAGCATCAAACAAAAACAACAGGACTGTGCTTCTATGAATATGCTGAAGTAGACCTTAAGAGAAACTCCCCTTAGTTTAGACCAGTGGTTCTCAAACTGTGTCACAGTGCCTTTAGAAGACTAATGAACCTTTCACATGGGTGGCCTGATCCCTAACAGAAGCGAAATTACAGTTATGATGTAGCAATGAAAATATTTTATGGTTGGGGTGTCACCACTACATGAGGACTGGTATGAAATAGTAGTGGCATTCAGAAAGTTGAGAACCACTATTCTTGAGGAAGACACAAATCTTGGTACAGAAGGGCAGGAAAAGAGAGGTAGGCCCTAACAAGATGGATTACCACAGTGGCCGCAACAATGAGCACAAACAGAAGAACCACTGTGAGGATCCAACGGGCAGGACAACGTTTCACTACATTGTGCATAGAGTTGCTATGATTGAAAACCCACTCGAAGGCAGCCAAAAACAAGAACAGGATGTGTGCTTCTAACAATATGCTGAAACATACCTTAAAAAGAAACTCCTCTTAGTGTAGAATAGCAGTTCTCAAACTGTGGGTCGTAATGCCTTTTGGAGGGTGGGGGGGAGAATGACTATATCACATGGTGGCCTGATTCATAACAGTAGCATAATTTTAGTTATAAAGTAACAAGGAATGTAATTTTATGATTGGGGGGGGGCACCAATACATGAAGAATGGTGTGAGAGAGTCGTGCATTAGGAAGTTTGAGAACCACTGTCCTGGAGGAAGACACAAATCTGGGTACAGTAGAAGGTCAGCAAATGAGAGGCAGTCCCCCAAAAGATGGATTAGCGCAGAGACTGTAACAATGAGCGAAAACAAAGGAAAAGTGTGAGGGTGTTAGAGGATGGAACAGTGTTTCATGATACTGTGCATAGAGTTGTTATGAGCCAACTATGAGCCAAACCCATTCGACAGCCCCTAACAACAATAAGAACAGGACTCGTGCGTGTAATAATATACTGAGCTAGACCACAGGAGAAACTCCTGTTAATTTAGAACAGCGGTTCTCAACCTGTGATTTGTGACCACTTTGGTTGGTTGAACAACCCTTTCATAGGGTGACTAGATTCATAAGACTTGCAAAATTACAGTTATGGAAAAACAGTAGAAAAAAACCTTTATGCTTTGGGGACCACCACTACACATTGGGAAGTGTATGGAAAGGTCGTAGAAATAGGAAGGGTGAGAAACACTGTCCTAGAGGAAGACGCAAGTACAGTAGAAGGGCAGCAGAAGAGAGGATGTCCCTATAAGACGGATTTGCACGGTGGCTGCAAAAATGAGCACAAGCAAATAACCACTGTGAGGATGATGCAAGTCTGGGCAGGCCTGTATTATATTGTGCACAGGGTTGCTATGAGTTGAAACCCTCTCCACGGCCCAAACATCAATAACAGGAGGAATCATACATCTAACAATATGCTCAACTAAACCTTGAGTGAAACTGCTCTTAGTTTAGAGCAGCCGTTCTCAACTT
Organism: Tenrec ecaudatus; assembly: GCF_050624435.1. Lineage (NCBI taxonomy): Eukaryota > Metazoa > Chordata > Mammalia > Afrosoricida > Tenrecidae > Tenrec > Tenrec ecaudatus. The sequence goes on along the minus strand of NW_027457554.1, from coordinate 572,736 downwards.
GTGAGTGGTAAATCCTTTGGGGGTGTTCGAATGACCCTCCCATAGGCGTGGGCCGATACGTAACAGTAGCAAAATTACAGTTATGAAGTAGCAACAGTATAATTTTTTGGTTGGGGGGGTCATTACAACACGAGGCACTGTATGAAAGGGTCGAGGCATTAGGATTGCTGAAAACCACAGTCCTACAGGAAGACACAAGTCTTGATACAGTTGAAGGGCCGCAATATAGAGTCAGCCCCCAAATAGATGGAATAGCACAGTGGCTGCAGCAATGAGCTCAAGCTAAGGAAACACTGTGAGGATGGCACAAGATGGGGCAGCATTACATTATATGGAGCATAGAGTTGCTATGAGTCAATACCCACTCGACTGCACCTGACAACAAAACAACAGGACTTGTGTTTCTTATAACATGCTGAAGTAAACCTTAAGAGAAACTCCTATTAGTTTAGTGCAGCGGTTCTCAACTTTTGGGTCATGAGCCTTGTTGGGGGATGAATGAACATTTCAGAGTGGTCGCCCAGTCATTACAGTAGAAAAATTAGAGTTACAAAGTTGCAATAAAATAATTTAATGATTTGGCAGTCAGCACTATATGAGGAACGGTATGAAAATGTTGTGGCATTAGGAAGGTTGAGAACCACTGCCCTAAAGGAAGACACAAATCTTGGTAGAGTAGAAGGGCAACAAAAAATAGCCACCTCCCCCCAATATGGCTCCAACAATGAGCACTAGCAAACAAACACTGTCAGGATGGCACAGGTCTGGGAAGCATTTCATGATATTGTGCATAGAGATGCGATGAGCCAAAACCCCCTCCGCGGAACTTAACAACAATAACAACAGAGCTTGTGTGTTTAACAATATGCTGAAGTAAATCTTAAGAGTAACTCTTCTTAGTTTACAGCAGGGTTCTCAACATTGGGTCGTGAACACTTTCAGGTGGGGGGTGTTTCGAAACACCCCTTCACAGTGATGGGCTGATTCATAACTGTAGCAAAAGTACAGTTATGAAATATCAATGAATATAATTTTATAATTTTATGTTTGGGGTCCACCACTACATTGGGAACTGTACGAAAGGGCTGCAGAATTAGGATGTATGAGAAACATTGTCCTAGAGGAAGACACAAATGTTGGTACAGCAGAAGGGCTGCAAAAGTCAGGCAGCCCCTACAAGATGGAATAGATGCAGCAGTAAGCGCAAGCAAAGGACCACAGTGAGATGGCACGAGATGGGGCCGAGTTTCATTATATTGTGCATACAGTTGCTATGAGCCAACACACACTCAAAGGTACCAAACAATAATAAAAAGAACTTGGGCTTCTCAGAATATTCTGAAGTAGACCTAGAGAGAAACTCCTATTGGTTTAGACCATTGGTTCTAACTGTGTGTCGAGATGCCTTTGAGGAGACTAACGAACCTTTCACATGGGTGGCCTGATCCATAACAGAAGCAAAATTACAATTATGATGTAGCAATGCAAATATTTTATGGTTGGATGTCACCACTACACGAGGAATGGTGTGAAGTGGTTGTGGCATTTAGAAAGTTGAGAACCACTGCTCTAGAGGAAGACACATATCTCGGTACAGAAGGGCAGGAAAAGAGAGGCAGTGCCCAACAAGATGGATTAGCACAGTGGCTGCAAAAATGAGTGTGAGCAAAAGTACCACTGTATGGAAGGCACAGGCCGGGAAAGCATTTCATTACATGGTGCATAGAGTTGGCATGAGCCTAAACCCATTCGAAGGCACCAAACAACAGGATTTGTGCCTCTAACAATATGCTGAAGAAGACTTTAAAAGAAACTCTTAGTGTAGAGTAACAGTTCTCTACCTGTGGGTCATGACGTCTTAGGAGGGAACAATGAGCATTTCACATGGGTGACCTGATTCATAACAATAGCAAATTTATAGTTATGGAGTAACAAGGAAAATAATTTTATGATTGGGGGGGGGTCACTAGTACCTGAGGAATGGTGTGAAAGAGTCATGACATTAGGAAGGTTGAAAACCACTGCCCTAGAGGGAGACATAGATGTGGGTACAGTAGAAGGGCAGCAAAAAGAGGCAGCCCACAGCACGATGGAATACAACAGTGGCTGCAACAATCACAATCCGCGCAAGCAAAAGAACCACTGGGAGGATGGCGCAGGACAGGACACCTTTCCATCATATTGTGCTTAGAGTTGCTAGGCGTCCTAAGCTACACAACAGAATCTAACAATAACTATAGGATTTGTGCTTCTGACAATAGGGTGAAGTAGATATTAAGAGAAACTCCTCTTAGTTTAGACCACGGGTTTTTAACTTGTGGTTCGCGACCACTTTTGGCGATCGAATGACCCTTTCACAGGTGTGAAATGATTCATAACTGTAGGAAAATTACAGTTACGAAGTAACAATAAATGTTATGATGGGGGTCACCACTACATGAGGAACTGTGTGAAAGGGTCATGGCATTAGGAAATTTGACAACCTCTGCCCTAGAGGAAGACACAAGTCTTGGTACAATTGAAAGGCCACAAAAAAGAGGCAGCTACCCAAAAGTTGGATTAGCACAGTGGCTGCAACAATGAGCACAAGCAAAAGAACCACTGTGAGGATGGCATAGGATGGGAAAGCGTTTCATTATATTATGCATAGAGTTACTATGAGCCAAAACCCACTCGATGGTACCTAACACCAATAACAACAGAATTTGTGCATCTACCAGTATGCTGAATTCTATCTTAAGAGAATCTCCTCTTAGTTTAGAGCAGGGGATCTTCACCTGTGTGTCGCGACCCCTTTGTGGGTATGGAATGAAAATTTCACAGGGGTTTCGTGACTCATAACAGTGACAAAATTACAGTTATGAAGCTGCAATGAAATCATTTTTATGGTTGGGGGGGGGTTCACCACTAAATGAGAATCGGTATGAAAATATCATGGCATTAGGAAAGTTTAGAACCACTGCTCTAGAGGAAGTCCCAAATCTTGGTATGAAAGGGCAGGAAATGAGAGGCGGTCCCCAACAAGATGCATTAGCAAAGTGGCTGCAACAATGAGCGCAAGCAGAGAACCACTGTGAGGATGTGACAGGACAGAGCGGCGTTTCATTATATTGTGTGTAGAGTTGCTATGAGACATACCCACTCGACGGCACCTAACAACAACAAATGGACTTGAGCTTCTAACAGTATGGTGAAATAGACCTTAAGAGAAACTCTTCTAAATTTAGAGCAGCGGTTCTCACCATGTGGGTCGTGACCCCTTTGGGGCTTAGACGAACCCTTTACAGGGTGGCACTATCCATAACTTGTAACAAAACGAGATTTACGAAGTAGCAAAGAATATAATTTTATGATTGGGAGTCTACCACTACAAAGGAAAATGTATGATATTTATATTTGCATGTACATGTCTTTGTCTAGACCTCTATAAATGCTCTTTAACTCCTAGCTCTTTCCTCCATCTCCGTTGACTTTCCTCCTCTCCCACTACTATGCTCCGTCCCCACCTGGGTTACAGCTATACCTCTTCTTTACGTAACCTTACCCTTGATCATTCCCTACCAGGCCTGCCACTTCCCCCTCACTACCATTTTGAGTCCCATGTTGTTCCCTTGTCCCTGTGTTTGTTAACACCACTTCCTTACCCCCCCACACCTCCCCCTATCCCAAGTGCGCCCGGAACTGTCGGTCCTGTTGTTTTTCCTCCAGATAGTTCATCCAGCCTGTCTTATTTAGACAGACCTGTGGAGACACGAACATGCACGAAAAGAAGACAGAGGAAAACAAAGCAAGAGTATACAACCAGACAACAAAACAACAAAAACAAACCACTGACAAAGAACAAAACAAAACACATCAAGAAAGAAGAGCTTGTAGTTAGTTCAAGGATCATTTGTTGGACCTTAGGAGTGTTTTCCAATCCAGTCTGTTGAGGCACCACAACCTGGCCACAAAGTCCACTTTCAGCATTCCCTGGGGACCTTGCCACTCCATTCCCTTGCTGTTCCACTGCACTCCACCACACTTTGCCTCGGTGTGGTGGAATCAGGTTAGGTGCCATTCGCACACTGTGTCTCCAGTGCTGTCCCCTGTATCACCCTTGGTCACTGAGGGGCATCATGTCTCATAGTGGGGCCAGCCATGTTATTCTCTTTGTGGACTGGCTGCTCTGAGACTGGAACTCTTTAGGGGAGTAGAAAGCCTCATCTTTCTCCCTTGGAGTGGCTGGGGATTTCAAATTTGCCATTTCAGACATTGCGTTGAGCAGCCCAACACATAACCCCTATACCCCACCATAGCTACAGAAAACAATAAAGAAACAAAATCCAACAACACTCATTGCCATTGGGTGCATAACAATCCTATCGAGAGAAAATACTCCGGCTTCCTGGGTTTCCAAGGTTATAACTCTGTGTAAAAATAAAATTGTGTTATGTTTTCAGTGAAAGTTTACATAACCGATTAGATTTTCATTTAACAAATTCTCTACTTGTTTAGTGACATTATTTACTTTTTTCAATAAAAAGGAAAGCAGAAAATTAAAAAAAGAACAAATGAAAAACGTGTTAAGAGTAAAGACAAATGATAAGATGTTAATTTTTAACCTAATCATATCTGCAACAATACACTTTCTGATGTACTGACGGTGAGCAGGGTTTAATCCCATCCCTGGTGAATGGTCCCAGGGGATTTAATGGAGGCTTATTCTCTGTGGAATCTCTGCCAATGCATTTTGAGGTTTTATACTCATCTAAGGCTATAACTCTTTATGGGAGAAGAAACCCCCATCTTTCTCCAAAGGAGTGACTGGTGAATTCCAACTGCTGACTTTGCAGTTAATAGCCCAACACATAACCCATTATGCCACCAGAGGAGAGATTTGTCTCTGGGTGCCTTCCAATGCAAGCACTACAATTATGCAAGGAGGATATTTTTTTCTGTACTGGAGCCAGGTCAAGTCAGAACCAGTGTGTCCATGGTTTACAGCGAAGTCAGAGGAAGAAGAGGGTAGACTGTCTATAACTCCTCATAGCCCAGGGAAATTCTAGGCCTGGAAGGGGGCATGCTGGCTCAACCATATTCAGAAAATCTGCACACTAACCTCCCCGGCTCAAATAATTACCAGCACCATGTCTCTGAATATCACCTAAAAGCAAAATAGTGAAAGCACCATTTCCATTTCATAATACTTTTACTAAAAGTAAAGTTCAATTCAGTGATGTGAAGAAGCTGGAAAAATTACCTTTTCATTTCTTTCTTTTTCTTTCCCTCCCTTTCCCCTTCTTCTCCACAGAACTGAGAGGCAGAAGGAATAAAGGCAGCATGGCACCAGCTGGAGGACACCGTGGGGTCAGGGTCACCATTTAACTCATGCTTCTCCAGTTTGGAGGGGCAACTGGATGTCCTCATTTGTGAATTTGCTTATTAATCTTTTTGAGTTAACAAGGTCATGGTAAAAAAGAATTGTTGGTGTTTTTGTTAGGAACCTTCTAGTCCAGTCCAACACATAGTGACTCAATGCATCAGTGCAGAGCTCTCTAGACCAAAGGTTCTCAACCTGTGGGACCCTTGCACAGGGTGACTGTAACAAAATTACAGTTATGAAGCAGCAATGAGAATATTTTTATGGTTGTGGAAGTCACCACAACATGAGGAACTGTATGAAAGGGTTGTGGCATTAGGAAGTTTGAGAACCACTGCTCTAGGCTTCTCTATGCTGTAATCTTTACAAGAATGAGTTGCCTGGTTTTTCTACCAAGAACAGAGCCACTGGTGGGTTCAAACCTTCAACCTTTTGGATAGCAGCTGAGCACTTAACCATTGTGCCTCCAGGGCTCTTTGATAAACTCTATTAGAGCGTCTTAACCATTGCAACCCCATGGATCCTTTTGGCATTTAGGAAAGGCTATGGAACACCTGCCCACTCCCCAGAATAATATTTCCAAATACTTCCAATGAAATACAGAATCACAAAGGCACAAATTGTATTGAAATGCAGTGATAAAAATAAAAGACATTGGATTTGTGGCAAATATACATGTTAATAAATACATTAAATATGATCTGATGGCGGGTCTACTAAACCAAACCCACACCATTGAGTTGATCCTGACTCACTGTGACCCTATATAAAATTCCTCAGGCTAAATCTTTACAGGAGCAGATCATCTCACCTTCCTCTCAGAGAACAACTGGTGTCTTTGAACTGCCAACCTTGAGGTTACCTGCCCAATGGCTCACCCACAGCGTCACCGTGAGTTCTAGATAGTGATGAGCATGAACTGTACTCAACGATGGCTGCAACGACTAGCATGGTGTGTGAAAGCATGTAGAATTTCTCTCGGTGGTAATCACATGGCTATTCTGAACACAGCTGTGGACATGCTAAACTGCCCTGCAAGTTTAGGTAAACTAACTCAACCAGGATTGTCCCTCATCCAATTTGACATTGCTCCCCAGCCTGCTGGGGCTCAGTGGCTCAGTGTTAGGGTCCCTTGTCTAGATACCAGGGCTGCCATGGAGAAAGTCATTCCTCTGCAGCCTTCTAGTGTGTGGGGGAAGATATTAGTGTTAAGCCTTGGCAGGAAATTGCTGGATTTTCCTGGCAGCCACATTCTTAATAACCATTTACTGGATACTTATTATATTCTGAGGGTAAATTGGTGGATCGGTTGTAGAATTCTCCTTTTCCATGTGGGAGATCTGGGTTTGAGTCCAAGACAATGCAACTCATGTGCATCCAACACTCATTTGTCAGGGGGATGCTTGGTTATTGCTGTGGTACTGAACTGATTTCTGTGTTGCTATGATACTGAAATGGGGAAGCTTGGTTGGGTGCGGCTATGAGACTGCACCCGTTTCTGTGATGTGTCCAGACTAAGATGAGCGATGAGGAAGAGCCTGGTATTCTACTTCTGAAAACCAGTTAACGAAAACCCCTGTGAATCACAATCTGATGCACAACCAAAGAGATGGTGCAGGACCAGGGAGAATATTGCCCATGGAGTCACTGGGAGCTGGTTATCACAGTGAGTTGGACTGGAGGCTGACTCAACAGCAGCTAACAACCATTGTGTTCCAGGCACTTGACTTGCTTTATTTTATTTTATTTTATTTTTTATGACTTGCTTTAAAAATCTAGCTCAGCCTTCTGGTACAGGGAAGGGATTAATCATGCCTACTTTATAGCACACCGTGATCCTGATCAATGTCAGGCCCTGCTTGTGTTTTGTCCCTCCTTTTCCACATTCACATCACTTCCATTCCCCTCTTCAGACTAATACCCCCTGCTGGGTGCTTGGTGTGTGTGTGTCCTTATAGGCATACAGCCATGTGCACTAGACCATGCTGCTTGGTGAATGGGCTTTCACCTTCCATGAATGGTACTGCAATATAAATCTCATTCAGTTTCTGACCTTTTCAACTCCTTGCAATGTCATTAAGAGTTATTGCCATGCTGCATATCAATTGCAGGTGCTGCTGCGTGCCACTTGGTCATGAGCAATCATCATCTTTCTTTTGTTTCATTCTTCAGTTGTCTGTTGATTGGCATCCAATTCGGCTCCAACTCTTCTCTACTGCAGGCATCAGTGTGGTGACCATTCTTGTAAAAATGCCCCAAGGGCCCTATGAATTGGATAAAAAGCTTGGCCTATATACCCAGGAATTATGCGTTGGGCTGCTAACCCCAAGGTGAGCAGTTCCAACCCACCAGCTATACCATGGAGCAAAGAGAGGCTGTCTGCTGTCGTAAGAATTTAGTTTTGTAAACCTAAAGCAGCAATTCTACTGTGCCTTGTAGGGTTGCTAATGAGGAAGAATCAACTGGGGTTTTGTTTTTTTTCTACATCCAGGAGAGAGCTTTGATGGGGGAGATTTTAAGTGCTTGGCTGCTAACCCAAAGGTCAGTAGTTTGAAGCCGTCTTCCACACACTGTGGGATAAAGGCATGGCTGTCTACTTCCCAATAGAAGCCTTGAAAACATCATGGGACCATTCAGCTTTGTTTGATAGGGTCATGAGGAATGAAAGTCAACTCAGTGACTGCGCTTCTTTGGTTGTACGCCCAGGAGGGGCTCACTAGGTCCTAGGGTACATTCAATGGGCTTTCACTAAGCTCTGCCAGATTGCTGTGCAGCAAACCTGCATCATTAGCAGTGTTTCTCTGCTTTCCCCGGATCTCCAATGACACTTGGTATGTTTGTCTTTCTAACTGTTGCCCGTTTGATGGTTTAAAAAGGTCAAGCACAATAAACTCATCTATCCCAGGCACTTTATGGTTCTGTAGCAGATTCTTAGGGTTGCCATGCCACATTCCTTTGACCCATCTCTGACACCATCTCACTGCCTTCCAGTCAATACCGAGTCATAGCGATGCTGTGGGGCAGTGTACATTTGCCCCCTGCGAGTTTCAAACACTACAACTCTTTATTGGAGTAGAAAACCCCATCTTTCTTCCTTGGAGCTAGTAGTTTTGAACTGCTGACCTTGAAGTTAGCAAACCAACTTGTAACCACTGCACTTCCAGGGCTCCTCCTGATATCCATCATAGCAGTGGCGAACGGCTCTATGTAAGTGCAGGCTCCTGCTGAAATGGTGTCTTATCACAACTGTGCAGCACGCAGCCCTCCATGTCCTTCTGCCTCGAAGCCTTTTCAAAGGCATGGAAAGCCATACCCAGGAAGGTAGGAGAGGTCACCGTACTAGGAGGAATGCTCAACACCACTACAGGCGAAGAAGAGCCCAGCCTCCTGTTTCTGGTAGGCAATTCTAGGACAGAACCCATGTTCCTCAGAAGTCCTGGGGGAATCAAGCCCCTGTATCCTACATTAAAAGCCTCAACACCCCATTCCCATTGTGATTGCTTCTCCCCCTAACTCAGTCTTGCGTCCGCTTTCCTATTCCCACTCCATGCCATCAGATCTCAAATAGACTCCCTGCACCCAGGCCTGAGGAATAAGCTCGGCATGCAAGGGCACTCAATCCAAGACACACACATTACTCTGAATCTCCAAAACAACCCTGTGGGCTACGTGTGTAATCCCCAGTACACAGATGAGAAATGGATTGAAAATCAGTGACACACCCAAGATCACACAGGCCAGGGTTCAAGTCTGTGTCTATCAGTTATTCTTTTGTTCAAGTATGCCAGAGAAGACTGGGTCTTAACACTTGAGGAATCTTCTTGGAAGAATAAGGCAAACTACAGAAAACACTAAATGAATATCGCTTTTGTTCGTTTGCCCATTTGCAAAAGACATAATACCTATAGTGCTAAGAATAGTATTCAAAATATCTATTACTACCCCCTCAAAGCTTACATACTAGTCACCAAACTCAAACAAATACAATGCTATCAAGGTGATTACAACTTATAGCAACCCCATATAGGGCTTCCAAGACTGTAATCTTTACAGAAGCAGAGAGCTTCACTTTTCTCCCCCTGAGTGACTGGTGCGTTTGAACTACTGACCTTGTGGTTAGCAGCCCATTGCTAAATGATTAGTTCCATAATCATTACGCTTACTTAACTCTACATTCTTTTAATTATTTCTCTATCAGTCCAAATTGCTTCTGGCTACATGGGAAAAAACAAACCGACTCTAGTGGTCTAATCACAAAAGCTTCATTTTTCTTATATTCACACCAAAAATACCAAATCAGTTGCCACTGAATTGATTCTGATATACAGTTACCCCATATGATTTAGGGTAGAACTGTGCTCCATGAGGTTTTCAAGGGCGGAATTTTTAAATGTAGATTGCCAGGTTTTTCTTCCAAAGCATCTTTGGCTTAGCAGTGAATTGTGTTAACCATTTGCACCACACAGGTGTTTGTCTTATACAATAGTAAGTCTTGAAATCGGTAGCCTAGCTCTGGCGTATTTGCTCAGGGACTCATCTTGGATATAGGAGAATGCATGCTTTTTGGTCTGCCAAACTCATGTAACCTATGTGACTCTCCCATCTTTCAATATTTTGACTAGGGAGCATGACAGCAGAAGAGCCAAGGACAAAAATGAAATGGGTTATGGCAGACAAGTGTTTTGCCTTAAACAACAACAAAAACTTTCTTGGGAGTCCTACTCAGTGTCTTTCACCTACACATATTTGGCCCAAACTGGGTCAAATGCTCATGCATAGCTGCAAGGGAGCCTAGGAGTGAGCGATTTAAGTAGGTACATTATCACCCTAAACAAAATTGAGCTTCTATTAGTAGTAAGAATGAGAAAAATGGATACTGTTGAGGCATATAGCAGGGTTGGGTAGAATTCTATTTTGTGTCTTAATTTACATTTTGAATGAATTCAGAGAAAGTCATAGAGAGTAGAACAAAGGGATGGATGTGCATCCAACCACCTCAACTACTCATTTCTTTTCATGCTCTCCCTCTAGCTTCCCTGAATAGTTCTTGGTTACACATTGGGCTGCTAATTGCATGGTCGGTATTTTGAAATCACCGGCTGCTCTTCGGGAGAAAGATGGGACTCTACTCTGTAAAGAGGTACAGTCTCAGAACCTCACAGGTACAATTTTACCCATGTCCTGTAGGGTCGATATGAGTTAGCATTGATTCAATGGCAGTGAGCTTGGTTTGGATAGATCTGTGGAATCTTAGGATGGAATAGTTTGAATACACAGAAAAAAATTCAGTGGAATCATAACCCTCTAAATAATTACCCTCTAAAGCCACAAAGATCAACTGTGTCCAGCATGGTGACAGTTTAGCATATGCCATGGGGACATTGCTCATATCCCAGTGTTGTTAATCAACAAAATCTCACGCACTGCCACTTATAGTGACCCTATGCACATTAGAATAAAAGCCTTTCTAGTCCTGTGACATCCTCACAATGGTCATATTTTAGCCTATTGTTACAGCCACTGTGTTGATCCATCCCATTCAGGGTTTACCTGTTTTTTGATGATGCTCTACCAAGTATTTTGTCCTTTTCTAGGGAATAATTTCTCCTGATACCATGTTCAAAGTATATGAAATGGAGTTTTACCATCCTCACTTCTAAAATACATTCTGGCTGTACTTCTTCCGGGACAGACCTCTTTGTTCTGCTGGGCATTCATGGTATATTCAATATTATTTGCAACATCATATTTGAAAGGCATCATATTTTCTTCAGTCTTCCTTATTTATGGTCCATCTTTCACATGCATATGTCAAACATTACCATCAAGTCTATTCTTATTCAAAGTGACCATATATGGTTTCCAAGGCTGTAAATCTTTACAGGGTCAAATAGCTTCCTCTTTCTTTTGTGGAGCAGCAAGTGGGTTGAACCACCAACCTTGCTGTTAGTCATTCAACCCATACCAGACACTGAAATTAAGACTCCTTTCACATGCATCTAAGGTGATTAAAAATATCAAGGCTAAAAGCAGGCATAACTTGCTAATCCCCAGAGTAAAGCATTTGCTCTTTCACATTTTAGAGAGGTCTTTTACAACAGATTTTTCCAATGAAATACGTTGATTTATTGACTGCTGCTTCTGTGAGTATTGATTGTGGGTCCAAGTAAAATAGAGTTTAGCTACATTTCTCTATTTGTAATGATGTTGTGTGTTTATATTTGTCAAGTTGAGAAGACATTTGTATTCTTAGTGTTGAAGACTAATTTATACTGAAGGTGTACTATATGAGCTTTATCAGTAAGTACTTCAAGGCCTATTGACTTTCAGGCAGCAAGATTGGGTCATCTGCATGACACAGGTTGTTATTGATTCTTCCTCCAATCCAGATGCCTCAACTTCTTCATACAGAGCAGCTTCTCAGATTATTTGAATAAATATAGTGTGATAGATAGGTAGGTTTATAGTGCCAACCTGGCCAATAAGAACATGTGGGATTAATAAGTTTGCAGTTTGATTAGTGGGCAAAGAGATAAATGTCTCAGCAAGCCACACCTATCTCTCAGTTGCTCTCTGGTGACCAGACCAGTGTGTGGCTGCCTTACCTAGTTCTGCAGTTTGCTGCCTGGCTGTACTGCCATATTTACTGTTGCATGGAAGTGAGTTAAACTGAGTCCTCTGTACTGCTATGTGGACTAATTAGCTGTTATATTCCTTCGTGTTCTATCTATCTATCAAATCATAAATGTCCTGGTTTTGTTTCTCTAGAGAACCCTGTCTAACACATATGGTGAAAGGATATAACCACAACACACACTCTCCTGATTTTAAACCACGCAGTATCCCCTTGTTCTATTCCAACCACTTCCTGTTGGTTTATGTACAGGTACCACAGGAGCACAATTAAATGTACGGGAATTCCCATTGTTCTCATATGTATTCATATACTACCCAAAGTTTGTTATGATACACAGTAAAATCCTCTGCATAGTCAATAGTACATAAGTAAGCATTTTCCTTGTATCCTCTGCTTTCAGCCAAGGTCCATCTGAAATCAGCATTGATATACCTTGCCTCAAGCCCTCTTTTAATACAGCCTGGATTTCTGGCAGCTTCCTGTTGACATATTGCTATAACTACTTTTAAAGTTATCGTCAATAAAATTGTACTTGCATGTCATATTAATGTTATTTTAAATTAATTTGCAGATTTTGTTGCGTCATATTTCTTTAGAATGGACACAAATATTAATCACTTCCAGTTGGTTGGCCAGATAGCTATCTTCCAAATTTCTTGACATGGACTATCACTGCATGAGCGTGTTGAAATATTTCCATTTCTATCCCTTCCTTGCTTTTCACTAATGCTTACATTGCAGCTTCAACTTCCTCTTGGCCTTTTGAACTAGTAGAACCTCAACTAATTCTTGGGTAAAGAGACTCTGTATACTCCTTCCATATTCTTTGGATTCTCCTGCATCATTCAATAGTTTGATAAATAATCCTTGAACATTTTAATTCAAGGCTTGGATTTTTTCTTCTGTTCTTGCAATTTATGATATGCTGACTGTACTCATTCCTTTTGCTTTCCTAATTCTAGGTCTTTACACGTTACAATATAATTCTTTACTTTATCTTCTCAAGCTGGCCTTTCAAATTTTTGTGTTCAACTCTTTTATTTCATCATTTCTTCCATTTGCTTTAGCTGCTTTAGGTTCAAGAGCAAGTTTCACAGTCTCCTCTGATATCCACTGTAGTATTTTCTTTCTTTACTGTATTATAATGATCTTTTTGAGGAGCCCCCAATAAAATGATTTGTGATAAATAAATAAATAGCCACAAATGACATACAAAAAAAAAAGATTGATGACCTTGATGCTATTTCACAAGTCTTCTGGTAGCTGATCATTAATGTTCAATATGTTCAAACCATTCTTGAGATAGGCTCTAAATTCAGGTGAGATATTGTGATAGTAAGATTTGGTGTCAATATAGCTTGACCAGGATCTTCAGAAGGTGCAGGTCACAGTCTCCTTGGGGGTGTGACCTATTTCATAGCTATAAGTAGACTGTGGAGAATGGGCTCACTCTTTTTCTTCTTGATGAAAAGACACTGGACCCTATGTCTGGCTTCTTGGGATGGCAATCACCATGAGACCTGCTGACCCTAAGAGCTGTCTGTGGCCTGCCAACTGCCTGTTGACTTTGGATTCTCCCAACTCTGCCTCCACCAACCTGTGGTTTTCCTGTTTCTTGGGCTATTCCTCCAACAGCTTCATGAATCTGGAAGGGCCTCTAGTTTGCATCTGATTTATGGGCTGGAGTTGGTCTGGGGTTTCTTGTTGTGTGGACTTCTTAATGTAAAATTCTTTATTGATATGAATTTCCTTCTTCTACATGTATCAGTATCACTGGTTTGTTTCTCTAGAAACCCCAGCCGACCACAGATATAATATAGGCTGTATTTGGGCTCTTTTGCGTTCTTATTATAATTTTCTTCAGGTTTGACTTGAACTTGCATATTAGTAATTGATAGTCTGTTACATAGTTGGCCCCTGGTCTTATTTTGTCTCAATGATATTGAGCTTCTCTATCATGTCTTCCCACAGATTTAATCAATTCCATTCCTGTGTATTCCACATGTATATATGCCGCTCCTGTTGTTGAATAAAGGTGTTTGCAATGAGGAAGTTATTGCTCTTGCAGAATTCTTTCATGCAGTTTCAGCTTCTTTACGATCCCCAAAGCCATAGTTTCTAATTACTCTTCCTTCCTTTTTGTTTCCATGTGTGCATTCCAATTGTCAGCAATTATTAATGCATTTTCAGTACATGTGTGATCAATTTCAGACTAAAGAAGTTGGTACAATTCTTCATTGGCTTTAGTGGTTTGTGAGAAAATTTGAATAATGGTTCTATTAACCGGCCTTCCTTGTGTATGAAGATAGATATTATTCTGTCAAAGGCAGCATTGCACTTCGATAGATCTAGAAATGCTCTTTTTCAGGATGAAAGAGACATTCTTTTGAATTTGTCATTGTCAGCGTAGTCATTCTTATCATTTTAAGATTCAAAGGGACTATTTCAACTCACCAATGCCTAGGATATTGATCTTTATAGGTCAGATTCCGTTTTTTATGATTTCCCGTTTTCCTAGATTCTTATTTTGCACGTTTCATGTTCTGATTATTAATGAATGGTTGCAATGATTTTTCTCATTTTGAATTATAATCCATCAGCAAATGAAGGTGCCAGAAGCTTTAGTACACTTTGTTGCTAGATGCCTTCAAGTTAGTTCTCTCTTATAAAAATGCCTACACAACAGAAAGAAACATTGCCTGGTCCTGCCCCATACTCAAAATTTTTGTTATGTTTGAGCCCATTGTTGTAGGAATTGTCTCGATCCATTTAATCGGGTGTCTTCCTCTTTTTGCAACCCCTCCACTGTAATGTTTATGATGTCCTCCAGGTACTGGTCTGTCCTGATAACATCTGCAAAGTACATGAGATGAAGTCTCGCCATCCTATCTGCCAAGGAACATTTAGCTGCACTTCTTCTCAGAGAGATTTGTTTGTTCTTCTCTCCACCCATGGTACTTTCAGTATTTTTTTGTCAGTACCTTAATTCAAATGCACCAGTTCTCCTTCAGTCGTTCTCATTCAATGTTCAAATTTCACATGCATAAGATGTGGCGGAAAATACCATGCCTTGGGCCAGGCGCAACTTAATCCTACGTGAAATTCTTCATCTTCAGTACTTTAAAGTGGTTATGTGCAGTAGATTTGCCTAATGAAATATGTTATTTGGTTTCTTGATTGTTGTTTCCATGAGCATTAGTTGTGAATCTAAGCAAGACGAAATCCTTGATAACTTCAATAATTTCTCCATTTATTATGATGTTATCTACAGCTCCTGTTGTGAGGTTTTTTAGTTATCATTAAGGTGGACTCTACTTTGAGGAAGCTCTCTTTTCGGTGATATTTTGATTGTTTTGCAATCTGAGGGGCTCATTTTCTGGCATTATATCAGACAATATTTTACTGCTATACAGAAAGTTTTCAATGGTGAATCCCTCAGAAGTGGACTGATTGTTTTGTCGTCCTGTCAGTTCTTAGTCTGGAAGCTGTGTTGAAATCTGTTCCCCGTGGGTGATCCTGCCTGGTATTTGAAGTACTAGTGGACTAACTCCCAGCATCACAGCAAAGCACAAGCTACCACAGTGCAGCAAAGTGACAGATGGGGCGGGGGAGGGGAGTTGTCATTGTTAGACACTGTTAATTTGGCTCTAACTCATAGCACCCACAGCCTGTTTCCTCACAGTTAATGTTGGAGACCGTTTTTGCAGCCAGTATGCCAATTCATCCCATTGAGGACCTTCTTCTTTTTTTCAACACTCCACTTTACCAAGTATGATATCCTTCTCTAGGGACTATGCTCAGCTGTTAACATGTCCAAAGTATGTGATATGAAGTCTTGCCATTCTCACGTCTAGGAAGCATTCTGGCTCTACTTCCGCCAAGAAAGATTTGTTCCTTCTTCTGAAAGTCCATGGAATATTCAATATTCTTCACCAGCATCATAATTCAAAGACATCAAGTTTTATTTTATCTTTAAAAATTTTTGTCCATTTTCAAGTACATATGAGGTGATTGAAAATGCCATAGTATGATAGTTATATAATTTTATGTCAGTTTGAAGATATGTAAAATTGTAAGGTTGGTATCCAATCTGTCAATCACACCATAGCCTGATGGTGCCTCTTTGTGGCCATGGCCTTCTCATAAGGAGGGCCCTGGGAACCTCCCCTTCTTTTTGCATTCGCCTGACTGCTTCCTCCCCACGTGGAGAGCTGCCAGAGTCTTGCCATGCTTCCATCGACCTTGGGTCCACACTTCATTGCAATCACTGGCCTTTGACATCCCTGCATTCTGCATCATTGTATGTAACTGCGTAAGTTGGAAAGGAACTTATGGGCTAGTGTTGGACTTATGGACTTGAGTTGGACTGGCCTGGGATATTTCCTTGAAATAGAAATTCTATAATTACTTCTTGATAGAAAACTATTTATTGCACATATATGAGTGTCACTTGATTTGTGTCTCTAGTCAGCCTGGCTTACATCCAGTTCACTGCCATCAAGTTGATTCCAACCCTTAGCAACTCTATAGGACAGGGGAGAGATATCCCTGTGGGTTTCCAGTACTGGAACTTTGTATGGGAGCAGAACTGTTGATCTTGTGTTGAGCAACCCAACTGGCTTGGTTCTGACGCATTATGTTTGCAACCACTATACCACTAGGGCTCAGCTGTGCCTTATTCCTCAAAGTGACATCTTTTAACACTGGAAATTGGTCTTCAGCAAGATCTACCAGGGTACTCGGTCATATGACTTATTTTCTTTTTACACTGTTTTGATTGTCATGTGAGGGAAAATCTACAGAGTAAATTGATTTTCCTTACAATTCATGCAATGTTTTATGATATTGATTGCAATACCTACAATGCAATACTACTTTTCCTATTCCCTCCCTTTGTTTGCCGTTTCCATTGGTCTTTCATTCCCATTCCTTCCTGCCTTCTGAGTAACTCCCTGACAAATGCTGGGCTCTGAATTGTACATCGTTGACAGTATAGGTCTCCTATTTGGGGGCTGAAAGTTGAGCCATGGAGGTGAGGTCAGGTGTCAAATGGGAATTCCACTAGTGCCTATCATATCCTAAGGTTAGTCTTCTTATTTTGAGTTCTACATTTTCCCCAGTTGATCCAGGGCCTACTACTATGAGCACTTTCAGAGCAATCTGCAGTGAGATCCCTATGCTATCTTGGTCTTCTGGACTCAGCGCTGTGGAGCCTGGGCTTCATGTGGTCAGTGAATCCCTTTCATCTTCTTTTGATGCTATCTGTGTAATTCTGTATTTTGAATTTCTCTTCAATTTTTTCAGCTACTGAAATGCACATGCTTTTCATTTTTGCTGTCCTATTTCCAGCTCTTTGCACCTTTTAATATAATTCTTTATTCCATCTTTTTGAATTCCCCTTTGAAATTTTATGTTCAGCTTCTTTATTCAGTGTTTTTACTTCATCAATTATTTCTATATTTCTCTCTCTATCTTTTTCATACTTCATCATTTCTTTCATTGGCTTCAGCTAGTCCACATTCAAGGTGACATCCATTTTGTCTTTTCTTTATATCCTATCTTTTTTAATTATCTTTGAATTTCTTTATTTATGATGTTCTTGATATTATTGCAGAACTCGTATCATCTCAGGTGATTTGTGTTCAATGTGTCAACTTTCTTCTTGAAGTATCCTCTAATTTAGATGAGATATACTCAAATTCATACTTTGACCTTTGGGGACTTGTTTTAATTTTATTTGAATTCGAGTTGAATTTGCCATTGATGGTTTGTTCCACAGTTTGTCTCCAGTCTCGTGACTGATGATATTAAACTTCTTTATACCGTAAATACTTGAGTATAAGCCGAGTTTTTTTCAGCACATTTTTTATGCTGAAAAAGCACCCCAGCTTTGGGGGGTAAAATTAGTTGCCTTGGGTTATACTCGAGTATATATAGTAGTTTATTTCAACAGATGTAGTTGATTTAATTCCTGTGTATTTCTATCCAATATACATGATCCATGTCTATGGTTACTGTTTACATCACTGAAAAAGAAATGTTCAATTAATAAGCCATCCTTATTGGAAAATTCTATCATGAGATCTCCCATGTGGCTTCCATCCCCATGGCCATATTTTCTAACTAGTGATCCTCCTCCTTAGTTTCCAATTTTTGTATTCAAGTCATCAGTAATCTTGATTGCATGTTTCATCAATTTCAGACTGAAAAGGTTGGTAAAAATCCTCAATGGCTTTATTGTTAGCATTAGTTGTTGGTGTGTAAATTTGAATAATAACTTTATTAATTATTCATCCTTGTAGGTGTAATATATCCTACACCTAAAAATGGTGAACATTGGAATCGATGTTGAAACATTCTCTTTTTTAACATGAAAGTCATCCATTCCTTTCAAATTTGTTACTCTGGTATGTAAACCATAATATTATGACATTCAAAATGGCCAATACCAGTCTATTTCAGTTCAATAACACCTAGAGTGTTTGATCTTTATGTGTTCCATATTTTCATGGCTTCCAATTTTTCTAGATCCTTATTTCATGCATCCCATCTTCTTGTAAGTGGTTATTGCAGTACTGCTGTTTCTTCTCAATTTGAGTCATTGCCACATAAACAAATATAGGTCCTGAAAACTTTATATCACTAAGGTCAACTCTACTTTGAGGAGACAGCTCTTCCCCAATTATATTTTGAGTGTCTTCCAACTTGAGGGGTTCATCATCCTGCACTATATGAAACAATATTCCACTGCTATCAATGTGCTCCACAAACACCACTATTTTTTTCAGATGTAGATTGGCAGGTTATTCTTTCTAGTCTATTTAGCTTGTAAGCTTTTCTGAAAATTTTCCACCACGGTTAACTATGCTTGTGTTTGAAATACCAGTGGTATATCTCACAAGTTATGATAGTGCAAGCACCTGACATGTCTGACAACTTGGCATGCTAGCCTAATTCCAAATGGCCAGCACATCTCTCTTCTTGCTTTCTCTAGTTTCTGTGGACCACTGTACCTGAGCAGGCATGGCTCAGGTGGTTGTGGAGTTAATTCTTGCTTCCTGGAGTAACCCTTAACCAATGACCCATAGGAGTTGTTGGACAAATAGCCACACTCCCTCACATTCTGGGCAGAATAACTAGTGGATTTTCTACAGTGTCTCCAGTAAGATTAACCTCCAGTTGCTCACAATTTTAAATTGTTTGATAATGTACTTTTCATTGGCTGCCTTCTTTCCCTTTTCTATTTCCCATTTCCTTATTGATATCTCCCCCAAAATGGCTTAATTAAAACCTTTGTCTCAGGATCTAATCCTATGGGGAACCCAAACTCAATCACACAAGACATTTGTCAAATCATGGACTTAGTGGTTATATCTATTATATGTGTAGGTCATGGAAGAGGAGAATTCATACCATCACTTTGAATAGTCATTCGGAGTGCCAACTGGGTCCCCAGCATAGATCCTGGACATCAAAACTCACTGTTTCCTGGATCATAACACTTCCTTTTAGACTTCTGTCATTCAAAAAACTCAACAAATAGCTCGCTGTGTCACTTCAAATTTTGTAGTGTGCAAATATGGCTATGTTTTCATTGTGTGTTTAGCCCTGGACAAATCAGCTTTGACCAGGAAGGTGAAGTCATGTGGAAAAACAAACCAAAAACACTAGCATCTATGTGTTGTGGAAGAAAACCCTGTGGATGAAGTGCAATTTTTAGGGAACAGAGATCAGCAAGATAAACCAATAAGTGTCCACTGTTCTGTTGTTAAGGAGAACCCTGGTGAGGCTGTAATTAAGCACTTAAGGGCTAATCAATCAGCAGTTCAAACCCACCATCTTCCCCAAGGAAGAGTTACGATGTGGCAGTCTGACCCCCTTAAGATTTACATTTATTACCACTACCAACTGATCTGAGAGCGTTAGCATTAGGGAATCCTGCATAGCACTCTAAACGAGCTCTAATGGCAGAGTGGACTCCTCATTGAGCTCCTAACCACAAAGTAAGTGGTTCTACCCTATCAGTTGCTCCATGTGAGAAATATGAGTTTGTCTGCTCTGGTAAAGATTTAAGCCTTGGAAAATCAAAGGGTGAAGTTCTATGCTATCTTGTAGGGACTCTATGAGTCAGCTTCAACACAATGATAATGAGTTTGCTTTGGAATTTTGGGATAGAATAGGAGAAATATGTGCAGCAAAGTTTAAACTTATTTTAAAAGTTCAGGGGTATTGCTCAGAGAGAGATTCTTGGAACCCACAAGACTGTTGTCCTTAGGCACCTTCAGATCTGGAACTGAACTCACTCCCTTGGCTCAATCTTCAGCCAAACAATAGGTAGATCTATAAGGTAAAAAGTATCACTAATCAACTATTTGAATCAAAAGGATATAATTTATTCAAAGATAAAGTTCAGAAGCTTCAGGAAAGAAGGGGGAATGGAAACAGGAAATACAAGGAGGAAGTGCGATAAGTGATATTACGTTGAGCAGATTGCAGTCAATATCATGAAGCAAAATATGTGTGAACTGTCAAATAGAAAACGGATGTATTCTGTAAACCTTCACCCAACTCACAATAAAGAGATTTTTTTTCAGCCTTGGAAACCCATGAGGCAATACTATTCTGTCCTATAGGGTACCCATGAGTTGAAATCAACTCAGTGGCAATGGTATATTGATGCTGATGCTTCTGCCGATTCTAAAAAATAGGGTTATTAGCAATTATTGTGGAAATAGCATGAATGAGGCTATGTAAATGGGGTTGGTTACAGATAAATTCTTGTAAATGTTAAAGGATAAGTGATTGAGGATGGACTTACCCAAAAAGAGAAAATTATTGCAAGATTTTGTTCAAGGGATAAAATAAAAATAGGCTTCCTGTGGGCAAGACTTAAGCCTATAGATATGGAATTTAAGGAACTGGTATTCCATGATGGTAACCTTCCCGAGACAATCACTCAAGACAAAAGGTGGTTGTATAAACAAATGAGGTGAAGAAAGCTTATGGAGCCTACCTATCAAAAGATAAAGTGTTGGAGGGGATGTGGTGAAGTAGGAACCCTCCTCCACTGCTGGTGGCCGTGCAGATTTGTACAGCCACTGTGGAAAGCAATCTGGCGATACCTAAAGAAAATGGAAATTGATCTACCTTACGACCCAGCCATCCCTCTACTGGGCATATACCCAGTTGAAGCAGCAAATAAAACATAACCAGTCATATGTGCTCCAATGTTTATTGTGGCACAATTCACAATAGCAAAGACTTGGAAACAGCCTAAGTTTCCATCGATAGACGAGTGGATTACCAAGCTTTGGCACATACACACAATGGAGTATTATGCAGCACTGAAAAGCACCGATGAGCACATGAAACACGTTATTTCATGGGAAGAGCTGGAAGGAATTATGCTAAGCGAGGTAAGCCAGACCCAAAGGGACAGGTACAACATGAGTCCCCTGAGGTAAGTACAATCAGCATGACAGAAACAGAAGAATAAACATCCATCCAACAATAAACGGGAGGAAGCATAGATAGTTGGAGGGAGGACAGGCCACAC
Source organism: Tenrec ecaudatus (assembly GCF_050624435.1). NCBI lineage: Eukaryota > Metazoa > Chordata > Mammalia > Afrosoricida > Tenrecidae > Tenrec > Tenrec ecaudatus. Next base: position 551,181 of record NW_027457554.1, on the reverse strand, counting down.
CTAGGGAGGTACATGAGAGCCCAGCATAAAGAAGGAGTAGTGGGGTAGGGAGAGGGAGAACCGGGAGGGGGAGAATCTGAATGGATGGTATGGGGGTGAGGCAGGGTACTAACCCACCCGGGGGAGAGTATCGGTTGTGTCCCCACAGATCTGGAACATGCATACGGACCCCAACACGACACACCAAACAAGGAGGGGAACGCAAAGTACAGAGGTCTACACTAAGAGGCTGGACGACAAGCTGGCCCAAACCAGAATTAGGCCGACGCGCACACTCAAAGGGAATACCACAGAAAACAAAAATAGATCGTCTGGAGTGGGAAAGGAACTGACCCACCACACCACATCCAGAAGGAAACTGAAACAAAAGAAGGAGAAAGGACGTAGTGGAGTACACCTGGGTCCACCAAGCCCAAAGTCGATAGACCAGCTAGATGGCCCGTCATACAGAGAGGACCATTCAGCTGACCACACTAGGAGATACGACATCCTGCACCAACACATGGCCCTACATGGGACAGCACCTGAGACACAATGGGGGATGGGCGACTGAGCTGACCCCGCCACACTGAGGCAAACACTGGGGGCGTGCAATGGAGCAGCGGAGGAAGCAGAGCAAAGGGAGCCCAAGGGAGTATAAAGGATGGTCTAAAGGCCAACGAAAGGATCTTGAACTACTAGCAATTTTTCTTTTAATATTTGCTATCTTTTTGCTTAGTCTTTTTTAATTTGTTTTGTTTTTTACCTTGTAAATTTTGTATGTTAGTGGCTTTTCTGCTTATCAGCGTGTCGATGTTGTTTCTGTCAAAGCCATGTTCTTATGGGCCACTTGGGTGCAGTCAAAGTCATATCCATTTGTATGCACATATTACTATGTCAGCAGGTCCACCTAGACAAGATAGGCTGGACAAATAATGAGAGAAGAAAACAAAAGGATCAACGGTCCTGGAGGGACATGACAGCGTGGGAGGTAGGGGAAGAGAGGAGGTGTCGCCCAACACAGGACCAAGGGAACAGCGAATGGTTCAAAACCAGAGGTGGGAGGGGAGGGGAGGACTGGAAGGGAGTGACCAAGAGCAAGGTAACTGAGAGGAACTACTGAATCCAGAATGAAGGCCAAACATGGTAATGGGTCGGGAGGAAATCGAAAGGAAATAGAGGAAAGGAGTAGGAGGCAAAGTGCATACAGAGAAGCCAAAATACAGACATGTACATATGTAAATATATTTATGATTATGGGGGCAATAGATTTATATGCATATATTTATAGGTTCAGTAGTAGGGTAGCAGATGGACATTGGGCCTCCTCATACATAATCCCCCAATACAATAGCACCTCGCCCTGCTAAGCAGCCATTGCAGGATACCCATCTTCCCGACATGATCACTGAAGACCATGCGTGTAAGCAAATGTGGTGAAGAAAGCTGATGGTGCCCGGCTATCAAAAAAAGATATAGCGTCTGGGGTCTTAAAGGCTTGAAGGCAAATAAGCGGCCATTTAGCTCAGAAGCAACAAAGCCCACAGAGAAGAAGCACACGGCCTAAGCGAATACAAGGTGTTGAATGGACCATGTAGCAGATACAAAGGAACAAAAACAATCATTGTGTGATCACCTTCCTCACATAATGGCTGAAGACGAAAGTGTGCATAAGCAAGTGTGGTGAAGAAGGCGGATGGTGCCCGGCTACTGAGAGATATAGCCTCTGAGGACTTACAGGCTTGAAAGCAAACAAGCGGCCATCTAGCCCAGAAGCAACCGAGCCCACACGGAAGCAGCACACCGACATAGGTGACCATGAAGGACAGAGGAGACCAGGTCTCCAACATCAAAGGTGGGGTGGTGGTGAGAATCACATCACCATGAAAGAGGGGGAGTGCATGATGGGGACCCAATGCCCACCTGTAGAGAGCTGAACACCCCTTCTAGAGGGGTAGTGAGGAGGAGATGGGCCACACAGGGTTCAGTGTAACAACAATGAAACTCAAAACCTTCCTCTAGTTCCTGAACGCTTCCTCCCCTCCCAATAATCATGACCCCAATTCTACCTTGCCATGCGGACCTGGTTGTACCAGAGGATGTACAGCGGTGCAGTGGGGATCTGGAGGCACAGGGAATCTAGGACAGACGAACCCTTCAACACCAGCGGTGGGAGTGGTGACACCAGGAGGAAAGGGCATGTAGAAAGGGAGAACTGATCTCGGAGATCTATGTGTAACCTCCTCTCTGGGAGATTTGCAAGGGGGTGGCGGGTGAGGGTAGACGCCGGGGAGTGTAAGATAAGATATAATAATTATTTATAAACTATCAAGGGACCAGGGGTGGGATCGGGGAGGGAGGGGAATGGGGGGGAAAAAAGGGAAACCGAGCTAATTCCAGGAACCCAAGTGGAAGGTGAATTATGAGAGTGACGAGTGCAACGAATGTATAAGGGTGCTTTGCTCATTTGATGTATGTACAGATTGTGATAAGAGCCTTATGAGCCCCAATAAAAAGATTTAAAAAATGATTAGGGCAAAGAATGTACGGATGTGCTTTATACAATTGATGTATATATGTATATGTAAGAATTGTGATAAGAGTTGTAAGAGTCCCTAATAAAATGTAAAAAAATAAATAAATTAATTAATTAATATGAAAAAAAAGATAAAGAGATTAGGGTTTTAAAGACTAGAAGGTTAACAAGTGGCCATCTAACTCAGAACCAATAAAGTGCACATGAAAGAAGCACACCAGCCTGTGTGATCACAAGATGTAGAAGGGATCAGGTATCAGGCATGAAAGAACAAAAAAATCATATCATTGTGAATGAGGGGGGGTACAGTTAGGGGATCCAAAATCTATCTGTAGGCAACTGGACAACCCCTTACAGAAGGGTCGCTGGGAGGAGATGAGCCAGTCAGGATGCAGTGTAGCAACGATGAAACATATAATTTTCCTCTCATTCCTAAATTCTACCGCGCCCACTATCATAATCGCAATTCTACAATACAAACCTGGCTAGACCAGAGAATATACACTGGTCCATATAGGAACTGGAAACACAGGGAAACCAGGACAGATGACCCCTTCAGAACCAGTGCTGGAGGAAAGGTGGGGTAGAAAGAGGGATCTGATTACAAGGATCTACATATAACCTCCTCCATGAGGGAGGGACAACAAAAAAGTGGGTGAAGGTAGATGTCGGACAGTGTAAGATAGGACAGAATAATAATTTATAAATTATCAAGGGTCCATGAGGGAGGGGGAGGGGGAAGGAGGGGAAATGAGGAGCTACTACCAAGGGCTCAAGTAGAAAGCAAATGTTTTGAGAATGATGATGGCAACAAATGTACACAGTGGATGTGTGTATAGATTGTGATAAGAGTGATTCTTTTTAAAAACCTAAAAGAGCAAAACACACTATGGTTTATTGTACATCAATGATACTTCAATAAAATTACATAAAAGAGGGGAAAAAGAAATGGAATTTAAGGTAAAGAAAGTATTCCCTTTGAAGACCATATTGCAAATATATATTTAGGCAGGCAATTAGATAAAGACATTTTAAGTCTGGGCTTCTATACCTGCCATCTGTCTGTTATGAAAAGTATAATTAGCAACTAGAATCTCTCATACAAAATCAACTCAATATGGTCTTTCTGGTCTGACCTCCGTGGTGTTCTACTCTGCTTTGATGGAGCTCATCATATCATGACTCTATAACAAGATTGAGGAGTTATTTGCATTCTTATGTGGAAGGTAAATCTGTTTGGCCATTCTGTTAGACTAGTTCATTTTCTTTCCTACCATCCCATCTGCCATTTTAATTCAAAACAAGGAGAAAAGCAGGTATGTGCCTTTTGAGGAAGGAGAAGATTAGGGTGTGGAAGAAATTCTCTTCTAGACTGCAAGGTAAGTATTTACCCCCTCTAGCCCTGTTGGAGGAGGGGAAAAGAAAGAGAGACAAGGCAAAGAGAACAACATAGTTAGTTTCATGCCTCCTTACTTGACCTGGGGATTGAGGGGAATATCAGTGACTATGGACCTGTTGTGCTCCCCATTTGGAAGCATGAAGAATAGAGGCTGCCAGGCAGAGCAGCCCTATGGGAAGTCACTGAAGACAAACATATAGAGAGTGCCATCAAGTCTACTGTGATCCATGGAGACCTTATATGAAATGGAATGGAGTGCTGTCTGATCTTGCACCATTGTCACACATTCCTGAATGTTGAAGTCCATTGTTGCAGCAATTAGGTCAATCTGCCTCAATAAGGATCTTCCATTCCCCTCTACTTAATCAAATATGATGTCTTCCTCTAGCAATTGTCCACTGATAATGTGTCCAAAACACATTAGTCAGTCAGTGTTCTCTTGTGATCCATAAGGTTTTCTTTCAGTAATTTTTGGAAGTGGACTGGCAGGCCCCTCTTCCTTGTCTCTCTTAGTCTAGAAGCTTCACTGAAACCGGTCCACCATGGGCAATCCTGCTGGTATTTGAAATTCTGGGAACAGAGCTTCCAGCATCATAACAATACACAAACCATTATAGTACAACCAACTAACAGATGAGTGGAGAATATGTATATATCTATATCTATGTATATATATATATGGAGAGAGAAAAAAACTGGCAATGCAATCTGATTAGGTAGTATTCTGATGATCTGCTGCTAACAGAAAGTATCCCCAAAAATAACATCTTAAAGTAATGATAATATCAATTTTGCTCACAAATCTGCAATCTGAGCAGAGTTCAGTGAGGACACTAGTTTTGGCTTCATCAAGCATTAGCTGGGGTAGCTCAAAGGACAGAGGCTGCAGCTCTCTTAAGACTCACTCCCTCACACGACTGATACTTCTATTGGTTGGAACTCCAAAAGAACCCTATATGTGACATTTTCATTTGGCCTGGTCTTCCTTGCAACATCCTGACAGGGTCCCAATGGTGAACAACCCAATACGACCAGGTGGAAGTCACAGAGCAACACTTCTGCCATAGTCAAAGGCCTGCCAAGATGCAAGGAAGAGGGAAAGCAGGCCCTGTTTCTGGACAAGTGAACACAAACTCATCTTGTCACAAGAGAATGTGCGATGTGAAACATTAGGACAGTCATCTTTGAAGGACACAACCTCCCACGAGCCAAGATACAGAGACAGATTTCTACGAAAGCGAAAGGGCAGGACTTAGACTTAAAGATAAAGCCACAGACTTCATAGGACAAGAGCAATAGGGAGACAAGCAAAGGAAAGCTCTAGGACGCAAGCCTAACATGGCTAAAGATAGGGACAATGTCAGGACTGAACTGGAAGCAAGCAGACACCTGTGCAAGGCAGAACCCGTGAAGTTGTGAGTGCCTTCAAAGCTAAGTCAAAGTACCTTGGGTCGTGAGAAGGGAAGGAGCAGGAGAAGGAATTAATGGGTAGGTTTATGGAATTTGTAAGTCTGGGGACAGAGCATCAGGAATAGCTGGGTTCTGGCACTCAGTTGATACCATCAGAGTTTGAACCTTTTCCTTTCAGTGCTGTTTCCTTTTGAGTTTCACGCAGGCTTCCTGATGACAGTTGTAGTTTTATCTAGAAGCTCAGGAATTCTATTAGAGAGAAGCTCTTTTCTTTTCTAATCATTGTTGGTACTATCAGGTAAGCATTGGATTGCTAACTGCAAGGTGGGCAGTGCTACCCTACCAGCTACCTCATAGGGAAAAAGATGGAACTTTCTGCTCACATAAATATTTACAGTCTGAGAAACCCCACAGGGACCTTCTATGATTCAAAATGGACTCATTGGCAATGGGGCAATTGTTCCTGGGGCATATTTTAGGGTTAGATATCATTTACCTAGCATGAGTCACATACTGAGTCTGACCCAGTCCCTTTGGACAGAGGAAAGTCATGCCCTGACTAGCCAGGCCTGGAGCTGGCCGATTGGGTCAATGCCAGCAGAAGCATGGAGATGGAACATGGTGGAAGAGTGATCCCAAAGATACAAGCCATGTGCTGTGCGTGGAAGAAGGGCAAATGAATGCTGCATTAATTAATCAGTCATTGACAAAATGAGGTTGCATAACAAATGGCTCCAAAACCCAGCAGTTCAACAAACAGCCCATCCCCTTCCCTCCCACACACACAGTTCTTAAAATTCAGGATCAGGGAGATTAACTGGAACTTTGAACTTGGCACTTCAGGGCTTGGAAGAGATGACAGTGCATGTAAAGGCCTTGGGGCAGGAGAGATCTTGGTGTGACTGAAAGCCCAGAAGAAGACTAATTTGGGGGAGGTGAGATAATAGGAATGGAGTCTTCAGTGAGCATTTCCTTGAGAGCCTTCAAGCAAAAGCGATTTTTCTATATTCTTGTTTTAGAAGTAGATCTCCACCCATTGGGTAAAGCTTTGGTTACTGGATTGGTGTCGGTATGCAGGGAAAAAATAAATGGGCTTGTTATAGATTAGGAGCCTGTGGTAGTCACCTAATCTTGTGTCAAGTTAAGGATTAGGAGTGTAGGCGTGGTGTCTAGGCTGCCCATCTGGAGATAGTCAGTGAGATTTTTATGTGGGCATAGCCTTCTCCTGAGAACTCTGAGAAATCTGGTACTTCCTCCTTGGAGGTGGAAGACACCTCTCTCTCTCTCTTTCTCTCTCTGCTACTCCTTGGGAGACATTGCAGAAGGCAAGCCAAATGGATGCGACCAGACCTCTGAAGCCAAAGAAGCCTCAGAGAGATCGCTGCCAGCACTGAGATGCTTACAATGCCACTGGATCCACAAGACATTCTGCCCATTGGCCTTTGATTATCCTGCATTCAGCATCACTGCACATGTTTTATGGGTCTGAAAATGAATTTATAGATTGGTATCAGACATATGGGCTAATATCAAACTTATGGATTTGATCTGCACTGGGCTGGGACGTTTGTTTAATGTACAATTACTGTTTGATATAAAACTCTCTCTCTGGATTTATAAGGTAGAATTAGACCAGAACATGTACTCTGGTACAGACAGGAGCTGGAAACACAGGGAATCCACGACAGATGATCCCTTAAGGACCAGTGGTGAGAGTGGCAATACCAGGAGGGTGGAGGGAAGGTGGGGTAGAAAGGGTGAACCGATTACAAGGATCTACATAAAACCTCTGCCCTGGTGGACGGACAACAGAAAAGTGGGGGAAGTGAGATGTTTGATGTGTAAGAGATGACAAAATAATTGATATATTATCAAGGATTTACGATGGAGGGGGGGAGGATGGAAGTGGGGAAATGAGGAGCTGATACCAAGGGCTCAAGGAGAAAGCAAATGTTTTGAGAATGATGAGGGCAACACATGTACAAATGTACTTGACACACAATGGGTGGATGGATGGATGGATGGATGGTTGGATCGATGGATGGATGGATGGATGGAATGACTGTGATAAGAGTTGTATGAGTCCCAAATAAAATTATCAAGGGTTCAAAGGAGAGGGGTGTGGTGAGGGAGGAGAAAAATGAGGAGCAGGTGCCAGGGATGTGGCAAATGTTTTGACAATTCTGAGGGCAATGAATGTATAAATGTGCTTTATAATGGATGGATGGATGGATTGTGATAAGAGTTGTATGAATCCCTCATATAATGATTAAATAATAGGGAAATGATTTTTAAAAACCACCAACTCTCTGTCATATACATGATTCTCCCTCGAGTTTTCTCTAGCATACCCAGACTTATACACAGATCGCCCCTGTCCTAAAGGGCCGCTATGAGTTGGCATGGACTTGAGGGCAGTGGGTTTGTTAGGGCTTTGGAGTTCAGCAGGCCTTTGTTGGTGTGTTTGAGTCTATTTTTGTAGCTGTTGTGTGCAGGTCAGTGGCTCATCTTCCAGCACTCTATAGGACCATATTTTGTTGTGACCCATAAGGCTTTTATTTGTTAATATTTGGAAGTAGATCACCAGGTCTTTCTTCCTAGTCTGCCTTAGGCTAGAGCAGTGGTTCTCAATCTGTGGGTTGTGACCCCTTTTGGGGTCCAGCGACCTTTTAACACGAGTCACCCGATTCATGGCAGTAGCAAATTTACAGTTATGAAGTAGCAAGGAAAATGATTTTATGTTTGGGGTTCACCACAACATGAGGAATTGTATTAAAGGAAGGTTGAGCACCACAGGGCTCAAGGTTCCACTGAAGCCTGCCCATCATTGCTGACCCTTCTGGTGGTTGTCATATCGGTGGCACAGCTTCCAATTTCACAGCAACACTCTAGCTACCACTGCACCACGAACTGATAGACAGGTGGTGGACTGTTCTTAAAAGCCACCTGATTTACGATGCTTTGTTTTGATAGCCCTGGAAAATGGATACAGAATCTAGTTTCATTGTCAATGCAAGACACACCTTGGGGCAGTAGGGATGGCATGAAGTGAATAGATCCAAAATATATTTTAGGGAGAGGAAGGATGACAGTTAATGCCTGGGGCTGTGCAAGAAGGAAGGAAGCAGAGACGCCAATGATATTAAGTGCCTGAGTTAAGACAGGAATTTCCAGGGAAGCTGGTGGGTCATGATGGGAGAATTTTACACTCCCCGGCGACAGGGGGACCATTGATTAGTTCATATGTCTGCGCATCTTCTCAGACAATAGAGGCTTTGTCATCCTCAAATGAAGCATGCAGTTGCAGCTCAGAGAGGGCATGCAGTGCAAATGAAGACTGGGTTGGATGAGATGGGTGGACCAGGGCCACTAGTCAATTCTGAGGAGCTTCAGCAAACCTGCCCAGTGTCTCTTGGAAAGTGGGCATGTCTCATGGCCACAGAGGGCCTTTTAATGTTTCACCTCCCACTACAGCAGCGAGAGGCTCTATCAGCTCATCCTGGAAAGGAAACATACTACCTGCCATCAGGTTCATTTCTTCAAAAAGGATGGAAGAATACAAATGAAAGACTACAATTTGAAGGGGTCTTAGGCAGACTATCAGGCTCATTAAAGCTTCATTCAGTAAAACTTCATTCTTCAGAGACATTCTCCCAGTAGGATGAATGCTGGGGTGGGGGTGGGCATGAGGAGGAAGGCTTAGAGCAGGGTAGGGGAACAACCCCACACCACCAAAAAATACCTTCCCACGAAGCAATTCCAGTGGGCACAGATTAGATAGAAGTTTCATCCTCTGGTCACTTGATGTTTGTCCCTCTCTTTTATCTGAATGCTCTTTCACATTGCTCAGAAGAAGCATCAAATTTGTATTAAAATGCAAGTTAGGAAGCATCATCCCCAACCAACCCTGTTCATCAAAATGGTAGTGCTCTCTCCGGGTAGTGCTTGTTTGTCAACAAGCTGAAGCAGTTGAGCTGGGGCTCTGTGAGGCCCAGGAGCATGAGTTCATTAATATCCGACCCACAATGCCTTGCTGGGTTTATGCCAACAAAGCCCTGTCACTCCTTACCTTAGGATTTACTCACTCCTTGAAACAGGCATTTATTTACACACAGTTTGACCTCATGATGGTGTTCAGCAGATGTGGATCTTACTTATTTGCAGTGTTCTGTGACAGTTGCAAAATTCGTTAGTGGCTCAGGAATCAATCCTCTGTGGACTGCCCCGAAGCTAGATGAAGCATGCGGGTTCTCGCTGATTCATCCTCCCTCTTTAGCAATGCTTGCTAGTCAGGTTAACATAGGGCTCATTAAAGAAACTGCCTGTATCATTTTAAATTTGTGACCTGGGCGGAAGTGAAGGTGATGATCACAAGTGACAGAAACTGACGCTTGACTAACTTAGGGAAAAAGGCCTAATGGTGGATAAATGGTGGGAAGACAAGAAAATGTGGCAAATGCCTGGGCAATCTCAGGGCTGTTAAGCAGGTACTGGCGAAACACTCCTCCTGCGGCCAAAGCGTGTCCTATGTAGTACATTAAATCACATTCACACACACCCATTCATGTTCACATGGAACCTGAGGCTATGGCCTTACTTGGAGAGGAGGTCTTGGCAGATGTGCTTAGTTAAGGATTTCAAGAGCTCCATCTTTCTGGGTTTAGGTTTCAGATGGTTGCTACATGCACTGATTGGTGTGTTCTTATAAGAAGAGGAGTGGGCACACAGAGAACCCGTGTGAAGACACTGGCAGAGATTGGATCAGTGCATCTATAAGCCAAGAAATATCAAGGATTAGCAGCAGTGACCAGAAGCAGAGAGAGGCTACTTTGATTCTCCTTCAGAGCTCTCAGAAGGAATGAATCTTGCCCACACCTTAATTTTAACCCTTTGCCCTTCAGAAAAGTGAGAGAACAAATGCCTGCTGTTTAAGTCACTCGATTGGTAGCCATTTGTTACAGCTACCCAAAAGAACCATTATGGGTTGATCTGTAGCCCCCTCAAAATATGTGAGAAATTTGAGCCTTGGTGGACATGATCCTGTTTGAAAAGAAGGGAGTTCTTTTGTAATATAAATGAGGCCGTATGGCCACTGGAGATCCCCTCATAGAGGGGTTTAGAAGAGGAGATGGGTCAGTCAGAGGGGCGATGCTAGGAGAGTGGAGGCTGAGTGGGTTGGAAAGGGGGAACTGATTATGAGGATCCACATGTGACCTCCTCCCTGGGAGAGGGACAGCAGAGAAGGGGGGGGAAGGAAGACTCGGGATAGGGCAAGATATGACAAAATAACAATGTATAAATTACCAAGGGTACATGAGGAAGGGGGGAGCGGGGAGAGAGAGGGGAAAAAAAAAAGGACCTGATGCAAAGGGCTTAAGTGGAGATCAAATGCTTTGAGAATGATTGGGGCAGGGAATGTGCAGATATGCTTTATACAATTGATGTATGTATATGTATGGATTGTGATAAGAGTTGTATGAGTCCCTAATAAAATGTTAAAAAAATGAGGCCATATGAGAATAGGCTTGAGCCTAAACCTAAACACTTCTGAGTTAAAGGCCAGGATAGACCCAGTAACACACAGTACGGGGAGAAAGATAGCGAGGAATGCCAAGGAACTTTCTGGTATCCACAAAGAAGGACCCTGACCTAGAGTCGCACCCCAAATTTGAACCTGTAAGCTCCAATGCAGGGGGAAATGTGTTTTAAGGCTACTGAGTTGTTGGATAATTTTTGGTTAAGGAGATTAAGACAGGAACTTAAGACATCCTCCAATCCTTCCTCTGGCTTCGTTCCATTTTTCTCACATTCAAGAGTCCTCCCAGAGGATTCAGTCAGGTTGTTGTTGTTGTTGTTCAGTGTCATAGGGAGGGTTTGGATTCATTGTGACCATACATACAACATAATCATACACTGCCCGGTACTGTACCATTCTCACAGTTGTTCTTAAGTTTGAGCCCATTGTTGCACCCACTGTGTCAATCCCATTTGTTGAGGGCCTTCCTCTTTTTCATTGCCTCTCTACATTCCAGAACGCGATGTCCTGCTCCAGTGCCTGATCTCTCCGGACAACATGTCAAAGTTAAGGCGAAGAATCATTATCCTTGCCCTGAGGAACATTCTGGCTGTACTTCATCCAAGTTAGATGGGTTTGTTTTTTTGGCAGTCCATGGTACATTCATTACTCTTTTACATCACTATTAATCAAATAGATCTATTCTTCTTTGGTCTTCCTTATTCAGTGTTCAACTTTCACATGAATATGAGACAGTTGAAAATATCATGGCCTGGGTCAACCCGCCCCAGTCCTCAAAGTAATCTCTTGCTTTTCAACACTTTAAAGAGGTCTCGTGTAGCAGATTTGACTAGTGAAATGTGTCATTTGTTCTCTTCTCTGCTGCTTCCATGAGAATTGATTGTGGATTCAAGCAAGGCAAAATCCTTGACAATTTCGATCTTTCCTTCATTTATCATGATGTTATCAAAAGGTCCAGTTGTGAGGGTCTGGGCTTTCTTTACCTTGAGTCATAATCCAAACTGAAGGCTTTAATCCTTCATCTTCATCAGCAAGTGAATCAAGTCCTTCTCATTTTCAGCAAAATTGTGTCATCTGTATAATGCAGGTTGTTAATAAGCCTTCCTCCAACCTGATGCTCCATCAGGCACTGCCCCTTAATGAGTTTAGGTCATGAAGGGTAGTCCTCCATAGGCACATTGATTATTACCCTACCCCCCTCACATAATAAATTCAGAGAGAGAACATTTCCCCAAAGCAATGGAAATCTTACTAGAGAAGTGGAGGGTGCTCAAAGCCAAACGTGACACAAACTGGAAATCAATACTAGTTTTCAATATCTGAAGTCATCTAATAGTTCACTGCACTATCTAAGGAAAGGTGAGGAGAACTGGGGCAATTCCATTAAAAAAAAGACAATGCAGGGTATATAAGTCTGTCATTCCTCTGGAGAAGAAAAAGACATAGTTGGGTTGTAGAGCTTTGTTTGCTAATCAACTGAATGTAGTTGTAAGACAGGGGTGTGTGTGCGCGCGTGTGTGTGTTCGTGCGTGTGTGTGTGTGTGTGTTGAATGGAGGGGCTTGCCATTCTATTTCATAGCCAGGAGAAAGATGAGCCTCTTCCCATATCTTTTGCTCTGTGGCAAGTTACTGATCTACAAGAAACTTTTATTTGACAAGGACATTGCCGAGAAAAAAACGGGAAGCTTGTGTTCATCTCTGCTGAGAAGTGGAATCAAAGAGATCGGCTTTATGACAGTCACCCTGATCGTGCAGCCAAACTATGAAATGGCCTCATACATTCAACACACATTTGCTGCACCTCCCCAGTGTGCTGCCCAGATATTACCAGGCAGAGTGTTTAATGGGCAGCATTTTAGAGTTAGGCAGGCAGAGGGAGTGTCTTTGTGGGTATTGCCTTTACCAGTCCTTGGATTGTTCTGGGACAGGCATGTCTTTTTCCTCTAAAGTAACGGATCGCGTGTAAAGAAGGAGTCTCCTCAGTAAGACGGGTTAAACCAAACCCAACCTATGACAATCATCTCAATTGGAACACATAGCGACCCTATACAAATATCCGTAGTGTTTCCAAGTTTGTAACTCTTTTGGGGGGTCAACTACCATATCCTTCTCTTTCAGAAGCACTACAGAGTAGACCGTTGTGTTAGCAGCTGAATGCTTAATCACTGTGCCCATATTGTTTGCTGAGCCGCCCTCAAAACACTGAACAGGTTTTCTGGGTACCAAGTATGTCCACTTCTATATCTGGCATAGGGTGTTTTCTCCAAGTTGATAGGCGGTGCAAATCAATTACTAGGGTTTTGGCAGAGTCAGTATGGAAACTGGGAGGGTGTGTGAAATTTGAACCAGAGTAGAACAATTCCAAGACACTTCCTAGGGATTCCTGGCATATAATATGCAAATGATAGTCAAGATATATAACTGTGTCTCTGTTGTTGGTTCTGTCAGTACCTGGTGTGGCCACAAAGGAGAAACCTGGTCTCCTGCTATTTTGAGTATCTAGTGTGAATGACAGGAGATAAGTCACATGCTAATGAACCCTGGTGGTGTAGTAGTTAAGCACCATGGTGCCCGGCTATCAAAGGATATAGCGTCTGGGGTCTTAAAGGCTGAAGATAAACAGGGGGCCATCTAGCTAAGAAATAACAAAGCCCACATGGAAAAAGCACACCAGCCTACACCGACATGATCGCTGAAGAAAAAGCGGGTGCATAAGCACATGCGAGCATGTTTTCTTGATGTGCACTCACCCTTTACATACAACTCTCTTATACATACGTGTTTCTGTGGATTTGTTTCTCGAATGCACCCAGACTAACATAAGCAGCGTGGAACGCATTTAAGAAGCATAGACAAGGGCAGGGCAGGATATTCGGAGGGACTGGATCCAGAATTAGAGAGGAAGGAGCCCTGGTGGCAAAACAGGCTGCTAGCTCCCTGTCCCAAGGGGGACAATGAGACTGCTGGCTCCCATGAAGATTTACAGTCTTGAACACTCCATATAGGGTCACTGTGGTTGGAATCCACTGGACGGCAGTGACCTTTTGGGATTGAAGGTGGAAGCCACCAATGACTTCCTGCCATTGAGCCAAGGAGCCTCCGGAGAGTGTGTGAACTTCTGGAATGCAGTGAACAACCTCTGCACATCTGCTTTTTGTGCTGCCCAAGTCATGCCCTTGGCCTTTGCTTAAACATATTCATCCAGAAGTGAACCATCACAGCTGCTACCTCGGGAAGCTGGGCGCTGAGCTCTCTGGTTCCACTCTGTCAGCATTTCTGGTCCGGGTACCTCCCATGTACCACCGGCACAGGCAATGTGCTTTTGGAAGCAGTGCTCCCTGGGTAGTGGGTGTGATTTTCCTCCTCTGGCCTAACATGATGAATGCTGAGAGGGGGTGGATACTAGGGGGTTAAACTCCCTGAACTTTACCTAGCCCAGGGGAAAACTTATTATTTAAAGTAAGTTTTAGACAGAATCTTTAGAAAGATAAATTGTTAACTTTATGTACACAATTACTCCCCAACATATAGGCTCAACCTCATAGGCTGTGGATGACCTTGAGCAAGTGCTCAATCACAATGGGTTTCTATCAGGATTGAGAGTTCAGCTCTCTCAACTCTCCAACTGGTTATTAGCACCATAGTCTCATTTCTATTTATGTATTTACTTTGTTTTTAGGGGGAAAAGACTCCCAATTCAACTATATTTTATTAGGAACTCCTTTGCTAAGTTTTACACAAGAAAAAGGCACAAACTGCTGTTCTGGATGAAGGAGAGCATCCGCATGAGGCCACAATGGTGTCGGAAGGACCCACAGCCACAGTTACTTAAATAAAATGACACCCATACTGTCCTGCTGACTCTGACTCATAGTGACTCTGTGTAGAGATCCTGAAGTTGCAACCTTTACAGGAAGCATTAACCTCATCTTTTTCCTGTGGAATGACTAGTGGCTTGAACCAGCGACCTTGCTCTTAATAGTCCAACACTATCCAGCATTACCACCTGGGCTCCTGAAAACTTAAATAAGACATAGAAAACAAACAACTTTGTCAAAAAATGGTGACTGAAGACAGATCAATTCATGGAGTTTCAGGAGGGCCTGTGAGAGCATGAGCGGGACCTTCATTGGGATGTGCACACTACCGTATATCGTTGAGTCTGGCCCTGGGAGTGGACGCAAGCACACTGCCTGAGGGACAAGCTTTCCACTGCCAGTCAGCAGTAGGAAAGAACTCAATGGCGCCTGAATCTGTGGCCCCTCAAAATGGATTTAGGGTCTCCACATAGACTCTCACTGTGAGCCACAGCCTATTGCTAAAAATTTAAGCTCAAATAAGACTTAAACGCCAAACATTCTGTTTCCTTAAAATAGGGTACTGCCAGGATCAGCTAGAAGTCTGCATGACCTATCAGATCTCTGCGCCGATCTCAAAGCACTTCACATGATCCATTCTACCAGTCATGTCAAGGACAACTAGAGGTCTGCATGAGCGAGCCCAAATCACCTCCTCACTTACCCATTCCAGAGGCTGTGCCTGTATAACCTATCGACTAACACATTCCCATATGCCGTGGTTATGAAACCAACCATCATGCTGGAATAAGGACCAATCACGATGCAAGGGTCAGGGTCAATGGGAAAGCAAAATAGGGGCTGAGGGGAGCCAAGAGGGGTCCCTTCACTCAATCCCTAAACCTGATCTAATGTCACTAGACTGGGGTCTTCCTCACATCTCAAGGGCACCCGATTCATGATTGAAGTGAATTGTGCTTATTCAATCATTGTTCTGCTTGCTGTCCTGCTGTGCTGCATCCTCTTCTTGCTTTTTTGTGCATGGCTCCCTCTGTTGTGGTGACAAATGGCTCGAGAGGGATTTGACATAGGGAGAAAGCCCACCCACATCAACTGTCACCAGAAGCAGACACTAAGTCCATTTCTCTCACCTCACAGAACTATGCACACCAGACACTGGTAGGGCTGCCTGGGAGGGGAACCCTTAGTGCAGTGGTTCTCAACCTGTGGGTTGCGACTCCTTTTGGAGTCATATGACCCTTTCACAGGGCTCAGCCAATTCATAACTGTAGCAAAATTACAGTGATGAAGTAGCAAGAAAATCATTTAATGGTTGGGAAAGGGGGGCATCACCACAACAAGAGGACCTGTGTTAGGAAGGTTGAGAACCACTGCCCGAGTGTGTTTAGGACTTTGCTGCCCTCAAGGTCGTCAGACATTCCTGAAGGCAGAGCCACTGCAGGAAGCCCTTCTGGGAAATGCCCAGAAGACAGGTCTCAACCAACTCCACCCTCACCCTCTGAGATCCTAATCATAGGACGCATGGAAATGCTCCCTGCCACTTCGAAGACTGTATGTCCATGGGAGCAGAAAGCCTCCTCTTTCTCACTTGGAGTGGTGGCTGGTGAGTTCAAACTGCTCACTTTCTGGCTAACATAACCCACAGACCAGCTCCCCCTGAGCTCAGTTTGGTTTGCCGCACAGCACACATTGTTTGGAACCTTCTGAAATAGCTATGCACATGTGCAGGTTGGGGGGATTTCGCACAAGATGCAGTTTTCCACCCTCTCTTGGCAAAAATAATTTTTGCAAAAGGCTTGTGTTCTCTTCTGGATCTGAGTAGCAGCTACTCTCATGAAGTCATAGCACATACATTCATGCTACAGTCCTCCCAACTCCCTAATGTCTTACACCGAGTCTCCTCCATGCTTTTCTGTGTCCTACATGGCAGCTGTAGGCACCCAAGGCATGGGCTCTGCAGCCTGGGTCCAAATCTCTCCTTCCCACTTCCTCACTGTGTGGTCCTAGGCTCATGACTTTATCATCCTGTGCCACTGATTTTTCATCTGTAAAATGAGGCCAGAATAGCGTCCACACATAGGCTTGTTAAGTGGAATAATTGAATTATTATAGACAAAAAGCTTAGAACGGTGCTTGGCATCTTGCAAATACTATTAGGTGGTTTAGCATAGGGACTGGGTCATCCATTACATATGCTCAGGTTCAAACTTCCGGCCAGGAAGGGGTGGTACACCTAGGTGGGCATTACACCTGGATTGGCCCATCTGGGCCAGGTGAATTCAATCCAGCCATTGGGGTTGACCATGACCGTCAACCATGCCTCCCTATGGAGGAATTGAAAAGGAAGGATCTTGACCGCTCCGATGTCTCCCTTTGCCCAATTTTCTTTTGTCCGTCCCCCAGGGAGGAGGTCACATGTAGATACTTGTAATCAGTTCCCTCTTTCCAATCCACCCTCCCACAACCCTCTCAGTATCACCACTCACAAATTATCAAGGTTTCTTGATGGATGGGGGAGCGGGGAGGGAGGGGAAAAATGAGGACTTGATGCCAGGGGCTTAAGTGGAGAGCAAATGTTTTGAGAATAACGAGGGCAATGAATGTACAAATGTGCTTTACACAATTGATGTATATATGGATTGTGATAAGAGTTGTATGAGCCCCTAATAAAACGATTTTTTAAAAAAGAAAAAAGGCAGGATCCCAGAGCCCACTGAGTGACTTTCTCTCTAGCAGCTTCTAGGTAGGCTGTGCCCCGTGAGTGGCCCTGAGGTGCCTGTGTAAACCTGAAACTTCTTCTCTCAAGAAACTCCCTTGGATCACAATCCAGGCTTCGAAGTGAATTCTTTCTTGGGCGAAGCCAAGGCCTGAGGTATATCTCTCCCAGGAGAGATCTAACAATAGTATCTTTTATTATAGCATTAGGAGCCCAGGTGGTGTAGTGGACTGTGCATTAAGCTGCTAATCGCAAGGTCGGGGGTTTGAACTGACTAGCCCGTCCGTGGGAGAAAAATGAGATTGTCTATTTCTGTAAGGCAGTGGTTCTCAACCTTCATAATGCCCCCACCCTTTAATACAGTTCATGTTGTGGTCACCTGCAACCATAAAATTATTTTCATTGCTACTTCATAACTGTAATTTTGCTATTGTTATGAATTGGTTGACCCCTGTGAAAGGGTTAATTGATCCCCAGAGGAGTCCCGACCCACAGGTGGAGAACCGCTACTGTAAGGATTTAAAGTCTCAAAACCCCAAAGGGGCAGTTCTTTGTCCTATTTGGCCGGTATGAGTGGGAGTCAATAAAATGGTAGTTAGGTTTTTTTCTGCATCAGTATCAGATTCTGGTGGCAATCTCAGTCATCCTGCATTGTGGTCTGGTTTGAACTCTGGTAGATTTGTGGGAAATGACTGCCCTGGTTTGAGGTGAGGGCCACGGTGCTTCAGTGGTAGATCTCTCATCGTCTTTCACCGGGAAGTCCCGGGTTCGATTTGCAGCCAATATGCCCCAGACTGTCAGTGAAAGTTTGTGTGTTGCTATGACACTGAGCAGGCTTCAGTGATGTTTCCAGACTGAAATAGAATAAGGACGAAAGACCTGATTATCTCCATCCACACATCGACCTATGGCCCACCACGGTTGGCTTCCCCTCCCAGCCCTGGTGATAGCACAGACTGGCATAGTTTGCTCTGCTTCCCATGAGGTGCCCATGAGAAGCTGACTCGACAACCACGGTCAAGATCAACAGCTTGAACTCCTTTCTGGGTCTACAGAAACAAGAACAACCTTCTGAAATGAGGTCGCATTGCTATTTGGGACTGGGAGAATGCCTTTGTGACAAGGATTGTGCTCTGGATCCCAAAGGCGACTTTTAAACACAGCCACATAGCAACTCCGGAAATTGCCATAGTAGAAGCCAGGTTTAAAAAAAAAAAGTTCTACTGACTTGCTCAAAGATGCCAGAGGTGGATGGGGGTGCGGTGGGGTGGGGTGGGGTGGGAGACTCCTCTAAAAATGAACAAGTTTGTTTCCTTACACATTTGTCATGTCTTTTGGTCCTGAAAGATAGGGGGGGGGGGAAAGCAGACGAGAGGAGGAAACGGCGACTGACAGTCATCTTGTTGGTGTTCCCACAGCATCCCCTCCTTAGGCACTTGCTGCCATCTCATCCAACTCCACTCAGTATATTTTCACCCAGCAATGATGCAGAAATGTCTGTGTACTCCAGTTTTATTGTAGTCAGGCAGCATTTATGGGTTTGACTTTCAACTCAGCATGGCAGGACGTCTAGAGGCAATTATAACCAGCACCTGCTCTGTCTGTGCGGTGGGCAGGCAGTGACAGATTCCCTGCTTCTGGAACACTAGTGCCCCCTCCCAGCTCAGGATAATGACGGTGACACTCGGCCTCCTTGTTGTCTGGGGGAGCTCTAGGAGCTCTCCTCTGAAACCTCATATTATTGGCATTTCTTTGAGTGAACACATCAAATTAGTGACTGTAAAGGAAGGCGTAGGAGATGATTATTGGTGACAAGACAAGCCTCAACCACCTCCAGAGAGCATGTCTCCTATGTGCAAAGTATGGAGAGGGAGGAAACAATTGACCACAAATGGAATAGGCTCTGAGTCTCGCCACACAATGTATGTGCGTGGTCACTGAGGCGCCAACATTATGACTGGAGGACGGATATGGTTTGTGCAGCCGTGATTGCCATCCAGAACGTGCCGTGCTATTGTGAAAAATGATTTTTTATTCTGAGCAAATCTCTGCTTCCACTTGCTTTAATGCTTCGCCAGAGAGCCAGGGACTCTGGGAGGGGTGGGGATGCACAGGGCTGGGCTGACCTCAGTAACTCATGTGTAAAGGGCTTTTTCTCACTTGGAAGCAGACTGGGTTCACAGCTGTTCTTTCTGGTAAAGCTTGTTTCTGAACCTTGCCACGTCTGAGTCCGAAGAGGGAAATGAAGGTGACAAATGCTGCGAGGAGCCCTGGGCACAACTTGGCTATGGTTCTGCTTAAGTCTGTTTCATTTGAATCCCAGTTTTACCTTTACTCCTTTCTGGGTTCCGAAGCATCAGATGGGTGCCAATCGCTTCCACGGACAACTAAAGCTGAACAAAGTGGAGGCAGATGAAGAGCAACGGGAGGTTTTTATTTGGGAGACTGAGTACTTGGGCTTCCTAGGCCAGACCAGCTGGTGGTTAGAGCCCTGTTTCAGATTCCACTGAAATCTCCTAGTGCCCAAGGACCAAGTGGCTCCTAAGTCCAGAATTTCTGTTACATGTCTCACCAAGGAGAAGCTGGGCCAAAATGCATTGAAGAATAAAGCAGGAGCTTGGCTTGTGAATCCACTCTCTGATTCTGAAATTTCAAAGGCTCCGTGCACAGACATTTCAACACTGAAAGCACAGCAGGGAAAATCAAAGACTTGGGCTTCCTCCTTGCCCCTCTTTTAGGGCTTTTATGGTTTTCCAAGGTGCCTCCCAGAGCTGAGTGTTGTATAGGTCATGTTTAAAAATGTCGTAGTTCTGAGGGACTTGCTGTTCTGCTTTCTTTTGCAAGGAGACCCGGTTTCTTGTCTTGTGGCCAAACATAGAGCACAGATGTCTGTGGGCCCCTCCATTTCCCCTGACCTTTGTTCTCTTCTCTGGATACCCTACTGACCTGTTCTCCCTTACAAGATCTGAACTGCTCACACACTTCGTTAAATTCTCATCCTAGCGAGAAGCACCTGAGCGTCTTATTAGAGCCTGTATGTGTTCTGTTCTGGATGCCTATTTGTGTAACTTCAGGTCTCTGGCATGGAAACGTCCCATGGCCACAGACCCACACAGGTAATATAAACTCCAACAGTAGTTTAAGGTTTAAGGTGGTCACAGGGAACACTGGGGCCCGTGTCTCCTGGTGAACCACACAGGCTGTCTAAAGGGGCTAGTTCCATCTCAATGTAGCCATGCAGGAATGTAGACCGGTTAGGTAGCAAGACAAGGGGTTGTTCCTCTCCATGCTTAGGGGGCCCCCTACGGGAGGTTGGAAGCCAATATGGACTATGCCCAAGCCAGGAGAGCTTAATTGACGCCTCCCAGCTGAAAGCTCTTAAAAGGCTGGAATCTGGAGACCACCGCCCCTTCCCTTCAGCTGCTTCTCTGCCTTCCACTCAGCAGGGCTGCGTGTGCAGTGTCATGAGGGTGCCCGTGTTCAGTTTAGTGTAACGCCGGAACCTTCTTCTCTCATGTATATAAACCCACTCGGATTACCAACCAGGCTTTGGTGTGAATTTCTTTCCAGTGTGTAGCCAAGGACCGAGACATTTCCCACCTGAGAAACCTAACAGACCCAGACTTACAATAAACCCATATTTTTATTTATAAGGCAAGAGGTGACCAGGTCTAGACAATAATGGTGAAGAGGGCCCTGGGTTTGAGAAAGATTCTGAAGTAGAATCCATAACCCTTAGAAATGTATTGGCCTTAGGGGAGGGGCAAAGATGGCTGGATTGAGAAAGTCTCTGGCATCCAGTTCTGACTTGACTTCTGGATCCTGAATCCTTCAGGGCCATGACCTTGCCCTCCAGCCAGACCATCCAATAGCCATCTTCTCAGAGCCTTGTTAAGTTCTCATAATACATTACACCTGCCATCCTGTGAGCAGCTACCTAACCCAGGCACTTTTTTCAAAGACAAGCTCGCTCTCTCTACCCCTAAGAGCAGGTAGTTTGGGGATGATGGATATGAGATACCACAGAAGACAAATCTGTTATCTTCCATGGTGCACAAAACATGCTGTCACAACCAGGACTCGTGACAATCCCTCAGTTTCCTAAATTGCTTCACTGCTACTTTTTAATTAAGCCTCATTAGATTGTCATATATTGATAAGGGGGATGACCCTGAGCTAGATGCATAAATTAAAGCTTTCCTCCTCCTGTGCTTTTCTATGAATGTGTTAATTATTTTTGTCATTAGGGAGAATAATGGAGTGATGGAGCAATACCAAACAGAGTTTGACAAAGTGTTGGTGTTTGCTGCGGCAAACGTGGTGCGTGTCAGATACAATCCGTCACCCAGTGAGTCTGCAATTAACACCAAGGGACAAAGGTAGGATTCCCTGTAATAAATAGCCTTCCTCCCAGATACTAATGGGGACCCAGCAGGACCCAAAGTTGTGTTGTCGCAGTTGTACACGGGCCCTTAGAGGAGACAGAGCTGGTGTTTGAAACGAGACTTGTTTGCCCACAGTTGGGGTTCATCCACCACAGGACAGTCCTATCCATTGCCAGGGACTTGCAGCTCCCCCTCCACAGGATGCAGCCAGCTCTACAGCTCCCAGATGCTTTCCCGTATGCAGGGCCTGGGGCAGGACGTGGGGTGAGCAGTGGGCACTGGGCAACCTGGGGTCCCATCCAACCTGGCCCAGGGCGTGCACAGTCCCACCTTGCAGGTCTCCTGGAGCGTGGCCTCTTTCCTCCTACAGTTGGCCCCCAGCTCGCCCCAGAGCTGCTGCAGTTCCTGTAGCCTCGCCTGGAAGGTCTCTGAGGCCCAGTGGTCCCCCTGCAGGCCCCTCTGTCCCTCCTGCAGCCACAGTGGGCACACAGACCTCCTCCAGCCACCAGTCTTGTGGCTGTAGGTTCTGGGCACTAGCTTGTAAGCTTCGTTCCCCCCTCTATGTAATGGGCACAACAATGGATTATTTTGCTTCAAGGAGAGAAACCATATACAGTCCTGAGTGGGGCCCATCTTTTGTAGATGGGAATAGAGACACTTAAAAAAGAAGGAAAAAAAAAGGATTGACCTCCAGTCCCTTCATCGGCAGGGACAAATGCTCTGGTCTCACTGTGTCCCCTAAAAACATCATGTAAAAATGTTTTCTTTTAAATTATGGACATCACTGCATTATAGTTACGACAGCCAAATGTGGAAGCCGCCTTTGAGTCCGTGGACAGATGGATGGACCAAGTCAGTGAGTTCGAGTTCTAGAACGGAGTGGTGTCCTTTCATTAAAATAGGGGGATAAATGTCAGGTCACAAATGAACCTTGAAAAGACATGCTGGGAATGAAATAAATAAAATTCCCAACTCACTGCCATCCAGTCAACTCTGACTCATGGTAACCCAAAAGGGCAGAGTGGAACTGCCCCCACGGGTTCCGGGGATGGTAACTCTTTTACAGACATAGAAAGCTTCATCTTTCTCACAAGGCGCAGCTGGTGGACTTGAACTGCAGGTCTTACAGATCACAGTCCAATTTGTAACCACTACGCCAGCAGGGCTGCTGGTAAGGACATAAGCCAGACACAAAAGAACAGGTGTAGGACCGAGCCAAGTAGTGAAAGGGTGAGCACAGGCAAAGGCACAGAGGCAGGCAGATCGGAGATATATGGGTTCACGGTGGCACCCTTGGGCGGGTTAGTGCCCTGTGACCCCGCTACCCATTTATTTATTATTATTATTACTTTTCCTTTGCCCGCCTCTTTTTATCTGTCTACCATGTGTATCCCTGAATTTGGTCTGGTCCCTGCCATATTACCTGGTCCTCACCCCAGGAATGTTCATACAGTAGCTTTTCCCCTATGTCCCTTTTGCATTTTTTTAAAGCTTACCTCCGTGGACACAGAGTGTACTTGTCCTTTTGCGCTTGGTTTACTTCGCTTAGCATGTTTTCCTCCAGTTCTTCCCATGCAGTGATGTGCTTCATACGTTCATCACTACTTTTTAGCGATGCGTAGTACTCCATTGTATGTATGTACCACAGTTTTTTTCCCCCCACTGAAAAAGAAGTCTTTATTCTGATCCCACCAGCTGTACCATCTGTTATGCGCCTTCCTCCTTGGCAATCCGATCTTTCTTGAGTGGTCCCATGAAAGCTTTTTTCTCTTCCACGGTCTGGAAATGGCCATGGCCCAACTTGGGGGTGGTGTCGATGAACTTGAGGTCGATCTTCTCCAGGGCACGGCGCTTGGTCTGCACCAGCAGGGACTTGTGCAGAGTCAGCACTCGCTTCTTGGTGCCCACCATGCAGCCCTTGAGAATGACAAACTCATTGATCACTTCCCCTTAGTGGACAAAGTCGCCCAGGGGATTGATGCTCTTGTTAGAAAGATCATAGTCGGTGGAGGCGTTGTTCTTGATAAGATTGCCGTCCTTGACGAGGTAGCCCTGGCAAATCTTATAGATCTTCTTGTTGATCTCTGTGCAGTGGTGGTAGCCTTTCTACCCAGCGCGGGCCATCGAGAAGGCCACACGGGCGGGATGCCAGGCCCCGATACAAGCCACCTTGCGCAACCCTCGGTGGGTCTTTCGGGGCAGCTTCTTGGTGTGCCAACAACTGGTGACCCCTTTGTAGCCTTTGCCCTTGGTCACCACCGTGATGTCGACCATTTCATCCTGCGCGAACACCTGGTTCACTGGCACCAGCTTCTCTCGGGCCCAGTCCAGCTTCTCAGCCACGGAGCCCCCGTTCACCTGCATCTCCGTCAAGTGCGCCTTCTCCTGGCGCAGGGTGAGCAGGCGCGTCTGGGTGTGGGTGATGGCGCGCATGACCGGGCAGGACTTCTTCATGCTGCTAAAGTCTTTCTCGAGCTGCTTCTTACTCTTGTCATCCTGCCACTTCATGCAGTACTTGGTGAAAGCCTTCTTCTTCGACTAGTGCCAGTTCTTGTAGAACCGCCGCTTGCACTCATCGTCACTGATGTGTTCCGCAAAGACCATCTTGAAGGTCCGGAGGCCGCGAGGTGTCTCCACATAGCCCACGATGCCCACCACCACCATGGGAGGGGTCTCCACGATGGTCACGGCCTCCACCACTTACTTCTTGATCACCTTGGTGCCTGGTCTGTCGACCTCGTGCACAATGTGGGTCATTCCGGCCTTGTAGCCCAGGAAAGCCGTCAGGTGGATCAGCTTGGAGGCGTCATCCTTGGGGAAGCTCTTCACCTTCCCGCGTGCCGGCTGCTGCGCTTCCGAGGCAGGAAGCCCAGAGACCCATGCTGGGGCGCAAAGAACTTCCGGTGTGACATTACATCGTTGATCCCTGCTGGTAGAGGTACCCCAGCTTTTTAATCCAATTGTCAGGTGATGGAAATTTGGGTTGTTTCCAATTCCTTGCAATTGTGAACTGTGCCACAATGAACATTGGAGCACAGATGTCTGACCTTGGTTTGTTTCTTGCCCAGTAAGGGGGGTGGGGGGTTGCTGGGTCATATGGTAACTCTAATTCCATCTGTTTTAGATATCGCCAGTAGACCTCTTTCTTACACACATATGAGTCTCCCTGGATTTGTTTCACGTATGATGTGTCTGGGTCATTGTGTGGTCGTGGTCTCTTTTAAGACTTGATCGATGTTTTCTTTACATTGTTTGTCCTGAAGGTCTCTTTTGTACCCTAAAACAAGGAGTCAAGGAGATGTATGGGACTTGATTGCTGAAGGGGGGCAGGAGTGAAGAAATGGACCCAAAGGGTGTCCATACCACTTCTGGGCTCTGCTCTGGAGCTGTTGCCAGCTGTCCATAAACTGTTGGCACCTGTGGCCGAGGCTGCGGGCTGACCCCAGGCTTCTCTGGCAGAGGTGGGCTGCCTTCTGCTCCGGGATATGGGGGATGTCCGGAGGCTGAGGAAGGGCATCAGGTTGTGCTCAAGAGGCCCCTGGCATGGTAGTGTACTGGCTCAGCTCTTCCTCTGCAGGGTCCCACAGAAGAGGTCCCCTGGCCTGGCCCCGATGCTAGACCCAGTGGCATACCTGCCCCTGAACTTGGAGGAGGCCCATCTCCTGCTCCAAGGCCTCGTGTCTGTGCAGCAGCCTCTCCATGCTCTCTAGAGCCTTCCCAAGGCCCAGGACTCTAGCAAGGGCACACTGTGGAGGACGGTCACATTACAGGCTTGGCCTCTGCCCTTCTGCCCAGGGTTCTCTTCGATCCTTTATTCCTGGCTGGTCTTGGCCTTGGCCTCGGGCAGGTGACAGTGTCTGATTAGTGTCTGCACAGTGACACTGCTGGTGTTGGGGACAAGGCTGCTGGATGGAAAACCAGTACCTAGCAGGGGTCCCAGGCCTTCCTGTCAATTCCCTTCCTGCCTCCCTTCCATGGGGTCTCTGTCTCATATATCAGGTGTTTCTGAAACCGTATCAGCTTCTCTTTGTGGTCCCCAAGAGGGACAGGCTATTCCAGCTGCTGGCCCCACCCCTGGATCCAGTCGCCATCCTGTATGATGGTGGGGACATGAGTGCCCTGATGTTCATACTGCCTTGGCCCCAAGCTCTGACCCCGTCTACCCCTCGGGCTGTGCCAAGGAGTGAAATGCTGACCAGGCTCAGGGATAGCACAATAATTTTTCTTTCACCCAAGATGACAGTGCCCAGGCCCATCAGTCTTCAGATCTAGGAAGTGGCTGGGCAGGGGCCATGGGTGGGTTCTCATGTGGAGGGTGCCCCTCACCCACCCCTGGGGCCCTGTCTACTCTGCCATCAGGATGTCAGGTGTCCACACGGGTCTGAGAATCAAGGGCCATGGTCTCCAGTCCAAGCTTTGCCCCCTGGAAAAGCCATTAAACTCTCCACATCCCGTTCTACCGCAGGCCGCCCCTTGGCCCCTAGTGGGGCTGAAGGTCACTTGTAAAGGTAAAATGGGGTTCAGGTGGGGTGCCCTCTGACCTGGCTAGCAGCCCTGAGAAAGCCGGCAGTAATCAGAGAGGTGTGAAGCTTGTGTAGCTGACCTTCTCCCAGGGCTTCCACTCAAGCCGGCCGCTCTCGTATCATGCCCAGCAGGCCCTGAACCCAGGGGCCTGGCAGCACCCTGGCCTGCTCTCTCAGCGCAGCCTCCTGCGTAGAGGGAGGTGGGAGGTGGACCCAGCCCTGAGTACTGAGTGTACCCCTGCTGGGGCTGACTCACAGCCCATAGCCCTCACTATAAGTCCCGGGGGCCTCCCCTCAGCTCTGCAGTTGAGGGTTGGCCAGGCTCCTGGGAAGAAGGAAGCAGGGGCCATGTGATATGGGCAGATCCAAATGCCCTCTGTGATCCCCAGAGTGTGGCCTAACCCATCTCCATGCACTTCTGGGTGCATGGGCACCTCGGCTTGTTCACCAGCCCTGGATTGGAGCCTATGGCTCCTTGGTAATCCCTCACCAACCAGCACAGGTTCGGTGTGCATACACACCTCACCCGTGTGCCCCCAACAGTCTGGATACCCCGGCCTTATCAGGGTCACGCCCATGACCGTCCCGGCCATCACCTCCCTGTCCTGTGTGCTTAGCACCTCTGGAAGGATCCATGCTTCTGGATCAGCCGCTCCACCTCTTCCACAGAGCCCTCCAGGGCACTGGCTTCCTGGGAGACCTGGGGCAGCTATGGAGGTGACACAGAGGTGGGGGGAGGATAGGGGGCACAGATGGTGGTTCAAAGGGAACCCTAGACAGCAACACCTGCCAGAACCTTGGTTTACAGCGTGGGCTCTCTGGGGGTGCATCAAGAGACCTGCGGCTGGGGGTGGGGAGGTGGGTGCTGAGCAGGAGGGGAAGGAACCTGAGGAAGAATAGGACACCAACCTGGGGGCCGTTAGGAACATCCCAACTTCTGACGAGGTGGGGAGGAGCCCCATTAATTTCCAACCAAACCGCGTAGGGCTTGGCTGGCCGGGGCCAGGTGTGGGGAGGAGATGGCCCTGAGTGACCTGAGGCTCAGGTGTCCCCTTGGCCACTTGGGAAGACACACTATCTAGCTCCGTATCAGAATAGCAGCCAGTGATCCAGGAAGCAAGGGGGATTGGGGTGGTACTACAGGAGGACTAGAGGTCCTGGGGTAAGTGTGTTTGTGTATGGTAAGGGGAGCTGTCTCCTGGGCCTGCAGGATCTTGTCCAGATGCCACACTGTCTGAGGAAGATCTGCTTGTGGTGCATGGCCTGCCGTCTCCCTTGCTTCCGTTCCCAGGCCTGAGAGACCTGCTCCCAAGCATCCTGCAGGGCGCATAGCCTTTCCTGGACCTGGGCATGGGCATGGACACAACCGAAGGTGGTGCTGAGGGAAGCTCCAGAGAAAAGGTGCCTGACTGTTCCACCCAAGGGGAGGGTATTGTTTGTGTTTCCACAGGGAAAGAGGGACCAGATATAAAGCCAGTGCCAGATGAATGCAGTGTGCCCGCACGGAGTGGGGAGCCAGTGGAGGGGCCTGAGGGCTGGGCTCCCATACTAGCTATGTGGACAACTGCCCCTGCCCCCAATAGAATTTACTTCAGAGGACAGAACTGAAGCGCATCTAGGAGAGAGGTGCATGTTTGATCAGAGCAAATGAGAGCAAAGAAGGGGGAGGAAGAGAGAGTGGAGCACATCCTGGCCCATCAGGGCTGGAGGACGATATCCCAGCTCTGAACAGCCAATGGACAGAGTGGACAATGTGGCTTTTCCCACCACGAGACACACCGTCCATTGATGACCCAGGGCCCTAAGGGGGACAACACTGGAGACTCAGGGTTAGAACTGGCCCAGACTGATCCTATGGCACTGAGGCAAACCACTAAAATTGTGTGGCAGAGCAACCGTGGGAGCAGAGCAGGGAGCCCCTGAGGTAGTACAAAGGACAGACTCTGGGGCCAAAGCATGGTACCCCATTGGACCTGACTGAAGGACACGCCTAGAGATTAAAAATCAGACCTTCATCTATGTATAGGTTTTTCTTTCTTTAAAATATTTTTCTTTTATTTTATTCTTAAAAAAAGCATTTTATTAGGGACTCATACAACTCTTATCACAATCCACACTTACAACAGTTGTATAAAGCACATCTGTACATTCTTTGCCCTCATCATTTTCAAAGCATTTGCCTTCCAAAATTAATTTATTCTTCAATGGGTAATTGGTTTTCTTTTTGTTGTCATTGCTGTGTTCTCACTCATTGCCTATCTTGCAATGACTTGATTTTTGGTGCATATTATTATCTCTACAGACCTATCTAGATACGATAGACTGCATGAATAGTTTGGAGGAGAAAACAAGGGGACCAATAGTTCCGGGGGAATAGGGGAGTGGGAGAGAAGGGGGCTAAAGGAGTAGTGCTGACCAACCCAGGGACAGTGGAGCAATAAGTTATCCAAAATCAGTAGCAAGGAGGGTGTGAGTGGTCTGGTAGGGATTCAGCAAGGGCAAGGTAACCGAGAGAAATTACTGAAACCCAAATGAAGGCTGAGCATGATAGTGGGACAAGAGGAAAGTAAAAGGAAATAGAGGAGAGAACTAGGTGACAAAGGGTATTTATAGAGGTCCAAAGACTGCAATGTACATATGTAAATATATTTATATGAGTGTAGGGAAACAGATCTATGTGCATATATTTATAGGTTTAGTACTAAGGCAGCAGATGGACATTGGGCCTCCACTCAAGCACTTACTCAATGCAAGAGCACGTTGTTCTATTAAATTGGCATTCCAGGATTCACACCTTCCCGACACGATTGCTGAAGAAAAATGTGTGCATAAGCAAATGTGGTGAAGGAAGTTGACGGTGCCCGGCTATCAAAAGATATAGCGTCTGGGGTGTTAAAGGCTTGAAGATAAATAAGCGGCCATCTAGCTGAGAAGTATCAAAGCCCACATGGAAGAAGAACACCAGCCTGGCTGACCACGAGGTGTAGAAGGGACCAGTTATCAGACATCAAAGAACTAAAAATCGTATCAGTGGGTGCCCACCTTCCTGATACGATCAGTGAAGACAAACTTGTGCATAAGCAAATGTGGTGAAGAAAGCTGATGGTGCCTGGCTGTCAAAAGATATAGCATCTGGGATCTTTAAGGCTCAAAGATAAACAAGTGGCCACCTAGTTCAGAAGCAACAAAGCCCACATGGAAGAAACACACCAGCCTGTGTGACCACGAGCTGTCGAAGGGATCTTGAGGTATCTAGAATCAAAGAACAAAAAATCATATCATTGAAAATGTGGGTGAGTGCAGAGTGGAGACTCACAGCCCATTGGTAGCCAAGCGGACACCCTTTACTGAAGGGTTGTGGGGAGGAGATGAGCCAGTCAGGGTGCAGGGTAGCAACGACGAAACATATAACTTTCCTCTAGTTCTAAAATGCTTCCTCCCCCACTCTCATGATCCCAATTCTACCTTACAAATCTGGCTAGATAAGAGTGTGTACATAGGTACAGATAGGAACTGGAAACACAGGGAACGCAGGACAGATGACTCCTTCAGGACCAGTGGTGAGAGTGGCGATGCCTGGAGGGTGGAGAGAATGTGGGGTGGAAAGGGGAAATTGATTACAAGAATCTACAAATAGCCTCCTCCCTGGGGGAGGGACAGCAGAGAAGAAGGAAGGGGGAGACTTTGGACAGTGCAACATATGATAAAATAATATTAATTTATGAATGATGAAGGTTTCGTTAGGTAGGGGGGAGTGGGGAGGGAGGGGGAAAATGAACAGCAGATATTAAGGGCTCAAGTAGAAGGCAAATGTTTTGAGAATGATGATGGCAACAAATGTACATATGTTCTTTTTTAAAAAAAAAAACCCTTTTATTATTTAAGCTTAATTTATTCCCAAGCCATGAGTTTTTGCTTCTTCAGTTTCTTCTGGGAAATCTTTTTCTTCAGTGCAACCTCCTCTTCTGGCTTGGGAACGATTTGTTCCTTCTCAGTCAGGATCATTTCAATGTGGCAGGGGGAGCTCCTGTGTGGATTAATCTAGCCAAGAACTCTGTAAGTCCGGTGGTGCATCTTGGGGGCTTTGTTCACCTGGATGTGCTCGATGACCTGAGAATCCACATCTAAACCCTTAAGTTCAGCATGACTTTCTGCATTTTTAAGCATGTGAACCAAACATTCAGCACTCTTTTTGGGCTACCAACTCTGGGTCCCACCCCACTGTTTGGCCTGGGCACATCTACCAACACCATCATTGTCCCGTTGGAAAGGCACACACTGCTTCTGCAGAGTGACGTCTTTCAAGTATTTGGTGGCTTTCCAGATGTGCATGCCTTTGATGGCCTGGGCAGTTTCACGGGTGTTTTTGAAATGGACCCGGAGATTCGACCCTCTGTATTTGCAGGATTTTGTAGGGTTTTCTGGGTCAAATGAGTAGCGAACCATTTCAGCAGGTCACCTCAGGCCGCTACAGTTAGAGGAAGAGCCTGTACATATGTTCTTGACACAATGCATGTATGTATGGATTGTGATAAGAATTGCACGAGCCCCCAATAAAATGATTAAAAAAATAGAAAAGATAGGTGCTTGTCCCTGTGGGGCCAGGGTGCGGTGGTCTAGTGGGCAGGGGCAGGGCCAGAAAGGGGAGCCGACCTCCACGGCGGACGGCCCTGTAGCCTGGAACACCTGCTCTCCCCGCTGGGTGGCGCACTGGTGCAGCTCCTTCTGGGCCTCCAGCTTGGCTCGCAGCTCTTGGTGGACACTGAGGCTTTGGGCTCCACTGCAAGGTCTTGGGGCTCCTCCACCACCTGCAAATCTCACTGCACACTGGCTGCCCAGGAGGCATAGTCTTGCACCTGGAGCCTGGGAGAGCACGGGAGAGCATGGGGTGAGGGGACCTGGTACCGAGGCAGCGTCACAGCTGGGCTGAGTCCACCACCACTCATGTCCAAACCTCCATGTCTCTGCCACCTAATCCCACAGCCTTACCAAGTGTCTACTCGGCCTCAGCTCTGCCGCCACTCCTCCTTCCCACCCAGTTCTCCAGGGCCAATGAAGTCCCTCATGGGCCGCTTGATAGCTTTGCCCACCCATCCACAACTTTGCCAGACCCCCACTTAGAGGTAGCCATTGGTGGCCTTGTGTGAGAGCCGAGGGACTCAGGACTCTTGTCCCTTCACTGCCTCACTGTGCAGATGGAGATTTTTGTTGTGTTTTTTTAAATTTAAATTTATTTATTTTATTGGGGGCTCTTACAGCTCTTGTTACAATCCATACACCAATTGTATCTGACATAGTCATACGTATATTGCCATCATTCTTTTCTAGACATTTACTTTCTATTGAGCCCTTGGCATCAGCTCCCTTTTTTTTCACCTCCCCCACTCATGGTTACTTGATAGATTATAGATTGTTATTATTTTCATATCTCACATTGACCATTGTCTCTTTTATCCTCAGGTTTCTGTTGCTCCTCTCCCTGCGAGGGGTGTGTGGTTATATGTCATTCATTGCTATCGGTTCCCCTTCCTCCCATCCTCGACCCTCCTTCCCCCTACCCTTTTGGTATCTCTATTCCCATTCCTGTTCCTGGGTTCCATGTGTTGTGTGTTTTATCTCTTGCTAATACTTATGGACTCTAGTACAGAGTGGGAAGCGGCACTGGGGTGATGACAGTGGGGGGTGAGGAGGCCTCAAGGCGTCAGAAGCAGATTGTGTGATTCATTGGTGTGATCCATATCTCCTCAGGGGGGCCTCCACCCAGTGGGACACAGCATCTGGGAGGCTTGTGGCTTTCTCCTGAGACAGCATGGTGGCCAAGGGCCCTGGCATTGAGTGTGGGATTCTGGGCCTGGGGTAGCAGCACTTGCAGAAGGTACCCTCTCCCCCAGGCACCCACCTGGATACGGACGAGCACATGAGACAGTTGGCTGTGAACTTTGAGGGTGGCCTCAGCATCTCAGAGCAGGTGGGGCCTGGCCTGAGTCAGCTCCCACAGCTGCAACCAGGCAGCCCTGCCCCCAGGCGGGGGTCAGCAGTTATCCCAGCATGCTCATTCCTCCCTCTCAGCTTCTGTCTGGTCAGCCCTTCAGCTTCCTGGCTGGGTTTAGAACTTGTCCTAAGCTCCCAGAGGACCACCATCCTGAGATCTTGCTCAGCGCTTTAGGCCTTTCTGCAAACTCTCCTCCCAGGGCCCATTATCACCAGCAGTTTACCCCTTGCTCTAACAATGCTCCAGGAGGCCTGATTGGGAAGCGTTGGGCTGTTGCCTGGCTCAGTCCCACTAACTGCTCCTCAGGAGAAATAAGAGGTTCCCTGCTCCTGGAAAGATTTACTGACTTGCACACCCTCTGGAGGATCCCCATGAATCAGCAGGTGGGGTCATTCTAAAGCCCGGCAAACGGCAGGTAGCCACGTTTTGTGCCACCCAGGCATGCTGTGTGTTTGGAGGAGACTGCATACCCTTCAAAGGTAGAAGCTGAACCCCTCCATGGTTCTTGCACACAGCAAATGCCGGGCCCCTGAGACTCTGGGCCAGCCTCTGGGCTAGGATCATGGGCAAATCGGGATCTCGCCTAAACTCCATTTGGGCTGGAAACGCAGTAGCTGGTACTGTGACCTGGGTCAGCCTGGGGCTGTGCAGGGCATCCTCAGCCCAGCTCAATCCTTCCCAGAATGCCCCTGCAGGTGCAGGGAGCCCGTGGCTTGGGAAAGTGACCCTGCTAAGTGGGCTTTGTGACCAGGCTCCCTGATCCACCGACCCAGCTTTGCCTCCTCCACAGGCCGCAGACAGCAGGGGTTGCCCTCGGTTCCCTGAACTCGTGCCCTCTCTAGTGACAGTGGTTTGCAGAGCCGCAGCACAGCAAGGTTCTCCCTGGAAGCCTCTTTATCCCATGCCCAGCACCTCCCCCCAAACTCACCCGTGCTCCAGGCTGCTGGTACTCACTGTTGGTCCTGTCACCACTGCTGGGCCCTGGGCAGTGCTGGGCCGCCACTCCAGCAGGCTCTCCGCTAGTGGGGCAGGCTGCCCCCTGGTGGCCACCCATCTTCCCTTGGTGCCGAAACATTGCAAACTTAGTTAAGAGGAGCTGAGAAGAGAGGAGAGGTAACACAGGGGCCCTGGGTGGTGGGCTGTGACACACCTCAGTCAGTGACTGGGCAGGGAAGGACTGGACAGCCACAGAACTTGTCCCTCTATGCAGAGAGTGCAATAGGAAGCCACAGCTGTCCTCAGCCCAGACTGATGTTCCCATCAGCCCCTTGTGCATGCAGCCCCCCTCCACTACCCGTCTTCATTCGGCTCCAGGGCACCTTCCTTGCCCCTAGCCCCTTACTCACTAGGGTGTGCTCATAGTCTTCTCTCCTCTGGCCACCTGCTGCTGGCTGCTCAGCCAGCTCTGCAAGTCCTTGGCTTCCCTCAGGAAGCCCTGCAGTGCCAGCATCCTCTTCAGATCCTGGCTCCTGTGGTGACAGCCTGAAGCCCCCAACAGTTAGTGTGCCTGTGTCCACACTCTGGAGGTCAAGGGACCCAATCAAAGGGGCTGCCTGAAGGACAAGTTTCTTCATGGTCTTTGCCCAGGCTGCTCCTCTGGATTCAAGAAGCAAACCCAGGGCAGGGGTAGTTGGGGCTGGCGAGGGTGTGTCTGTGGGGAAGGGCAGGTGACTGGAGCCAGGGAGCCAAGCCCCTGCCCTGCAGGCTCTCCTCAAAAGTTTGTGGGAAGAGGAAACAGTGAAGGACTCATCTTTTCCTGACACATGTCTACAGGCCTCTGTCATGGTTCTCTTCAAGGCAGGGGTAGCATCTAGGGGAATAAGCAACCCCAGCCAGTTTTCTGGTACCCACTGATGCAGTGACCCTCACTGTTGGGCTGCCAACTCCCGCAGTGTCTGCAGCTGCTTCCAGAGCTTCCCCTGCATCACACCCAGCTGCTCTGAGACCTCAGTTACAAGGATCTACGTATAACTTCCTCCCTGGGGGATGGACAACGGAAAAGTGGGTGAAGGAAGACAAAATATGTAAGATCTGACAAATTATCAAGGGTTCATGAGTTAGGGTGGAACAGGGAGGGCGGAGAAAAATGAGGACATGATGCCAGGGCCTTAAGTGGAGAGCAAATGTTTTGAGAATGAAGAGGGCAATGAATGTACGGATGTGCTTTACACAACTGATGTATGTATGGATTGTGATAAGAGTTGTATGTGCCCCTAATAAAATGATTTTTAAAAATTAAATCATTATAATTTCTTAGGACAATGCCATTTGTATTTCAAAGCAACATTCACGAAAGCTATTTATTCACCTTCACTATCTTCTATGTAGTTTTAGATAGAGCAAAAACAATTCTTATGCCTTTTTATGAGATGTAATGCAAGTAGACCTTAATTTATGCATAATTAAAAATTTGAATGAACAAAATATTTTGTTAAAGAATTTGACTTTTTGTGAAAATAATCAAAAGCATATAGCATTTTATTGAAGGGTTGGGGATGTTTTCCTCTATTTTATTCTAGTATTTGGTCTGAGGTTCTTACGGCATATTCTGATTGTTGTCATGTAAGAGAATGTACATTCCATATAAGAGAAAACTTTCCTTATAGTATTTTCCTATCCATTGCTTCCTGCTGAATCTCTCATTTGTTCTTTTATCATTATTTTTTCCTATAGAAAACCCAGGCTGCTTAATTTTATTCTTATTAATCATTTATATAAGTTAGGAAAATATTTATTATATATACATTTTTATTAAAAATCTTTTATTTGAGACTCTTCCAACTTTTGTTGCAATCCATATTGATTGCATCAGGCATTTTGTACATATGTTGCCTTCATTCATTTATAGACATTTCTTTCTTTTTCTTTTTTAAAATCATTTTATTGGGGTTCATACAACTCATCACAATCCATATATACACCAATTGTGTAAAGTACACTTATACATTCATTGCCTTCATCATTCTCAAAATTTGCTTTCCTCTTGGGTTCCTGGAATCAGCTCATTTCCCCTTTCCCCTCTCCCCCTCTCACCCTGCTCCTCTTCCTTCATGAACCCTTAATAATTTATAAATTATTATTTTCTCTTATCTTACACTGCGCGGTGTCTCCCTTCACCCAATTTTCTGTTGCCCATCTCCCAGGGGCGAAGTTATATGTAGATCCTTGTGATCGGTTTCCCATTTCTACACCCACTTCCTCCCAGTATCGCCACTCTCACCGCTGGTCCTGGGGGGTTCATCTGTCCTGGATTCCCTGTGTTTCCAGTTCCCATCTGTCGCGCTGTGTATCTTCTGGTCTAACCAGGTTTGCAAGGTAGAATTGGGATCATGAGAGGTGGGGGGAGGAAGCGTTTAATAACTAGAGGAAGGTTGTGAGTTTCATTATTGCTACACTGAACCCTGAGTGACTCATCTCCTTCCCACTACCCCTCCGCAAGGGATG
The DNA here is from genome assembly GCF_050624435.1 of Tenrec ecaudatus. Taxonomy (NCBI): domain Eukaryota; kingdom Metazoa; phylum Chordata; class Mammalia; order Afrosoricida; family Tenrecidae; genus Tenrec; species Tenrec ecaudatus. The sequence goes on along the minus strand of NW_027457554.1, from coordinate 515,443 downwards.
TCCAGTTGTCTACAGGTGGGCATTGGTCCCCTGTCATGCACTCCCCTCATTCACGATGATATAATCCCACCTCCCGCCTTTGTTGCTTGAAAACTAGTCCCCTCAGCCCTTCATGATCACACATGTTGGTGTGATGCTTCCATGTGGGCTTTGTTGCTTCTGGGCCTGCTTGTTTACTTTCAAGCCTTTAAGACCCGGGACGCTATATCGCTTGATAGCCGGGCACCATCAGCCTTCTTCACCACACTTACTTATGCACACATTCATCTTCAGCGTTTATGTGGGGAAAGTGAGCACACAATAATGGTTTTTGTTCTTTGGTGTCTGCTACCTGATCCCTTCAACACCTCGTGTTCACTTAGGCTTGTGTGCTTCTTCACTGTGGGCTTTGTTGCTTCCGAACTAGATTTCAGCCTGTTTGCCTTCAAGCCTTTAAGACCCCAAGAGTTTCATTATATTGTGCAGAGAGTGGCTATGAGCCAAACCCACTCGACTGCACCCAACAACAATAACAACAGGACTTGTGCTTCTAACAATATGCTGAAGAAGGCCTTAAGAGAATCTCCCCTTTGTTTAGAGCAGCGGCTCTCGACCTGTGGGTCGTGTCTACTTAGGGGGTCAAACAAACCTTTCATGGGGTGGCCTGAATTATAGCAGTAGCAAAATTACAGCTATGATGTAGCAACAAAAATAATTTTATGGTTGGTTGGTCACGACTACATGAGGAACTAGATGAAAGGGTCGTGAGTAAGAATGTTGAAAACCACTGTCCAAGAGGAAGACTCAATTCTTGATACAGTTGAAGGGCAACAAAATAGAGTCAGCCGCAATATAGATGGGATAGCACAGTGGCTGCAACAATAAACACAAGCCAAAGAAACACTGCAAGCACTGCACATGACGGGACAGTGTTTCATTATATTGACATAGAGTTGCTATGAGTCAAAACCCACAAGAAAAAAAACAGGACTTGTTTTTCTAACAATGTACCTAAGTAGACCTTAAGAGAATCTCCTATTAGTTTAGCGCAGCGGTTCTCAAACTAAGTGTGGTGACCCCTTTTGGGGGATGAATGACCATTTCACGGCAGTGGGCCATTCATTAAAGTGGAAAAATTAGAGTTATGATGTAGCAATGAAAATAATTTCATGATTTGGCAGTCACCACTACATGAGGAATGGTATGAAAGAGTCGTGGCATTAGGAAGGTTGAGAACCACTTCCCTAGAGGAAGACAGAATTCTTGGTAGAGTAGAAGGGCAGCAAATGAGAGGCAGACCCCCAGATGATAGATTAGCGCAGTGTCTGCAACAATGAGTGCAGACAAGAAACCACTGTGAGGATGGCACAGGACATGGCAGCGTTTCATTATCTTGTGCTTAGAGTTGCTGAGACGAAACCCACTGGGCAACACCTAACAACAATCACTGTAGGACTCATGCTTTTCACAATATGGTGCTGTAGATCCTCAGAGAAACTCCTCTTAGTTTAGAGCAGTGGTTCTCAACCTGTGGGTCGCTAGCCTTTGGGGGGTTCAAATGACCCTTTCACAGTGGAGGCCTGATTCATAACTGTAGCAAAATTAAAGTTACAAAGTAGCAATGAAAATAATTTTATGATTGGGGGTTCATCACTATCTGAGGAAATGAATGAAAAGGCAGTAGAGGGGAAGCAAAAGAGAGGGAGACCCCCAAAAGTTGGATTAGCCCACGGCTGCAACAATGACAACAAGCAAAATAACCACTGTGAGGGTGGCACGAGACGGGGTCACGTTTCATTATATTGTGTATAGAGTTGCTATGAGCCTGCACACACACTCAAAGGCACCAAACAAAAACAACAGGACTGTGCTTCTATGAATATGCTCAAGTAGACCTTAAGAGAAACTCCTATTAGTTTAGTGCAGCGGTTCTCAACTTTTGGGTCACGAGCCCTGTTGGGTCATGAATGAACCTTTCATAGTGGTCGCCCAGTCATAACAGTAGAAAAATTAGAGTTACAAAGTTGCAATGAAAATAATTTTATGATTTGGCAGTCAGCACTATATGAGGAACGGTATTAAAATGTTGTGGCATTAGGAAGGTTGAGAACCACTGCCCTAAAGGAAGACACAAATCTTGGTAGAGTAGAACGGCAACAAAAAATAGCCAGCCCCCCTCCCATTATGGCTCCAACAATGAGCACTAGCAAACAACCACTGTCAGGATGGCACAGGTCTGGGAAGCATTTCATGATATTGTGCATAGAGAAGTGATGAGCCAAAACCCCCTCGGCGGAACTTAAGAACAATAAAAACAGGGCTTGTGTGTTTAACAATATGCTGAAGTAAATCTTAAGAGCATCTCTTATTAGTTTACAGCAGGGTTCTCAACATTGGGTCGTGAACACTTTCAGGTGGGGGGTGTTTCGAAACACCCCTTCACAGTGATGGCCTGATTCATAATAGTAGCAAAAGTACAGTTATGAAATATCAATGAATATAATTTTATAATTTTATGTTTGGGGTCCACCACTACATTGGGAACTGTACGAAAGGGCTGCAGAATTAGGATGTATGAGAAACATTGTCCTAGAGGAAGACACAAATGTTGGTACAGCAGAAGGGCTGCAAAAGTCAGGCAGCCGCTACAAGATGGAATAGATGCAGCAGTGAGCGCAAGCAAAGGACCACAGTGAGATGGCACGAGATAGGGCCGCGTTTCATTATATTGCGCATACAGTTGCTATGAGCCAACACACACTCAAAGGCACCAAACAATAATAAAAAGAACTTGGGCTTCTAAGAATATTCTGAAGTAGACCTTAAGAGAAACTCCTTTTCGTATAGACCATTGGTTCTCCAACTGTGTGTCGAGACGCCTTTGAGGAGACTAACGAACCTTTCACATGGGTGGCCTGATCCATAACAGAAGCAAAATTACAATTATGATGTAGCAATGCAAATATTTTATGGTTGGATGTCACCACTACACGAGGAATGGTGTGAAGTGGTTGTGGCATTTGGAAAGTTGAGAACCACTGCTCTAGAGGAAGACACATATCTTGGTACAGAAGGGCAGGCAAAGAGAGGCAGTGCCCAACAAGATGGATTAGCACAGTGGCTGCAAAAATGAGGGTGAACAAAAGAACCACTGTATGGAAGGCACAGGATGGGAAAGCATTTCATTACATGGTGCATAGAGTTGGCATGAGCCTAAACCCATTCGAAGGCACCAAACAACAGGATTTGTGCCTCCAACAATATGCTGAAAAGACTTTAAAAGAAACTCGTAGTGTAGAGTAACAGTTCTCTAACTGTGGGTCACAACGTCTTAGGAGGGAACAATGAGCATTTCACATGGGTTACCTGATTCATAACAATAGCAAATTTATAGTTATGGAGTAATAAGGAAAAGAATTTTATGATTGGGGGGGGGTCACTAGTACATGAGGAATGGTGTGAAAGAGTCATGACATTAGCAAGGTTGAGAACCTCTGCCCTAGAGGGAGACATAGATCTGGGTACAGTAGAAGGGCAGCAAAAAGAGGCAGCCCACAGCACGATGGAATACAACAGTGGCTGCAACAATCCGCGCAAGCAAAAGAACCACTGGGAGGATGGCGCAGGACAGGACACCTTTCTATCATATTGTGCTTAGAGTTGCTAGGCGTCGAAAGCTACACAACAGAATCTAACTATAACTATAGGATTTGTGCTTCTGACATTATGGTGAAGTAGATATTAAGAGAAACTCCTCTTAGTTTAGAACAGCGGTTTTTAACTTGTGGTTTGCGACCACTTTTGGCGATCGAATGACCCTTTCACAGGTGTGAAATGATTCATAACTGTAGGAAAATTACAGTTACGAAGTAACAATAATGTTATGATGGGGGTCACCACTACATGAGGAACTGTGTGAAAGGATCATGGCATTAGGAAATTTGACAACCACTGCCCTAGAGGAAGACATAAGTCTTGGTACAGTAGAAAGGCCACGAAAAAGAGGCAGCTACCCAAACGTTGGATTGGCACAGTGGCTGCAACAATGAGCACAAGCAAAAGAAACAATGTGAGGATGGCATAGGATGGGAAAGCGTTTCATTATATTGTGCGTAGCGTTACTATGAGCCAAACCCCCCTCGATGGTACCTAACACCAATAACAACAGAACTTGTGCATCTACCAGTATGCTGAATTCTATCTTAAGAGAATCTCCTCTTAGTTTAGAGCAGGGGATCTTCACCTGTGTGTCGCGACCCCTTTGTGGGTATGGAATGAAAATTTCACAGGGGTGTCGTGACTCATAACCATAACAAAATTACAGTTATGAAGCTGCAATGAAATCATTTTTATGGTTGGGGGGGTCACCACTTAATGAGAATCGGTATGAAAATATCATGGCATTAGGAAAGTTGAGAACCACTGTTCTAGAGGATGTTCCAAATCTTGATATGAGAGGGCAGGAAAAGAGAGGCGGTCCCCAACAAGATGCATTAGCACAGTGGCTGCATCAATGAGCTCAAGCAGAGAACCACTGTGAGGATGTCACAGGACAGGGCGGCGTTTCATTACATTGTGCGTAGAGTTGCTATGAGACATACCCACTCGACGGCACCTAACAACAACAACAAATGGACTTGAGCTTCTAACACTATGGTGAAATAGACCTTAAGAGAAACTCCTCTAAATTTAGAGCAGCGGTTCTCACCATGTGGGTCGTGAACCCTTTGGGGCTTAGACGAACCATTTACAGGGTGGCACTATTCATAACTTGTAACAAAACGAGAGTTACGAAGTAGCAAAGAATATAATTTTATGATTGTGGTTCTACCACTACAAAGGAAACTGTATGAAAGTGCCGTGGATTTAGGAAGGTTGAGAAGCACTGTACTAGAGGAAGACACAGATATTGGTAGAGTAGAAGGGCAGCAAAGGAGAGGCAGCCCCTACAATTTGGAATAGCTCAGTGGCTGCAACAATGAGTGCAAGCAAAGAACCACTGTGAGGAATGCACAGGGCGGGGCAGCGTTTCAGTACATTGTACATAGAGTTGATGTGAGCCAAAATCCACTCGACGGCACCTAACAACAGCAACAACAGGACTTGGGCGTCTAACAATATACTCAACTACATCTTAAAGAAACACCTCTTAGTTTAGAGCAGCAGTTCTCAACCTGTGGATCGGGAACTCTTTGGGGGTTGAACTACCCATTCACAGGGGTTGGTATCTTCTTCATAGTAGCAAAATTACAGTTATGAAGTAGCAATGAAAATAATTTTATGAATGGATGTTCACCACAACATCAGGAACTTCATTATAGTGCCAAGGAATTAGGAAGGTTGAGAACCACTGGTTTAGAGCATAGGAAATAAGATGAAATACTGCATGTTTTAACACACATGACGTTGGAAAGTAATGGAAATTGGGAGAGGACAGTAGTATCAAATTCCTATGAGTCAGAATTGCTCTATATCATAGAGTAGCTAAGACAATGAGAAGAAATGACAAAGTCAAAGAGCTGAAGAGAAAATTCCATAGGACACATGGCAACAGCTTTATGCTCTTGTTAGACCCTCAGGGCCTCCCTATCTTTTGTTGGCTTTCTTAAGCCCATCCCCATCACTGTGAATAGTCTTCATTAAACTCTCTTTAATTAAACCTTCTGTATGGTTTGTTTTCTGCTGGACCCCTAACAGATATCATTTAATTTTCTTGATTGCAATTCATCTCTAGCATACAGAAATCTTTCAAGAGTTTGTTTTATGTTTTGCTTTCATCCACAACAGCATTTCCTTCCAGATTTGTTTGTCCTTGAAACATGATCAATAGTTCTTTCCTCTCCAATGAAACCCAAGTGATACGCTGCCTGACTGCCTATGAAGTTCATGTGTAGCCTACATGGAGATCCCAACCATTCCCTAGACAAGTGTTTCTCAACCTTCTGAATGCCATGATTCTTTCATACAGTTCCTCAGGTTGTGTTTACCCCGATCATAAAAATTATTTCATTGCTAATTCATCACTGTAATTGTCCTACTGTGAGGAACCAGGCAACCCCTGTGAAAGTGTCATTGGACCCCCAAAGGTGTCGTGACCCACTGGTTGAGATCCACTACCTTAGTCCAACGTATGGCCCGAGGGCTGTATCGGGCCCCCCAAATAATCAATAGCTGCCAGCATCACACATCTCACCAATGAGAAGCATTTGTAGCCATCACCTTAGGGGTGAGTTCATTAAATATTTGACCTGTATGGCTCCATGAATGATGTTATAAATCACCACATGGTCCTTGGCAGAAAAACAGGTTTCCAGCTCCTGCTCCAGACCAAAGGTTCCCAAACTTATTCTGCCTACTGCCCTCTTTTCAGAAAAAGAAATTATCAGGACCCCCCAGCAATGAAAGAATTTTGGACTATAGCCCACCATCCAGGATAAAATGTAGATATCTGCTTTGTAGATCTCTGGATTTTTCTGTGCCCAGTAGGTGGGTGGTGTTGCCCACTTTGGGAAACGAGTCTCTAGGAAAATCAGGTGTGTTTTCACTCTCTCTGCAAGAAATTCAGTTGAGGAGCAAGATCTGTCTTGAAAGAAGTGTATCCAGAATGGTCCTTAGAGGCAAGGATGGCTAGACTTCATCTCACATCCTTGGGCATCAGGAGCTATGAGGAGGAACATCATGGAAAAGGCCATCATGCTTGGTAAAGGGGCGCCCAAAAGGGGAGGACCCTCACCAAGATGGATGGACACAGTTTCTACAACAACACACTAAAACATAACAATTGTGAGGCTGGCACAGGGGCAGGCAGTGTTTCTTTCGGTTTTATGTGGGGTCACCACGAGTTGAAACCAACTTGACAGCACCCAACACAACCAGAAGTGGAGAAAGCATGGCCTGTTCTGTGTACAGTGGCCCCACCGAGGTTCCTCATCAGTTGTGTTTGAATGGGCCAGGTGCTCTCACAAACATCCTCTTCAATAGACAACATAGAATGTTTTCTTTCTGCCCAGGAACCATCCTGAAATTTAAAATGACCAATTGACACTGAGTTGATTGCGATTCATGGTGAGTCATAGGACTTTCAATAGGCATAACCTTTCAGAAACAGATGGCCAGGTTTTTCTTCCAAGGTATTTCTGAGTGCGCTTGAACCTCCTCAGTTTCTGTTAATGGCCAAGTGTTTTAACCTTTTGTACTCTCCAGGGATGACTCACAGCTCTATATATCCTTAAAACTGACATCTCTCCTCTCTTTGGAAAGCCATGGCAATTGTTCTGTTTCAGTAGATTTACCTTCTTTAAATATAGAAATGACATATACTTCTACCACCTCACAGAAAATATCAGAAACTCGTAGCTCTCATTTAATAATGGTGTGGGTGATTTCATATTGGGCTGCTAATCCCAAAGCCAACAGTTCAAAACCACCAGCCACTCTCAGGGAAAAATATGAAACTTTCCAATCCTATAAAGTTACAATCTCAAATACTCACAGGAGCAGTTGGACCCTGTCCTATAATGTAGAACTCAGGTCATGGGGACTCAGAGTGGATTTGATGGCAGTGAGTTTGGTTTGGTTTTTGGACTCCCCTCCTACCACAATAGCTCACAATTACTAAGTGCATGTTATGTACTAGTGTTCTAAGCATTGCATGTACATTCACTCATTTCATCCCACTGGTGGTGGTGGGGGTGAAGCATTAGAACTGCTAACCAGAAGGTCGGTGGTTCAAATCCACCAGCTGTTCTTCGGGATCAAGTTGGGGCTGTCTGAGCTCACAAAGATTTACAGGGTCGGACGTCTGCAGGGACAGTTATTACTTTATCCTGCTGAGTTGCTATGAGTCTGAATGAACTCTAGAGAAGTGGGGTTTTGGTGACTTTTGCAACCCCTTTAAAAGGAGCGCTGGCGGGGCAATATAGAAGCCCTTGACTATTTACCACTAGCTCAGCGAAACCCTCGGCAGCTTCCCATGAGAATGATGCGTCAATTTGCTCCAGTATCAGTCACAGCCTATGGGAACGCCTATAGAATGGTTCCACTCTATCCTCCAGGCTCACTATGAGTTGGAATCGACTCACCCATTGGTAGTACAACAGCTTCCGTCTATAGGTGAGGACACGAATGCACAGAGATGTGAAGCCATCTGGCCCAGGGGAAATCAGGTTATCCAAGGGGGAGCTGGAATTTAAATCCCAGCAGACCAGCCTCAGAGACTACAGGCTTAGCTCTACTGTCTGCTGATATCTGGACTAAGAGTGGTTGGATTTTGCCTCCTTTTCCCTACACATCATCTCCACTGTCCCCTATCAAGCAAAATTAGCTTGAGCATTGAACAGGCACCCTCCAGCCCTGCCCGATTGCACACGCGCAGGTTAGAAAAGGATGGGGAGATCACTGGGCTGTTTTAGCTGCCACCTCTACTCCCACTGCGCCAACACACCCACAACGAAGTCAGAGAAAGAATTCTTGGCCTTGTAACCACTCCTCAGCCCTGACACCTTGGAGAGAGCCAAAGTCACTCTCTTGGACACCCACTCGACTGCTACCTGGGAACTTCCCTTGGAGCACTTGGGGACAAAGGAGAGGGAGCACGCCTGCAATGTAATTAACATTATGACAACTTGTTCCCCCCATGGAGAATGACACCATTAGCTGCTTCAATTGTGCATGAAATGTAAATTACACGACTCAGGGGTATCACATCTGAGCAGCCATGATGCTAAATGACGAGGCTCTCCATCGAGCAGCCCCTCCCCAAGCAGCAGGAACTAAGAAACCCAAGCCCCGAGGCCGACAGCTGAGACCGAGGTCCTATGGTCTTTGAGTGTGCCTGCTCCACAGAGCCCACAAGGGAGGATCTTTCCAGGTGGCCCTGGTTGCCAGGCTGGGATGTTCCAGCCACCTGCTGTCATCACCCTGGTCCTCCCATTTTCTCTAAAGGGAGTCGAACGATGGACAGCACTCTTTCCTCTCTATCTCTCAGAAAATTAGGAAAAAAGGGGTGGTGGCTGTGGTTGTGGTAATATCCTTCTTGCTAAGGAGTTTTGGTGATGCTGTGGGTTAAGCATCCCGCTACTAATCTCAAAGCCAGCAGTTCAAACCCACTAGCTGCTCTGAGAGGGAGAAAGATGAGGCCATCTGACAATGGACAATTTTATAGTGTCAGAAACCTACAGAGGCAGATCCAAACTCGTCCCCCAGATTACTTCCATATCCATTCTGCCTCCCATTCATTATTCTGTCTGGCTCAAATTATTCCGTGTTCACTCCCTGGCCAGCTCCCCACATTTCCCTACCCCCTTTCACCACGAACTCTCTGGACACTACTCGAAATCAGCTTGAGACACTGGATCAGCCACACTTCTTTGTGGCCCATGAAAGAACTTTCCAAAACCTCATGTCACACGCAAGTCCACTTGCTTTTAGAGAAGAGTCATAGGCGAAATTGTATGTTTCCACCTTGAGAGGGGCAAGCACCACCATGTACAATTAGTAGGTGACCACCAGTTTGTAACTTTTGTGGTCACTACACATCTCTTTTGGGGACCCGTTTGCCCCTCTCCTAGCATCCTGATTCCTGGTGCCATGGCTAGACTGGGATGGGAAATCCATGTGCTCAACCAGGAAATTCCAGGTGGAATCAGTCACTGTCCCCTCTGCAGAGCCTCTGTGAGGACAGGGAGTTTGGAAACACAGCTTAAATCTGCAGTAGGATAAATTTAAGAAATGATCACGCATTTACCCTAATGTCAACTGTACAAATCCCACAACCAACCTTCAAATTCCCTGCCACTGAGCATAGCCAAAAGCAGGAAGAGCCAAAACCTACATATGGGTACAGGAAGACCTCTGGAAGGTGTCCCTGTGGGGGGCCGGGGAAGGGGGAGAGTGGAGATGAGGAGGCTCAGGGGCTCAGGCTCAGGCTGGGAAAGAGCCAGAGTTCCTAGTTCGACTCTCTCTTTGTCTCTCTGCCTAACCACCCACCTCCCACCCAGTCCAGGAGATTCTTTGAACAGGGCCCACAGGGTCAGAGGTGAGAGCTGGCAGCTCCTGTTACTACCCTGACTTGGGAAACCTCCCTCATTCTGGAAATCCATATCTTTTCTTGGGCTTTGATCAAGACCCAGGTCAAGCCTCCCCTCCCCCTTTTCTCACAGAGGCACTTGGTCAGAATGGCAAATAGCCCTCAACTGTGCCATGCACTCTGCCTCTTCATTCCCTGTTCCCTTCGAACCGTCTGCTGCAAAAAAATCACAAAACAGCCGATGGAGGGCAGGTCGGTGCTTCTTTTTCAGACTTCCCTCTCGTTCTTTCTCTGGTCGTATCATCATTCCAGGTACAGCAAACCCATTACTGTCCAGTCAATTCCAACTCATGGAGACCCTATGTAAGTTTTCCAACATTGTCCAACATTACTGGAACAGACAGCCTCATCGTTTTCCTTGAAGCAGCTGATGGTTTGAACTGTCAACTTTGAGCTAGCAGTTCAACATTTACATGACATCCCTTCAGAGTGGTGAGTCATAGTCTGCAGACACCGTGGGCAAGAATCATTGTTCTGGCTTATTTTCATAAGGTGGGATTCTAGGTAGGCAGGTGTGACGCAGGTGTAACTGGAAATCGACTTGATGGCAACAAACAACAACACTGATGTCATTGTTTCGGGACTTGGGAACTGAGACCTATGAGGCATGGAGCTAAGTAACAGCTACTTCAGGTTTGTTAGGTACTTCATTGCTGAGCTCTGTTCTACATACTGGGAATACAGCTAGAAGGAAGGTGGCATCTCTGTTCCTGGGGTTGAGAGATGAGAGGGGTTGGGAAACTTCCTGTCCTGTTAGTAGTGGGTGTAGACATTGTTTCTGCTGTTAGATGTCATTGAGTCAGTTCCAACCCCTAGCCACCCTATGGACAATAGAACGAAACACCACCCTGTCCTGCACCATCCTCTCAATTGTTGTTATGTTTTAGCCCCTTTTTGCAGCCACTGTGTCAATCCATTGGCCGAAGTTCTTCCTCATTTTCACTGCCTCTCTGCTTCACCAAGCAGGATGTCCTTCCTCCTCCAGGGACTGGTCTCTCCCTAACAGTATGTCCAAGGTGTGTGAGGGGAAGCCTCACCATCCTGGCTTCTAAGGAGTATTCTGGCTGTACTTCTAACCCACATTTGTTTGTTCTTTGGCAGTTCATAGTACTTTCAATATTCTTCACCAGCCTCCCAATTCAAATGCATTGATTCTTCTCTGATCTTCCTTTTCAATGTCCAAATTTCACGTGCATAGAAGGCCACCGAAAATATGACTAAGATGGCTTTAGTCAGGTGCAAGTTAATGTAACATTCTTGCTCTTAAACACTTTGAAGAACACTTTTGAAAGAGGTCTCTGGCGGCAGCACGCGGCCCCTTTAAGGGTGAGGAGGAGGGGCGCACAGGTGGAAGCCCATGGCCCCTTTAAGGCTTGGCCTACTTGGCAGCAGTTGGAGCCTATTGAGAACATGACAGGAGGCCAGCCAGCAGTTCCTACAGAGGACAAAGGTTCAGGAGCTGAGCGAGCCAAGCTCTGAAGGCTGTGAGCCAGCCTCAGAGCCGCACTGCCTCCATGGGCCATAATGACCTGATGCGCAAGGCCTAGGACTTCAAAGACCAGGTGTGGTCTGTGCAGCCTTCCTGCCCCTTCCCAGACTCCTGCCCACCATGTAGCGCCTTGCCACCATGACCCCTGATGTGGGTCTCCAGCCCACCAGTCACCTGGCCAGCCACCAGGATCCCCGCCCTGCCCAGCTGACACACTCAGGACACACTCCATACCCCCTGCCCCCACCCTGGGCCTGCTCACCACCAAGACTCTGCCCTGGGCCCGCTGCCCACCCAGGAACCTGCATCAGGGCCCTTGCCAACCCTGGGACCAGTCCAGGCCGGGCACACACCTGGGATCCCTGTTCCAGGTCCCTGCCCACCTGGGTCTGGGCCTGCCACAAAGACCCTGCCCGAGGCCCTCTGCCTACCCAGGAAGCACCCCCTGCCCAGCTAGCCCCTGGGTCATCTGGGCACTGCCCCAGGCCCCCTGCCTGCCCAAGACCTTGTGTTAGCCTGACTGGCCATAGAGGAAGGAGAGGAAGAGGGACCCTGCCCAGGCCCCTGCACCCCATCCCACTTGGGATGCCCTGGGTTGGTCCAGCCCCAAAGGTGGCTGCCCTCCCCCAGGCCCACATACCCAGAACTACATTGGGCCCACTGCTTACCTGAGGCCTCCCCATCAAGGGCTTGGGATATGTAACCCCAGCCTGGGATGGGCTCCTAGCTTGCTAGAGCCCCATGCCACTCTCCTTATGCCCCAACTACTTAAGATCCCTAGAAAGTGCCTGTGGGGGCCCTTGTTGAGTCACACTCTGGCTGTAAGGGGCTAGGCTGTAGCTCTTGAAACTTGTCTTCTCCATTTTGAACCTTTAGGACATTGGTCCTTCCACAGGGCAGTTCTACAGAAGTGGCAGGGAACTCTATTCCCGAGTGGAGTTGGCCAGGTTTGAGTGGGGGGTGCCCTGGCAGGGACCCCAACTTGGGAGGACAGCCCATCTCCCCTTTCTCTTTCCCAACTGCAAAAAAAAGAAAAAAAGAAAGAGATCTCAAAGAGCAGATTTACCCAATACAATACATCCCTTGAGTTCTTGACCGGGGCTCGCATGATCATTTATTGTGAATTCCAGAAAGAAGATAGCCCTGATCACTTCAGTCTTTTCTCCATTTGTCATGATCATGTTGTAGATGACAGGGTCATAATTACATATAAATATGTCCCTGGGACCCAGCCCCTGGGGAGTCCCAAACTTCTTGATGTAAAGAAAATATGAGAGAGAAAACAAGCACTCAGAGCTCTTGGTTGGAAGGACAGTCCTTTGTGAATAGAGAGCTGCAAGGATATTGGAGTTCCTGAAGGGGGGCAAACAGTTCCACACACTACTATTTAACAAATCATTTGCCGTTGGAACCCACCCAGGGACACCATGGAGGAAAGGCCTGGCAACCTGCTTAAAGCCTATAGTCTTGAAAGTCCTAAGCAATGTACACATGGGGGCACCATGAGTCAGAATCAAGTTTCTCATGCCTGTTTTGGTTTGGGGCGAGGAGCTATTAGAAGCAGTGGGGTATAATATTGAATCCCAAAAAAGGAAGGATTTGGTCACCATTAAAGTGACTTCTGACCAAATTACTAACAATCATAGGGACTTTTGTGGGAGAAAGATGAGGATTTCTACTGCTGTAAATATTTCGTGTCAAAAACCCACAGACAGTTCTCCCCTGTCCTATACAGTCGCTGACTTGCTGTCAACTGGATGGCACTAAGATAGCACCTATCTGCTGAAAGGTTGCCATGCGGCAGGACTTGTTCCAATTCCATTATGGTTATGCCTATGATCTTTGTGGGAGACAAAGCCCTGCTTATGTTTAATGTCTCTGTTGTCAGATCGCTCCATTGTCCAGTCCTGGCTCTATGTCCTTCTAGCTCCATGACCTGGGACAAATCATTGAACCCCCTTTGTGCTGCTGTGTGTAGAAGGGAAGTGAAAAATAGTGCTTAGGTTGTGTGTTTGAGGTTGAGATTGAATGCATCAATAGATAGAAAGACCTTGTTGTTGTTGTTAGTCTCCAGTAAGTCAAATTTGACTCCTTTTGACCGTAGGTCTGATAAGACAAATCACTGCCAGATCCTATACCATCTTCCTTCCCATCGGCAGGTTTGAGGTCATTGTTGCGGTTATGGTGCCAGTCCGTGTCATGAAGAGTTTCCCCAGATCCACATGATGTCCTCTTCTTGCAACTGGTCTTTCCTAACGACATGACCAAAATCAGCATGACAAAAATTTGCCATTCTCTCTTCTAGGAACATTCTGTGAACAGTGTCCTGGCTCAATTTCCTCCAGGACTGATTTGCTCATTCTCCTGGCCACACACAGTATACTCCACACACATTCTTTGCCATCACTGCCATTCAGATGACCCAATCCTTCTGAGAATCCTGGTCCTCACTGTTTTCCTCATTAGAAACTCCATTTCTCGCAGCTTGCTTCAGATCTGCTGAAGTGGAATCTGAGTTTCTGTTAGGCCCCAAGGGCATTTTATTTGTGTGCCTGCTAGAAGCACGGCTGGGGAACAACGTCTGGCCCATAGTAAGTGCTTTATAATTATTGGTTGTGATCAGTGTCATTATTTATTACTCCATCTAATCTTTCCAGCACACTCACAGGTCAGGAAACCAAGATTCTGAGCCTGTCAGTGCCTTTGCTGAGGCTACCCCTCAGGAGAGGGCAGGGGCTCCATGCAAACCGAATATAGGATCAGGCCAACATTTGGATCACTCTGAATGGAGACACAGTCAATGCTCATTAACCAGTCACTCCCCATTGCCTTCGTCACCCAACCCTTATCAACCGTGACTCTGCTTGCTGTCTATGGATTTCCCTATGGATTCTGCATATTTTATATCAATCTCATTATGGTCTGACTTGATTCACTCAGCAGAAAGTGTTCAAGGTCCCTGCACGGTGTAGCATGTTCCATAACATCATTCCTTTTTAAAGGCTGAATAATATTCCATTGTATGACTTAGATATTGTTTGGTTTATCCATTCTTCGGGCCCCGGGCACTTTGGTAATAGTCACCTTTCAGCTATTGTGGGTAGTGATGCAGTGAACTTGTATACCACTATCTCTTTGAGTCTCTGTTTGTTATTCTTTGAGGTATATGCTTAGATGTAGAATTGTGAGGTGGTCAAGGATTTCCTCTTCCTTGGATCCATGATCAACGCTCATGCAAGCAGCAGTCAAGAGCTTAAAAAATGCATTGCATTGTATTGGCTAAATATTCACAAGACCTGTTAGAGTATTGAAAAGCAGGGATGTTATTTTGAGAACTAAGATGCATCTGACACAAGCCATAGTATGTTCAAACACTTCCTATGCATGCAAAATTTGGAGATTAAATAAGGCAGGCCAAAGAAGAATCGATGCATTTGAATTATGGTGCTAGGAAAAAAGAACCATAGAAAGTACTATGGACTACCAGAAGCACCAATAAACTTGTCTTGGAAGAAGCACAGGCCAAATGCTCCTTAGAAGTAAGGATGGCCAGATTTTGTCACCCTTTGGACATGTACTTTCAACATGTTGTCAGGAGAGACCAGGGCCAGGAATAGGACATCATGCTTGGTAAAGTGGAAGGGCAATGGAAAAGAGGGAGGCTCTCATGAGATGGATGGACATGGGGGCTGCTGTAATGGGCTCAAACATAAGAACAATTGTGATGATGGTACCGGGTGGCATTGTGTTCTGTTTGACATAGGGTTGTTATGAGTGGGAACCAACAGGACCGACCCTAACAACAATAGTAAATCTCTGACTTGTTAAGAAGAAACAAGCATTTTTCATTTCCTCTATGAGCCAGGCACTGCGAAGACCCTGAAGGTCCAGATAGAAACAGCACTTGGCCCCTACCCATGATGGGTTCCCAGGCTAGGGGTGAGGCAGCAGATCTCCACTTTTGGATGAGACCTATGCAGCCCCCTTGGGGTTCCAGTGTGTGCTGGAGAGACTCCAGTTAACTTTGCCTTTCTCTATACCCGCCTTAGAGAAGTGGAAGAACTTTAGAATAAAGCATCCTCCGAGATTTCTGTTGGACAATTAGACAAAAGGAAACCAATGGTGGCTAAAGAGAGCGAACAGAGAATCCAGAGCTGTGTCTGGGTCCTTAGCCATGCAGCTATCAATCAGCACAGTTGAGTTCAGGAATCAGGAAGCGAAGATCCTCAATATCTGGATCCAGTAGGTATAGAAGGCATAGCTTCAAAGATAAAGAAGGATAAGCCCTCTTTCGCTTTCAGGAGGAACTCACCCAAGGAGAACTCATTCAGGTGGGACTGCACTAAAGCCTTAGAACTGGGAGGGTCCATAGGAGCATGTTTACTGCCAGAATGGTGCCTTCCCATTCAAGAGCTTTTATCATATTCCAGCTCATGAATGGTCTTTGCCAAGTGCCTTGGTTCTTTTGCTGTGAGTTCTGTGGCATCACTTGAACTCTCCATCCCCTCCAGCCAGGAGCAGTGGCAGGAAAAATCTATTAGGGAGAAGTGAGAGAGTGAGCTAGGAGATATTTCGTTCACACCTCGCCGTCTCCTTCAGCAAAGGCCCTGTGGGGTGGGGACTTAACTTTTCTGATTCTCTCCTATTAGAAGTCAACACGGAGCTAAAGAAGCATGAATGGAAGAAAGCAGGATAATGAGCTGACAGCTTTTCCATAAGGAAATAATAGCCAGAAGGGCTCCAAGTTGGGATGAGGCATGGTGGGGAGGGGAACACACGTGCTGCTACCAAGAGGAGAGTGAGGAGCAAGAGACCAGCAGAGGCTAGTCTCAAAGCCATCTCCAATAACATTTCCCCAACAGGCTGTTTTCCTCTCTCCACTCTAAACACGTCAGCCTTCACCTCCACCAAGCACCGAAACACCCCCTTCCTCCCACCAATTGGTCCAGGTTGCTATGGGAACTATGGGAGTAGTAAGTGGTTCCCGCTATTACTACCTACCTCCCTGATTTCAGCAGCAAAAAGTTTTATGACTGGGGGTCAACCACTACATTGGGAACTGTATGAAAGGGTCATGAAATTAGGAAGGTTGAGAACCACTGTCTGAGAGGAAGACACAAATGTTGGTATAGTAGAGGAGCAGCAAAGGAGAGGCAGCCCCCACAAGTTGGAATAGCACAGTGGCTGCAACACAAAGCACAAGCAAGGAAGCACGGTGAGGATGGCACAGGGCAGTGTTTCATTATATTTGCATAGAGTTACTGTGAGCTGAATCCCACTCTATGGCACCTAAATACAATAACAAAAGACTTGTGCTTCTAACAATGTGTTTAAATATATCTAAAGAAAAATTCTTCATAGTTTAGAGCAGCGGTTCTCAACCTGTGGGCCAGGACCCCATTTAGGTGATGAATGACCCTTTCACAGGGGTGTCCCAGTACATAACGGTAGCAAAATTACAGTTATGAAGTAGTAATGAAAATAAATTTATGATTGGGGGGTATGCACTACATCAGGAATGGTATGAAAGGGTGGTGGAATTAGGGAGGTTGAGAACCACTGGCCTAAAGAAGACAGAAATCTTGGTAGAGTAGAAAGCCAGTAAATGAGAGGCAGACCCCCAAATGATGGATTAGCACAGTGGCTACAATAATGAGCGCAAGCAAAGAGCCACTGTGAGTATTGCAAAAGTGGCGGCAGCATTTCATTATATTGTGCGTAGAGTTGTGTGAGCCGAAACTACTGGACAGCACCTAACAACAATAACTACAGGACTTGTGCTTCTCACAATATGGTGACGTAGATCCTAAGAGAAACTACTGTTAGTTTAGAGCAGCGATTCTCAACCTGTGGGTCGCGACCCCTTTGGGGAGGGGTCAAATGACCCGTTTACAGTGGAGGCCCAATTCATAACTACAGCAAAATTAAAGTTGCGAAGTAGCAATGAAAATAATTTTACGATTGGGGGTTCATCACTACATGAGGAAATGTATGCAAGGGTCATGGCATTAGCATATTTGAAAACCACTGCCCTAGAGGAAGATACAAATCTTGGTACAGTAGAGGGGCAGCAAAAGAGAGGCAGCACTCCAAAAGTTGGATTAGTACAATGGCTGATACAATGAGCACAAGCAAAATCACCACTGTGAGGATCGCACAAGATGGGGCCTGGTTTCATTATATTGTGCATACAGTTGCTATGAGCCAACACACACTAAAAGGCACCTAACAATAAAAAACAGGACTTGTGGTTTTAAGAATATTCTGAAGTAGAACTTAAGAGAAACTCCTATTAATTTAGAACATTGGTTCTCAAACTGTGTGTCGTGACACCTTTGAGGAGACTAATGAACCTTTCACATGGGTGGCCTGATTCATAACAGAAGCAAAATTACAGTTATGATGTAGCAATGAATATATTTTATGGTTGGGATGTCACCACTACATGAGGAACGGTGTGAAATGCTAGAGGCATTCAGAAAATTAAGAACCACTGCTCTAGAGGAAGACACAAATCTGTGTACAGAGGCAGGAAAAGAGGCAGTGACCAACAAGATGGATTGGCACAGTGGCTGCAACAATGAGCATGAGCAAAAGAACCACTGTGAGGAAGGCACAGGACAGGAAAGCATTTCATTACACGGTGAATAGAGTTGGTATGAGCCAAACCCACTCGAAGGCAGCCAAAAACAACAGGACTTGTGCCTCTAATAATATGCTGAAGTAGACCTTAAAAGAAACTCCTCTTAGTGTTGAGTAGCAGCTCTCAAACTGTGGATCACAACGTTTTAAGGGGGAGGAATGACCATTTCACATGGGTGGCTTGATTCATAACAGTAGTAAAATTATATTTATGAAACAACAAGGAAAATAATTTGATGATTGGGGGGTGTCACCAGTACAAGAGAAATGGTGTGAAAGAGTCGTGGCATTAGGAAGGTAGAGAACCACTGCCCTAGAGAAAGACATAAATCTGGGTACAGTAGAAGGTCAGGAAAAAAGAGGCAACCCACAGCAAGATGGAATATGACAGTGGCTGTAACAATCCGAGCAAGCAAAAGAACCACTGTGAGGATGGCACAGGACAGGACACCTTTCCATATATTGTTCTTAGAGTAGCTGTACGTCGAAAGCTATGCGACAGATTCTAACAACAATAACTACGGGATTTGTGCTTCTAACAATAGGTTGAAATAGATATTAAGAGAAACTCCTCTTAGTTTAGACCAGCAGTTTTCAATCTGTGGGTCGCGACCACTTTTGGTGGTCGAATGACCCTTTCACAAGTATGACCCGATTCATAACTGTAGGAAAATTACAGTTACAAAGTAACAATGAAATTAATTTTATGATGTGAGTCACCACTACATGAGGAACTGTATGAAAGGGTCATGGCATTAGGAAATTTGACAACCACTGCCCTAGAGGAAGACACAATTCTTGGTACAGTAGAAAGGCCACAAAAAAGAGGCAGCTACCCAAAAGTTGGTTTAGCACAGTGGCTCCAATAATGAGCGCAAGTATAAGAACCACTGTGGCATACAACGGGAAAGTGTTTCTTTGCATTGTGCATAGAGTTGTTATGAGCCAAAACCCAGTCAATGGTACCTAACAACAGAACTTCTGCCTCTACAAATATGCTGAATTCTAGCTTAAGAGAATCTCCTCTTAGTTTAGAGCAGAGGATCTTCACCTGCGTGTCACAACCCCTTTGTAGTGTGGAATGAAAATTACACAAGGGTGTCATGATTCATAAGAGTAACAAAATTACAGTTAGGAAGGTGAAATGAAAATAATTTTATGGTTGGGGGTCACCACTAAATATGAATCAGTATTAAAAGAAAATGGCATTAGGAAAATTGAGAGCCACTGCTCTAAAGGAAGACTCAAATCTTGGTACAGAAGGGCAGGAAAAGAGAGGCAGTCCCCAACAAGATACATTAGCACAGTGGCTGAACATAATCAAAGAACCACTATGAGGAGGGCACAGGACAGGGCGGCGTTCCATTATAATGTGCATAGAGTTGCTATGAGACACACCCACTCTACGGCACCTAACAACAACAACAAATGGACTTGAGCTTCTAACAGTATGGTGAAGCAGACCTTAAGAGAAACTCCTCTGAATTTAGAGCAGCAGTCCTCAACATGTGGGTCGTGACCCCTTTGGGGCTTAGACGAACCTTTTACAGGGTGGCACTATTCATAACAGTAGCAAAACTAGAGTTATGAAGTAGCAAAGAATATAATTTTATGATTGAAGGTCTACCACTACATTGGAAAGTGTTGTGGAATTAGGAAGGTTGAGATCACTGTCCTAGACGATGACACAAATATTGGTACAGTAGAAGGGCAGCAAAGGAGAGGCAGCCCCTACAATTTGGAATAGCTAAGTGGCTGCAACATAGAGCCCAAGCAAAGAACCACTGTGAGGAATGCACAGGATGGGTCAGCGTTTCAGTACATTGTACATAGAGTTGCTGTGAGCCAAAACCCACTCGATTGCACCTAACAACAGCAACAACAGGACTTGGGCGTCTAACAATATACTGAACTACATCTTAAAGAAACACTTCTTAGTTTAGAGCAGCGGTTCACAACCTGTGGATCAGGACCTCTTTGGGGCTTGAGCTTCCCATTCACAGGGGTTGGCCTCTTCTTATTAGTAGCAAAATTACAGGTATAAAGTAGCAGCAAAAATAATTTTATGAATGGATGTTCACCACAACATCAGGGACTTCACTATAGTGCCAAGGAATTACGAAGTTTGAGAACCACTGGTTTAGAGCATAGTAAATCTGATTAAATACTACATATTTTAACACGAATGAAGTTGGAAAGTAATGGAAATTGGGAGAGGACAGTAGTATAAAATTCCTATGAGGCAGAATTGCTCTACATCATAGAGTAGCTAAGACAATGAGAAGATATGAAGTCAAAGAGCTGTAGAGGAAATTCCATAGGACACGGGGCAACAGCTTTATGCTCTTGTTAACCCCTTGGGGCCTCCCTATCTTTTGTTGGTTCCCTTAACCCCATCCGCACCACTGTGAACAGTCTTCATTAAACTCTCTTTAATTAAAACTTCTGAATGGTTTGTTTTCTGCTGGACCCCTAACAGATATCATTTAATTTTCTTGATTGCAATTCATCTCTAGCATACAGAAATCTTTCAAGATTTTGTTTTATGTTTTGTTTTCATCCACAAAAGCATTTACTTCCAGATTTGTTTGTCCTTGAAACAAGATCAATAGTTCTTTCCTCTCCAATGAAACCCAAGTGCTACACTGCCTGAATGCCTATGAAGTTCATGTTTTCCTACATTGAGATCCCAACCATTCCCTAGACCAGTGTTTCTCAACCTTCCTAATTCCGTGACTTTTCATATATTTCCTCAGTTTGTGGTGACACCTGACCACAAAATTATTTCATTTCTAATTCATCACTGTAATTTTGTTACTGTGATGAATCAGGCCACCCCCGTTAAAGTCTCATTCGACCCCCAAAGAGGTCGTGATCCACCAGTTGAGATCCACTACCCTAGACCAACGTTTGGCCAGGGCTGTATATGGCCCCCCAAATCATTAATTCCTGCCAGCATCACACATCTCACCAAAGAGAAGCATTTGTAGCCATCACCTTAGGGGTGAGTTCATTAAATATTTGACCTGTATGGCCCCATGAATGACTTTATAAATCACATGATCCTTGGCAGAAAAACAAGTTTCCAGCTCCTGCTCTAGACCAAAAGTTCCGAAACTTATTCTGCCTACTGCCCTCTTTTCAGAAAAAGAAATTACTCAGGGACCCCTGGTAATGAAAGAATTTTGTACTATAGCTCACCATCCAGGATAAAATGTAGATATTTGCTTTGTAGATCCCTGGATTTTTCCATGCCAAACAGATGGTGGTGTTGCCCAATGTGGGAAACCTGACTCTAGGTAAATCAGGTTTGCTTTCACTCTCTGTGCAAGAATTTCAGTTGAGGAGCAAGATCTGTCTTGAAAGAAGTGTATCCAGAATGCTCCTTAGAGGCAAGAATGGCTAGAATTCGTCTCACATACTTGAACATCAGGAGCTATGAGGAGCAACATCATAGAGAAGGCCATCATGCTTGGTAAAGGGGCACCAAAAAGAGGAAGGCCCTCACCAAGATGGATGGACACAGTTTCTGCTGCAATAGTCTAAAACAACAATTGTGAGGCTGGCACAGGAACAGGAAGTGTTTCTTTCGGTTGTACAAAGAATCGCTGCGAGTTGAAACCAACTTGACAGCATCCAACAAAACTAGATATGGAGAAAGCATGGCCTGGTCTGTGTACAGTGACCCCAGCGAGGCTCCTCGTCCATTTTTGTGTTTAAATGGGCCAGGTGCTCTCACAAACCACCTCTTCAATAGACAACTTAGATTTTTTTCTTTCATCCCAGGAACCATCCTGAAATTTAAAATGACCATTTGACACTGAGTTGATTGTGATTCATGGCAATTCATAGGATTTCCAATGGGCATATCCTTTCAGAAACAGATGGCCAGACTTTCTTCCAAGGTATTCTGGGTGCGCTTGAGCCTCCTACGTTTCTGTTAATGGCCAAGTGTTTTCACCATTTGTACTATCCAGGATTGACTTCCAGCTCTATATATCCTTAAAATTGACATCTCTCCTCTCTTTGTAAAGTCATGACCATTGCTGTGTTTCAGTCGATTTACCGTATTCAAATATAGAAATGACAAATAATTCTACCACCTCACAGAAAATGTCAGAAACTCGTTGCTCTCATTTAATAGTGGCGTGGGTGTTTACATATTGGACTGCTAATCCCAAAGCCAACAGTTCAAAACGACCAGCCACTCTCAGGGAAAAAGATGAGGCTTTCCACTCCTACCAAGTTACAGTCTCAAATAACCACAGGAGCAGTTGGACCCTGTCCTATAGGGTAGAACTCAGGTCATGGTGAGTCAGAGTGGAATTGATGGCAGTGAGTTGGTTTGGTTTTTGGACTCCCCTCCTACCACAATATCTCACAATTACTAAGTGCATGTTATGTACCAGTGTTCTAAGCATTGCATGTACATTCACTCATTTCATCCCACTGGTGGTGGTGTGGGTGAAGCATTAGAAATGCTAACCAGAATGTCGGTGGTTCAAATCCACCAGCTGTTCTTCGGGATCAAGATTGGGCTGTCAGCTCTCATAATGGTGTTCAGGGTTGGACATCTGCCGGGACAGTTATTAATTTATCCTGCCGAGTTGCTATGGGTCTGAATGAACTCAAGAGCAGTGGGGTTTTGGTGGCTTTTGTAACCCTTTTAAGAGGAGCGCTGGTGGGGCAATAGAGAAGCCCTTGACTATTTACCACAAGCTCAGAAATAAACCCTCAGCAGCTTCCCCTGAGAATGATGCATCAATTTTCTCCAGGACAAGTCACAGCTTATAGGAACACCTCTAGAATGGTTCCACTCTGTCCTGCAGGCTCACTAAGAATTGGAATTGACTGACCCATTGGTAGTGAGTGCATCAGCTCCCGTCTATTGGTGAGAACATGAATGCACAGAAAAGTGAAACAATCTAGACCAGAGGTGACCAGGTTATCAAAGGGGGAGCTAGAATTCATATCCCAGCAGACCAACCTCAGAGACTACAGGCTTAGCTCCACTCTCCGCTGATGTCTTGACTACAAGTGGTTGGATTTTGCATCTGTTCCCCTACACATCATCTCCACTGTCCAATATCGATCAATGTTAGCATGAGAACTGAAGAGTCACACTCTAGCTCTGCCCAATCCCACACGTACAGGTGAGAAAAAAATGGTGAGACCACTGGGCAGTTTTAGCTGCCACCTCTACTTCCACCACCTCAATGCACGCAAAAAGAAGTCAGAGAAAGCATTTTTGGCCTTGCCACCACTCCTTAGCCCTGACAACTTGGGGCATGTACACTCTCTTTGACACTCACAAGATGGCTACCTGGGAACTTCCCCTGGGGCACTTGGGGACAAAGGAAAGGGCACACGCCTGCAGTGTAATTCACACTGTAACAACTTGTTTCCCCCTTGGAGAATGACACCATTAGCTGCTTCAATTGTGCATGAAATATAAATTACATGACTCAGAGGTATCATGTCGGAGCAGCCATGATGCTAGGTGATGAGGCTCTCTATCGAGCAGCCCCTCTCCCACCAGCAGGTCCAAAGAAACCCAAGACCCGAGGCTGACAGCTGAGAACGAGGTTCTGTGGTCTTTGAGTGTGACTGCTTTATAGAGCCCACAAGGGAGAATCTTTCCGGGTGACCCAGGATGCCAGGCTGGAATGTTCCAGCCATCTGCTGTCATCACCCTGGACCTCCCATTTTCTTTAAAGGGAGTCGAATGCTGAACAGTACTCTTTCCTTCCCTAACCCCCCGAAAAGTAGGATAATTAAAGTGACTTCTGACCCAATTAATAACAATCATACGGACCTTTGTGGGAGAAAGATGAGGTTTTCTACGGCTGTAAATATTTAGTGTCAGAAACCCACATAGACAGTTCTACCCTGCCCTATACAGTCGCTGATTTGGTGTCAACTGGATGGCACTAAGATATCAACTATCTGCTGAAAGGTTGCCATGTGGAAGAGCTTGTGCCAAGTCCGTTATGGATATGCCTATGATCTTTGTGGGAGACAAAGGTCCTGCTTAAGATTAATGTCTCTGGTGTCAAATCGCTCCATTGTCCAGTCTTGGCTCTATGTCCTTCTAGCTCTATAACCTCGGAAAAATCATTGAACCCCCTTTGTTCTGCTGTGTGTACAAGGGAAGTGAAAAATAGTTCTTAGGTTGTGTGTTCGAGGTTGAGATTGGATGATAGAAAGACCTTGTTGTTGTTAGTCGCCAGCAAAGCAAATTTGATTCCTTGTGACCTTATGCCGGATAGGACAAATTACTGCTAGATCCTATGCTATCTTCCTGCCCATTGGCAGGTTTGAGGTCATTGTTGCGGTTATTGTGCCAGTCCGTGTCATGAAGAGTTTCCCCAGATCCACTATTTTACCAAACATGATGTTCTCGTCTCGCAATTGGTCTTTCCTAACGACATGTCCAAAATCAGTATGACAAAATTTTGCCATTCTATCTTCTAGGAACATTCTTCGAAGAATGTCCTGGTTCGATTTCCTCCAGGACTGATTTGCTCATTCTTTTGGCCACCCACAGTATACTCAATACATGGCCTTTGCCATCACGGTCATTTGAATGCCTCAATCCTCCTTAGAATCCTGGTCCTCACTGTTGACACAGTTAGAAACTCCATTTCTCACAGCTTGCTTCAGATCTGCTGAAGTGGAATCTGAGTTCTTGTAGGCCCCAAGGACATGGCATTTGTGTGCCTGCTAGAAGCACTGAGGAACAACGTCTGGCCCATAGTAAGTGCTTATAATTGTTCATTGCGATCCGTGTTATTATTTATCATCCCATGTAAACTTTCCAGCACACGCACAGGTCAGGAAACCAAGATTCTGAGCCTGTCAGTGCCTTCACTGAGGCTACCCCTCAGGAGAGGGGAGGGGCTGCATGCAAATCAAATACATGATCAAACCAGTTGGCCTTGGGGGAGGGATTTTCAATGCTAAAATAGGGGAACGGGTTGTTGGGTATGTGGGAGCAAAGGTATCTAAAGAAAATCAGCAGAGTGCTCCGAGGCTCTGGAGTTCTGACTACAAAGACACATAACCTTGCTCCCACACCTCCTCTTTTCTGGCAGTGACATAAGCCGAGCATTTTCTCTTTTTCCCTGTACAATCCAGTGAAGAACATTCAAAATGATGTACAACCATCACCCCCATCTAGTTCCAGAACATTTGGACCACTCTGCATGGAGACGCAGTCAGTGCTCATTAACCAGTCACTCTCCATTGCCTTCGTCACCCAGCCCTTATCAACAGTGACTATGCTTGCTGTCTCTACGGATTTGCCTATGGATTCTGCATATTTCATATCAATGTCTCATTTTGGTCTGACTTGTTTCACTCAGCAGAAGGTTTTCAATGTCCCTTCATGGTGTAGCATGTTCCAAAGCATCATTCCTTTTTAAAGGCTAAATAATATTCCATTGTATGACTTAGACATTTTGGTTTGGTTTATCCATTCTTTGGAGGCCAGACATTTTGGTAATAGCCACCTTTCAGCTCTTGTGGGTAGTGCTGCAGTGAACTTGTATAGCACTATCTCATTGAGTTTCTGTTTGTTATTCTTTGAGGTATATGCTTAGATGTAGAATTGTGAGGTGGTCAAGGATTTCCTCTTCCTTGGATCCATGATCAACACTCATGCAAACAACAGTCAAGAGCTTAAAAAATGCACAGCATTGTATTTGGTAAATATTCACAAGCCCACTTTAGAGTATTGAAAAGCAGGGATGTTGTTTTGAGAACTAAGGTGCATCTGACATGAGCCATAGTATGTTCAAACACTTCCTATGCATGTAAAATTTGGAGATTAAATAAGGAAGTCCAAAGAAGAATGGATGCATGTGAATTATGGTGCTAAGGAAAGAAAAAAACATTGAAATTATCATGGACTACCAGAAGTACCAAGAATTTTGTCTTGGAAGAAGCACAGGCCAAATGCTCATTAGAAGTAAGGATGGTCAGATTTTACCACCCTTTGGACATGTACTTTCAACATACTGTCAAGAGAGACCAGGCCCTGGAAAAGGACATCGTGCTTGGTAAAGTGGAGTGGCAATAGAAAAGAGGAAGGCTCTCATGAGATGGATGGACATGGGGGCTGCAATAATGGGCTCAAACATGAGAACAATTGTGATGATGGTACCGGGTGGCGTTGTGTTCTGTTTGACATAGGGTTGTTATGAGTGGGAACCAACAGGACCGACCCTAACAACAAAAGTAAATCTCTGACTTAATAAGAAGAAACAAGCATTTTTCATTTCCTCTATGAGCCAGGCACTGCGAAGACCCTGAAGGTCTAGATAGAAACAGCACTTGGCTCCTGCCCATGATGTGTTCCCTGTCTAGGGGTGAGGCAGCAGACCTCCACCTTAGATTGAGACCTATGCAGCCCCCTTGGGGTGCCAGTGCACGCTGGAGAGACTCCAGTTAACTTTGCATTTCTCTATACCCTCCTTTAGGGAATTGGAAGAACTTTACTCTAGAACAAACCATCCCCAGGGATTTCTTTTCCACAATTAGACAAAAGGAAACCAATGGGAAACAAAGAGAGTGAATAGAGAATACAGAGCTGTGTCAGTGTCCTTGGCCATGAAGCTATCAGTCAGCACAGTTGAGCTCAGGAATCAGGAAGCAAAGATCCTCAATATATGAATCCACCAGGAAAAGAAGGAGTAGCTTCAAAGCTAAAGAAGGATAAGCCTTCTTTCACTTTCAGGAGGAACTCACTTGGGGAGCACTCAGTCAGGTAGGACTGCACTAAAGCCTTAGAACGAGGAGGGTCCATAGGACCATGTTCACTGCCAGAATGGTGGCTTCCCATTCAAGAGCTTATAGCATATTCCACCTCATGAATGGTCTTTGCCGAGTCCCTTGGTTCATTTGCTGTGACTTCTGTGGCATCACTTGAACACTCCATCCCGTCCAGCCAGGAGCAGTGGCAGGAAAAACCTGTTAAGGAGAAGTGGGAGAGTGAGCTAGGAGAGATTCCGTACCCAGATTACAGCACAGATCTGGGCTGTCTCCTTCAGCAAAGGCCCTGTGGGGAGGGGACTTGACTTTTCTGATTCTCTCCAGTTAGAAGTCAACACAGAGCTAAAGAAGCATGAATGGAAGAAAGCAGGATGATGAGCTGACAGTTTTGCCATGAGGAAATAATAGCTAGAAGGGCTCCAAGTGGGGATGAAGGGATGGCAGGTGGGTTCACACACACATGCCACTACCAAGGGGAGAGTGAGGAGCAAGAGACCAGCAGAGGCTAGTCTCAAAGCCATCTCCAACAACATTTGCCCACCAGGCTGTTTTCCTCTCTCCACTCTAGATACGTCAGCCTTCACCTCCACCAAGCACAGAACCCCCCAATGCGGCATTTATCTGCCCATTGATCCCACCAATTGGTCCCGGTTGCTATGGAAACTATGGGGGAGTAAGGTGATCCTTCTATTACTACCACCCTCCCTGATTTCAGCACAGATCAATCAACCCCTCACCCCAACCCCATATCTAAGTGGAAGGTCCTAGGGGAGAGTAAGGACAAGATAAATTCAACACAAGAAAAGAATAGTGAAAAATGAACAAAGAGAGGGAGTGATGTAATTCCATAGTGTTAGTCAATTCCTTTTGTCTTCCCAGCAACCATTCTCTCCCCCAGCTTAATCCCTGAAGGAGGAAGGAATGCTCAGTGGATGTCTGCCAAGGAGCGGATTCAGGTCACATGGGGGCTTCTGAGGGTTCCCTTCCAAATTTGCCTTCCCTTCCTTCAAAGAAAGTCACTGGAACTCACCAGCCAGAGTGTGCAAGGCTATCATTGAGTTTCCCAGTTAAGGTTTATGTCCTGGGGCAGACTGTAGCTCACAAAATGCCTTCCAGGGATTGCTTCTTCCCTACAAGGTCTTCCAGAATCTTGTCATTCCCCATCCAAAGTTGGAGTTTATGTTTCTTCCCTTGAACGCACGCCGGCCTTATGGCTCTCCAGGAGTAAAATATGGCAGTTGAGGTGCGTTGTGACTTCTGAGGTAATAAAACTCCCACCTGGCTCCTTCTCTGCACAAGACCTTCGGAGTCCAGTCGCCTTGCTGTGAGGAAGTGTGATGTAGAGGCCACATGCAGATGCTGACAATAGTCCCCCTTAAAGTCCCAGCAAACACCAGTGGCCATTGTCTGGTACTTACCAGTGGGGAAGCTGTGTGAGATGTCTCCATCATAAGTCATTGCCTGACGTCAAGCCCACAGAAGAATCTGCTAGCTTAGTACTGCCAATCCCCAGAGCCATAGGAAATAATGACTCATGAGGAAGATAATAATTGACTGCAATTGTGTTTCAAAACAGAAGACATGTGCTGCACAGCACTGAAGTTGTAGCTCTGGAGCCAAGGTCCTGACGCAGATGTATTACATTATTTATTGTCTAGTGATGCTTTCTGGTCCTCACCCTTCTCAGCTTCCATGTGTTCACCATTCAAAGCAGCTGGTTCATCACTTATTCTGTAAAAGTATGTGCGGGTAAGTCTGAAAGCATTGCTCCAATACCACAGACACTTTTTAAGCAAAAATATCAATATGTGAGGCGACTGTGTCTAGACATAGCCTCCTTCTTGGTCTACATCCAGGAGGCAAAGTTTTGAGATAGAAGAGCCAAATTTGTCCCTCACAACAATTGAAAAATTATTTCAAAGAAATAAAATATATTTTAATATTTTTTACATTTTATTAGGGGCTCATACAACTCTTATCACAATCCACACATATACATACATCAATTGTATAAAGCACATCCACACATTCCCTGCCCCAATCATTCTCAAAGCATTTGCTCTCCACTTAAGCACTCTGCATCAGGTTCTCTTTTTTTTTCCCTTCCCTCCCCGCTACCCCCTCCCTCCTGAGCCCTTGATAATCCACAGATTGTTATTTTGTCATATCTTGCCCTATCCGGAGTCTCCCTTCCCCCCCCTTCTCTGCCGTCTATCTCCCAGGGAGGAGGTCACATGTGGATCCTTTTAATCAGCTCCTCCACTCACCCTCCACTCTCCCAGCATCGCCCCTCACACCGCTGGTCCTAAAGGAATAGTCCACCCTGGATTCCCTGTGCCTCCAGTTCCCATATGCACCAGTGTACAATCTCTGCCCTATCCAGTCCTGCAAGGTAGAATTCGGATCATGGTAGTTGGGGGGAGGAAGCATCCAGGATCTGGGGGAGAGCTGTGTTCTCCATCGGTACTACATTGCACCCTGCTTGACCCGTCTCCTCTCCTAAACCCCTCCGTGAGTGGATCACCAGTTGTCAACACTTGGGCTTCGGGTCTCCACTCTGCACTTCCCCCTTCATTCACTATGGTATATATATATATATATATATATATATATATATATATATATATATATATATATATACCACACACACACACATATATATATATTTGGGGAGGGGCATGATGCCTTATACCTGGTCCCTTTGGCACCTCATGATCGCACCGGCTGTTGTGCTTCTTCTATGTGGGCTTTATTGCTTCTGAGCTAGATGGCCGCTTGTTCACCTTCAAGCCGTTATGACCCCAGACACTATCTCTTTCGATAGCCGGGCACCATCAGCTTTCTTCACTACATTTGCTTATGTACCTGTTTGTCTTCGGTGATCATATCAGGGAGGTGTGCAACCAATGATATGATTTTTTGTTCTTTGATGCCTGATGACTGATCCCTTTGGGACCACGCAATCACACAGGTTGGTGTGTTCTTCCATGTGGGCTTTGTTGCTTCTGAGCTAGATGGCCGCTTGTTTATCTTCAAGCCTTTAAGACCCCAGTCACTATCTCTTTTGATAGCCGGGCACCATCGGCTTTCTTCGCCACATTTACTTGTTCACCCACTTTGGCTTCAGCAGTTGTGTCGGGAGAGTGAGCATCATACAGTGAAAATTTAATAAAAGAAAGTAGTCATGCATTGAGGGAGTGCTTGGGTATCTGAATAATAACTGTCCTTGAAAGGTTTCCATTTTACTTCAGAGCCACATGCATGGACCGAGAGACCCGCAGTGTATCCCTGACCACTGTTCTACAGACTTCTGTAATTATTCTCTGAGGTTTTCTCTGCTCAATACACTTCTAGTCACACGACATACCATGTCCAACAGGGTGGTTTTGGCATCATTGGGGGTCTTGGATCACTTGCTTTGACACGTTCTTTGATCGTACTGTGTCCCTTGAGAGAATCTATCCAGATGATCCCTGTCAGATCCCCAAACCAAAAAAGTCAACATCACCTTCTGAGCTGCCCTCCCTGTTTTGAATTTCACTGGCCCAGCAGATCCCGTCAGAAGCCACAGTTTTGATTAGAAGCTGCCATGTGGGCTAACCAGGGTAACCTTTGCACTTCAGCACCCACAGAATCTTTTCATCGCTCAAGTTGGGGTCTCAGAAGCTGATTTACTCATCACCACCCTTTGTGCCTGAGCTACCCACCTCAGATTCTCCGTATCAAAGGGCTGCCTCCTCTTGACCAACCACATCTCCACCATGTGGCACTTGCAGCACCTGGTCTAGTGGTTCTGGAACCAGACCTTGAACTGGCTCTTTGTCCTGTTCAGGAATCAGGGAAGCCAGGCACTCCTGGCTCACCAGGTACTTGAGCTGCGCACAGGTTCCCTCCAACCCAAAGAGCTACTTCTTGCCATCCGTCTCCAGGATCACCTCCCACTCCCCACCCCTTATATTTTATGCACTAGTTTGGGGTGGATGGTTTACAACAAAAATAATAACAACAAACTAGAGTGATGCTGGACATTAGGAATGAGAATTTGGGTTCTATTGCACCATTTGTGGCAACAAACTCATTTTAGCTTTTCAACTTCTCTGCCTGTGTAAACACAGAGGTTCAATTGGTTTTTGTGACCTAGTTGATGGTTTATTTCATGCTGGATACACACGGCAATCATCGGTCACTATTTTATTATAACATGCTGTGATGGAGGGAGACAATTCACAATTTTAGCCCATGTGATGAGTCTGTGCTCCCAAAGAAATAGAAGTCACATATCCAGTGGGCACTCATCTTAGCCATTTGCGGGTGGATGCCAGTCTTATCTATGTCATCTGATAATTTTTTGGTTGTCTATTCTTTGTTATTCATAACGTTTTCAGTGGCTAAGTCCTCAAAAGTGGACAGCCTATTTCTTCTATGTAGTCTGCTCTTAGTCTGGACATTCTGTTGAAACTGTTAACCTTGGGTAACCCTGCTGGTATTTGAAATACCAATAATATAGCTTCCAGCATCGCAGCAATACACAAGCCACTGCAGTACAACAAACTGACAGGTGATGAGTACCGGTTTCTGGCTCCCCTGTAGGTAGCTGTCATATTGCTTTGTGCTCCCAAACGTATTTAAGATTGTAGACATTAGTGGGCCTCAAACATGAGCAGGCATCAGAATCACCTGGAGGATTTCTTAAGACAGATTGTTGGACTTTACCTTCAGATTTCTAAAT
Organism: Tenrec ecaudatus; assembly: GCF_050624435.1. NCBI lineage: Eukaryota > Metazoa > Chordata > Mammalia > Afrosoricida > Tenrecidae > Tenrec > Tenrec ecaudatus. The sequence goes on along the minus strand of NW_027457554.1, from coordinate 483,745 downwards.
ACAGTAGTTCTGGAGTGAGGCCCAAGAATGCTCTGTTTGTGCTTAACAAGCTCCCAGATGATGCTGAGGCTGCAGGTCCACAGATCACGCTTTCACTTGCCACCTGTATTCTTCTTCCCCCTCCTGTTAAACCTCTTACAATATGGTTTCCCCCTTCATCATGGTTTCTCTGAGGGGGGGGCGGGTCAATGCTTTTGGAACATAGTCTAACCTAATGACCTCTGCTCAACCTTTGACCTCCAGTGACCTCTGTGTATCATTAAATGCCAAGGGAGCATGCTTTCCTATTTGGTGCTTCTTTTACCTTGCCTCTTGAAACATGCCCCTTCTAGTGCTGTATGCTCCTTAATACTCACTTTTTCCAGGCTCCATGAGTGTCCTGGCACTATGGTAACAAATCACCACCAGTTCACAAGAGACACTTAGTTCTCTCATAGTTTTGGAGGCTAGAAGACTGAAGTCAAGGTGTTAGCAGGGCCATGCTTACTACAAACGCTCTAGGGAATTTTTTGTTTCTTCTTGTAGCCTCAGCAAAATTTTAGCTGATGACAGCACAACTCCAATCTTTGCCTCTCTCTTCACTTGACAGTTTTCCATTTGAATTGGTCTATGTCCCTTCTCTTCCCATGAGGGCATCTGTTATACACGATTTGGATTCAGTCTAATGACCTCCTTGTATAACTAATTAGGCATGTTTAAATCCCCCGTCCAAATGAGGTCATGTTCACCATGCCTAGTTGAGCGGCTATCCTCAAGGTCATTAGTTGGACACCACCAGCTGCACTTAGGAAGAAAAATGGAGCTGTTTTTATCTCCTAAAAAATTACAGTCTTGGAGACCCACCGGGGAAGTCTACCCTATCCTATAGGGTCATTATGAGTCGGCATCAACTTGATGACAATGAGTTTTAAGTGGGCTCGTACTTCAACATATTTTTATGTGGGGAAGTATACAGGTCAATCAATCGCACTTCCTCATCTCAATAGCTGGCACTCTTTGGTGTTCTCTTTTTTCTGGTTCCTACTGATGAAGAAGCTCTGCATAAGGTCAAGGAAAAAAATTCAAGCCTCAAGTTGGAATCTTTAAAGATTCTGTAAACAAAATAATGAATGATACAGGAAGCATCAAGGGAAGATGAAGAGAATACACAGAGTCACTGTACAAAAAAGCACTAGTCAACATCCCACCATTTTAGGAAGCACCATATGAACAAGAACCAATGGTGCTGAAGCAAGAATTTCAAACTTCACTGAAAGTATTAGCCAAGCACAAAGCTCCAGGAATTGATGAATTATCCTTTGAAATGTTTCAGCAAGCTGGAAAAGCACTGGAAGCACTTACTCATCAATGCTAGGGAATTTGGAAGAGAGTTACTCGGCCAACTGCTTGGAAGAGATCAATATTTGTCCCCATTCCAAAGCAAGGTGATCCAACAAAATGCTCCAACTATAGAACAATATCATTGATATTTTGCACAAGAAAAATTTTGCTAAAGATCATCCCACAATGGTTGCAGCAGTATATTGACAGGGAACTGCTTCCAGGAGTTCAGGCTGGATTTACAAGAGGACGTGAAACAAGGGATACTATTGGTGATGTCAGATGGACCTTAGCTCAAAGCAAAGAATACCAGAAAGATGTTTACTTGTGATTCATTGACTATGCAAAGGCATTCAACTCTGTGATTCATAATAAACTGTGGATAACTTTAAGGAGAATGGACTTCCAGAACACAATACAATGTTCAGAATATGTACATGGATCAAGAGGTAGATCTGTTAACAGAATAAGGACAAACTGAATGGCTTAAAGTCACGAAAGGTGTTAGGGTTGAATCCTCTCACCATGCTTTTTCAATCTGTATGTTGAGCAAATCAACAGAGAAGCTAGATTACATGAAGAAGAATGTGGTATCAGGATTGAAGGGAAGGCTTACTAAAAACATGAAATATACAGATATTCAACAACCTTGCTTGCTGAAAGGGAGGAGGACTTGAAGCACTTGCTGATGAAGATCAAGGATTACAGCCTTCAGTGTGGGTTACAAATAATTGTAAAGAAGACCCAAATCCTCACCATTGGACCAATAGGTAACACCATGACAAATGGAGAAAAGATTTTAGTCGTCAAGGACTGTGTCTTACTTGGATGAACAATCAATGTTCACGGAAGCAGCAGTTGAGAGACCAAAAGGCGTACTGCTTTAGGTAAATCTGCTGCTCAAGACTGCTTTAGATTGAAGATAAGACCGTAACTTGGGTCAGGCACACTTTAGTCCTCAAAGTCACAGTCTTCTCTATCCCATCATACACTTGGGAACATTGGACATTGAATAAGGAAGACTTTAGAAGAATAGAAGCATTTGAGTTGTGGTGCTGGGGAGGAATATAGAAAGGTAAATGGACTCCTAAAAAGACAAAACGATTTATGTTATAAGAATTAAGATCAAGCAAGGTGCCTTACACTTTGAAGCACTTGCGTAGAGGCAAAGGATGGCAAGACTTCAATTTGGACATATAGACAAGAGAGGCCGGTCCCTGCAGGAGGACATGTTTGATAAAGTAAAAGAGCAGTGAAAAAAAGGAAGACTCCCCTGAGACGGATTGACACTATAGCTACAACCATGGACTCAGGTATAGGAACAATTGTGAAGGCAAGAGCGGACAGTGCAGTGTTTTGTTCTGCTGTGCATTGGGTCGCTTTGGGTCAGAGCTGACTTGACCTAAAAATAACAACTGGTGAGGATCAAGGATAGCAAGCTCCAGTGTGGATTATAACTCAATATAAAGCAAAGCAAAATCCTCACAACGGGACCAATGGATAACATCATGATAAATGGGGAAAAGTTTTAATTTTTCAAGGATTTCATTTTTCTTGGCTCCACAATTAATGCTCGTGGAAGTAGCAATCAAGAGATCCAATGAAGCATTACGATGGAAATATTTGCTGCACAAATTTTCTTTAAAGTTTGAAAATAAAGCATGTTACTTTGAGGACAAAAGTTCTCCTGGACCAAGTCATGGTATTTTCAATCATCTCATATGCATGTGAAAGTTGGACATTGGATGAGGAAGATGGAAGAATAAGTGATACATTCAAATTATGGAAAAGTTTTCGGAAGTACCATAGGCTGCCAGAAGAACAAACAGATCTTGGGAAAAGTACACTCAGAATTCTCTTTAGAGGCAAGCACGGCAAGAATTCATCTCATGTACTTTGGACATATTGTCAGGAGAGACAAGTCCCTGGAGGACATCATGTTTGGTAAAGTGGAGGGGCAGTGAAAAAGAGGAAGGCTCTCAACATGGATTGAGACAGCGACTGCAACAATGGGCTTACAGATAAGAACAATTGTAAGCATTGTGCAGGACTGGGTTGGGTTTTATTCTGTTGTGCATAGGGTCACAATGTGTCAGAAGTGTCTCAACTGCACCTAACAAGAACAACAACTGACATCTACCTGTCGATGCCTTCCAAATGTATGGCTCTAGCCAAGGCCTCTCTCCTGATGTCCAGGCCCACATTTACACCAATCCGCTGGGTGTTTCTAGCTGAGTGTCCTCCAGGTATCCAACATGCTCAACATCATTCTCCCATCTTTCTTGGCAAATGTACTTTGTGTCCCTTCGTCCTTGATGGCTACACAAGTTAGCTACCTCGTCCTGAAATTCAAATGATCATCAGGTCCTAGCCATAAATGCTTCTCCAATTCGCTTCCTCCTCTCTAGTTCATCCTGACCTGTAACCTTTGTTTGTACCTGCAGTAGCTCTTGCCTGGACCATCACCATGGCTGTCTGAGTGATTTTCTCACCCTTAGATGCATCTCCAATTTTGTGTGCCATTACCAGTTAGATTTCCGACATAGGGATTAGACTGTATCATTGTCTTGTTTTAAAATGTCAATGATTCTTCATAACTCTGCAGATGCTCCTCTCAGACCCTCTGATATCCCCAGGCTGCCTGAACAACTCCCTATTCCATAGAGTGCCCAGGGGAGCCCAGAAACAGTGACTGAGGGGTGAGTAGCTACAAGTCTCTTATTCTCTTACTTCCATAGAGACCACGCTTGAGGAGTCACTTTTCCAGTCTCCAGAGTGACCCTGAAAGATTGAGCTAAATTGTCTCTCATAGCACTTGGTAGCACACTTTGACTTATTTGGTTTGTTTGCCGTATACCTTTTTTTCTATCCCTTTCTAGCTTTTCCTGGTAACACCTAATAAATCATTTTCATAAGAATCATGCTCATAGTTGGCTTCTGGGGACCTTTTTCTAAGGCAAGATTTTATAGGGTAAAATTCAAACTTAGTAACTTGGAATTCAAGGCCTTTCAAAATCGGTTCTGAGCAATGTTTCTGGATCTATCATTCCTGTGTCCCATCTGACATGACAGTCACAGGTAGACCTTGAATTCCCACAACATTTCGTGTGCTTCCACACTCCCGTGGCTCTGATGAGGTGTTGTGCCTGTCGGGAGTGCCAATGCAGCCCCTGCTTGGAGAGCCAGCACAAAGGCCACGTCTTTTGTAAAGCCTTCGGAAGTCTGTCTTCTGGCTCCACTGTCCATGTTCCCTTTGCCTTCATGTTTTATGCATTTCCCTGATTCAACATTTATTTCGATTAATGGCTCATAAGCCCGCTTCCCACATTCCAATATGAACTCCCTAAAGGGTGGCCACATTTCCATAATTTTTGTATTCTCACTGCCTGGTTGAGTATTTGACCCATAATAAGTGCTCAATAAATGTTGAATGAATGAATTTTATGTAAGGAAGTAGAATTTAGCACTTACCATTTGCCGCATAATGTCGTAAGTCCTACACATTTTTTTAAGGGAGGAGAGCAACAGAACATCATCAGGGGATAGGTCTTCGGGGGTACCATGCAGGCTCTACCCCTGGATCCCCGTACTCTGGGATCCCACCCCTTCCAACCTGAACACCGAGACCTCTTAGTGCTGCACTCTGGCCTCTGAAAGTGGGTCTAGGGAGTGAGACAGGCATCCTGGGAGCAGTGGGGTGAAGGCTCTGGGCCTGGAAGAATGAAACTTGACTGGGTGAGGGAGTGGAGGTGGTCCTAAGAAGGGGGGCAGTAACTCTGGTCACCCAACAAGAGGAGCACGACTCATCAGCTTTCCAGAAAGCAGACAAGCTTGTAAATAGAATAGTGAGGCTGATTCGGGAGCGCATGTACCACTAGAATCCTAGTCTTGGAGTGGGAGGCTAGGTGTGTGGACCGGTCCTGGCAGGAGCAGAACAGCAGCAGTGGGCCCACATTGAGCCACCACCTCTATCCTCAGGACTGCGCAGGACTAGAGCGAGGCTGCCCCAAAGTGTGTGGCCTGCGGAGGTGCGTGGTTGTGCACTTCAGTCCCAGGGGCCCACAGCACCAGCTGCTGCCTCTTGTGAGGGCTTAGTGTTTACACAGCAGGGCTCCGACTGCTGCATCTGGGACTGGCAGCCATGTGCCTCTGCCTCGAGCGCTGAGCAAGGAGCCCAACTTCACCGCGTGCTTGTGCGGCCTGTGCCTGTGCATCATGCCCTGCAAGGCAGTGCTGGGCTGCTCCCACAGCAGCCCCAACCTCCAGACCCCACAGTGCACCCAACCCAGGGACCACGCAGGAGCTGCCTAAGAACACATGCTTGTACCACACAAGAGACGTCACCTGATGCGCCAGAACTGCCATGCTTTTCAGCAACCCCTCCTCACAGCAGGCTGTGGCTGTTGGGGGCATGGCCAGCCTGCACTTTGATTTCAGTTCGGGCGCCCCCTGCCCGCCATCACCTGGGAGCAGCAGGGTGAGCAGCCTTAGAACCTGATCCTGCGCCTGGACCAGATGTAAGGCAATGTGGTGGTCACCAGCATCAGGCTGCTAATACTGTACAATGCGCAGCCCGAGAACACTGGGCTCTACACTTGCACTGCCCACAATGCAGCGGGCCTGCTGTGTGCAGACTTCCCGCGATCAGTGGTGCAGCAGGGCTTGCCGACCAGGGCCCGCTGTGCAAGCTCCAGATTCCTTGCCTGCCTCATGCGCTCCCGTGCCTGCTGCGCAGCCCTGCATGGGCCCTGCCACCATGCGTTGCTGTGGCATTTTGACCCACAGCACAGCAGCTGTATCTCTTTTGGGGCCAGTGGCTGCGATGAGGGTCAATCCTGCAAAATTATTAATTCTTCCAACTCAACAAATGCTAGTATGAGGCAGGTACTATTGTTATTTGGCCGATGAGGTCAGGGCCTGGAGAGGTCAAATGATCAGCCCAAGGTTACACAGTGAGTAAATAGAAGAGTTAGAGGAGTCCGGGAAGATGGCCGATGGGGACACCCGCATACACTGAGAGCTCCTCCAAACAAAGCGGATTTGGTGACCAGGTAGCTGAATAATAGGAGTCTGGTGAGTGAAATATCCCCCTGGGACAGCACCCCAGTCCCACCCCACACATTTGTCCTGAGCAGGGGTCTAGGTGAAAGAGGACTGGACTTGTGGGACATCTCTGGTCACTAAGCTGCCGCGAGCTCACTGGCGACTAGCCTAAGCTCCATCCCCAAACCAGAACCCAGCCCAGAGTTGCTTGCCTGCCCTGCCTAGACAAGCGCAGCAGGTGACGCGCTCCCCTACACCAGCGGCCCACTCGCAGATCCCCACTGGGAGAGAAGCTTTCCTCTCCTGCGGTTCCCCTCTCCCCGCAGGGCAACGATCTGCCCTAGGGCCCGCGTCCCTCCTGCCATTTATCCAATCTCCGGGGAGCGGACCCGCGGGTTGTCTGGCAACCCCCACGGGGGACCATCCACCCCCACCGCTACCGCGGACCTCTCCACCGGCCCTCCATGTGCTAGCCGCCCACCCCCGCCGATCCCCGGCAGCCTAGTGCCAGCTCCACTCCAGGTCGGGCCCCTGCGCTGAGCACTTCCTGCCGGCGGGAGCCATAGCCCAACCCACGCATGTCCTGGAACCTGCGCTCCCGCGGAGCGCCGCGGCCCACGCTGCTGAGTCAGCCCGCCGAGGGTCCCTCCCAGTGCCAGGCACAAGAGTAGGTACCCTCCCCAGGATGCTGAGGGGACCCCGGCGGCCGCGGCTCTGAGCCTGAGCGGAGGACGGGCACCATTGCCCCCTGCAGTTTCGTGCCAAGCCGCCGCTGTAAGCGCGGTTCTGAGCTCTGAGCCGGGGCGGAGGACGGGCACCATTGTCCCCCGCAGTTTCACGCCGCTGTCTGCGTGGCTGTTCGAGGGGCATCCCGCGCCCGCTCACAGCCTGGGCAGATCTAACATTCCACCTGCAGCAGAGCCTGGGACACGACTTTGCAGTCCCTGCGGAGCCATCGGTGAGCTCCAGCCGGCTCTCACCACCTGGGGGCCCTGTGGGGTCCCCAGTGCCAGCCCTAAACCTGCCGCAGCCCTCCCCAGCCACCACAGGAGACGGGCAGGGTGGCCTGTGCCTCCACACAGTACCTTTAGCTGCCCTAGCACTTCCCAGCTAGAACACAAGGACCGCCAGTGGGGAGCGGCTCACCTGGGAGGTCTTGCTGAGCTGAAGAGCATTACCAACAACACATAGATCAGCACCACATCGTGGGACAATATGACCTCAGCCACCTCTGCGCTCTATTAGGCATCACCGGCGCTTAGAGGGAAAGGGGGAAATTTTCAGACATACACATCCACCCATCCTCCATCTAGCATAGGTTTTTGTGTGTGTGCGTGTGTTTTTTTCTTTTTTGTGTTTTTGTTTGTTTTTTTTATTCCTTCTTCCCTTTCTTTTACTTTCTGTGCTGTATTTTCTCTCTCCTTCCTTCCTACTTTTTCACTAATGCTTGTAATTCTCTTCTGCCCCTTTTCTATAGATTCTCTTTCACTATCTTTTTTCTTCTCCTTCCACCTCTACTAGTATCACAGCTTGTCCCTCTTCTATTATAGATACTCTTCCCCCTCCCTCCAATTTTTTCTTCCTCTGCCCAATATTCCGTCAAAAACTATTTTTATATCATTAACTTTTTAAATCCTTTTATTACTAACCCCCCCCTCCCCATAAAGGGGGCTGCTAAGGGTACCTTGTCACCCCTGGTCAAAGCAGCCTGAGGGCACTCACTGAGGCCCCAGCACCCACTCCAGCTGCTGAAACATCTCGGCACTGTGGGTCACCAACCCGACAGGGAACTCGGTCTACACAGCAGTCTGACCCACCCTTACAGGAGGGCATAGGCAATTGCCTGAAAGAATCCTTAACAATAATATAGATAAGGTTACTCCTGTCTCCCAGAAGCATGGGGCCTATGAAAGGATCAAGGAAAAATCAACAGACCACATCACTCCCAACAAAAAATCAGAGAAACGAGGCACTTTAACAGACCTAACGTCACTCATAGAATAAACAGATATAGATCAGCCATAAAAGGAAATCTTCAGAACTCTGCTTGCAGTAATACAGGAGCTAAGAGAAGCAAACCAGAATAAGGATGCAACTATAGAGGGGATGAAATGCACAATAGAGGGGATTAAGTCCACAATAGAGGGGATGAATTCTACCCACCAAAAGGAACTGCAGAAACTAACAGAGGAGGTAGCAGAGGCCACACAAAAGATCACAGAAGCTACATCTAGGCTTGAGGAGGCTGAGAACCATATCAGTAAACTAGAGGACACTCAAAACAAACGAAGCAAGCGAGAAAAACAATCAGATAGGAAAATTAAAGAAACAGAAGACAGCTTGAGATCAATGACAGATGCTATGAAGAGGAATAATATTTGAATAATCGGTCTACCGGAACACAACATAACACACAAATCGACAGCCAAGATAGCAAAGGAATTTCTGGAAGAAAATTTTCCCAACCTAACAAAGGAGAATCCGACTCTCATACAGGAAGCAGAGAGGACGCCGGCTAAGCTAAACACCAAGAAGAACACGCCAAGACATATAATAGTAAAAACATCCAACTTAGAGGAAAAAGAGAAAATTTTACGAGCAGCAAGAGAAAGGAAGACAGTCACATAAAAAGGAGCGCAGGTAAGAATATGCTCAGACTTATGAGCAGAAACCATGAAGAGGAGGAGAGAATGGAGCAACACCTTCCAAAAACTGAAAGACAAAAATGCCTCCCCCAGAATCCTATACCCTGCCAAGTTTTCCATTAAGATAGAGGGTAAGATAAGGTTCGTCCAGGACAAGGAAGAACTCAAAAAATATGCTGAAAGGCACCCGACCCTGCAGAACATACTGGATCACTCACTATGGCCAGAAGATCAAGCTCCAACTAGAACCATCAGGAGACCACCATATAGCCCATCTCCATCTAGAAGCCAACATGCCAGCAACACGTACCAGGACAACAGGGTCTCAGATGGAAAAGAGGACATGATAGAAACCCTCCACTCAAACGCAGTACACTGATATAAAGGAAGATAGGTAAAGACCCAAAACACAAACCAGAATATGGCAACTATGAAGCCAGAGATAGTAATAATCACTCTGAATACAAATGGGCTCAATTCATACATTTAAAGAAAGAGGCTGGAGGACTGGATTAGAAAACATAACCCATCAATCTACTGCCTGCAAGAGACACACCTTAAGCGAGCAGACAAGCATATGCTGAGAATAAAGGGCTGGCAGAAAGTTTACCAAGCAAATGGTAACTCCAAGAAGGCAGGAGTGGCTATTTTAATCTCCGACAAAATGGATTTCAAGATGCAAAACATAAAAAGAGACAAAGACGGACACTACATAATGCTCAAAGGTTCAGTAAACCAGGAAGCACTTAGCATACTGAATATTTACGCACCTAATAATGGCGCGGCAAATTACGTCAAACAAATTATTAAAAAAATGACCGAAGAAATCACGGAAACAACAATAATAGTGGGGGACTTCAACACTCCACTATCAGAGAAAGACAGGTCACAGGGGAAGACGTTCAGCAAAGAGGCCAGAGAGCTAAACAATGTAATTAGGCAACAGGGCCTGATAGACATCTAGAGAGCCTTTCATCCAAAAGCAAATGGCTTCACATTCTTCTCCAATCCACACGGATCTTTCTCAAGAATAGATCACATGCTGGGACACAAGGCCAGCCTGAGTAAATTCAAACACATAGATATTATCCAGATGTCTTTCTCAGACCACCATGCCATAAAGCTGGAGATTAATAAGAGGGACCCAGAAAAGCAAGGACAACCAATTGGAGAATAAATAACAATCTCCTGCGACATGAATGGGTTAAGGTCCAGATCAGAGAGGATATTAGGAAGTTTCTAGAAACTAATGAGAATGAGCATACAACATATCAAAACTTATGAGACACTGCAAAGGCAGTTATCAGAGGTAGCTTGATATCACTGAATGCATATATGAAAAAAGAAGAAAGGCATATGACAGATATGTTAACACAAAACCTCCAACATCTAGAACAGAGTCAACAGAACTACCCCTCCAATAGCAAGAGAAAAGAAATAATAAAAATCAGGGCGGAGTTAAACCAGGGGGAAGACAAAAGAACAATGAAAAGGATTAACGCAACTAGAAGCTGGTTTATGAACGAATTTATAAAATTGACACTCATCTGGCAAAGCTTACCAAAGATAGAAAGGAGCAAACATCAATAGCCAGGATGAGGGATGAATCGGGGGCAATAACAACAGACCCCAATGAGACATAAAGGATAATCAAAAAGTACAATGAAGGTTTAATTCTAATGAATTCAGAAACCTGGAAGACATGGATAAATATTTAGAAAAACAATCTCTCCCTAGATTATCTGAGACAGAGATCAAGAACCTCAACAAACCCATAGCGAAGGAAGAAATAGAGAGTGTCATCAAAAACCTACCAAGGAAAAAGGCCCCAGGGCCAGATGGCTACACAGCAGAATTTTACCAAACATTCAGGGAAGAGCTGACACCGATCCTCCACAAAGTATTCCATAACATAGAAAAGAACGGCAAGCTCCCAAACTCATTTTACGAAGCCAGCATTACTTTGATACCCAAACAGGGAAAAGACCCCACAGGTGTAGAGAATTATAGACCAATATCTCTAACGAACATAGATGCAAAAATCCTTAACAAAATATTGGCCAATAAAATACAAAGGAACATCAAACATATCATCCACCACGACCAAGTAGGATTCATCCCAGGGATGCAGGGCTGGTTTAACATCCAAAAATCCATCAATGTCATACACCACATCGAGAAGAAAAAGGATAAAAACCATATGATAATATCCATAGATGCAGAAAAAGCATTTCACGACATCAAGCACCCATTCCTAATCAAAACACTCATGAAGATAGGATTGGAAGGTAAGTTCCTCAAGCTCATACAAGCTATCAATGAAAGACCAACAGACAACATCATAGTCAATGGAGAAAAGACAAGAACAATCCCACTGAAAAAGGGTACAAGACAAGGATGCCCCCTCTCCCCTCTTCTATTCAATATAGTTTTGGAGGTTCTGGCTAACAACATAAGAAAGCAGAAGGACATCAAAGGGATTCAGTTGGGAGAGGAGGAGGAGAAACTATCGCTATTTGTAGATGACATGATCCTATACTTTGAAGACCCCCAAAACTCCACAGTTGGCTTACAGCAATAGAGGAATATGGAAGAGTAGCAGGATACAAGATCAATAAACAGAAGTCGGTAGGGTTTCTATAAACATCGGACAGGGCCATGGAAGAGGCGATTAAGAGGGAAGTATCCTTCACAGTAGCCAAGAACAAACTGAAATACCTAGGAATATAATTAACAAAAAATACTAAAGACCTTTATAAGCATAATTATAAAACCCTATTGCAGGAAACCAAAAGTGACCTTCACAAATGGATGACCCTCCCCTGCTCATGGTTAGGTAGGCTGAACATAGTAAAGATGACAGTTCTTCCTAAAGCACTCTACAAGTTCAATGCTATACCAATCCAATTACCATCAACCTTCTTCAAAGAATTGGAAAAACTGACCACCAACTTCATATGGAGAGGGAAGAAACCCAGAATTAGCAGAGAACTCCTCAAGAAGAAGGACACAATTGGAGGGCTCGCCCTACCTGATTTTAATGCCTACTACACAGCTACAGTGGTCAAAACAGCATGGTACTGGCACAATGATAGACACTCAGACCAGTGGGAAAGAATAGAAAGCCCAGGAGTAAAATCATCAGCATATAGACAACTGATCTTTGACAAGGGTCTCAAAAACGTCAAGTGGGAAACAGATGCCCTCTTTAATAAGTGGTGCTGGAAACAATGGATATCCACATGTAGAAAGATGAAACAAGACGTTTACCTCACCCCATGCACAAGTATACACTCAAGGTGGATCACAAATCTAGAAGTCAAACCCCAAACCATCAGGACCATTAAGGAGGGAATCGGGACTAATCTCAGAGCACTGGTCCAGGGAGCACATGACTCACTGCAACAGGGAAGGGGACACACACAGGTGAACTGGAAATCAACAAATGGGATCTAATAAGAATAAAACACCTGTGCACCTCGAAATTCTTCGCCAAGGGTGTGACAAGGCAACCCACAGACTGGGAGAAGATTTTTAGTGATGACACATCAGACAAAGGGCTCATTACTAAAATCTGCAACACCATCGTGACCTGCAAAAAGAGGAAAACAGTTAACCCCCTAAGGAAGTGTGCAAAAGAATTGAGAAGAAATTTCACTAGAGAGGAGATCAATATGGCCAATAAACATATGAGAAGGTGCTCGAAGTCCCTTGCCATAAGAGAAATGCAAATCAAAACAACCATGAGATACCACCTAACACCCCTGATGCTAGCCCAGATCAGTAAATCAGAGAGAAACAAGTGTTGGAGGGGCTGTGGTGAAGCAGGAACCCTCCTCCACTGCTGGTGGTCGTGCAGATTTGTACAGCCACTTTAAAAGCAATTTGGCGATACCTAAAGAAAATGGAAATTGATCTACCTTATGACACAGCCATCCCTCTACTGGGCATATACCCGGTTGAAGCAGCACATAAAACACGACCAGTCATATGCGCTCCAATGTTTATTGCGGCACAATTCACAATAGCAAAGACTTGGAAACAGCCTAAGATTCCATCGATAGACGAGTGGATAAGCAAACTTTGGCACATACACACAATGGAGTATTATGCAGCACTGAAAAGCACCGATGAGCACATGAAACACATTATTTCATGGGTAGAGCTGGAAGGAATTATGCTAAGCGAGGTAAGCCAGACCCAAAGGGACAGGTACAACATGAGTCCCCTGAGGTAAGTACAATCAGCATGACAGAAATAGAAGAATAAACATCCATCCCACAATAAACGGGGGAAAGCATAGATAGTTGGAGGGAGGGCAGGCCACACTTAGGGAGGTACATGAGAGCCCAGCATAAAGAAGGAGTAGTGGGGCAGGGAGAGGGAGAACCTGGAGGGGGAGAATCCGAATGGATGGTATGGGGTGGGGCAGGGTACTAACCCACCTGGGGGAGAGTATCGGTTGTGTCCCCACAGATCTGGAACATGAATATGGACCCACCACGACACACCAAACAAGGAGGGCAATGCAAAGTACAGAGGTCTACACAAGAGGCTGGACGACACGCTGGCCCAAACCAGAATTAGGCCGACCCCCACACTTGAAGGGAATAACACAGAAAACTAAAATAGATCGTCTGGAGTGGGAAAGGAACTGACCCACCACACCACATCCAGAAGGAAGCTGAAACAAAAGAAGGAGAACGGTCTTAGTGGAGTACACCTGGGTCCATCATTCAGCTGGCCACATTATGAGATGCAACATCCTGCACCAATACATGGCCCTACACGGGACAGCACCTGAGATACAATGGGGAATGTGCGACTGAGCTGACCCCGCCACACTGAGGCAAACACTGGGGGCGTGCAATGGAGCAGTGGAGGAAGCAGAGCAAAGGGATCCCGAGGGAGTATAAAGGATGGTCTTCCGGGCCAGGACGTGGCGCCTCACAAGCTACACCTAGAAAACACTCCTAAAGGCCAACGAACTGACCTTGAACTACTAGCAATTTTTCTTTTTAATATTTGCTATCTTTTTGTTTAGTCTTTTTTTAATTGGTTTTGTATTTTACCTTCTAAATTTTGTATGTTAGTGGCTTTTCTGCTTATCAGCGTGTCGATGTTGCTTCTGTCAAAGCCATGTTCTTATGTGCCACTTGGGCGCAGTCAAAGTCATATGCATTTGTATGCACATATTACTATGTCAGCAGGTCCACCTAGACAAGATAGGCTGGACAAATAATGAGAGAAGAAAACAACAGGACCAGCGGTCCTGGAGGGACATGAGAGCGTGGGAGGTAGGGGAAGGGAGGAGGTGTCGCCCTACAGAGGGACAAGGGAACAGCAAGTGGTTCAAAACCAGAGGAGGGAGGGGAGGGGAGGACTGGTAGGGAGTGACCCAGAGCAAGGTAACTGAGAGGAACTACTGAATCCAGAATGAAGGCTAAACATGGTAATGGGTCGGGAGGAAAGCGAAAGGAAATAGAGGAAAGGAGTAGGAGGCAAAGTGCATAGAGAGAAGCCTAAATACAGACATGTACATATGTAAATATATTTATGATTATGGGGGCAATAGATTTATATGCATATATTTATAGGTTCAGTAGTAGAGTAGCAGATGGACATTGGGCCTCCTCATACATAATCCCCCAATACAATAGCACCTCGCCCTGCTAAACAGTCATTGCAGGATACCCATCTTCCCGACATGATCACTGAAGACAGACGTGTGTGTAGGCAAACGTGGTGAAGAAAGCTGATGGTGCCCCGGTATCAAAAAGATATAGCGTCTGGGGTCTTAAAGGCTTGAAGGCAAATAAGCGACCATCTAACTCAGAAGCAACAAAGCCCACCGAGAAGAAGCACACAGCCTAAGAGAATACAAGGTGTTGAATGGACCATGTAGCAGATACAAAGCAACAAAAACAATCATTGTGTGAACACCTTCCTCACATAATCGCTGAAGACGAAAGTGTGCATAAGCAAGTGTGGTGAAGAAGGCTGATGGTGCCCGGCTACTGAGAGATATAGCGTCTGGGGACTTGAAGGCTTGAAAGCAAACAAGTGGCCATCTAGTCCAGAAGCAACCAAGCCCACACAGAAGCAGCACACCAACATAGGTGATCGTGAAGGGCAGAAGAGACCAGGTCTCCAACAACAAAGGTGGGGTGGTGGTGAGAATCACATCACCGTGAAAGAGGGAGAGTGCGTGATGGGGACCCAATGCCCATCTGGAGACTGCTGGACACCCCTTCCAGAGGGGTAGTGTGGAGGAGATGGGCCACTCAGGGTTCAGTGTAGCAACAATGAAACTCAAAACCTTCCTCTAGTTCCTGAACGCTTCCTCCCCTTCCAATCATCATGACCCCAATTCTACCTTGCCTTGCGGACCTGGTTATACCAGAGGATGCACAGCGGTGCAGTGGGGATCTGGAGGTACGGGGAATCTAGGACAGATGAACCCCTCAACACCAGCGGTGGGAGTGGCGACACCAGGGGGGAAGGGGGTGTAGAAAGGGAGAACCTATCTCGGAGATCTATGTGTAACCTCCTCTCTGGGAGATGGCAATGGGGTGGCGGGTGAGGGGAGACGCCAGGGAGTGTAAGATAAGATATAAAATTATTTATAAACTATTAAGGGACCAGGGGTGGGATCGGGGAGGGAGGGGGATAGGGGGAAAAAGGGAAACCAAGCTGATTCCAGGAACCCAAGTGGAAGGTGAATTATGAGAATGAAGAGTGCAACGAATGTATAAGGGTGCTTTGCTCAATTGATGTATGTGCAGACTGTGATAAGAACATTATGAGCCCCAATAAAAATATTTTTTTAAAAAAAGATGACAACATATGTACAGATGTGTTTGAGGCAATGGATATATGTATGGATTATGATGAACTGTAAGAGCCCCCAATAAAATACAATAATAAAAATCAAAAAAAGAAATGAAAAAAAATTAAGAGATGAGAGAAAGAAAAAAAAGACTTGGCTCAAAAAAAAAAGAAGAAGAGTTAGATTTCCAAGAGTAATCTGATGTGTGAGATCTTCACTAACCACTATGCTATTCTGAACTAAGACAATTCTAATAGCAACTGATGCAAAGGAGATTCACAGCCTCTTAGGTACTTCTAGATAGGGGAGAAAACTGAGACAAAGAGAGGGAATGGCCAAGTTCTACATGAGTTGTAAACAGCCAAGGTGGCAATCAAACCCTTTTTTTCTGACTCCTAATATAATGCCCTCTCTACAAATCAGAAGAGATTGGCCTTGAGAGCATCTCGTGATAAATCCCGTTGTTTGAGAGTCAATGCCACTAGTTTGGGTACCAATGAGTAAACACAGGGCAGATAGTTTTTGTCAGGGAAACCTTGTTCCTTGGTAGAAGACGCTTCTTGGCTGGGTATGGGCTAACAGTGGTTGTGTACATTTTCATTCTCTGCGAGTGTAACTTCCATGATTGATGGTCATAAGTAGAATTGTTTGGCCTTTAGATTTAGAACCTGATGCCCATAAACCACATTTTCATTTAGAATACATGTCTGAGAAGCAGGCATGTTTTAATCTCAGGAGTCATTGCCCTACCTTTCTCTAAAACCTGAGCCAGCCTCCGATGAGTGAAGAGCTTGCTGTGGCAAGGGAAAAACCCACCCAGTGCTTCAGAGCCTCCCATTTTGGCTCCCTTGTCAGAGACCTGCATTTATTTATTCTGGAAGGGGATGATGTTCTAATGGGTATTTAAGGGTCCTTGCTGCCTCAGAGTGGCAAGAAGAGACGCGATGTTCACAGTTTGGATCACTCAGTCATGATTCCCAATAACTGCGGACAGCTGAGTCGTTCGGCAATGGCTCTAGTTACAAAGGATGATAGTGGCCGTGTGTGTGTGTGTGTGTGTGTGTGTTCCGTTAAATTCAAGTCAGTTCTGCAGATCAAGACTTTGTAATACTGGATTACTTTGGCGTTGGCCAAGTGGGAGGAAAGAAGTTATGCTCCCTGGAAAGTTCCAGAAGAGTTACACTAGCCTGTTGGCTAACCTAGTACACAAATAACAAGCAAGCTGATTGCCAGGAAGTCGTGCTATTTTATAAGGGGTGGTGATAGAACATTAGAGGTTGGCCCAGGTATATTTCAGATATTGAATTTACAGTGGACTATCAAAAGAATGAACAATCCATCTTCGAAGAAATACAACCAGAACCCTATTAGGAAATGACGATGGCAAGGTTGTGGCTTGATACTGTGGACATGTCATCACAAAGGGCTGATAGCTAAAAAACGACATCATGCTTCGCAAATTAGGTAAACAAACCAGGGGAGCTCATCCATGAAACCAATGGACACAGTATCCCTGCAAAGGACTCAAGCACACCAGTGCTCTGAAGATGGTACAGTCATGGTTAATGTTTTGTTCTTTTGTACATCAGGTCACCATGAGGGGAGCCTACTTCAAGGACATTAGCAACAACCACCTAACTCCAAAACAAACATCACTGCCAGGGAATCCATTCTGACTCATAGCCAACCTTTAGGGCAGAGTAGGCCTACTCCCTGGAATTTCTTGACTGCATTTTTCAGGAGCAGCCAGGCACATTGTTCTTAACGGATGGGCTGATGAATATGAACCGCTGCCCTTACAATTTCAGCCCAATGCTTACCCAACTCTCTCACTGAGACTCTGTGTAACAGCAGTAGCAGCCGCAGCCGCAAACCCTGGCCACTGCTGATTTTAGGGGACAGATGATGGATCTGGAACTAGGTGTGATCTAAATAGGGATAGCTCAGACACATGTATTCTGGGGCTCACAGTGCTTCAAGGATTGGGCTAGATGCTAGGGGATGTGATACCACAAGGCAGAGGCGGCTCAGGGCAGGGTAGAGGCCAGGCATGGATGGAAATGGTGGACAGTTCAAACAACTGTCTTAAAAGGCAAGCACTGTGTCAAGTAGAAAACCCATTGGAATATGCTCTCCTTAGGAGAACTTTTTTTCGTTGTATCACCCGGCTAGTCCACAGAGCCTCTCTTCTACAATGATCTCATGCTTCACTTGGCTTCTTGGGTTTTCTTCGTCTCTCTAGCCACTCCTTTTGAGTCTTTTTTGCTGGTTCTTTCTGGCCTCCTTGACCTCTTATTCTTGTGTTACCCAAAGACTAACTCTGAATTTCTTCTGTTCTCTGCCTACACCCTTCCATGTAGATGTCCTTATCCCATTTTGTGACTTGAAATATTCTCTTATACTGAGGATTGCCAGATTCATGACTACGACACAGACTCCACCCATTGCTATACTACTTGGACCTTCACAGCCTCTCAAACTTAGTCACGTTCTCCGTCACCCCTTACACAAGATTGTTCCTCCCCTAGATTTCTGTAGCTCAGTGTTAGCAGCTCCTTACCTCCAGTTGCTCAGGTCAAGTGCTGTAGATGCATCCATAACTTGCCTCTTTCTTTCCATCCATTATTATGGTAGATTCAGAATCCTGTTCTGTTCCACCCTTTCCACTCCTACCGCCCTTGCCCTACCACCATCTGTTCATGCCTGCACTGCTTTCCTAACCTCCCAATTCACTGACTGCTTTCCATCTTTGTTCCTTTAAAGCCTGCTGTTAACACAGAAGCTAATGCCCTTTTAAAATGCACGGTGGGCCATGTCATGCCCACGCACTACCTTCTAATGGCTCATCTACCCCCAAGGAAGACAAATTCTTCACAATGCCGTGTAGAGCTCTGTATATTCTGTATACATCTCCCTCAGTATCCCTTCAGCCCACGGGTCTTCTATTCCTTTTTTCCTCCCTCCTTCCCTCCCTCCCCATTGCTCTCTGTGATATGGCCAAGCTGGTGGCCTTGCCACTCCTGCCACAGACCAGGCACCTATCCATCTGAGGACCTTTGCCCACAGGATCTCATTGTTTGGAACCATCTCCTCCAGAGATCTGTGTCACTTTCCCTCTCATCTCCTTCAGGTTTTGATCTCAAAGTCACCTTTGTGACACCTCCCCTGGCTGTCCATCCCATTCATTCTCCCCAAACACCCCCTCTCAACTCCCACCCCAGCTCCTTTGTCTGGTTTCTTTTAATAGTACTTTTCTAATTTGTTATCTATTTTACTTTCCCCCTAAAATGTAAGCTCTGTGAGGGCAGGCATTTGGTTTGTTTGAGTCACTATTTATTCCTTATTACCTATTTACATTACCGGGTAAAAAATAAGGCACTCAATAAAAATTTTTTACCAAATAATTTTGTTACTTGGACGTTATTTTTTATTAGGCTATTTCCTTCTTCCCTCCCCCACTTTTCTTCTGCCCTTCCCTCTTTCCCTCTTTTCTCTCCCTTTCATTCTTAACCGAATAATGCTTAATATACATTCCATTTTGGTAGTGCTTATCAATTTTTAGCATCCTCTTCCACACATTCTCAGATTTTATCTTCATAGCAACCCTCTGTGGTCAACTGAGCAACTTCTTTCATCCAACTAAGATTGAGAGGTTGATTTCGGGCAAATCAAGCTGGGGCTCTAGACATCCACCTTACTCTCTGCTCGGGTGTAGCACTGCACCTCAGCAGCTGTGGGAGACAGTTTCCAGTACACTGAGGGCTTTCCACCTCAAGTGCCTGAGGCTCTCTGCTTCTCTGCCATGGGCATGCTCAGTCAAGCACAAGTGCCACCCGGAAGTGCAGAGGCATGAACGCCCCAAGGATATTGCTCAGCCCCAGCTCCTCACTCCTCCTGTGCCCTGATGCTAAGACAAGTTCCGTGGTTGCTGGGAAGCCTCCTAGGGGATTGAGTCCTAGTGACTCCCTCTTACTGGTTTCCCTCCCTTCCTGGCCTCACCTTGCTGTTCTTGCACTGTGTTTTTCAGGGCCACCTCTCATTCAAACCACCTGTGCCCAAGTGCTTCCCCATGTTGGCTTCGGGAGATGCCTATACTGCTACAGAAAGGGGGCTGGTGTTCTTTAATGCTACTAAAAGAGCCCTCTGTGGCCCTGCCTACCAGGTTCTTTACATGAAAACATAGAATTCCTGGTTAATTTGAATTTCAGGTAAACAATAGATAGGCTTTTAGTATGTGTCATATTTAGTATAACTATGGGGGATGTGTGTACTAAGAAAATGTCATTGTTTATTTTGGATTCAGTTTAAACTGGGCAGCCTGTGTTTTACCTGGAAGCCTTACACCTGAACCATGGTTGCAAAGAAGTCTGAATTAATAGGGAAACTGGGAATAGTGACAGACGCCTGGGTGACTGGTAACGCTAGGCTACATAGATCTGTGAATTTGAAGCTTTAACATATTTCATATGGGAAGTGTTTGCATCCCATGGTCTCCTTGGGCAACTTGTCCAGCCAACTATGTAAAGACAGGCCATCAAAAGCACACTTACTGCCATAGAGTCAACTCTGATTCATAGTGACCCTGCAGGACAGAGTAGGAAACCCCACCGGGGCTTCAAAGGCTGTGGGTCTTTATGGGAGCAGAGAGCTTCAACTTTACACCAAACTTGCAGTTAGCATCCAGATGCTTAAATCCCTGCCCCGATAGGGATTCAATGTGAGTTTTAAAGCCATCCACTGCTATTAAATCGATTCTGATATATAGTGATCACGTGAACATAGCAGAACTGATCCCTAGGGTTCTGAGGAGTGGAAATCTACCTGTTCCCACCCTTTGCGACACTCTTTCTGTCATAGAACTCTGCTCCATAGGTTTCCCAGGGTTGAGAGTTCGGAAGTAGAACAGCAGGCCTTTCTTCTAAGGCACCTCTGGGTGGATTCAAATAGCCAGCCTTTGGGTTAGCAGGCAAGCCCCTTAACTTTAAATAACCTATTGGCGTGATTAGTTATTTAATTGACTAACCACTAAGTGGATGAGGTGGGGAGAACTATCAACCCCATTTTCCAGACAAGGAAACGGAGGCACACTAAGAGAGCACTTGTGGTGGAACAGCCATCAGGCAGACCTAGGAAATGTGACATCTAGGCAGTGAGCCCTCCTACTCAGTCACAATCACCGACTACTCAGAACTGTTTCTCGAATCAGGGGAGAGTGTATGTAAAGACCAACAAAGGAACAGTGTCCAGGCTGGAGTCTGAAGGGATATATGTATTAAAGATACTTGCTTGTGTTTGCATCACTTTTATCCCTATCTTTCTTCTCCTGCACCCAAAACTCTGTCCCAGGGGCGATGGCAACTACAGTGACCAGACTGTTCTGTCTGACTTCTCCAGTAGGACACAGAGACCATCTGAATAGACCCTTTGATCTCGATGGCCCTCTCACTCCCATAGACAAAACTGCAGCCAGCCCCAGACTCCAAACCTGCAGACTAAGAGTTTGTCACAAGTCTAGAAAGAGCTGTCAATGCCCTGAAAAACTAGCCTGGAGAAGAGGAGACATGGAATCAATAGCTTCAGGTGAGAGAAGATCAGACAACCGAGAAGAGGAGAAAACACTAGAGCTTCTCAAAGTGGTTCACCCTGGTTTAGTCGTGGCCAGGATTAAGTCACTTTGGCCTAAATCAGTGTCTCCACCCAAATCCCTAAGCTTCTGAAGTTCCTAGAACCCTGTGTCCTGCAGTCCTGTCTTTTACCCAACAACCCTGCTGATTCTACTTTATAGCCACCTCTTCCTTTTTTCAGTTTTTATTTAATTTCTTTGTTATTAAATGATGTGGTCTACAGAAATTTTAAAAATTTTAAGCCATTAGAAACGTATTTCGCTTAAAAAAAATAAGGCCAGCATGCAAGTAAATGTCTGGATAGGCTGAGTAGAAAATAATAGAGCCTGCTCAAAGATGGCAGCAAACCACTTGCTGCACTGAAAGTGTGTCGCTCTCCACAGTGTTGGAAGTAAATTGGTGTCATGAAACAGGTTTGTGAAAGGTTCCAAAATCTCTATTCCAGGGATTTAAACCATATTTTCCCCCATTCCATTTAGTCTTCGAGATCGTTAAAGCTTTTAAAAACAGGTCTACTTCACTTCTTTTCATCAGCCCACAAATGAATTGGCTCATATCAGTTCAAAGACCCAGAAAACACAATCGCTGATTTGTGCTGTATTCAAGTTGAGATGAGCTGCATTATGACCATCTGCTTTTCTTTCTTTTTAGAAAATTTCCCATAAGTAGCATGCACTACATGTAATGCATATATCTCTGATGTCATTCTAGCTGTAAGTTTATATCCAATGTTTTCAACCCCCACAAACTAATGATGGTCAGATGTGTAAAGATGAAAATAAAAGGTAAGAATAATGAGATATTTGACTTATGTCAGGACTGACTCATAACAGAATCATCAGAATGGTGCCGGTCATAACTCAGGGACTGAGTACCTGTCATCCAAACCAGTTGCTGTGAGGTTGATTCCAAGTCACAGAACTACCATGTGTGCAGAGCCAAACTGAACCGTGTTAGGTAGGGGCTTCAAGGCTGTGTGAGCGTTCAGAAGCAGACCACCAGGTCTGTCTTCTGAGGCACCACCATATAGATTCAGAAGTATATTTTAGTCAGGAATTGAGGTCTTAACTGTTTGTGCCATCCAGGGATGCCACCCAGAGATGCCATGGGGGAGAATAGCTTTTCTGTATTTAGTGTCATTCCCAAACTGACAAGGGTGCTAACTTGTGTGCTGGCTTTTCTTATAGTAGTTGTGTTAGTCTGAGTATATTGGAGAAATAAATCCACAGAAAATCTAATGTATAAAAGACAGTTTTGGATAAAGGTTAAGTGCACATCAAGAAAACATCCCAACCCAGTGCTGCCCAAACCCACAAGTCCAACATTAGCCCATGTGTCCCACACCAATCCACAAAGTTCTCCTCCATCTTACCAAACACAGTGGTGCCGGCTGCAGGAGGAAAGCCGAATAAGTGGACATGTAAGCATCTCTCAGCGCTGGCAGGGGTCTCCAGTCTGCTTCTCTAGGACCCAGGACAGCATCGGGGCAGGTCTATGTGGCTTCTCCTCAGGGATGTCTTGCAGTAAGTCAGCCTTGCCACCTGAAGCAGAGAACTGGCTAAGACAGCTGCAACCGAATCTGACCATCAGAAAGCAAGGGACCCAAGAACAAGAAAGGCGAGGCTCACCAAGCCATTGATCTCTCTGCCCTTCCATTAACCCCACCTTTGTTAGTTGGCCAGGTTGTCAGAATAAACTTTAACTATCTCAATAGTGGTATCACTACTTTGAGGAAAACTGAACTCTGATACTGGGTTAGGCAGGTGTATTAGTCTGGGTACATTAGAGAAACAAATCCACAGAAACTCATATGTATAAGAGAGTTTTAAATAAAGGGTAAATGCACACCAAAAAAACATCCCAACCCAGTGCTGCCCAAGTCCACAAGTCCAACATTAGCCTGTATGTCACCACCAATACACAAAGTCCTCCTCCATCTTACCAAGCACACGCAGTGATGCCAGGTGCAGGAGAAAAGCCGAATCAGTGAGCGCGTAAGCATATCAGCACTGGCAGGGTTCTTCAGTTGGCTTCTCCAGCACCCAGGGCTGCATCAGGGTAGGTCCATGTGGCTTCTCCTCAGGGATGGCTCACAGAAAGTGAGCCTTACCAGTTGAGGTAAAGAATGTCTAAGGCTTTACTGCTAAGGCACACTGGTCTGACCATCAGAGAACAAGAAACCAGAGAAAGAGAAAGGCGAGTCTTATTACTGAGGCATTTATCTCCCTGCCCTACAATTAATCCCACATGTGTTTGTTGGCCTGGATAGTTAATAAACCTTAACTATCACAGCAGGTAAAGTAGGGCCCACCTCACAATGCCTCCGTCTTTAAAACTAGTCAGAGTGAAGTCATGACACTGGGACATTTTTCCAGACACTTCGTCTAGTCTTTGCGTTTCCCTTAAGTGCCCAGAGTGTCACTAACTGGGACGGGATGGGCAAAGACCTTGGTGGACCCCTCAGGAGCATATGCTTGGGCACCCTACACTTTGTCCAACAGTGTTTTCAGGCTGACTATCAACTGCCACTAACTGCAGTTCTTTTTCAATCGCATGCTAGAAAGAGGAAATGGCCACTTTTCTAGTGCAATGCACACAGAGGAATTTATCCCTCCCCACTTGTGCCCCAGTCAAACCAACACCCTGGCCACCAACCTTCCCCCACTGGCTAACATGACAGCCAAAACTCAGACTCCTGCCATTGAGTTGATTCTAGCCCATAATGACTCTATATGACACGGTAGAACTGCCCATGTGGGTTTCTGAGGTTGTTAACTCTTTACTGGAATAGAAAGCCACCTTTTCTCCCCTGGAGCAGCTGGTGTGTATAACCACTCAGCCACGAGGGCTCCATCTCCTTGTGCAGGAGAACTCAGTGATGTATGATCTACACCAGTGCTGCTCCAAGGGTGGTACATGAACCGGTGATAAACTGTGAGATGTTTATTATCTGTCCATTGTCAGCTAGGTACACAAAGGAAGGCTGGAGGCCATGTCACTGGTATTTCCAATGCCAGCAACGTCATCCAAAGGGCAAAGGGTGCTTCGGAGTTTCCAGACTGAGGACAAGCTAAGAATGAAGAAAAATCGGCCGCCACTGCAAAGGAATTCGCCACTGAAAACCTTATGCTCGGCATGGAAACACTGTCAGGAGGTGGAGGCCTAGTAAGTCAAGGCAGAACCTTGTCAGAGAGGGGGCCAGAGGACGAACCCATCTGGTCAGAAGTAAGGGGAGGGCCAGCGACAAAGAGGCAGGTCGTTGGCAGGATGGATAGCCTCGGAGGCTGCAACGATGGGTTCAAACATCAGAACGATTGTGAGGGTGACCCAGGACTGGCAGCATTTCCTTGTGTTGTACATGGGGGTTGCTTTGAGGCAGGCCAACTTGATAGCACATACCAACAAGACCAAGCAAGGAAGAGGAAGCCTCTATGATCTCAGAATCTGACATCACTAGGATGTTTTAAGAGTCTTTTTTAAAGGTAACCAACAGCCTGGCCCTTCATCACAGAATGCTGGGGAAGCACCATTGTCCTGGTTTTCCAGACGTTTCCCAGGGGAATTACTCTCCAGCTGCCCACAGAGTCAGCTGGCTCACAACTACACCCTATATTGGCTGCCTTCCAACCCTTGGTTTCCTTCCCCATTCCCCTACCAATGTTTCTTGCATCTCCCAAACAAACACCTTGCACTTGCCTCCTTCCTTATGTCAGGTCTGCTTCTTGGGCACCCTAAACTCAGACACTCTCCCTTCTAAAAGGCTGCTAACAGTGCCATCTGCTGCCTGGGGCACCTCACTGGCGCCACCTCTACCCTTCCCCCAAGGAGTTAAGTAGCCCATTAAGGATGGTAAAGTTATCTGCCCACCTCAGCATTTCTTCCTGCTTCCATGGTCCTAGGCCATGGTGATTGCCCCCACTGCGTTTCACTGCTTCTGAGTAGACTGGACTGCTGAAAGCTGCTGGAAGACGTGCTTTGAAGCAGTTGGCAGCCAAGAATTGCCAATATTCCTGTGAATATTGAATGGCCCCACCTCACCTTCCAGATTAGTTCTTGACAGGGGAAACTGTTTAAAGGTAGAGGTCTGAAGCATTAATTTATAGGCCAGAGAGGCAAGTCAGGAAAATCGGTAGGTTTTTCCAAAACCACTTTTGCATGTCAGTGGAATGCTTTTGTTCTGCTACAAAGCACCCAGGAGCAGCCTTTTATGACTTGAATCATTTACATGTGGCCCAGGGTCTCCTTCGACTTGAGTGCTATTATCCCCCTGTCTGTTAGACCGTGCAGCTCTATCTTCAGGCTTGCTCCTTGGTTGTATATGGATTTCTCAATCTGCCTGCTCAGGCTGAAAATGGCTTGCTTGCCCATAAAATTCCCACAGTTCTAAATCATCTCTCTCTCTCTCTCTCTCTCTCTCTCTCTCTCTCTCTCTCTCTCTCTCTCTCTCTCTTTCTCTCTCTCTCTGTGTGTGTGTGTGTGTGTGTGTGTGTCTCCTCTCTGCTCCTGCTCTCCTCCCTTTTTCCATCCCGGCCACCCCCTTACTCTCAACTCAGTCCTTAGGACTCTAAGAGCCTACAATGAAAACCATTTTTAAATCTCATTTTGTTCTTCCCTTTTAGCACCGGAATCACACTGGATTATTTGGAGTATCTAAGGGAGCCATGGTATTGTAGGGGTTACGAGGTAAGATGTTAACTGGCAATATCAGCAGTTCAAAATCACCAACCACTCTTAGGGAGAAAGACTGGGCTTCCTACTCTCATAAAGAGTTACCGGCTCAGAAACCCACAGGGGCAGTTCTACCCTGTCCTATATGGTTGTTGTGTATCGGTATCAACTTGCTGGCAGAGGGTTTGGTGAGTATTTATGCAGCCAATTAAAGGAGCCCTGATGTTGTGATGATTTGAGCCCACTCAGGAGGAAGATTTGCTCCCATAGAGATAGAGATAACAGCCTAACACCTCTCTCCACAATGAGAAAGTCCTCTCTGTCACATGTGGTCACCATGCATAGAAAATCAACTGGAGGGCACATAATCACAACACGCCTTGACATCTTCCCTCAGTACCTGCCCTGCTTCAGGCCCTCTGCCAGGGAAGAATCTCCGGAAGCGATTTTAAAAGCCCTTCTAAGAGCATAGTTATGGACTGGCAGAGGCTGAGGTCAGCAGACTCTTGGGAACATGGTCAGTTCTGGGGTTGTTATGAATTGGGCAACCCCTGTGAAAGCGTTGTTGGACCCCAAAAGGGGTTGTGACCCAGAGGTTGATAACTGCTAGGTGAGCATAGTCATTCTGCCTCATAATATTAACTATTACCCCCTCTAAAAACCACAACCCCTATTATACTCTGTAATGTTAAATACAAATGATGGAGATAAAATTGGGGATAAGGTGAACTGGAGTAATCAGAGAAGGCTTCCTGGAGGAAGGGGTTATAGAAGGCGGCCTGGGGAGGAATCAGCCATTGAAGGGTAGGAGGGATGATATAAATTATTGTACCAGAGGCCAGACTGGGTGAGATCAAATTTTCCAAGATGGTAGCCAGTCATCTCTCTCAACCAGTCGACTCTTTGCCACCTAATCTAGATACTCCTCCCACCACAAGGTGGGATCTGGGTCCTTTCTATTTGTATATGAGTAAACTGATGTCTGCTTCAACCAATAGAATACAATGTAAGTGATGCTGATGGCCAGGCTGTGCAGTTGCTGCGTTATTCACTTGTACTTGAGTCTTGAGCTGCCTTGTAAGACATCCATTGATCCTGCATTCACTATGCTGCTGCGAAGAAGAAGCTTGAGCTACATAGAGAGACCACCTGTAGATACGCAGCTGACAGTCCTCCCAACCAAGGTAGGCAGAGGGGAGGCAGATATGTGAATGAAGGAACCCTCATGATGCAACCATCAAATCACTATCACGTACGAAAATCTGTTCTTCCCACAGTTCTTCAACAAATCAGCCCAGTTATCAAGCCACCTCAGTCTCCGTGTTTTCCCAGCTGAGACTATACGCTGGAGCCTGTCTGAATTGCTGACCCAAAGACTCTGTCAGCATGAGAAAATGACTGGTGTTTTAAGTCACTGTGGTGGGGTACTTTGTTCATCAGCAGTACTACCTGGGGACTCAAGTAAAAGTGCAGAGCTGTGGGCAGAAGCAGTGCAAGACAAGTCACTGTTGAGTGTGAAATCTGGGGGACACATGAGAGAGAGCTCTGGGGTCTGTGGTCTACTCTTTCCCATCTTAGAGTTGATAACACGATGGTAGAAAACCAAATCAAACCAAGCCGTACCCAACAAACTCACTGCCATCTAATTGCTTCCAATTCATAGTGAGCCTGTAGAGCAGAGTAAAAGTGCCTCCGTGGGTTTCTGGAGCTGTAAGCCTTTAGCGGAGCAGAAAGCCTCATCTTTCTCCTGTGGAGAGGCTGGTGGGTTTGAACTACTTGCCTGGTGGTAGCAGTAACCCATTATATCACTAAAGCTCCTTAATAATGATGCAAAGTTTTAGCTACTCAGAGACTGGCAAAGGGCAATGAGGTGATAATGGAGGGATATGGTAGAAGTTGTCCTGCAAAAGAGAAGTAGAGACAAGTTTTCCCTTTGTACCTCCTCAGCACAAAGGAAGGGGAAGGGCAGACTAAGACGCATTTCCTTACCCGATGGATGAGAACCAAAATAATGGAGCAAATGAAATGGCTGGGGGAAGAATGTTCATATTATGCTCACAATTACCTAATAGCCTCGAGATTGGGATCCGAGACAAGAGCACAGCATGAAATCTGGGGCACCAAGATGTGGTTGATAAAAGTGCCGGAATGTGCATCCCTGAAAGGAGGAGGGCCACAACAGAGGACCAGTCAATAGCAGAAGACCCCACCAGAAAGCCAGCCTTTGGTGGTGGTGGTGGTGGTAAGCCATTTTCAGTATATAATGTCTGGCTCTACATTTTACCAGACCTGTTAGATTGACTAAGGGCCCTTGTGGCACAGTGGTTACAAGTTGAGCTGACATCCCAAAGGCCAGTAATTTGATACCACCATCATCCCTGTGGCAGAAAGATGATGCTTTCGGCTTCCATGGAGTTAGTCTTGGAGAGTCACAGGGACAGAGCTACCCTGTACCATAGGATCCTGTTCAACAGGGTCCCTCACTATGAGCTAGTATTGACTTGATGGCCATGAGTTTAAGGGCCATTTTGGCTTCCTTTTCAAAGGAACCTCATTCAGTGAACTGACTCTTTCTGGTCAATCCTTTCCTCTGACTCTGGTCTGATGTAGCACCTCACCTGGGGAGTGAAGAGGTCTGAAGCTTGCAGCTGCCTCCCAATGAAAGAAAGTAAACCATGATAGTTCATAAAGGCACTTGTGCAAATTGTAAACCAACAACCTTGGCTTAATTCATTTTTTAATTGGATAGAAAGTACTCTAATTATGTTGATGACAAATAAACCAAACATATATATGTGGATACACACATACACACACACGCACAAATACACACACACACACAAGACGGATGTTTAGGGGCATCTACCCAGCTCTGTCAGAGAGATTTGTCCCAGGTCTGGGCATAGGAGTCAGTCTTCTTGCATTTCAGTGTCTGGCTCTGTAACTGACCTTAAGCCACATGACCTTGATCAGATTGCTTAACATCTCTGAGCCATTTTGGCAACACCGTGTATCAGGGCTGAGAAGGGGCACTGGGTAAGCCCTGACACATGATGGGGGAGGGACTCAGTCAAAATAAAGCATACAAGGGTAATGACCATGGCATTCTCTCCAGTGTGGGCCTCAGAGCAGCTCTGGTTCTAGAAAATCCTACAGAAATAATTTTACCAACCTGGGCCTTCAGCCCTCATGCCAAACTTAACACGTTTCTAATCCACACAATATTTACAGCTTTGAGTCCTCATCCCTCTACTTCTTCCAAGAGACCAAGGAGAATGGAGTGTTTGAGCAATATCCAGGCCACATGACCATCTTTCTCAGTTCTTAACTCACCTTTTCCTCTCTCAAGCACAACTTTAATGTTTCCATGAGTGTCCGTGGCTATGATAAAGAATACGTGTTATGGGAGGTAATCAGGGCCTGCGTCTTCCATAAACCAGTTGCCAAAGACTCTTTACAGATAGGTAATGGTAGGCCCATATGTTTTACTTACCTATTGCTGCTTAGTGACTTTCAATCCCACTCGGTGTATTATTTGCTCATAATTTTGTAATTTGAGGAAGGTTTGGCTGGGGCAGCACATCTCCACTCCACGCGGCATTGGCCAAACCAGCTCAAGCAGCGAAACCCGGCAAGATGGGTTTGCTTTGGTTCATAGGTCTAGGGCCTAGGTCTAGGGCCTGGGTACTTGCTGTTGCATTGGCTCCCCAATTTCCCTCCATGTGATCGTATCATGTGCTTGCCTTTAGCTTCCTCACAGCAGGGTGATTTTCAAGATAGATTTTTTTGTCAGGATAGTTGGGCTGTAGGCCCAGTGACAAAATCCCTTAAAGAGATTAAATTGAATGCACAATTTA
Organism: Tenrec ecaudatus; assembly: GCF_050624435.1. NCBI lineage: Eukaryota > Metazoa > Chordata > Mammalia > Afrosoricida > Tenrecidae > Tenrec > Tenrec ecaudatus. The sequence continues at coordinate 453,759 of NW_027457554.1, read as the reverse complement.
ATACGTGACTGCCAAATATTCCCAGAGCACACAAGTTGAAACCACAAGACTTCTCCCTAAGAGAGGTTCCTTGTAGCTTTTGATTGTCTTCTAAGTCCCTTTTCCTTTTCCACAATAATGTTTGGGTTGCTTTATCAATCATCTTCTTTCTTTTTATGTAGCACTATCTCTGGCTGTTTAGTCCAAGCCAATGCAGTTCCTTCCCAAAGTTACTGGGTTTCCCTTGCACTGGATTACATGATGCATTCCATTTTATGAAAGCCGTGTCCCCACATCTCTTTGAAATGGGTCCCTCTCTGTTTTAGGCTGCAATTCAGCCTATTTAGACTCTTAGAAAACCTTTTGTGTACACGAGACTGTCTACAAGGCACTGGATTACATTCTTTTGTGATCTTAGTACAGGGCATGAAAGCTATCTTCTTGATCTGATCCAACGCAGAAGCCATGCTCATGCCATTCCTATTGTGGGACATTATTTTTTGGCAAGAAAGACTTGGGGTTGAAAAATAGGTTTTGTTAGGCAGATAAGCAGGAATGAGATGTCCATTGACGCATGCCCAGGAGAACCAAGCATAGAACAAAAGCCTAGGTTTTCCCGCTGGTGGGTACGGATGGGCGTTAAACCTGGATCAGCCCAATGGGATCGACCTGGGGTCATTCACCATGCCTCCCCCCGGGAATCCTTGAAAAGGCAGAAGTGAGGGGGAGAAAGGAAAAACTGGGGACAGGAACTGGGGAGAGAACTTGAGAAAGAACATGAGACAGGTCTTTTTTTTGGAGGAAAACTTAGGAGAGAGATCTTTGCGTGACCTCGAGCAGTCTCTGCCAGGCTGCAAGGTGGGGAGGAATCCTAGGGGTGCCGCGTAAAACCTGAAACTTTTTTTAACTTTCATTAAACTCACTTGGATCATGAGCCAGGCTTTGGCGTGAATTCTTTCTCATGCAGAGCCAAGAACTGAGATGTAACTCTAGCCCGGTGAGAGATCTTACAGTTTATATTTAAGTCCAGCAAGTCCCTGCTCCTTCATAGTTCATAATTTCTGCTAAAAAAAACACACAACTAAACCCCAAACAGAAGTAACTTCTTTAGCTTCTCTTTACCCTTCTGTAGTTTATAATTATTTGTCTGTTGCCTCCATTGTTAATGATGCTGAGAGTTCAGATTCTAGATAAAGCAGAAGAATGTCACTGCCACCCAAAATAGTTGTTCTTAGTGTTAGTTGGTGCCCAATCAATCCCTGCACATCCACTCACTTGCTGCCATTGAGTCAATTCTGACTCATGGCAGCGGAGTATACTTGCCCTGGTAGGTTTCTGAGACTATACATCTGTACAGTAGCAAGCTTCAGCTTTCTCTCTCAGAGCAGCTGGTAGTATTGAACTGCCGACCTTATGGCTAGCAGGACAATATGTTACCAGGGATCCTTTTCAAGACTGTGCCCTTTCAGAAACAGATCACCAGGCCTGCTTTCCTAGGAACCTGTGGGTGGGTTTGAAGCATCAACCTTTTGGTTAATATGCAAGTGCTTAACTAATGGGCTTTATCCTGGTTTGGAAAACCTAAGTCACGGGTCTTTTGCCTAAAGAGTCACTTTCAATGGTCCTGGCTTGTTTCATGGGAAAGGCCAGTTCAGGGGCTCCCGGACAGATGGTGGGGTAGGATCCTTATTTAGTAGGGCCATATTGGGGGGGGGGGTGGCAGGGAAGTGTGTGTGTGCTGTATGTGTGTGTAATCTGCATCTTTAACAAATGCCCCCCCCCACTCAAATGAGAAACACTGGCCCCAATTGTCCTCTGCCTCTCTTGTTGCTGCCTTTTTTGTGATTTTTCTGGCTTTTAGCAACCCTGGATGCCCCTCCTATCTAGGCAGGAAAAGGAGCCAATAAATAATTTCACACTCAGGTGCTAGAGAATGATAACAGCTAATCCCTTCCAAGGGCAATTGCTCTCAGAAAGAAAGAAAAAAAAGAGAGAGAGCTCAGGGGTTTGGGGGGAGCAATTTAACTCCAATGAATAGTGTCTCCTGGAAGAGTACTACACTTTGTCACTGCAATGGGAGTAATATATGAACATGTGTGTATGTGAAACCCCTCGCATCAGTCCCTTCTTCTGCTTTTGTGTAAATTGGACTTTAAACACATTCTCTAGGAAGTGTTTGAATGCCTCTGTTTATGGAAGCTTCTTGACAGAAGGGGGATTTTTGTCTCTTTTGTTCAGTGAGAGAGCCCCAAGGTCTGGCATTTAATAAGTAGTTAGCAAGCTGGTTGAATGAATGGGTGAATGAGTGAGTGATGTAAAGAAGCCTTCTGCAGCCTTCCAGGTCGAGACTGTCCCCCTCAGAAGCCTGGCTCTTGTCTAAAGTGAGGTACACCTCTCTCCCTTCCCATTTCATGCTTTCCCGTGGTCTGCCTGGGATTGAGCTGAAAAATGATTTTTCATGCACGTCATCCTCATTATATCATTATCCCTCAGAGCAAAGCTCTCTTACTAAGCTGAAGACCTGTATTTAATGTGAGGAAAGGTGATTTAATGGAGTAGAGAGCGCAGCAAATAACAGACAACCCTTTCAGAATAGCAGAGCAGGCTGTCCCTCCAAGGGGGAAGGGACAAAAAGGGAAAAGAAAAGAAAAATGGCGAGGGAGGGGGGGAACTCTCACTCTCCTAATAGGCTGAAATAAGAAGTCCTTTTGGTCAGCTTCATCAGAAGACAAACCTGAGAGTGGCCCCTTGCCCTCCCCGCCAGCGCATAACTGACTTACCATGCATTTTACCTTGGAGCTGATTATGCGCTGAGTTGATGCAGACGGGGAGAGTTTATTGACATATGGTCTCCGTTCACACATTTTGTTACAGCCAGACATCAGGGACTGAGCTGCAGGATATTAAAGGATTTGGAAGCGTTATCAACGAATGGTACATATTTATCAAAACCAGGGTGATATTACAAAGCTGGGTTGCTGCTACACCTGGGTGTGTTATGTGATTAAAAATAATGACAATGCATCCTCTTGATGGATTTTGCACCTGGGCAAATACTGAGCAGGTCTGCTGGACCACCCTTGGTCGATAATTCACACCTAACAACCCCGTTGGTCTCAGAAGAAAATTGTGGCTGCTAGCTCACTCTTGGAATCCAGGTAGGGCAATGTTTAAGCACTTCACTGTTAACCGAAAGAGCAACACTTGGAATTCACCGGCTATCCCGAGTGAGAAAGATGTGACCATGTGCTGCCACAAAGATTACAGCCTTGGAAACCTTCCGGGAGGTTCTTCCCTGGCCTACAGGGTTGCTGGAGTCAGAATTGACTTGAATTCCATGGCATTGAGCTGTTTTGAGTTTTGAATGGCTGAATTGGAGACTTCAGGATTGCAGGAAATTTGAGAACAGCCTGAGATATGCAGGCAACCAGCCTTGCTTGCTGCAAGGGAAGAGGAGTTGAAGCACTTACTGATGAAGTTCAAAGATGATAGTCTTCAGTATGGATTACAACTCGAGGTTAAAAGAATAAGAATCCTCACCACTGAACCAATAAGCAACATGATAAACAGAGAAAAGATTTAAATGATGAAGCATTTCATCTTACTTGGACCCATCCACAACCAACGCTCATAGAAATATCTGTAAAGAAATCACTGGATAAATTGCTTTCAGTGAATTTGCTGCAAAAGTTCTTTTAAACATTTTTTTGAACCAAGGTGACTTTGCCACCTTAAAAACTCAGGAATATCCTATCCCAAGGCATGATTATTTTCATGTGGAAGCTGGAAAATGCATAAGAAAGTCCCATGAGAAGAATTGATGCATTTGAAATATGGTCCTGGTGAGGAATATTGAATACACCAAGGAACTTCTAGGAGAACAAACAAATCTATGTTGAAAGAACTACAGCCAGATTGATTCTTAGAAGCGAGGATGGTGACATTTGGCTTCATGTACTTTGGGTGTTATCAGGAGGGACCAGTCCCTGGAGTTGGGCAGCATGCTTGGTCAAGCCAAAAGCAGGACAAACCTCCAAAAGATGGGTTGACACAGTGGCTCAAATGTAGGAATGACTGTGAGAAATGCGCAGGGCAGCGTGTTGTTTTGTTCTGCTGTACATAGAGTGGCCATGAGTTGGAACCAAATTCACAGCACCTGGTTACGCAATGGACTAATGGCAAGATCAACCATTCAAAACCACCAGCCACTCCTCAAGAGAAAGATGAGGCTTTTTTACTCCCGTAAAGAGTCGCAGTGTGAGAAACTCACAGGGGGAATTCTACCCTGTCATATAGGGTCACTGTGAATCGGCATCGACTCTACAGACGTGAACGGCAACAACAACAACAACAACAACAACAAAAAACGCACTAATGGTGGCTGGGTACATGCGCAGACACCCATCCACTCGCACTGGAGCTAAGTTAGTGGTTTCAGCAGGAAGCTTACCTCGGTGGTTTCCAGAACTCCCTCGGGCTGAACCAATTTACACCAGGTCCTTCAAATATCCCTGGTACCCCGGGCATCTTTCATTTCACAGAGTTGGTTGCATGACTTAAGGCTTGATGATCATTGGGCCACATGAAGGACGCCTATGTGCTCCAACCACTGCCTTCCTAGAGTGTGCTGTGGACAATTGCCTTCAAGTCAGCCAGCTCCTGACTCATGCGGACTCCATGCGCTACAGAACTCAATGCCCACTGGTCCTGCCCCATTCCTTCAATGGGTTGTAGATTTGACCCCTTGTCAGCTGGGGGGTTTTCAGTGGCTGATGGCTTGAAGGAGTTCACCAGGCCTTTTCTCCTAGTCTGTCGGTAGGCAGAAAACATCGCTAAAATCTGTTCAGCATCATAGCAATATGCCAGCCTCCACTAGCAGTTAGGTGGTAGCTGTAACAGGAGGCGCACTGGCCAAGAATCAAACCCAAATTTCCTGCATGGCTAGTGAGAATTCTGCCATGGAACCACCATTTCTTCTCTCCTGGTTTCTAGTGTTTATGTATATAAGATTTCAGTACCTTCTAACAAGCAGTAAGTAAGACTGCACCACGGGTCACCTCTATTTAGCTCTCCCCCAAATTTTTCCACATGAATTATAAAGTGTGTGACAGTTGTAATATGTTTCTCTTTTTAAAAATTGCTGGGTGAACTTAAAACAACACAAGGAAGTGCCAGCATAGCAAAATGATACCCACCTGCTTATTTATCTTAAGAGAAGAAAAGTCGTGAATGCATTCACTCAGGTGAAAATATCATTCATGGAAAGAAGTGCCTAATGGTCACCAGGACCCATGGTTAATCCAGGCGTGGTCATCTAATTCCAATCGATCAGACCTAGCTATAAATCACTTATAAGTCTGGATAATTAAAAGCAAATATAAATTTTCAAAGAAATAACGTTTCATGGGATAGAAAGGGAAATACATAACAACATCAGACATAAATATGCCTCAAGACAAACTCATTGTGCACATCCAGAATACATAATGGCTCTTGCTAAGATGCGTTTCCCACTAGACCCTACCCCAAGCCAGTAAAAGCCAGAAACTCTACAGTAAACTGTGGATTGTACTACTCTGAAATGGGAGCTGTGTCTCTAGACCTAATTTGGGGCTGTTCGTGCTGAGGACTCACCAATACCTGCTGCAGTGACAACAGTCCAGGTGAGAATAAGGAAATCTGGATGACAGCCAGGATATAGGAGCACTGAGACCTCCAATTGCTTCTAGGCGAGCATGGCCTAATGGGCTTCCACTTCTGCACCTCTGTCAGGAGGAGTTTGTTCTGGAAAGTAATGATTTCTAAGGAAGTATTTCTTAAATTTTCACATGCATGCACTTACCCAGGTTCCTGGAAATCAGGCTGGGGGGCAGATTCTGATTTTGTGGGTTCAGGGTGGGGTCTAGGATCCAGCAGTTCTAGAGGCCCTGGTACTCTTGGGCTGTTAACCACAAGGACAGTAGTCCTAAACCACCAGCCACTCCTTGGGAGAAATATGAGGTTGTAGACTCCGGGCAAGAGTGACAGTCTGGGAAACCCACAAGGGCAGTTCTACCCTGTCCTGTAGGGTCACTATGAGTCAGCATCAACTCGATGGCATTAGCGTGGGAGAAGCTAATGCTGATGTTGCTGGTTCCTTGACCTATGATACTTTGAGCGGCAAAGTCCCAAGGGCCTTCCCGGATGTGACGGCCAAAAGCAGTAGTGTTCACCCTTGGTCATACTTTGGAACCCCTTAGGAGCTTTCCAGCCTCCCATTGGCCTGGCGCCATCCCAGGCCAATGAAGCAAGGCTTAGTGGAAGCAGGATTCAGGTCACTGTCAGTGAGAAAGCCCCCTTGGCAATGCCAACGTACAGCCAGTGCAGAGTCGAACTGGTCGACGACTCCACAGGATTCCATATACTTTGGTGAAGCCAGCTGTTTGGGCAAGGTTTTCAGAGTTACCACCCATGTAGACTTGTTGGTGATAGTGCATTAAATAGAGCACATGCAGTGCATTGCATGAGTGGCCTATGTCATGCAACCACATCAGGGGGATGTTGAGCCAATTTCTCTGGGAGACCAAGGGTGTTGGCTCCATCCTGAATGTTGGCAGGGTAATGGACTGACACAGAGGAAACTCGTTCTCTTTGTGGCGGTGCATTAATGGGTTCTTCAGAGAAGGCCAAGTCCATGGCTGCAGATGCAGATGCTCATGGGGCTGAGGGAGCAGGTCAAACCCTAAGTCCGAGGTGGGTGTTTGCATATTTACATGCCCTCACTGTCATCAAGTCCATTCCAACTCACAGGCCCATGGAACTGAGTAAAATGTCCCCCGTGGGTTTCTGAGACTGTGATTCTTTAGAGGAGTAGAAAATCTCCTCTTTCTCCAGAGGAGTGGTTGGTCATTCAAACTGCTGACCTTGAGATTAACAGTCCAACTGCTGACCACTCTTGCCGTCAGAATTCTATTTATATACACAAGTATATATATATCCTTTCCCAAAAGAACTCCACATTTTCAAATCATTCTTGACACTCATGGCTTTTTTCCTCTATAGTCATGCCTTTGGTTGAAACACAGATATAAGAGAAATATTTATCTACTTATAGGGGTACAAAAGGAGCTTTGGTGGCATAGTGTTTGCATGTTGTGCTGCTAACACCAAAGTCAGCACTTTGAAACCACCAGCCACTCCGTGGGAAGAAGAGTCTGTCTACTCCTATAAAGAGTTACAGTCTCAGAAACTCACAGGGACAGATCTACTCTGCCTCATAGGGTCACTATGAGTCAGCATCACCTCCCTGGCAGTGAGGTAGATTTTGGTTTCATAGAGATACAAGTCAGTCCTGAGCTGCTGAAGACAAGGTTGGCAGTTTGAACCCACCAGCTGCAGAGAAAGTGGAGGCTTTCTATTCCCATAAGGAGCTACAGTTTCAGAAATACCCACAGGGGAAATTTTAACCTCTCCTGTAGGATCAATATGAGTCAGAATCGACTTATCGGTGGTGAGCAAGTGGGGGGGACCCTAAAGAGGTTCCGGTGGACCTTAAGAGTTCTACTAATTGTGCATGCTCTGTAAAATGTAAACCAAGATTTTACTTTTGCAAACATTATTTTTTCTAAACACGTCTAACTGTGAAACTATACTCACATGCGGGTCTTTGAACCTGGTCAGTGGTCTGGGGAAGTGAAGGGCCCTTACATCCTTTGTTGTTGTTAGTGCTGTCCAGTCATTCTGACATCACAGGGACCTTCTTTGCAACACAAGGCATCACTGCCCGGTCCTTTGCCAGCCTCAGGGGTAGTATGTTGGAGCCCATGGTTTCAGCTACCGTGGCCTCCAGTTCACCAAGGAGTTTCCTCTTTGTGCTGCTTACTAAACCCGTTTCTGAGGAGTCCATTGCAACTCACGGTGACGCCGTGTGGGTCAGCACCACGGAACCCCACAGAGCTTTCAAAGGCTGGTCGTTTCGATGTCAATCAGCAGGCCTTTCTCCTGAGGGGCCTTGGATTTGAACCGCAAACCTTTTAATCAGCAGTGGTTGAGCGTGTTAACTGTTCACATTACCCGGGGACACCCAACCCTTCTTTCGCTCATCGCTTCATAGGTGATCCATCTCCAATCCACGAGGGCAGAGAAGATAGATAATACAGCCTGAGCTGCGTATGTCAGGTCCAAACTTTTCAGTGTCATGGAACAAATAGCCAAAAACCATGATGAAATGGCTGGGAAAACTCAGTCCAAATCATTCCAAAGAAATGAGTAGCGGTGCACTCTTGGGAACTTGCGCTGTGACAGCAGCCACCAGGAAGACCCGGGTAGTCCAGAGCCTTGCCACCTCAAATATGGTCACAGACTAGCAACATCAGGGGTTTGATAGAAGTGCAAATTCTCAAGCCCTATACAAGGTCCACTGAACCAGAGTGTGCAATTTACCAAGAACACCAACGGATATGGGTACCTGTGAAAACCAAACCAAACCCATACTCACTGCTGTCCAGTCGAGTCAGACTCAGAGCAGCCCTATGGGCCAGGGTAGAGCTACCACTGTGCATTCCCAAGACTGTAATTCTTTAAAGGAGCAGACAGCTTGTTGTTCTCCTTCAGAATGCCTGCTAATTTAGAACTGCTAGTTTGGTGGTTAGCAGCCCACTGCCTAACTGCTAGGCCATCAGGGCTCCTTTTGTGCTTGTGAGAGTTTGAGCAAATACCATTAGCAACAAGAGAAGAACCTGGAAGAAGAAGAGCAGGGTCAGAACTGTGAGTCAATTTGGTCATTAGCACATTTCTGTGTTTACTTATTCTGTACCTTCCCTTGTGTATCCAGTCAACAATTCTTCTTTGAACATCACCTCTGAGCCAGGATCTGTGATATGCTAATTAAGTTGGTTTAGGAAATGGGTATGCCTTAGTGACTCCTGCTTCCTGGCTTTTCCTGCTTCCAGATCCCCTCTCTTTATTTCCTTCCACATTAGAAGCACATCCTTACATGTGCAGCTGATCCCTAGTTCAGGACCGGAAGTTAGGTGTTGGCATGCATGCTCATAGCTCGCTCAGTGGAAGTGCAAAATGTCAATTCCTTCAAGAGCCTAGCACAGTCTGTAAGGTTGGGATGGTGTTAAAAGTGGTGGGGTTGGTGTTAGTTCCCGTTGAGCCCATTCTGCATAGGATGCCTTCATGTGACAGAGTAGAAATGTCCCCATTGGGTTTCCTAGTCTCACCGTTACCAAAGGAGCCCCGGGGGTACTTTAAGGGAAGTGTTGGACTGTCAACTGCAAAGTCAGGGGTTCACACCTACCAGCTGCTCCGCAGGAGACAGATGAGACCCTCTCCTCCCATGAAGATTTACAGCCTCAGAATCCCATGATTGGGTCGCTATGAGCCAGGGTTGGTTCCATGACAGACCCAAAGCCCACTTTCTATCGAGTTGATTCCAACTCATGGTAATCTTATATACTTGTTGTTGTTGCTGTCGGGTGCCATTGAGTGGTTTCTGACCCAAAGTGACCCTATGCACAACAGAACCAAACACTTCCAGGTCCTGCACCATCATCACATTTGCTCTCTGCCTGAGTCCATTGATGCAGCCACGGTGTCAATCCAGCTCGTTGAGGGCCTTCCTCTTTTGTGCTGCCCCTCCACTTTACCAAGCAGGATGTCCTTCTCCAGGCAATATGTCCAACATATTTGGGAGGCAAAATCTTGCCATATATGCTGTCAAGGGCACTCTGGCCTGACTTCTTCCAAGACAGATTAGGTTGTTCGTTTAGTAGTCCATGGCAGGGTAGAATTTTCCCTATAGGTTTCTGAGATATTATGTCTCTATAGGAATAGATAGCTTCATCTTTCTCCCACAGTGAAGCTGGTGGGTTAGAACTGTTGACTTTGCATTTAGTAGCTCTGTGAGTAGCCCGCCATGTCACCAGAGGTCCTTTGCGTTTGATGGCAGTGGGGTGGAATGTTTACAATGGCAAGACCTTTTTCTCATGTATTGCTACTGACCGCGGTCTAAAGCCCAAGTGCTTAGCCATTGGGCCACCAGGATTCTTCGTGGTAAGGATGTGTTCCTGCCAAAGTTCATGAACACTACACAGCAGTGGGGTTTTGGAACTGCTAGGTAGTTTAGCTTAGGGACTGAGGCATCCATTACGCATGGTCAGCAGTCTGAGCCTTTGTCCCATGAACAAGTGGTACACTGCGCATGCTCAAAGGCTCAGGTTCCCAGCCAGAAAGGGGAGGTACACCTGGGTGTGTTCTGCACCAGAATTGGCCCACCAAGGCCAGGTGAATTCAGTTCAGCCAATGAGTTCAACCAGGGTCACCAGCACGCCCCACCTCTGGGAGTAATTTAAAAGGCAGGAGCAAAGAGCAGACCTCGTGACTTTCAGGGAAGCTTCTAAGGAGATACACATTTCTGAAGAGCCCTGCAGGTGCCTTTATAAACATGAAACTTCTTCTAATTCTCATAAAACTCACTTGGATCACAAACTAGGCTTGGAGGTGAATGCTTTCTCGTGTGTAGCCAAGGAGCAAGGTATATCTCTATCCTGAGAGATCTCACAGAACCATTGATTGCCCTGGCATGTTTTGGAGTCCTGATGGTTTCATTGTTATGCTTTGTGCAACAGTTTAAAACCACTAGCCACTCCACAAGGGAAAGATGGGGCTTTCTATTCCTATAAAGAGATACATCCTCAGTAACTCACAGGGGAATTCTACCCTGTCCTATAGGGTTGTTATGAGTCAGCATTGACTCAATGGCAGTGAGTGAGTGCCCTGGCAAGTAAGCCTTGGGTATCTACATTAACTCTCAGTTTCTGGTTAGCTTTTCACCACTTCACCCCATGAACTTGAACTGCAGTGGATGAGGGTTGGGAGCTCTGGCTCTGGGGCTGCTTGCCTGAATTTTCACATCATGGCCCTGCCCGTGATGGGACCTTTGACAGTTGGGCATATGAGCTCAAGCCCGAGTTTCCTTTTCTGCAGCATAGGCTGAGGAAGGAGATGTCTTCTTTCTTGTGTGCTAACTGACTTTTACCACTTAGTAGGAATTAGATCTTTCCACGAGGAAAATCAGGGAGAAGGGGGAAGGATGAAGCAACTTTGATAGAGGTGAAAGCAGCGTGAGGGGTCAGAGAGAGATGAAAGGACCACCATGTCACCTTTGACTACTCTTAGTGAGGCTGGCTTGGAGTGCAGGAGACGGGGAGAGTGAGGACACGGGCTAAAGGCAGTGCTCATTCATTACTTCCGGGCAGAGTTCAGCCTTTGGCATGTTTGTTGGATGCTGGCGCTGTGTTCATCCAATGAAACTTCAAACTTCTGTCCTCTCATTAACCCTTTGTCTCTCCTTTGTTCACGATTTAGAACTTCTATTCTCGGGTTCTCTTTAGAGCCCCAGGAAATCAGAAGTCACAAGTCACTTCTGTTTACAGAGAGGCCCCCAGCATGCAAAGGCAGGAGGGTGTGTTAACAGCACACCGGTCCAGTGGCTGGTCACGTCCATGCAGTACATTCTCCATCCCTTAGCTCAACAAAAGGAAAATCACCAAAGAAAAAATTTTTCTTTTTCATGGATATTTACTTTTTCAGTTCCCTCCCCACCCATAATCTGTGTGAATTACAATAGAACACGCACACACACACATACACACAATTTTCTGCCAGAACGTGTTACTCCCGTACATTCTACCCTCCTCCCTCACTGCCTTCTACCCTTTTTTCTCCTATCTACTCTCTTCCCATGACACCCAATGGACAGGTAGGGGAATTCAAATTAGACTACAGTCTCAAATGTAGTTTAAAGCTCACTCACGCACTGCTATTGTGCCAGTTCTGACTCATAGTTACAGGATACAACTGTCCTTGTGGATTTCTGAAACAACAATTCTTTGTGGGAGTTGAAATCTGCCCTTCCTACAGGAATGCAGCAGCTGCGTTTGAACTGCCAACCCTGCAGTTAACAGGCCAATGTGAAGGGATTTTGCCACTTTGCCACCAGGGATCCTAAAGGTAGCATGAGGAGAACATTTATTAAATCTTCCATGGTACACAGGCAAGGGGGAGACCTGAACTACAGCTCTCGGGATTCTTGGTGCCTCGCAGTGGACAGTTCCAGCCGCATCGGATCCAAGCTTCCCAAGATTTGCAGAGCCACCAGCATAGTCTTTGATCCTCTCCAGGATTCACAATTGCTTCCTGGTTGCTCAGGGATGTAGAAGTTTAGTGGTTCTCTAATGCAATCATCCCATTTTGCAAAGAAGATGCTGATGCCCAGACCGGGGAGAAGATTATCTGAGGCCACTGAGAAGGACACCATCACCTCAAGTCCTTCTGACCCCCCACAAGTTTCTGCCAACAGCACTGAGCTCTGGGTTACCTACTCAGTCTTTTGAAGCCCTAGCCAGCTGATGCAGCTGCCAGTTGGATTGATCAGGGTATGTGACCCAGAGCTCCTTAGAACGCGCCACCCCCCCTAAATGCAAATTTACTGCCATAGAGTTGATACTGACTCATAATGACCCTATAAGACAGGGTAGGACTTCCCCTGTAGGTTTCTGCGACTAACTTTCAGCCTTTCTCCTGAGAAGTGGTTGGTTGCGTGGTGGTTTAGATCTTGCAGTTAGCAGCCTTTTAGCATGAGAGGTAGGGTCACATTTCTGTTCTGATTATGCTCCATTTTCTGAGATGCCAGTGCCGAGGCTCCCCCCCTGCAGGTAGCAGTGAGATTTTTCTCACTAAACTGCGCTGGATAGGAAACTTGGGGCAAGTAGTGCATCGCAGCCAAGGAAGATCTCATTGACAGTGCAGTACTTGAATAAGGCAGGAAGACACAGGAGTGGCCATGTGGCGGTGGGGAAAGTGTTCCAGGTAGGAGACAGTCAGTGCAAAAGGCCTTGTGATTGGGTTCTCCAAGCTTCTTCCTGGAACAGCAAGGAGACCAATGTGAGTGGGGCATGACACTCTGTGTAGTGAGGAAAGATGATCACTGTGTGGGCCTCCTTTATGATTGAGAAGCCAAGGGGAATTTTTAAACCCTAAGCCAGATCAATGCTCAAGGAAGCATCAGTCAAGACATCAAATGACACGTTGCATTGGCTAAATGTGCTACAACAGATCTTTTAAAAAGACTGAAGATCAAGGATGTTACTTTGAGGACACTGCCTGATCTTGTGCCAAATCTCGCCATGGTTGTTAGGTTGGAGTCCATTGTTGCAGCCATGGTGTCAGCCCATCTCCTTGATGGTCATTCTCTTTTCTTGTGGACCTTCAGTTTTACCAAGCATGATGTCCCTTTCCATGGACTGGTCTGTCCTGATAAAATGTAGTAGCTACCAGATTGGATGTCATGCCTTTAGAACAATGGTTCTCAACCTTCCTAATGTTGACACTTTCATATAGTTCCTCATGTGTGGTGCTCCCCCCAACTATAAAATTATTTTTGTTGCTACTTCATAACTATAATACTGCTACTGTGATGAATCGGATGACCCCTGTGAAAGCATTGTTCGACCCCCCCCATGGGGGTCGCGACCAACAGGTTGAGAATCACTGCTCTGGAACATTTTCATCATAGAAGAGAGTTCGGTTGCACAGCTCTGAGTTAGAGGGTGAGACGGGTTATTTGACATTCATTTGCTGATGTGTTTGCGAACCCAGTGGAAACACTTGGGAATGAGCATCTTCTTTAGCCATATTCCTGGATCATTCAAATGCCATCTCCCCTGTGAATGCCTTACTCCATCCTTGGCTTTCCATACTTGCCATATGAAAATGGGATAATATTCAATACTTAGCATTATATATAACCCAGTATTTGGTAGTCTGCCTCATACAGATGCGAGTCTCCCTTTTTCTACTAATATTTAATTTTGATATGTGAAAACATACAAAGAAAAATCTGTTCCATTTCAACCCTTTCTGGACACAATGTTCAGTGACATTGGTCACACTCTTCATATTGAATTAACATTCTTGTTCTTTCTATTCTAGGTGTTTCTTTTTACTTAATCTCTCTGCCACAACCCTCTCACATATATTTTGAATTATCTGTAGCCCATTTAGATTTGTGCTGATTTTTAAAGACTGCAATACTCAAGGATGCAATCCTTTAAGAGCTAAATTGTTATTTAGTTTAAAGATGACTTCAGGCGACAGTTTCAATTCAAGGTTTGAAGAGTAACTCAGGGTCATAGTCTCTGGGACTCTTCCAGTTAAGTAAGTCTAGATAGTTAAAGAATTTTAAATTATGTTCCACAAGGTTCTTCCTTTGTATCAGCATCCTTAGGAATCATGGTGCTACGGTGCCTGCTAATCTCAAAGTCAATAGTTGAAACCACCAGCCACTCTGCAGGGGAAAGAAAAGGCTTTCTGTTTCCTTAAAGAATAGCAAGCGAGGAAACCACAGGGGGTGTTCTATACTGAGTCAAAATTGACTCCATGGCAGTGAGTTTATGTTGTTATCGAAAAAAGAACACATTTTAATGGGGGCTCTGACAGATAATATAACAATCCATAAATCAATTACATCAAGCGAGTTTGTACATATGCTGCTACCATCATTTTCTAAACACTGTCATTCTACTTGACCCCTTTGATATCAGCTCCTGTTTTTTCCCTCTTTCCTCAACCCTCACACCCTTACTAAATTATATATAAATTAATATCTTTATACAAACTGTCTTCTGTGTCCCTCTACCCATATTTCTGTTATTCGGCCCCTAGGCTGTGTGTGTGTGTGTTCTAAATCCATCATTGTTATAAGTTCCCTTTTCCTCCCCTTCCCTACACAGCCACCCTGTGCCCTCATGGTATCTGAGTCAGTTCGAGTTGACCAGAGAAGCACATTCATAAACACTCATGTGTCCTAAAAAAAGCTTTTTATAGAAGAATAATTGTATATTAAGAAAACATCCCAGCCCAGTCCAGACCACGTCCATAAATACGAAATTAACCCATATATCCAATAACAGTGTGTAAATTTTTTTTCAGACTTATGCAACACATGCAATGACACCAAGTGCTGGAAGATCACAGGGCAGTCGGTGGAATGTCTTATGGATCCAGTAGAGGTGGAAAGTGGCATGTGTCTCCACATGACTCCTCCCCATTCAAGGCTCTGGCTGCCGTCAATGTAGATCCATGTATCTTGTCAGCAGGAATATCAAGTCGTGGGTGTCTCTCACCCCCAGGAAAGAATACAGGAGTTGCCAGAATCCTCAAGAGAAGGCCATGCCCACATTGAGACCTCACTGGCCTGAGTGACAGTCTGGACTCCACCCCTATGCAAGATGATGGGAGATTAAAAAGCTACCACTGTATCGCTACTCCCATTGCTGTACTGAGGATTTTATCTGTCCTGGATTCCGTGCGTGGTTGCTATTTTTTTTTATGATTTTTCTTTCAGCATCTATCTGTGTTGTCCTTGATCTGAATGCCCTGATGCAGTATCTGTGAGTCTCCTGTGAGCAGGGACTGTGTTCTCTACATCTGGGTCTTCTTAAAGCTTTGCAAAATGTTGTCATTTGAATAACACTCAATAAATATTTGTTGAAGGAATGGCATTGCAGGTGACAGTCAGTACCTATTCTCCCATCAGTTTTATGGTTGGCGGTCTTTTTCCTCTCAGACATATAGCTGAATCATTACAATGTGAGGGTCTGAGCCTGGTTATATTATTGGGACATGTAGTCAAAAGACAAAATATGTTTGCCTAAAGCACCTTTTGAGTATGATGTTTCAATAAAATGAATTGGACATTTCCTGGCAGCAGACATGTTTCAGCCGCTCACAAGCTATGTGGCTTTGTGTAGTGTACCCTAAGCTCTGAATTCAAGGTAAGTTGTTTCAATGGTCAATATGCATGTGAGAGCTGGACAGTGAGTAAGGAAAACTGAAGAAGAATCAATGCATGTGAATGATGTGCAAACAATACTGAAAGTCGTCTGGGCTGTCAGAAGAACAAGCAAATCCCTCTTGGAGGAAGCATGGCCAGAATGCCCCTTAGAAGTGAGGATGGCAAGTCTTCATCTCACATCCATTGGACATGCTATCAGGAGAGACTGGTTCTTAAGAAAGGACATAATGCTTGTTAAAGTACAGGGGCACAAGAGGGAAGAAGACCCTTGATAAGATGGGTGTCCACAGTGGCTACAGCAATGGACTCAACATGGACCAACGATTGTGGTGATGACACAAGAGCAGGCAGGTTTTCATTCCGTTGTACAGTTCCGGTCTCTGGTACAAAGGAAAATAATTTGCCCTATTCTGTGGGTTCGAGGCTATTGTGCCTGCTCTGTATTTTGTCCTAAGGTCTTTCAGTGTTGTTCTTTATACAGTATTGTTGTTATTAGCTGCTTTTCGGTCCATTTTGACTCATAGTGACTCTCATGCATTTCAGAGTAGAACTGTTCCATAGGGTTTTTAAGGCTGTGACCTTTTGGAAGGAGATTTCAGGCCTACCTTCCTTAGGCACCTCTTGGATTCTGGGTGGGATTTAACTGCCGACCTCCTGGGTGCTAGTCAAACACTACCCAGGGAGTCCTCCCACTGAATAGTGTGAGTGTATTCCCACCTAGGGCGCTCCTCTTCCAGTACTTGTTTGGTCGGTATTCTCTTTTGATCCATAGGGTTCCATGGACTCATTCTCAGTAGTACATCATCAGGTCTTTCTTCCCAGTGTGTCCTAGCTTGGATGCTCTGGTGAAGCGTGTCCAGAGTGGCTTGCTCTGGTTATAATCGTAGCTGGTGACACCGCTTACAGCAATCACAGCTATAGACAAATAACAACATGATGACAAACTGACAAATGTGTGGCAGCCTAGGGAAGGAATGATCAACACAACACAACCTGAGTGGAAATCGAGCTATGGAGTCTCTGAGAGTCCAGGCTCTTCGTCCTGGCACAGCCTGGGGCAGGGCCTGGAGCCAGGAACTGTGGCTGCTGGGGTGAGGACCCCCAGCTTCCCCACTTGGCATTCCCTCCCCAAACACAGCGGGCAGCCTGTGGGAATTGTCTTTCCCCTTGCACATGACGGCACTGACGAGCATAACGCAACCCTGTTGGTGGTTAATGACTGATGACATTTTGAGGCCGCTGCCCACCTTTGGTTGAGGGAATTTGCCAATGCTCAGAAGTTGTTGGGCTCTAACGAAATGCAACCCCTGCAAGCAAGCACTGAGTCAAGTGCACGAGGTGTGGGACACTCTGATATCCCCGTGTGACCGTGAAAAGCAGGCTGCGGAGCAGTGGTGGCTGCTGAGGCTCCTTTCTCCTGGCAATACTGGTGTGCTGAAATGGCGGGCAAATTTGCCATGGAAAGCAGGGTTTCATGGGAACTTGAGGATTAAGAATCCACATGCCTGCAATCAATATTGTATGTTCATCGTATAATTTACTTTGAAAGGGAGACGACACAGTTCTCTGAATTTTTGGGTGAAGTAAACCACTTTTCCAAAAGAGTAAGTGGATTTCTGTGTTTATAAATCATGCTGACCACTTGGGAGTGCAGAGGAGGATATGGGAGGATGGTAAAGAAGAGCAGCAGGAGAGGACCTGAAGACCTCATGTTTCCTCAGGGTCAGGGGCCAGGCGAAACCAAAGTCCCTGGAACACCACTGTCTCTCTGGAATGGTATTAGCTTAGCTTGTTATTTGCATATTGTACTGAGTTCATTCTGACTGGCAGTGCCCCTATAGGGAAGAATAAACATGCCCCAGTGAGTCTCTGAGACTATAATTCTTTACTCAAATAGAAAGCCTCATCTTTTTTCCATGGAGGAACTGGTGGATTCAGAACTGCTGACCTGGTGGTTAGCAGGCCAACACGGAACCTACTATACCACCAGGACATTTTTCTTTAGCCTAGAGACTTTCAAATGGATAGAACAAGACCCATCCCAACCCTGTTCACAGCTATTAACCCCCCTTTCTGTGAAGTCCCCACTACGTTCTGTGAAGTTCACCACTTTCTCCGTGTGTCTGTGTGTCTGTGTCTGTGTGTGTGAGAGAGAGCTATAAAAACAGGAACTTTGACCTCTTTTTAGAACTCTTGCAATTCCAGGGCTTGCTCAACAAAGCACGAATCCCCAGTGTCTTCAACCTGACTTTTCCCATGTGGAAATACACATTGGGTTTCCAGACACACTGAGCTAATGAGTGAGTGGACACTACTGTGCTATCTAAACAAACCCTGTGTGACAGGGCTGCACCTGCCTTACTTAATTGAATAATCAGAACCGTTTTCTAAAATAGATAATATCAACTTAATCTCCCTGCGATCGAGTCACTGCTGATGCATAGCGACCTTGTAGGAGAGGGGAGAATTGCCCCCATGAGTTTCTGAGCCTGTAACTCTTGACAGGAGTAGAAAGACTCATCTTTCCCTCACTGAGTGCTGCTGTTTTCGAACTGCTGAGTTTAAGGTTAGGGACACAATGTGTAACCCACTACACCACCAGAAGATGCTTGTGTCAACTTTCTATATACAAAAATGAAATGTCGCCAGGTCCGCTGCCATCTTCATGGTCACTGCTGTATGTGAGTCCAAAGTTGTGGGCCAATACATCTCAAGGAGAATCGCCTGCATATCCAATGACACATCCCCGCACCAAACCCAATTTCCTTTTCTACTGATCAGCCTTGCTTAATGACTTGGCCAAAGTGATCAAGCATAAATCCTCCCAGCCTCCCTTGCCAGGCACAGTGTGGTTTCTGAGAGCAGTGTTCCTTCTACAATGGGAGTGCTCATGCTTTAGCCACACTCGGCAGATTCTATGAATATTTTGACTTTTTTTTTAAACTTATTTGATCATAGAGCATGTTTCCCTTTTCCCTTTGTATGAGATGACAAAATTTCACTCACTTCCTAGTCATCCATGGAAAGAGTAAACTTCCCTGCCCTGCCAGCGAAGGGTTTGGCCAATAGAATAAAAGTGGAAGGAGTTGTGTGCCACTCTCGATCAGAGGTTTTAAGAGAAATGGTCCTTTTGTTGCTTACCTATCCTTCAAGAGGAAGGAAACCTGGTAATATAGTTGTTATGCGTTGTCTCTTAACCTCATGAGTCACACACATGCAAGTCTTTCAATTTCAAAACCTGATTGTTCCCCTGCACAAAGCTGACAGAGATAAGCAACAACTGCTTGTAGGCTGGAAAGATTGCCCGAACATAGTGTACTTTGGGGATTTCTTACTGCCAGGAGAAATACAGGCGATGTGGCAGGTGACGGTCCTAGTATCTCTCAGCTGCCAATCAGAGGCAGGTTCTGAGCCTTCAGTCAGGGCCACTGGAGGAAGTGGCTCATGGTGATGCTGCCATAATCCATCCCAGATCAAGCCCTCTGAGGTGCTGGGTTACAGAGCTTTGGATTGGCACTCAGTGAGGGCTGCTTCAAAGCTCCTTCCTTTCTTAAACTTGCTCCTGCAACCACATTCTTTCTGAAGGTCCTTGTCAGTAAGCCGAAATCCCAACCAATTTGCTAAATCAGGAAAAATGCAAAATTGATGGTACCGAGAGACATTAAACCACCTACAACCTTTTAGACCATGTCAACAGATCATCTGTAGCCTCAACTGCAGAAACATTTCACTAAATCCTCTGTTTCTCCACAAAGATTAGGAATGACCTTCTATCTTTTAAAAAACAGATATTGGTCTGGCACCACTTCGGTTCCAGCTGAGGTAGTGGATTCCCCTGAGCTAAGCTCTAGAGAGGATCACTTAATCTTCATTCAAGATATATGTCATGAGGACTGTAGATCATGCAGGGACTGCACAATCCCTCTGTGTCGACAGCGGCTGCATCACGGCCTGGCCCATTGGGAAGAGAGACAGAAACATGGCAATTATAAGGCAAGATGCTGAGGGTGCTGGGGTGGTCTAGGGATACAGGAAAGGAACTATTGGGCATGGAGGCAATTATGAAGGGTTATTTTTTCCCATGGACCAAACCCATGCCAGTTGCCATGAAGTTAACTCTGATTCATAGGGACTCCTTTGGGCCAGAGTAGAACGACATTCTGTTGTTTTTTTCTATAACTGATTTTGTTGTTGTTGTTTGAAATGCAGCACCAGGCATCTCTTCGGAGACACTTCTGGCTGGGCTTGAAGCTCCAACCTATGAGTTAGTAGCCCACTATGTTAACCAACTGCACCACCCAGGGACTCCTCCATGTGACTAAAGAATGACTTAAGGACTTCCCCCACAGACCCAAACCAAAACCAAATCCACTGCCATGGGGTTGACCTCATACATGGCACAATAGACTGGCTCTGCTGATTTTCAGAACTGCACATCTTTACGGGAGCAGAAAACCCTCATCTTTCTCCCAAGGAGTAGCTGGTGGGTTTGAACCATTAACTTTGCCATTAGCAGCAGCCCTACTCTTAACCCAATATACCGCCAAGAGTGGTTCAATTTGGAAAATTGTATGTGATCACCTATCTATGAAGGGAAACCCCTCTCATAGAGTGCACTTACACAAATGAGAAAGAAATGAGTCCCCAAATGCCCGTCTTAATCAACAATCTGGCGAAGGGTGTTCTGGGAAGCAGCTTTCAAATGTGGCTGGAGATTATAAAATTAATCAACCTAATCCCTGTTTTAAAGAGCCCTGGTGGTACAATGGCTAAGGGCTGGGTGGCTAAACAAAAGGCTGGTAGTTTGAACCTACCCATGGGCTCTACAGGGGAAAAGACCTGACGAGTTGGTCCCATAACGATCTCAGCCTAGGACACCTTTGGGGGCAGTTCTACTCTGTCCTGTAGGGTCACTATGAGCTGACATCAACTTAAAGACACACAGCACGTTTGACTCTACGTCATTTGTTGATAGAGTTTGTGCAGAGCTTTCTGAGTAGAAAACAGTCTCAGGGGCATGTGACATCAACCAGCAACAGTCTCTTTCCTTGAGAAAGATTGTGGAAAGGGATGAGGAGGGAGCTTCCAAAAGCGTGTGGAAAAATGATACGAAAAAATAATGGAATTTTGCCATGAGCTTTTTGAAGCTCTCTTCATGAGAGCTAGTCCTCCATGGAGGTTTCTAGAAAAGTGAAACACGAAGGAAGAGGCTGGTAAGTCCCACTGAACAATTCCAGGGGAGAATGGGTCTTGACTCAGAGTACTTGAGCATTCTGGCTTATTCCTCCAAATAGCAAATCAGACTAGACCAGGTTCTGAGACTCAGGGAAGGCAAATAAGACACACCAGGCCCATGATTCAGACTTATGGGGAAAGTCACACTGGAGAGGGAAGGCCTCTTTACCTTGTGTGCCTGACAAGTGTCTCATTTGCCTCATCTAAAACCCAGCCCTGGAAAAAAGGCTAACAGTACCAGCTTCAAACTTGTGTTTGAATCTTGTCTCTGTCACTTATTAACTTAGCCATCTTAAATCCCTTCCTCTAGTTTTCCATCTGTAAATGAGGCACAGTTCCAATCATAGGGCCTTCAGTAAATGGCTATTATTAGCTAGGCATGCACTCCTGTTTTCTAGGCGAGAGTTCTCAGCCAGGTTTTTGCAGGAGCTTGTTCTTCAGGGTATTGTCATAGATGAGTGTGTCACCCAGATTCCTCTCAGGGCCAAGAGACTGATTTCCCCAGCTGCTGAGAGAGCCACTGATAGAAAAGGTCCCAGCTGTCTGGCCCCTTTTAGGATTGCCTCAGCTGATGAGAGCTCATCCAAGGTCTGCTCCTTCCCCAAACTAACCTTCATCCAACGACTTGTCAATGTAGGGGTATAAATGGCATAGTGGAGGCATTTGACCCCCCTGTAACTTCACAAAAGGCAATGGAGGAAAATCAAGATAAACAGCCCAAGGCTGATTCCTATGAGACAGAGATCAAAATGCCTCCACCCTCCTTTCTTTTCACAGTTTCTGACACCAACCATCCCTACCATGACACTCTCTTCTTCTCTGCTGGGTTTGATAATCCTTAAGTGGCAATGGCCACACAGAACTCGCAAACAATACTTATGTTTCTGGGGTTAATTGGGGACCTAGCAGATGACAATTCAGGATCAGAAATGTCTGGGGATATAGTTCTTCAGTCAGGACAGTCTCTTCCCAGTGGTGCCCAGAGGCAGAACTTTTTCTGGTCCTTGGCCTGTGCCCTGCAGCTCCTTGACTTCTGCTCTGCCTGGGACCGTGTACAAAGTTCTTTCAGCTCTGCTGATAAGTGCCTTGAGGCAGCCCGCTTTGTCTGGAAGCCTTGGCCCAAAGACACTCAGCTTTCTCATTCTGTGTGCTGGCGAGCTCCCTGTTCTGGGGTCTTGGTGCTGCTTCCTCTGCTTCCATGAGCTATTTATCTGCCACTGTTTTTCATTGTCTCCTGATGCATCCAGTGTCAGGGATCTCTGTCTCCTGGACAGAGGTGGTGCTCAGAGTAATAATCCTGGGTCCAAAGAGCACACTCCACTGCTGGCTCGTCTTTCTCAGTGCTCTTGAAACTCCACTTTCTGTTTCTGAGCTAACTCACCCAGGATGACCAAACCGACCAATCCCTACATTAGGGGTCTACTGGTCTTATTTGAATGGTCTCACCTCTTCGAGGATACCATGCACCTTACTGATATTATTAGCATGCTGTCTACTTCCCTCGGTGGCATAGTTCCACCCTGTCATTGGTAGGAGTTACAAAGACTATAGCTAGAGGAGAACTAGTAAGCAATTCGCTGCAACGTATTAGGCTACAAAGTCCCAGGCTACTGGTTACCACTTGGCCAGGTCCCAGTTACAGAGCTACCTGTGATGGCTCCTTTTGCATATCAATGTGGCGAGGCTATGGTGCCCAGTTTTTGGGTCAAACAAGCATTCATCTATTTGCGCTTGTTTTTTTAACATTTTATTAGGGGCTCATACAACTCTTATCACAATCCATACATATACATACATCAATTTTATAAAGCACATGTGTACATTCTTTGCCCTAATCACTCTCAAAGCATTTGCTCTCCACTTAAGCCCTCCGCATCAGGTCCTCTTTTTTTGTCCCCTCCCTCCCTGCTCCCCCTCCCTCATGAGCTCTTGATAATCCACAGATTGTTATTTTGTCAGCTCTTGCCCTTTCCGGAGTCTCCCTTCCCCCCTTCTCTGCCGTTCATCTCCCAGGGAGGAGGTCACATGTGGATCCTTGTAATCAGTTCCCCCTTTCCAACCCACTCACCCTCCACTCTCCCAGTATCACCCTCACACCCCTGGTCCTGAAGGTATCATCCACCGTGGATTCCCTGTGCCTCCAGCTCCCATATGCACCAGTGTACAGCCTCTGCCCTATCCAGTCCTGCAAGGTAGAATTTGAATCCTGGTAGTTGGGGAGAGGAAGCATCCAGGATCTGGGGGAAAGCTGTGTTCTTCATCGGTACTACATCGCACCCTGACTGACCCATCTCCTCTCCTAAAGCCCTCTATGTAAGGATCTCTAGTGGTCGACATTTGGGCCTCTGGTCTCCACTCTGCACTTCCCCCTTCATTCTCTATGGTATATATATATATATTTATATATATCCATATACACACAGAGATATGTATACATATATATATTCTTTATTATTTTTGCATGATGCCTTATACCTGGTCCCTTTGGCACCTCATGATCGCACCGGCTGGTGTGCTTCTTCCAGGTGGGCTTCATTGCTTCTGAGCTAGATGGCCGCTTATTCACCTCATCTATTTGCTCTTATGAAGGAGTTGGTCTCAAGCAAAATAGAATACCTTCCATAATGTGGGAAGGTGTAAACCTATCAGCCAAAGGCCTTCAGCGCAGAAAGGGAGTTTCCCTAGGGTGTGTTCTGACCATTCTTATTCTTGTCTTTTCCCATCACCTAACCTATGGATTTTAAGAGCTCTTTAGGCTGTTGCCTGACCTATGAATTTGGAACTTGCCATTCCCCTATGTGAGCCAATTCCTAGAAATAAGCCTCACTCTCTGGGGCTCTGGTGTCGTAGTGGGTGGCCCATTGGGCATCCAATAGCAAGGACATCAGTTTGAAAACACCAAGGGCTCCTTGAGGGAAAGATGAAGCTTCGTAATCTCCTGAAGAGTTACAGTCTCCAACACCCAAAAGGTCAGTTCTATACTGTTTTACACAGTCACTTTGAGTCCACCTTGATGGCAATGAGTGGCCGGTGCAGTGGTTAACCATAGGAGACCTGGTGGATATATCGATATCTCCAGTTTCAGCTATATAACTGGTTTGGTTTCTCTAGGGCACACTGACTATGAGACTCTCCATAGGCAGGGCTGAGACCTCTGTTGAGATTTCCCTCCTGTGCCCTTCCTTGATTCCCCCCACAGGTGCTTATTCCCTGAGCATTCCTCAATAAATGTCAGGAATCCAGAGCTAATTCCATCACAGTGTCTCCTTCTTCCAGGGAGTCTGAATGGCTTCCAGGGAGTATGAACTGCAGTCTCCATCCAACTTCCTCCTTCTATTTCTATGATCTGGATATTATTTGGGGCTCATTTGGTTGTAAACAGGCAAAGAGACCAATACTTGGAAGAGAGAATCCTAGGAAAATGGAAAGGTGGGGAGAACAAGAGGACAGCTGGCTCTGTCGACCGTTCCTGACCACCACTGGCATGTTCCTGTGTTCTTTGTGTCTGTCTCTCAGGGCACATGCTGTAATCTCGCAACATAGACCGCCTCCTCCACGTGGCGGGGCATGTGCTTCTGAATTATGCTTCTTAGATGCCAGGCAACTTGCAAAAGCGGGACTTTCTTTTTCATTTTTTTGGTTGGAAATGCTCCAGAAAAAGCGTCTAGTTGACCCATCTTATGTCAGTGTCTCCACTGGGCCAATGAAAACAGCCTTGTGACCGTATTGAAATGTGGTGTCTTCCCCAGGGAAATGATGTTTCAGCCAGTGAGGTAGTTCACAGGGACAGATAAGAAAGGGGGTTGGGACAGATTAAAATAATAATAATGCCAATTTTCAAAGAATAGGGCCTTATTATTTTTCGCATTCCCCCATCTGAACACCCTACCACTGAATATAGGCAGGAGGTAGGGCCCACCTGTCACTCAAGCAGCTAAAAATGTACAGCACTTGCTGTAGCAGCTGCTAATGTGCCCATGTATTAGCACTTGGCACACACCACTTCCATAAATGCCAATGGTCTCACAGGAAGCACATGTAACTCCCCACACAGGGAACCGTCATTGAGCAGACAGGGGAGTTGACATCCTCCGGGACCTAATGCCACTTTAAACAATGACACAAGAGGATAGGTGGAGCCACACTCCAGTTCCCTCAGCCTTTAGGTGGGACAACTACAAGAGGATTTATACTGTCTCTGGGAACCTACTCAATGACATTTCTTTATCGGCCCCTTCCCTTTGCTCTATCAGTATTACCCTTCTCTACTGGTCCTTCCTGGAGGCACCTCCCAAGGAAACAATAGTCTAGCTGCCATTCCAATTCTAGTGGATTCCAATTCTTGGTGATCGCATTCATGTGAGTCAATCAGAACTGTGCTTTCTGCAGATTCTTTCTCTCCCCTTTTTAAGAGTAGTTTTAAGGACACTGGGAAAGCCTCCCACCATCCAGTTCCAGAACATTTTCATCGACCCTGCAGCCATTAAGCAGTCATTCCCCATTGCCCCTCCCACCCCACCCTGGGAAACCACCAATCTACTCTATGGCTCTACGGGATTTACCTGTCCAGCATTTTTCCTCTAAATGGACCCAAAATACATGGCATTTGGTGTTTGGCGTCTTTCACTTCATGTCTTGCCTTCACCTGTGTTACAGAGTCTGTCCGAATCAAAGGCCTTAGTTTTCTTGTGGCAGACTATATGTATATCCCACTCAGTGTAGATCATATTTTCTCTATTTTCTACTGATGGGTATTGTTGGCTTATTGTTTACCTTTTGCCCATTGTGATTAGTGCAGCATCCATCTGGGTACTCGTCATTCATTCTTTTAGATATGCACTTGGGAATGGACTCCCTGGATCAGCTGGCAAGGGTTCATGACCAAGTGGGTTATGTTGGGCTGCTAACCGTAAGGCCAGCATTTTGGACCCTTTAGCTACTGCGAGATAGAAATGCTCTCATAATGATCCACAGCCCCCCAGACCCACCAGCCGCAGTTCTACTCTGTCCTTTGGGGTTGCTGTGAGTCAGAATCGACTCGATGGCAGTGGTAGTGATGAAGCCAGCGACTTGAGAGTGGAACCAGGGACCGTGGAGAATTCTGGCAGTAGCCATGGTGTCCTCACTACCCAGATGACAGCAGCCACCAGTGAACAAAGGAGGCACAAGCAAGGTTCTCGCTGACTTCATGCTGGCGACCCGGCTGCCCCTGCTTCCTCAAATGCCATTTCCTCGGCTTTACTGGCAACGAGGTGTACTCCCTATTATCATATCACCAACTCTTTCAATGGTCCACCTAGCCAGGTGTGATTTCAGACACTCACTGTGCAGCCACCATCAGCGAAGGTGGCTGCCCACCTCATTTGTACACATGCAAAGAATGTGATCATTCTTGGCACTGGTGTCCTTAGTCATCCTGGTTGGTATATTTACATCCTTGGGGAGTTGGGTCAGTGAGCAAGCGCATCTCAAGGTGCCCATATGATCTGTTTACTGAGAGTGCCAGCCCAAGGATATGACTTGCCACCCACAGTGAACGCACCTCTGAGGCAAAGGGGAAGGCTTCTTTCTAACTGGGAGACCAGCAGGTCTTCTGCAGACATCACTCCCCTGCAGCACTCTGATCCGAGGCCTTTCATATTCCAAAGAGCAGCATTAAGATTCCCATCTGTCACCCAGTCAGACTCACATGTGCGAATTCTCTTTTCAGAGCAAGACAGCCAATGCAGTGTGCTGGGTAAAGGGGCAGTCTCACTCTGAGGAGACTCAGCCAGGAGTGTAGGTACAGGGAGTGAAATGTGCAGTGTCCAGCTGCCACCCAAGCCTCCTTAGTGCAGTGGCATGAGAGCAAAGAGATAGTCCTTTGTGACTCTTTGACCTCCTTACTGACCTTGGTGGAATTAACTCTGCTCAGTGCCAGTCTCTTCTGAATATACGGAAAAGATAGCTCAGAAAAGAATAGAGTTAAATAAGAGCAGGACAGAGTAAGGTGGCTTCATGGTGTTGCATTTGTGTGTCTCAGAGCCCATCCTGGCTCACAGTGACCCTCTGTGACAGAGAAGAACTGTTCCACAGATTTTTCTAGGCAGGATTTTAAGGAAATGTACCTAGCAGCACAGAGGTTGCATGTGCGGCTGTAACAGAGAGACTGGCAGTTTGAACTCACTGATCCCCATCGAGAGAGTGAAGACGTGACTGCCTGCTCCCATGAAGACTCCTAGCCTGTTATTGTCTGTCCATCTGTGGTGCTGTGGTAAGTTGTGTGTTACTGTGATGCTGGAGGCCACGTGACTGGTATTTCAAATGCCAGCAGGGTTACCTCAAGTGAAGAGGTGTCAGGGAAACTTCCAGGCTAAGAACAGAATACAAAGAAGGGTTCCATTGCCCACTTCAGAGGAAGTAGCCGCTGAAAACCCTAACACTATAGCACAGTGTGCCTTTCCTTCCCGTCACAGGGAGTCAGAATCGCCTCAATGGCACATCACAACCAACAAAACCTTTGAGGAGGGAAGTCTCCTTCAGTAGGGCTGGGTGAGTTAAAACTGGGTGGCTTCTTGGTTAGCACTTGAGCTCTGAATCATCTCACCACCAGGGCTACCATCTTCATGATGCAGGCAAATAAAACCATCTTGGTCCTGCTCGGTATTGCCAGCATCAGCATGCTCTTTCTCCCATAAGCACATGTCTGGTGGCTGGACCACAGCAAACCCGGTTGACACTATTTCCTCATCACCCCGTGTGTGTGAGAGTAGAAGTGAACCATGAAGTTTTCTTTGATTAAAAACATTTTTATTGTGATTTGGGTGAAGGTTAAAGAGCAGCTCAGCTGTCCATTGAGCAATGCATACCATTTTGTTTCATGTCATTGATAGCAATTCCCACAATGTACCATCACTTCCCCCACATCTTCTTGTTTCTTGTCTCCAAGCTTCCTTCATTCTCAACTTTTTTGAACTTCGTTCTTGGGGGAATGATGTCTTTTGATCTCATGTGATCTATTATTCTATGGTATTTGTATGTCTCTAATGTCATTGTTCCCATTATAGACATGTCTATTGTTTGGTTGAACATTGAGCCATGATTAGTTCAGTTCCAGATCTGCAGGGTAACTAAGCACCATAGTCTTGCAATTTCACCAGCCTTTATCCAAACAGTAAGCTTGGTGTTTTATCATGATTTTGAGTTTTGCCCCACATTTCCCTTCTACTCTAATCAAGCCCTTCTAATGTGATCTCTTTCATAGCAGTCGATAGTGGGAGCTAGGCACCATCTAGTTCTTTTAGTCTCCAGTGGTGGAGGGTGATCGTTGCTTGAGTCACTAGTCATTGATTCATTGTGCCCAATCAGTTCTCCTCTTCTGCTGTCCTCTGGATGGGGAGAGACCAACTGTTGCCCCTTTCCTGATTGCTCAGGAACTTTGAAAATCCCAGAGACGATGGTCCTGATCCCCCAGGCTCAACAACTCATTCCCTCACAGTTTTTGCATCTGTCTCAGAGATTTTTTCCACCCCCACCCAGTTTTATGACATTGGTCCCTGTATGCTCCACCATATACCTGGATCTATTTAACAACCAAGGTCAATACATTCTATAAACTTTTCAATGGCCGAGGATTCTGAAGAAGATTGCCAGGCTTCTCTTTCACAGCTCCTCTAAGTGGGTTGGGAATGACAACTTTTCCCTTAATAGCAGAGCTCATTAACTGTTTACACCCCTAGATACTTCTTACTCTTAGAAAACTCACTGCCATCGAATCCATACTGACTCACAGCCAACTTATAGGGCAGCATAGAACTGCCCCTGGGAGTGTCTGAGACTCGAATTCTTTATGGGAGCAGAATGCCTTATCTTTCTCCCACAAAGCAGCTGGTAGTTTCAAACTGCTGATATAGCAATTAGCAGCCCAACTTGTAGCCACTAGGCCACAAAGGCTCTTTTTCTTCTTAGCAAAGAGAGAGAAAATAAACAAACGGAACATTCCCCTGGTGCTTCCTGTGGATGCTGCGATGGGAGCTGGATCCTGAAGGCCCGGATTGGCTGAAGGTCCATTTACACAGAAACACAAGCCTCCCTTGTTAGTATTTGCATTGGGCAAGCCATTTCCTGCGCTGACATTTTGCATCTAGTTAAATGCCAGCAACTCCAGAGAGACGTAGCTTTTACCTGTGGCTCTGCCCTTCGGGACAAGCCTTTGGTGCTCGATGGGGCTACTTTCAGTCTATGATCTTACATGTCCTTTTGGATCCCTTCGTCTCTTGTTTTTGTTTTGATTAACACAAACTGGATGAAAACCTCAGGCTTCATATAATCGCTGCTGAATATTTCATTGGGAAATGTTGTTAAGAAGGCAGTTGGCATCCATGATCGATGTGTATGCATAGAGATTTCTTTTCAGATGGTAAAGTGGCTTTGAATAATTATTGTTATTATTAGTGAATTAAAGACAAATGTGCCTCAAAATGTGAACATTAGGTGTGTGTGTGTGTGTGTGTGTGTGTGTGTGTGTGTGTGCATGTTTTAAAGAGCACATGGCTTGGTGATAGAGAGGGCGAAGCACTGGTGAGGAGCCCATGACAGTGTTCAGAGAGATGACAAAGGGTAGTGATGAAACAAAACAGATTCCAAGCTCACTTCCTCTGATCCCTGACTCAGAGGTCGG
Organism: Tenrec ecaudatus; assembly: GCF_050624435.1. Classification (NCBI taxonomy): domain Eukaryota; kingdom Metazoa; phylum Chordata; class Mammalia; order Afrosoricida; family Tenrecidae; genus Tenrec; species Tenrec ecaudatus. Next base: position 424,045 of record NW_027457554.1, on the reverse strand, counting down.
TTGCAACAAGGAGGAGAAAAGCCAAAAGCATTTCCTGCCCTCTCACAGCTAGCAAGCGCCACAGAAGGCACGGGGTTTTAATGCCGAGGCTTTGCTGCTGTGAGGCCGGGAGGGGGGCTTGCCATAGTTTCCACACGCTGACATCACAAACATACTGCAAGTGGGTGCCGTTAACACACCAAAGTCAATGTTCTCACAGCACCGGAGGCTGACAGCATCATGCCAGTGCACCAGCTTGATGGGCAGGCTCTCTTTGTCCATCCCTGGGGGCTGAGGGCTGGTGGGCGGTATTCTTGTTTTGGCTTCAATAACCTTCATGGTTGGTGGTCCTTGGAGCTCTCTGCATGGCAGCTGCCTTCTTCCCTTGGAGTTAGTTTGCTTCAATGTTGAATTGAATCCTTTTGTATCAGCCAAGTGATTGGTGTAAGGTACAACCTCTTTAATGTCACAAAGAAAATCTCTGCCCAGGTGGGATTACATCCACAGTAAAAAATCCCACTGCTGTAGAGCTCACTCCAGCTCATCATGGCCTTCTCCAGGGGGGTTCCATGGCTGGGCATCTTTATGGAAGCACAAAGCCACAGTTTTTCTCCAGAGAAACAGTTAGTGGGTTCTGAACTACCGACATTGTTGTCAATAGCCCCCTTCTTAACATGTGCGCCAGAAGCCCTGCTCTGCGGTTTGATGAGCAGCCCTTCTGGCCATTGCTAAGGGCTACATGGCAAAGCCATTTGGTACAAGCAACGTTGTCATCAGCAAAGCATGAGTTTATCTTACCTCAGTAGGATGCTCAGCAGGGCAGTGATAAACTGCTTGGCTTGGGTTTTATGCAGGAGAACCATGGGAGGTGAGATGTTCAGGCTCTTGATTTGAACCCAGACACTCTATCTCCCAGCCTGAACTCTCACCAACATACTCAACTTTTGGGGGTCAAATGTTTGACTCACCTGAGAGATGTGCAGGTGAAAGCGTACCCCAGAAACATCCCCTCCCATCCCTGTCATCTTGGAGAGTTCTCCAGATAAGGATTGGTGGTTCATGTGAAGGGACATATTGTAGCATTTCCCTTGCACTCCTCAAAGGCAAGAAAATGACCCACAGCACCTCGAGTTGCCAGCAGTGTCAAAGGGGATGTGCTCCTTGAGACTCAAACTGAGTCCCCAGGAGACGAGCTCTCAACTGTGGAATTAGCGCTTTTGAAAAGGGGCAAATCTTCCAGCAGTTCTCTCTTCAGAGGCCTGGCCATACGCTCTGCAGACTTGTGGGCACGCTCACTCTGGTGAACCCAAATTCTTGGGAGAGGCTGATCTGTCCCTAGAAAACTGGCCACATGCAAAAGCATAGAGACCAATATCTGCCTCCTGCTGGAAGGATCTGGAAGGAGAAGGGTGGCTAGAGTCCTCTCGGAGGGAAGTTGAGAGCCAGGAGAGGCAGCAAAGCCAGAGTTCCAGCAGGTGGTGTCCTAGGCTAAGGGAGCTTGCCAAGGATCAAGTGAGTCCTGGAGGTGTCTGCAGCCCATCTTGCTGAGGGCCTCCATTTATTTCATATATCTATGGATAATGGGAAGGGCGCCCAAGGCTTGCTGGCTGACCTCATATGATACGCCGTGAACTATCCACCTTGGCTTCCTCCAAAGTCTCTGAAAGCTCCAGCCGCTCCCACCCACTGGCAGCCTTCTTGGACAGGATCTCCTCAACACTGCTGCAACCATGGGCTCACACACAAGGACCATTGTGAGGACGGTGCAGGACCAGTTGGTGCTTCAATCTCTTGTGTGTACATTTGCTATGAGTCAGGAGCTCACTCAATGGTATATCTAACAAGTTATTGTGAGATGACATAAGAGGACTTCGTGGAGGCCCTTCCAAGAGAGGGTTGGAAGATAGCATGGTAAGAGGCCTGGTCAGGAATGTGTTCATTGTGCTCATTGTTTCCATCCCCTTCTCCCGGAAGCCAATGCTCTAGGGAGGAAAGGCAGGCCCAGAGACAGGGAAGGGCTAGGGAAGAGGGAGCGATAGGAGAGCAATAGAAAAGACAGGTTACTCTCCTCATTCCCAGTATAGCTCCTCAAACCTCAGGTAAAGACTCTGATTCTGAGGCTGAGGCTTATAATAGGATCAGACTGAACATTTAATCCCTCAAGCTGCCTGGAAAGTGTGGGAGCTGATGAAGATGGCAAGAGATGAAGAAGGAAGGAATCTACTGGTTACAGATGTGAAAGCACCTGTTAGTGAAGCCTTCTCAGTTTCTTATTGCCTTATCAATGTAATCAGTCCACTTAATGTACTCACTTTCCAAACACCTATTAACCAATTGTACATACCTTGAGTTCTTTCTAGGAGGCAATATTAATATTCTCATTCCCGAGTTGAGGCCACAGAAGTTTGGACAACTTCTGGTTGTTGTTGTTGCTGGCAGGTGCTCATCAAGTTGGTTCCAACACATAGCAACCCCCGTGCATACCGGAAGGGAGCATGGCCCCGTCCTGTGTCCCCCTCTCTGGAGGGCACTTGCCTCAAATCTTTAAATTCAAAGCTTCATGTTTTGTCAAATGAAATCATTTCTTCAGTCAATCTCAGAAATCTTTATGTAAAAACGTTGGAAACGCCTTTCACTCAAGGTCTAGGGAGGCTGAGTAAGGTGGGAGGGGCTCCAGGAAAGATGGTGGGAATCACTCCTGCAGCCTCCCTGGTGACTGACCTCAACCAGCAATGGGCAGCTGGACACATGGCATGAAGTGACCTCTGGTCTTCGTGGCGGTGGATGCCAGTAGACCGTCAGGTATGGGAGACCCATGAGAAAATAGGTTACTTTTCTCTTTCTCTCCAAGTTTCTCTGTGATCTCTTTATGCTGCCTGAGCCCGCATGCATACTGACAAAGGCAGACATGTGCACACACATGGCAAAGTAAATAGAGACGCCCACATTCACAGACGTATCCATCCACGTGCAAATAGGCACATATGTGCACATGCATGCCAAAGCAGACACAGACATCCATGAATGCACATGTATTCGTGAAAGCCAATTTTCATGGGGAAAAAGATCAGATCTATCACTGTCAAGTCCACTCCAACTCAAAGCAACTGTAGAACACAGAGGAGAACTGCCCCATTGGGTTTCCAAAGCTGTCATCTTGTCAGACACAGTCAGCCACCACTTTCTCCTGCAGAGCAGCTGGGATTTTCCAACTGCCGATCTTTCATTTAGCAGCCAAGCACTTGCTGATTTTCATAGGAGTCTGGAAATCAGTTTCATTGCCTGCTAGTCACACCTCCTCTGAGAGTTAGCACATCTTGGTAAGCTTGGAAGGAGAAAAATCTTCCTTCCCGAGGTAGTTGAGTGGTTTTCCCCTGAGGAAATGGTTCAGAAAAAGATTTCCTTCAAGAAATCAGAACACTCTTGAAGAGAAATTTCCTGCCAAAACATTTGTTTGCTTGACACTGAGAAAAGTGAAGCAGCCCCCTGACTTCCCCCTTGGGTCCTCTTTCTCATCATGACTGCTCTGCTCAGCTACAAGGCTCCAGGTCCTGGGAGCAAGGGTGCCCTTCTATTTGGAACCTCACAGGGCTCCACTGTGAGTCAGGGAAAGACCTGGAAACTTGAGCATCCTGAAACGGGGCCTGCATAGCAATATCATCTGTCATCAGGCTCATCGTTTCTCTCATTTTCTGTAAGATCATTGAGCCCTTGGAGCCCTGAGAAGTTCTCTCAGCGGAAGCCATCCTCCTCCCATGAATCCAAGAGGGACTGCTTAAAGATTGTTGTCTTCTACTTACAGGAATACCAGCAACCAATTGCCATTGAGTCAACTCAGACTCAAGGAGAGCCCAAGTGTGTTAGAGAAGTCCGGTCCCTAGAATTTTCCATGGCTGTGGTGGGTTTTTTTCCAGAGGCATATCATCAGGCCCTTCTTGGTAGGAACCTCTGGGTGAACTCAAACCTTTAACCCGTAGTTCTCAGCCTAGCTCATGAACAATACCATCCAAGGACGGTAGAGTTACTTGCTAATGGTCACCTGCAGTAGATGAACCAAGGTCAAGTAACTGCCTGAGAAACATCAACCAGAGGAAAGCAGAGTGAACCCCAGGGTTCTTGGGAAGAGGGCCGGAGCGAGAAAAAGGAGTAAACAGCTTTCTCGGGACATCAGAAAGGAAAGGACTCCACTTTGTGGATGCCATAGAACAATCCCAAGCCAAGCATGGGTGAGAAACAGACACCACCCAAACCCAGGGGGCTGGATTCTGTCGCCAAGTGTTGAACACCAGACATGGATATGACAGAGCCGCTAGTTGTCCGTGGAAAGAAACTGTTTGCCCATTGTCTGGTAGTTTTGCAGCATTTGAACAACCAGGCCTCTGCAGCCTCTTCAGGCCTGAAATATAATTGCAGCCATAACCGCCCAGTGTTTCAATGGGTAGAACTCCCTGGGGAGGGCTAACCTCCCAAATCATTTGGGAGATCATTTTAGGATTGTCCAGGAGATCTTTGGCTGTGTCTATTATATGAACGATGGTGTCTTTGTATTAAAAAAAGAAACTTTATTGTAAGGTGGGTTAAGATTTACAGGAAAATCAGCTTTGCACGTAACAATTTATACACGTTTTGTTATGTGACATTGATGACAATCTCCTGCAATGTAATATCACTCATGCCATTGAAACTCTGCTTCCTGTTTTCATTCACCCTTCTCCCCTAACCTTGCCTGCCTTTTGAATTTGGCCTTGGGCAAATACTGCCTATTTGCTTTTGAATGGTTGATGGTTCTGAGGAATGTGTGCTCCTCAGTGCTATGATTCATTTTGTTGTAGTTGTTCTTATCAGATGCCATTGAGCCAGTTGCAACCCACATTGACCCTATGCCAAACAGAAAGAAACACTACCTAGCCCTGAATTATTCTCCTAATTGTTCCCAAGCTTGAGCCCCTTGTTTCAGTCACTGTCAATCCATCTCCTTAAGGGGCTTCTTCTCTTTCACTGTCCCTCTAATTCACCTGGCATGATGTCCTTCTCCAGGGACTAGTCTCACTTAATAACATGACCAAAGTATGTGAGAGGAAGTCTCACCATCCTTGCCTTTAAGGAGCCCTCTGACCATACTTCTTCTAAGACATATCTGTTTGTTCCCTTGGCAGTCCATGTTACTTTCAATATTCTTCACCAGCACCACAATTCAAACATATCAATTCTTCTTCAGCCTTCCTTATTCAATGTCTGACTTTCACATACTTATGAGGCAATTTAAATTACTATGGCTTGGGTAAGGTGCACCTTAGTCCTCAAAGTAACATCCTTGCTTTTTAGCACTCTACAGACGTATTGTGCACCAAATGTATCCATATGCAATGCGTCATTTGATCTCATGATTGCAGCTTCCAAGAGCATTGATAATAGACCTCATCGAGACAAAAATCCATGACAACTTCAACAAATAACAACAAATAAAAACAACAACAAACTTCTCCATTTATCATGGTACCTATTGATCAAGTTGTGAGGATGTGTGTCTTCTTGACATTGAGTTGTAATCCATACTGAGGGCTGCAATCTTTGATTCTCATAAGGTTCACTTTATAAACCTGTCTATTTTTCAGGGGCTTGAATTCAGTTCCAGACCTGAAGGGTGATGAAGGACCACTAGTCTATCTAACCAATAAACCTCAGCTTTTATCATTATTATTATTATTATTGGTAGTAGTAGTATGACTTTCAGTTTTCTTACACATTACTCTCCACTCTATCTAGGATCATGTACCATGAACCCTTTCAGAGCAGCTATTTGTGATAGGCAGGCACCATTTAGTTCTTGTGACCTTAGCATCATAGAGGCTGAGGTACGTTTAGTCCATTACTGATTTGGACTAATTATTGCCAGGCATCTTGATTTTCTTCACTGTTATTTGCTCCAGACAGGGTGCAATAGTTTATCGTGCCAGCCTGGCCGATAAACACAAGTAGGATTAATCGCAGGGCAGAGGGATAAATGGCTTCATGAGCCTCGCCTTGCTTGTTCTGTGCCTCAATTTAAAGGGGTACACTTACTGTGGGATGCCTAATTTGTGGACTGTGTCACTGTAAGTTGAGGTCCATTTAATCCCACAGGATTGGAATGTTCGTCTCTGGATCTGGGGACCGACAGTTGGTGACTTGCCTTCCTGTTTGCTGCCTGGGTATATATAGCCCAGCTCTCTCTACAGAAAGGGACTGGCAACTGGCGGCTGTCAAACCTTAAAGGGCTGCTAGTGTCTCACTGTTTTATAATTTAACTGTTAGTTTCTTGTGTTATCTATCTGTATATAATTTAGTGGTTCATTTCTTGTATTGTATATCTAGCTTTATAAATATATTTATATATATAATTACTAGCAATATGGTTTTGTCTCTCAAGAGAACCCTGTCCAACACATAGGGTGAGACCAAGAACCGACTTTTAGTTTGCTACTCACTAGCTTTTGAAGACCCCAGTCACTTCCCTGATGGACACAGAACATTGTCTTTGTGAGCTAGTTTGTACCAATTGATCTTGAGGTCTCTCAGAGCTATGTTCCTGATCCCCCATATTTAGGACACGCTCCCTCAAGGGGTTTTGTTATAGCTAAGACATTTTCATAACTATGTCTCCTGGATGCACTAATATATTCATGGACATATTAGTAGTATATGCTAATATGTATATAGAACTATTCTCTGGCAAACCTATATTTATTCATGGGGCTAGTCCCATTCTCCTTCCCACAACTGCTCAGATTTTGTGTTTTTTCTATCTATCTATTTATCTCTCTAGCTATCCTTGTATGTTATTGTTATTATTGGAGTATTTATCTCTGTTGCCTTTAATGCTTGTAGTCTACTGAGAAAGGATAGTGTTTTGATGTTCCAAATGTTTCCCCATTTTCTGGGTTACATGACACAAACCAATAGAAGAAGAGAAAAGAAAAAAATTAACCCAAGTAATAACACCAACAATAAAACCAATTTAGTCTTTTGGTTAAGAATTAGTCAGACTTTCCCACTTCTAGGCTAACCGTTGAAAGATAAAGAATGAGATAAAAGACCATAGGGAGGAAGAAAGGAGAGTGGGAGGCAAGGGAATAAAGAAAGAAGGTGGCAGGGTTGTGTGAACAATTAATGTGGACCTTCTTTGATGTGTGTTAAAAATAATATTGACTGTTTTTTTCAATACTCACCAAAATTATTTATATCAATCAAGAAAACCTCACTACCCTGGAATCAATTCTGACATATAGCAACCCTTTGGACAGAGTATAGAACTGCCCCTGTGGGTTTCCAAGGCTGTAAATATTTACAGGAGTAGAAAATCTCATCTTTCTCTTGTGGAGTGGGGGTGGGGGGGGTTTCGAACTTCTGATCTTGCAATTAGAAGTCCAACACATAATCTACTTCACCAACAGGGCTCCTCCTTTCATCATTAACCTAGACTTTTTGACCGTCTTGGATTACTGGATTTTATTTTCTCGCTTTGGAAGATGTGGTACCAAAATACACACCATTTCCTAGCCCCCCCAAAAAATCAAAAGTAAGCAAAAACAAACCAGGAAAAACTTGCAACCCAATCCAAACCAACTAACCTATTTAGCCATATAGATAAAGGATACTTGTAGACAACCTCTGTGTTGGGGACAATAGGGATGTATGGGGACTGTGGTTAACAGGCACGTGTCAGCTCATCCACAGGGAACATTCAAATTCTAGCTCCAGACTGCTGTTGCCTTGGCGAAATGCAAGGATTTTAAGGCCTGATTTTCTGTTTGTAACTGAGATGCTGAGAATATAAAATTCGATGTGAAATCAACTTTTCAAATATTGGATCACAATAGTTAAAAGCACTTTTCAGGCTGCTCATCATCATACTAGCACATCATTAGGCTAAAATCATATCAAAGACGTCTGGTTTGTCCCCTGTGCCCTTTAAGGACAACTGAAACATAAGGACGGGAATGTGACATTCATTCTTCCTCTAGTCCCTCACCCTTTGCCTCCATCGGCTGGCATTCATAGAAGAGGCAGACGGTTTTGTTCAACTTCAGCATAATCAGAGTCCTGAGAGTTAAACACAATACATATATAATTTCATACTAGTCGTTTTAATATTAGCCCAAACAAATCCAACAAAAACCCAACCCGTTGCTGTTATGTTGGTTCTGGCTCCCAAGGACCCCCTGGGTGTCAGGGAGAAACTACACATCACAGGATTCTCAAGCCTGTGGGCTTCTAGAAGCAGGTCATTAGTTATTTCTTCTGAGGGGTGCAACTGCCCACCTCTTGATACGTTGAGTCCTTAACCATTTGGGCCACCCAGGGTCTCCTAGTCTTTGTATGTGACCCCCAAATTCCTTGACAGGCTACCTATAGGAAGGTAGAGTCTATGCCCTTTCCCCTTAAATTGGGATGTTTCATGACCTCTGTGACCAATAGATTATGGAGAAGATGACACTGCCACATCTAGTTTGGGAACCCCCTTCCCTCCCCCAAAGTGCTTCACAGCTTCTGAAAAATCCCTTCAAAGACTTCTTCTTGAGTACTCACCCTTAGAATGTCCAGCCTCCATGTGCTACCTCTCAGGACACTTCTCAGCACCCGGACACTATGCTGAAAGAAGCCTGAGCCACCTGGAAAGGCCACGTGGCGACACTCCAACCAAAAACCCAGCTAAGCACCCAGCTAACGGCCAGCTTCAGCTGCCAGCCCTCTGAGTGCACTTGTAGGCACTGGAGTCACCAGAGGCCCCTGCCCCAGCTCCCATGTGACTGCCAACTCATGGGAGACTCCAAGCACGACCCACTGGCCTCCCAGCAACCACACGATGATGGTCCTTGTTTGAAGCCACTGCGTTTGGGGAGGGGGCGTTTCTTGCCCAGCCACAGGGATGAGAACCTGCATCTCAACAACATGCAGGTGGGTGAGGGGGCCGTCTCTCGAGCAAGGCAGCCTCCCTTCTTGTCAACTCCTGGGGATTTTTGTTGTTCCTGCCACTGCTGCCCCAATTCCCGAGGAGCTAGAGGAAGTCAGGCAGCAGGCCTCAGGTGGCCAGGAGGCAGGAGCCTCTGTGGGATGCAGTTACAATGGGAGACATAACCTTAAAGGCAGGAGACTGACTTTACCTTTGCCTCCTGGAGATTTGGGATGCAGAACACCTGTCAAATCCCATCTTCTGTCCAACCCTGATCATATGTCTGTCTTATGTTTGCACACAGGACGCAGACTTGTGAACACCCAAAGAACAGGGTCTGGCGCCAAGAAACCAGCGCCACAAGGAATTGATGTTTCTCCAGCAATGGGGAGGGGTGGGATAAGAGGAAGAAAGGAGTACAAATCACTGGATGAAAACAAGGTGGGGAAAGGAAGGTGCAAAGGGAGAGAGTGAAGGAGGGAGACTGGGAGGCTGAAGGGAAAAGGCAGGGAAGGAAAGGAGAAAGGTGGGGGTGGGGAGAGAGGAGCGAAGAAGAAATGGAGGAGTGCGGGAGGGAAGATGGAAGGTGAAGGCAGTCAGGAAGACGGGAGCAAAGGGAGGGAAGGAAGAAAAGAGAAAGAGAATGGCAAGAAGAAGAAAGGAAGGTAGGGAAGAAAGGAAGAAAACAAGAAACCTAATGTCAATGGCACCCTCTATGTTTTTATTTCCTGTTTTTCTGAGGTAGCCTCTTCAGCAGAAGCAATTGGGTTGAATCGCCTCAAAATCCACCTAGGTAGAAAGCACGGGTTTCATTTCGCCAGGGCCTGTTAAAATGTTTGAACTGAGCAGCATTAACACGGAGACAGCGATTACCCCACGTGGCTGTTGCGCTCTGATGATACCAAGGCAACGGGAATGGGGGCTCATTATTTCACCAGGTGACAAAAAAAATTGTATTTTGACGTTTCACCCTGAACGTGGGGAAGGGGTGCGTGGGGGAGGAAGCAGGGGCCCTTTGTGGAGTCTCCTCTTGCCATTGTGATGCCCCTTGGCCTGCCAACAACCTAAGGTCCTGCACGCTGCCAGTGAGGGGCTTGGCTGCAGGCCCTAGCCCAGCATTTCTTATCAGATTTACTGTGACAAGTGATAGGAGAAAAGCAAGATGCTGTTAACAGCGCATCCGTTCAGACCCTGCTATATAGAAATTTGGATTTATATTTTCTCAGAGAGAAGTAGCACTGATGTTAATCTTTGCACTACCATGGAAAAAAATCATTCATAATCTTATAACAATAATCCATAGCATTTGTGTAGCTCTGAGAACCAAGGGATGGTCAGAAGCATTTTTAGACAGATGTCTCATTTCATCTTCAAAGCAACCCAGTGAGGAATAAGAAAAGTTGGCTTATGACTTCCCTTTTGGAAAGTGAGTCTTTGGAAGCACAGAGAGGTCCAGGTTTGCCCAAGGTCACATAGTCAATACATTAGAGAGCCTGGATTTGAACCTGAGCGGTCTGCTGCCAGAGGTACTTTTTTTGCTCGTGTTTATTAAGGCAACTTGCAGATCTGGCAAGGATTCAGATAGAATTGAGGATCATTTTTTTAAACAATTTATTAGGGGCTCATACAACTCTTATCAGTGTTCATACATATACATACATCAATTGTATAAAGCACATCTGTACAGTCTTTGCCCTAATCATTTTTTTCTCCTCTTTTCTTTTTTTTGCATTTTATTAGGGACTCATACAACTCTTATCACAATCCATACATATTCATACATCAATTCTATAAAGCACATCCATACATTCCCTACCCCAATCATTCTCAAAGCATTTGCTCTCCACTTAAGCCCTTTGCATCAGGTCCTCTTTTTTTCCCCCTCCCTCCCCTTCCCCCCTCCCTCATGTGCCCTTGGTAATTTATACATCGTTATTTTGTCATATCTTGCCCTATCCGGAGTCTCCCTTCCCGGGTCTCTGCTGTCCCTCTCCCAGGGAAGAGGTCACATGTGGATCCCTGTAATCAGTTCCTCCTTTCCAACCCACTCACCCTCCACTCTCCCAGCATCGCCCCTCACACCCTTGGTCCTGAAGGTATCGTCCACCCTGGATTCCCTGTACCTCCAGCCCTCATATGTTCCAGTATACAGCCTCTGCCATATCCAGCCCTAACAGTGCTTCTCTTTATCCTTGTGAAGCCCTGGTGATGGGCTGGGCTGCTAAGTAGTAGGTTAAACAGACTTTCCCCTCCTGTGAAAAGTTACACTCTCGGGAAACTCACGGGTGCCAGTTCTACCCTGTCCTCCAGGGTTGCTCTGAATCAAGGTCAACTCAATGGCAGTGAGTTTGGCTTTTTAATTTCTCTCCCTGTTTTGTTGTTGTTGTTGTTGTTGTTGTTAGTTTGCCATCCCGTTGGTTCTGGTCCATGGCAAACCTATTCACAGCAGAATATAACAATAACAGCTCATCCTCCATCCACCCAAGTGTTCCTATGCTCAGTCCTCTTGTTGTAGTCACTGTGTCAATCCAGCTCTTCAAGGGCCTTCAAACTTTTTTCACAGCCCTTCCATTTTTCTAAGCATGATGCCTCTCCAGGGACTGGTCTCCACTGACAACATGTCCAAAGTCTCACCATCCTTACTTCTAATGGGAATTCTGGCCGTATTTCCAAGACAGATTTTGTTTGTTCTTTTGGCAGTCCATGGTACTGTCAATATTCTTTGCCAGTACCATGGTTCAAATTCATACAGTTTACCTGGGTCTTCTTCACTCAATGGCAAGCTTTTCACATGCAGATGAGGCAAATGAAAATACCATGGTTTGGATCAGGTGCACTTCCTGCTTAAAGTAACATCCTAACTTTTCAACATTCTAAAGAGCTCTTATGCAGCAGATCTACCCAGTGCAATGTATCTTTTCATCTCTTGACTGCTGCTTCCAGGAGCATTGCTTGTGGATCCAGAGAAGACAAAATCCTTGACAACTTCAAGTTTTTCTCGATTTATCATCATGTTACCTATTGGTTCAGTTGTGAGGATTTTGGTTTTCTTTGTGTTGAGTTGTATCCCACATTGAAGGCTGCAATCCTTGATCATCACCAGCAAGTGCTTCAAGTCCCCCATCCTTGTCAGCAAGCCAAACTATGTCGTCTGCATATAGCAGGTTGTTAATAATATTTCCTCCAAATCTGATTCTGTGTTCTTCTTCATATAATTTGGCTTCTCTGATTATTTGCTCACCTTACAGATTGAAAAAGTATAATAAGTGGGTGCAACCTAGATGCACACCTTTCTTGATTCTTAAACCATGCAATCTACCCTTGTTCTATTTGTGCTGCTGCTTCTTAATCCATGTACAAGTTTCACATGAGCAAGACAATGTGTTCTGGAATTCCCTTCTCAAAACTATCCATGTTTTGTTATGATCCACACAGTCAGATACCTTGGGTGTTAATAAAACATAAGTAAACATCTTTTGGGTATTCAATGCTTTCAGGCAAGATCCATCTGATACCTGATATGCTTTGTTCCACATCCTCTTCTGAATCTGGCTTAAATCTCTGGGAAACCAAACTCACTGCCTTGTAGTTGATGACAACTCATCCTGACCCTATAGTATAGGGTAGAACTAACTGCCCCTGTGAGTTTCTGAGACTGTAACTCATTATGGGAGTAGAAAACCTTGCCTTTCTCCCACGGAGGGACTGGTGGTTTTGAACTGCTGACCTTGGGGTTTGCAATCCAACCTGTAACCACTGTGCCACGATGGCTCTTGAATGCTGAATATGGTAACTTTCTGTCAATGAATTAATGCAACTGTTGTTGTATTAGCTTCAGTACAATTTGACTCACATGTGATGCCAATGATAGTGTTACATAATTTGACCATTCCGTTGGTCTCCCTTCTTTGGTATGTATACACATATGGATCTCTTCCAGTCCGTTAGCCAAGTAGCTGTATTCCAAATTTCCTGACATAGATGAGTGAGTGCTGCCAGTGCTTTATCAGCTTGTGGAAACATTTCACTAGATATTCCAGCAATTCCTGGCATCTTGTTTTGGGCTAGTGCTTTCCATGCATCTTGAATTTCTTCTTTCCTGACCATTGGTTCTTGCTCATATGTTACCTCCTGAAATGGTTGAATGTTGGTCTATTCTTTTTGATACAGTGACTCCATATTGTTTCCATCTTCCTCAGATGTTTCCTTCATCATTCAATATTTTGCCCATAGAATTTTTTAATATTGCCATTCGAGACATGACTTTTTTCTTCAGTTCTTTCAGTTTAAGATATGCTGAATATGTTCTGTTTTGGTTTTCTAACTCTAGGCCTTTGCACATTTTGTGATAATATTTTACTTTGTATTCTCGCGTTGTCCTATTTGCCTTAGCTACTCTCTGATTAAGAGTAAGTTTCAGAGTCTCTTCTGACAAGCACTTGTATCTTTTCTTTATTTCCTTTTTTTTTAAAATGACACTGTGCTTTATTCAGAGATGTTATCAAAATTTGTTGGGTTATTATCAAGGTTGTATATTGACTCTCGTGTACTTGTTTGCATTTTCTTGAACTTCAACTTGAGCTCACATATGAACAATTGCTGATCTGTTCCAGAATCAGCCCCTGGAATGGTTTCAGTTGCTGATATTGAGCTTCTTTTATTGTCTCTTCCCACAGGTGTAGTCAATTTGATTTCTGTGTATTCCATCTGGAGAAGTCCACATTTATGGTCACCTCTTTTGTTGTTGATCATATGTTTGAAGAAATCATTAATCATGCAAAATTCTAACATACAATCAAGATAAATTGGTAATTATTGGTGATTGGAGTGCAAATGTTGGAACCAAAGAGGAAAGAACAGAAGTTGGAAAACATAGTATATGCTATCAGCAATTTATTGGTCTTGCAAACTCTGTCATGCGATCTCCAGCTTGGTTTCTATCACCAAGACCATATGTTTCAACTACTGATCCTTCCTCTTTGTTTTCAACTTTTGCATTCCAATAGCATTTTGATAGCAAGTCTGACAAATTTGGGACTGAATATGGTGGTAGAATTATTCAATTTCTACATCACCAGCTTTGGGTGGTTGTTGCATAAATTTGAACAATAGTTGTATTGATTGGTTCTCCTTGAAGGGGGCTAGATAGCATCCTATCAAAGATAGCATTGTACATTAAAATAGATCTTAAAATGTCCTTTTGATGATGAATGCAATGTTGTTTCTCTTGATGTGTCATTTCCAGCAGAGTAAACCATAAGATTTTCTGTTTCAAAATGGTCAATATCAGTCCATTTCAGCTAACTAATTCTTACAATATCAATCTTTATGTATTCCATTTCATTTTTAATGACTTCCAATGTCCCTAGAATCATATTTCATACATCCCAAGTTTCAATTATTAATGACGATTTGAACTGTTTCTCCTCATTTTGAGTTGTGCCCCATCAGCAAATGAAGGTCCTGATGGCTATACTCGATTTGCATCATTATGGTCGACTTGCCTATGAAAAGTCAGCTCTTCCTCTTCCACAGCCGTATTTTGAGTACTTTCCAAGTTGAAGAGCTCATCTTCTGGCACACATTCTGACAATGTTCTTCTGTTGTTCATGGGGGGGTCTAGTAACTGACAGTGTTACTGCTATCCATAGGGTTTTCAATGGCTCATTCTTCCCATGCGGGCAGCCAATTCCTTCTTCATTGTCTGTTCTTTGTCTGGAAGCTCTTTGGGTGACCCTGCTGGTATATGAAATGCCAATCACATAGCTCCCAGTATCACACAAAACAAAAGTCACCACAGTACCACAAAATGCCACACAAGTGATGGACCTCTATTCTTAGTGAGGCGTGGCCTGGTGGGAGGAGTGGGCCCTTAGGTGGTTCTGATCCACTTACTGGAACAAATACTGTTAGTTATTATTTCATAAATGTGAAATGCATAAAAGAGAACCCCCAAAATATCCTCCAATTCAGACTTTCTGCCTTTTAAAAGAGGATAACCCACTCTGATTCAAAGTCATTGAGGTGTTTTGTTTTCCCCTCCCTCTGAGGCTACAGAGACTAGACTAATCACAGCTGAGGTGGAGCGACTGAAATGACTTAAAGCACCAGCTAGACTGGCTGTCAGAACCAGCTACAGTCAACAGCTACAGACTGAGAGAGCTGCTCAGCCAAGAGCTGAGGGTTCTCAACTCCCACTTCTACTGATGGGCACAGCCTGTGGCCTCTGGGAGTTGACTGGAAGCCAGCAGCCAGCTGTGAGGAGCAAGCTAATTCATCTCAGCCTGGCCCAGGTCATCAAGTCACTGAAGGAGTATCGGGAAAGAGGGGAAGAAATCTGGGGTCCCACATTTGGCCACAGACAAAAGTTGTTCTGTGTTTAGACAGTAGTTCTGGGCCTGAGTTTGGGGCAGGTGTGATGAAGGAAAGTCGGCTCCCTCCCTGCATCTGGGAACAGATGGTGGGGTTGCCCTGGAAACAGCAGGCCAGTCAGCTGGAGGAAAAAAATGCTTGGACTCTAAAGCCCTGGCAGGGCAGACTGAAGCTACCTGGACTGTTTTTCCTTAACCCAATGGCTCCTGCTACCCTCACCACCCCCAACTAGGTAAAAGGGAAGAAAGATGCATTTTCTTTACAGGGGCAACTTTCTAGAAAGGAGACCAGCCCACCAGCTGTGAAAGGTCCCCTTAAACCATTTTACTTTGAGCAGGAGGAAGAAATTTTGAGATTCCCAGAGCCACGTGGAATTGTGGATCCTCCAGTTTAGGTTCCAGTGATGCCAGATCGATTTTTCTAGAGAAAGTCAAAATTCCTGTTTTCTTAAAAACCTCCTGAATTTTTCAAAGGCGATTCAATAACATTGGATAGAAGCCAGGTAGGCCAAAGAGCCTTGATGGCACAGTGCGTTATGTGTTGGGCAGCTAACTAGAAGGTCAGTAGTTTGAAACCACCAGTCACACTGGGGGAGCGGGGGGTGGGGGATAGGGTGGGGGGCTGTGCAGAGATGAGACTTTCTAGTCCATATAGAATTTCAGCCTCGGAAACCCACAGGGGCAGTTCTGCTCGGTCTTACAGGGTCACTGTGAGTTGGAATCTTCTAGATGGCAGCGAATAAGCAGGCCAACCAGAGTCCACACAGGTCCTCATTTGGCCATGGGAGTCCCCAGTCCGTAACCCTCACAGAATCAACCTTTGTGTATCGATGTTAAAAGTGAGATCCAGAGAGGGGAGCGCCTGTCCCCTTGAGGAGCACCGAGTTGACTTTCCAGTCTCCAACCTGTAGCAGACACTCCCGGTGCTCCTTCTCTTCACTCCCAAATTCCTGATTCCGTGTACTTGCCTCAGTCACCAAGGGCCAGCTCTGAAGGTCCCTTTGCTGGTGCTGGCTGAATGTGCTGAGGAACATATGCCCCTGGGAACAGCCCTGACCAGGCCCCTCACTCCTTGGATGGCAAAACTCTGAGAGGCGTGTGCTACACCTACCCCTGGAGACTTCCTAAGTGATTAAGCAGCAGGTTCCCAGGTTTATAATTGGATTCACAATCTATTTGTTATCAGTGGCCTTCCCTCCACTGGCTCACAATGCCACTTCATTACCTGCATGCTCAGAGTTTCCTAAATAAGCTCATTGCCTTTAAGTCTTTGGCCAGGCTCTGCTTCAGTGAGAACCCAAACTAAGCCCAGGTCTGAATCGTTATGTGTCCTTCCTGCCATTCAGTTGATGCCGACTCATGGCGACTCTACAGGATAGGGTAGAACTGCACCTGTGAGTTTCTGAGACTGGAACTCTTTTTTTTAAAACATTTTTTGGGGCTCATATAACTCTTATTACAATCCATACATATACATACATCAATTGTATAAAGCATATCTGTACATTCTTTGCCCTAATCACTCTCAAAGAATTTGCTCTCCACTTAACCCCTTTGCATCAGGTCCTCTTTTTTTTTACCCTCACTCCCGCTCCCTCATGAGCCCTTGATAATCCACAGATTGTTATTTTGTCATATCTTGCCCTATCCGGAGTCTCCCTCCCCCCCTTCTCTGCTGTCTGTCTCCCAGGGAGGAGGTTACATGTGGATCCTTGTAATCTATTCCCCATTTCCAACCCACTCACCCTCCACTCTCCCACTATCGCCCCTCACACTCCTGCTCCTGAAGGTATCATCCACCATGGATTCCCTGTGCCTCCAGCTCCTATATGCACCAGTGTACAACCTCTGCCCTATCCAGTCCTGCAAGGTAGAATACGGATCATGGTAGTTGGGGGGAGGAAGCATCCAGGATCTGGGGGAAAGCTGTGTTTTTCATCGGTACTACATCGCACCCTGACTGACCCATCTCCTCTTCTAATCCCCTCTGTGAGGGGATATCCAGTGGCCAGCAAATAGGCTTTGGGTCGCCACTCTGCACTTCCTCCTTCATTCACTATTATGTATGTATGTATATATATATATTGCATAATGCCTTATACCTGGTCCCTTTGGCACCTTGAGATCGCACAGGCTGGTGTGCTTCTTCCATGTGGGCTTTTTTGCTTCTGAGCTAGATGGCCGCTTGTTCACCTTCAATCCTTTAAGGCCCCAGACACTATCTCTTTTGATAGCCGGGCACCATCAGCTTTCTTCGTTCGCCACATTTGCTTATGCACCCATTTGTCTTCGGCAATCATATCATGGAGGTGTGCAGCCAATGCTGTGATTTTTTTTTGTTCTTTGATGCCTGATAACTGATCCCTTTGGGACCTCGTGATCACACAGGCTGGTGTGCTCTTCCATGTGGGCTTTGTTGCTTCTGAGCTAGATGACCGCTTGTTTATCTTCAAGTCTTTAAGATCCCAGACACTATCTCTTTTGATAGCCGGGCACCATCAGCTATCTTCACCACATTTACTTGTTCACCAGCTTTGGCTTCAGCAGTTGTGTCGGGAGGATGAGCATTGTAGAGTGCCAATTTAATAAAAGAAAGTATTCATGCATTGAGGGAGTGCTTGAGTTAAGGCCCAAGGTCCGGCCGCCACCTTAATACTAAACCTATAAATATGGACACATAGATCTATTTATATATATATATATATATATATATATATATATATATATATATATATATATATATATATATATATATATATATATATATTGCGTGTACATGTCTTTGTCTAGACCTCTATAAATGCACTTTGACTCCTAGCTCTTTCCTCCATCTCCCTTGACTTTCCTCCTCTCCCACTACCATGCTCCGTCCCCACCTGGGTTACAGCTATACCTCTTCTTTACGTAACCTTTCCCTTGATCATTCCCTACCAGGCCTGCCACTTCCCCCTACTACCATTTTGAGTCCCATGTTGTTCCCTTGTCCCTGTGTTTGTTAACACCACTTCCTTACCCCTCGCACCTCCACCTATCCCAAGTGCCCCCGGAACTGTCGGTCCTGTTGTTTTTCCTCCAGATAGTTCATCCAGCCTTTCTTATTTAGGCAGACCTGTGGAGACACTAACATGTTGAAAAGAAGACAGAGGAAAACAAAGCAACAGTATACAACCAGACAACAAAACAACAAAAACAAACCACTGACAAAGAACAAAACAAAACACATCAAGAGAGAAGAGCTTGTAGTTAGTTCAAGGATCATTTGTTGGACCATAGGAGTGTTTTCCAATCCATTCTGTTGAGGCAACACAACCTGGCCCCAAAGTCCACTTTCAGCATTCCCTGGGGACCTTGCCACTCCATTCCCTTGCTGTCCCACTGCACTCCACCACACTTTGCCTCGGTGTGGTGGAATCAAGTTAGGTGCTATTCGCATACTGTGTCTCCAGTGCTGTACCCTGTATCACCCTTGGTCACTGAGGGGAATCATGTTTCATAGTGGGGCCAGCCATGTTGTTCTCTTTGTGGACTGGCGGCTCTGAGACTGGAACTCTTTAGGGGAGTAGAAAGCCTCATCTTCCTCCCTTGGAGTGGCTGGGGATTTCAAATTTGCCATTTCAGACATTGCGTTTAGCAGCCCAACACATAACCCCTATACCCCTCCATAGCTACAGAAAACAATAAAGAAACAAAATCCAACAACACTCATTGCCATTGGGTGCATAACAATCCTATCGAGAGAAAATACTCCGGCTTCCTGGGTTTCCAAGGCTATAACTCTTTGTAAAAATAAAATTGTGTTTTTTTCATTTAAAGTTTACATAACCGATTAGATTTTCATTTAACAGATTCTCTACTTGTTTAGTGACATTAGTTACTTTTTTCAATAAAAAGGAAAGCAGAAAATTAAAAAAAGAACAAATGAAAAACGTGTTAAGAGTAAAGACAAATGATAAGATGTTAATTTTTAACCTAATCATATCTGCAACAATACACTTTCTGTTGTACTGACGGTGAGCAGGGTTTAATCCCATCCCTGGTGAATGGTCCCAGGGGATTTAATGGAGGCTTATTCTCTGTGGAATCTCTGCCAATGCATTTTGAGTTTTTATACTCATCTAAGGCTATAACACTTTATGGGAGAAGAAAGCCTCATCTTTCTCCAAAGGAGTGACTGGTGAATTCCAACAGCTGACCTTGCAGTTAATAGCCCAACACATAACCCATTATGCCACCAGAAGAGAGATTTGTCTCTGGGTGCCTTCCAATGCAAGCACTACAATTATGCAAGGAGGATATTTTTTTCTGTACTGGAGCCAGGTCAAGTCAGAACCAGTGTGTCCATGGTTTACAGCGAAATCAGAGGAAGAAGAGAGTAGACTGTCTATAACTTCTCATAGCTCAGGGAAATGCTAGGCCTGGAAGGGGGCATGCTGGCTCAACCATATTCAGAAAATCTGCACACTATCCTCCCCGGCTCAAATAATTACCAGCACCATGTCTCTGAATATCACCTAAAAGCAAAATAGTGAAAGCACCATTTCCATTTCATAATACTTTTACTAAAAGTAAAGTTCAATTCAGTGATGTGAAGAAGCTGGAAAAATTATCTTTTCATTTCTTTCTTTTAATTTCCCTCCCTTTCCCCTTCTTCTCCACAGAAGTGAGAGGCAGAAGGAATAAAGGCAGCATGGCACCAGCTGGAGGACACCGTGGGGTCAGGGTCACCATTTAACTCATGCTTCTCCAGTTTGGCGGGGCAACTGGATGTCCTCATTTGTGAATTTGCTTATTAATCTTTTTGAGTTAACAAGGTCATGGTAATAAAGGATTGTTGGTGTTTTTGTTAGGAACCTTCTAGTCCAGTCCAACTCATAGTGACTCAATGCATCAGTGTAGAACTCTCTAGACCAATGGTTCTCAACCTGTGGGACCCTTGCACAGGGTGACTGTAACAAAATTACAGTTATGAAGCAGCAATGAGAATATTTTTATGGTTGTGGAGGTCACCACAACATGAGGAACTGTATGAAAGGGTTGTGGCATTAGGAAGTTTGAGAACCACTGCTCTAGGCTTCTCTATGCTGTAATCTTTACAAGAATGAGTTGCCTGGTTTTTCTTCCAAGAACAGAGCCACTGGTGGGTTCAAACCTTCAACCTTTTGGATAGCAGCTGAGCACTTAACCATTGTGCCTCCAGGGCTCTTTGATAAACTCTATTAGAGGGTCTTAACCATTGCAACCCCATGGATCCTTTTGGCATTTAGGAAAGGCTATGGAACACCTGCCCACTCCCCAGAATAATATTTCCAAATACCTCCAATGAAATACAGAATCACAAAGGCACAAATAGTATTGAAATGCAGTGATAAAAATAAAAGACATTGGATTTGTGGCAAATATACATGTTAATAAATACATTGAATATGATCTGATGGTGGGTCTAATAAACCAAACCCACACCATTGAGTTGATCCTGACTCACTGTGACCCTATATAAAATTCCTCAGGCTAAATCTTTACAGGAGCAGATCATCTCACCTTCCTCTCAGAGAACAACTGGTGCCTTTGAACTGCCAACCTTGAGGTTACCTGCCCAATGGCTCACCCACAGCGTCACCGTGAGTTCTAGATAGTGATGAGCATGAACTGTACTCAACGATGGCTGCAACGACTAGCATGGGGTGTGAAAGCATGTAGAATATATCTCGGTGGTAATCACATGGCTATTCTGAACACAGCTGTGGACATGCTAAACTGCCCTGCAAGCTTAGGGAAACTAACTCAACCAGGATTGTCCCTCATCCAATTTGACATTGCTCCCCAGCCTGCTGGGGCTCAGTGGCTCAGTGTTAGGGTCCCTTGTCTAGATACCAGGGCTGGCATGGAGAAAGTCATTCCTCTGCAGCCTTCTAGTGTGTGGGGGAAGATATTAGTGTTAAGACTTGGCAGGAAATTGCTGGATTTTCCTGGCAGCCACATTCTTAATAACCATTTACTTGATACTTATTATATTCTGAGGGTAAATTGGTGGATCAGTTGTAGAATTCTCCTTTTCCATGTGGGAGATCTGGGTTTGAGTCCAAGACAAGGCAACTCATGTGCATCCAACACTCATTTGTCAGGGGGATGCTTGGTTATTGCTGTGGTACTGAACTGATTTCTGTGTTGCTATGATACTGAAATGGGGGAGCTTGGTTGGGTGCGGCTATGAGACTGAACCCATTTCTGTGATGTGTCCAGACTAAGATGAGCGATGAAGAAGAGCCTGGCATTCTACTTCTGAAAACCAGTTAACGAAAACCACTGTGAATCACAATCTGATGCACAACCAAAGAGATGGTGCAGGTCCAGGGAGAATATTGCCCATGGAGTTACTGGGAGCTGGTTGTCACAGTGAGTTGGACTGGAGGCTGACTCAACAGCAGCTAATAACCATTGTGTTCCAGGGACTTGACTTGCTTTAAAAATCTAGCTCAGCCTTCTGGTACAGGGAAGGGATTAATCATGCCTACTTTAGCACTTCATGAACCCTGATCAATGTCAGGCCCTCTTTGTGTTTTGTCCCTCCTTTTCCACATTCACATCACTTCCATTCCCCTCTTCAGACAAGTACCCCCTGCTGGGTGCTTGGTGTGTGTGTGTCCTTATAGGCATACAGCCATGTGCACTAGACCATGCTGCTTGGTGAAAGGGCTTTCAGCTTCCATGAATGGTACTGCAATATACATCTCATTCAGTTTCTGACCTTTTCAACTCCTTGCAATGTCATTAAGAGTTATTGCCATGCTGCATATCAATTGCATGTGCTGCTGCGTGCCACTTGGTCATGAGCAATCATCCTCTTTCTTCTGTTTCCTTCTTCAGTTGTCTGTTGATTGGCATCCAATTCAGCTCCAACTCTTCTCTACTGCAGGCATCAGTGTGGTGACCATTCTTGTAAAAATGCCCCAAGGGCCCTATGAATTGGATAAAAAGCTTGGCCTATATACCCAGGAATTATGCGTTGGGCTGCTAACCCCAAGGTGAGCAATTCCAACCCATCAGCTATTCCATGGAGCAAAGAGAGGCTGTCTGCTGTCGTAAGAATTTAGTTTTGTAAACCTAAAGCAGCAATTCTACTGTGCCTTGTAGGGTTGCTAATGAGGAAGAATCCACTGGGGTTTTGTTTGTTTTTCTACATCCAGGAGAGAGCTTTGATGGGGGAGATATTAAGTGCTTGGCTGCTAACCCAAAGGTCAGTAGTTTGAAGCCGTCTTCCACACACTGTGGGATAAAGGCATGGCTGTCTACTTCCCAATAGAAGCCTTGAAAACATCATGGGACCATTCAGCTTTGTTTGATAGGGTCATGAGGAATGAAAGTCAACTCAGTGACTGCGCTTCTTTGGTTGTACGCCCAGGAGGGGCTCACTAGGTCCTAGGGTACATTCAATGGGCTTTCACTAAGCTCTGCCAGATTGCTGTGCAGCAAACCTGCATCATTAGCAGTTTTTCTCTGCTTTCCCCGGATTTCCAATGACACTTGGTATGTTTGTCTTTCTAATTGTTGCCCGTTTGTTGGTTTTAAAAGGTCAAGCACAATAAACTCATCTATCCCAGGCACTTTATGGCTCTGTAGCAGATTCTTAGGGTTGCCATGCCACATTCCATGACCCATCTCTGACACCAACTCACTGCCTTCCAGTCAATACCGAGTCATAGCGATCCTGTGGGGCAGTGTACATTTGCCCTCTGCGAGTTTCAAACACTACAATTCTTTATTGGAGTAGAAAACCCCATCTTTCTTCCTTTGAGCTAGTAGTTTTGAACTGCTGACCTTGAAGTTAGCAAACCAACTTGTAACCACTGCACTTCCAGGGCTCCTCCTGATATCCATCATAGCAGTGGCGAACGGCTCTATGTAAGTGCAGGCTCCTACTGAAATGGTGTCTTATCACAACTGTGCAGCACGCAGCTCTCCATGTCCTTCTGCCTCGAAGCCTTTTCAAAGGCATGGAAAGCCAAACCCAGGAAGGTAGGAGAGGTCACCTTACTAGGAGGAATGCTCAACACCACTACAGGCCAAGAAGAGCCCAGCCTCCTGTTTCTGGTAGGCAATTCTAGGACAGAACCCATGTTCCTCAGAATTCCTGGGGGAATCAAGCCCCTGTATCCTACATTAAAAGCCTCAACACCCCGTTCCCATTGTGATTGCTTCTCCCCCTAACTCAGTCTTGCGTCCGCTTTCTTATTCATACTCCCTGCCATCAGATCTCAAATAGACTACCTGCACCCAGGCCTGAGGAATAAGCTCGGCATGCAAGGGCACTCAATCCAAGACACACACATTACTCTGAATCTCCAAAACAACCCTGTGGGCTACGTGTGCAATCCCCAGTTCACAGATGAGAAATGGATTGAAAAACAGTGACACACCCAAGATCACACAGGCCAGGATTCAAGTCTGTGTCTATCAGTTATTCTTTTATTCAAGTATGCCAGAGAAGACTGGGTCTTAACACTTGAGGAATCTTCTTGGAAGAATAAGGCAAACTACAGAAAACACTAAATGAATATCGCTTTTGTTCGTTTGCCCATTTGCAAAAGACATAATACCTATAGTGCTAAGAATAGTATTCAAAGTATCTATTACTACCCACTCAAAGCTTACATACTAGTCACCAAACTCAAACAAATACAATGCTATCAAGGTGATTACAACTTATAGCAACCCCATATAGGGCTTCCAAGACTGTAAATCTTTACAGAAGCAGAGAGCTTCACTTTTCTCCCCCTGAGTGACTGGTGCATTTGAACTACTGACCTTGTGGTTAGCAGCCCATTGCTAAATGATTAGTTCCATAATCATTACGCTTACTTAACTCTACATTCTTTTAATTATTTCTCTATCAGTCCAAATTGCTTCTGGCTACATGGGAAAAAACAAACCGACTCTAGTGGTCTAATCACAAAAGTTTCATTTTTCTTATATTAATACCAAAAATACCAAACCAGTTGCCACTGAATTGATTCTGATTTACAGTTACCCCATATGATTCAGGGTAGAACTGTGCTCCATGAGGTTTTCAAGGGCTGAATTTTTAAATGTAGATTGCCAGGTTTTTCTTCCAAGGCATCTTTGGCTTAGCAGTGAATTGTGTTAACCCTTTGCACCACACAGGGGTTTGTCTTATACAATAGTAAGTCTTGAAATCGGTAGCCTAGGTCTGGCGTATTTGCTCAGGAACTCATCTTGCATATAGGAGAATGCATGCTTTTTGGTCTGCCAAACTCATGTAACCTCTGTGACTCTCCCATCTCTCAATATTCTGACTAGGGAGCATGACAGCAGAAGAGCCAAGGACAAAAATGAAATGGGTTATGCCAGACAAGTGTTTTGCCTTAAACAACAACAAAAACTTTCTTGGGAGTCCTACTCAGTGTCTTTCACCTACACATATTTGGCCCAAACTGGGTCAAATGCTCATGCATAGCTGCAAGGGAGCCTAGGAGTGAGCGATTTAAGTAGGTACATTATCACCCTAAACAAAATTGAGCTTCTATTAGTAGTAAGAATGAGAAAAATGGATACTGTTGAGGCATATAGCAGGGTTGGTTAGAATTCTATTTTGTCTCTTAATTTACATTTTGAATGAACTCAGAAAAAGTCATAAAGAGTAGAACAAAGGGATGGATGTGCATCCAACCACCTCAACTACTCATTTCTTTTCATGCTCTCCCTCTAGCTTCCCTGAATAGTTCTTGGTTACACATTGGGCTGCTAATTGCACGGTCGGTATTTTGAAATCACCGGCTGCTCTTCGGGAGAAAGATGGGACTCTACTCTGTAAAGAGGTACAGTCTCAGAACCTCACAGGTACAATTTTACCCATGTCCTGTAGGGTCGATATGAGTTAGCATTGATTCAATGGCAGTGAGCTTGGTTTGGATAAATCTGTGGAATCTTAGGATGGAATAGTTTGAATACACAGAAAAAAATTCAGTGGAATCATAACCCTCTAAATAATTACCCTCTAAAACCACAAAGATCAACTGTGTCCAGCATGGTGACAGTTTAGCATATGCCATGGGGACATTGCTCATATCCCAGTGTTGTTAATCAACAAAATCTCACGCACTGCCACTTATAGTGACCCTATGCACAATAGAATAAAAGCCTTTCTAGTCCTGTGACATCCTCACAATGGTCATATTTTAGCCTATTGTTACAGCCACTGTGTTGATCCATCTCATTCAGGGTTTACCTGTTTTTGGATGATGCTCTACCAAGTATTTTGTCCTTTTCTAGGGACTAATTTCTCCTGATACCATGTTCAAAGTATATGAAATGGAGTTTTACCATCCTCACTTCTAAAATACATTCTGGCTGTACTTCTTCCGGGAAAGACCTCTTTGTTCTGCTGGGCATTCATGGTATATTCAATATTATTTGCAACATCATATTTGAAAGGCATCATATTTTCTTCAGTCTTCCTTATTTATGGTCCATCTTTCACATGCATATGTCAAACATTACCATCAAGTCTATTGTTATTCATAGTGACCTTATAGGTTTTCCAAGGCTGTAAATCTTTACAGGGTCAAATAGCTTCCTCTTTCTTCTGTGGAGCAGCAAGTGGGTTGAACCACCAACCTTGCTGTTAGTCATTCAACCCATACCAGACACTGAAATTAAGACTCCTTTCACATGCATCTAAGGTGATTAAAAATATCAAGGCTAAAAGCAGGCATAACTTGCTAATCCCCAGAGTAAAGCATTTGCCCTTTCACATTTTAAAGAGGTCTTTTACAACAGATTTTTCCAATGAAATACATTGATTTATTGACTGCTGCTTCTGTGAGTATTGATTGTGGGTCCAAGTAAAATAGAGTTTAGCTACATTTCTCTATTTGTAATGATGTTGTGGGTTTATATTTGTCAAGTTGAGAAGACATTTGTATTCTTAGTGTTGAAGACTAATTTATACTGAAGGTGTACTATATGAGTTTTATCAGTAAGTACTTCAAGGCCTATTGACTTTCAGCCAGCAAGATTGGGTCATCTGCATAACACAGGTTGTTATTGATTCTTCCTCCAATCCAGATGCCTCAACTTCTTCATACAGCGCAGCTTCTCAGATTATTTGAATAAGTATATTGTGATAGATAGGTAGGTTTATAGTGCCAACCTGGCCAATAAAAACATGTGGGATTAATAAGTTTGCAGTTTGATTAGTTGGCAAAGAGATAAATGGCTCAGCAAGCCACACCTATCTCTCAGTTGCTCTCTGGTGACCAGACCAGTGTGTGGCTGCCTTACCTAGTTCTGCAGTTTGCTGCCTGGCTGTACTGCCATATTTACTGTTGCATGGAAGTTAGTTAAACTGAGTCCTCTGTACTGCTATGTGGACTAATTAGCTGTTATATTCCTTCGTGTTCTATCTAACTATCAAATCATAAATGTCCTGGTTTTGTTTCTCTAGAGAACCCTGTCTAACACATATGGTGAAAGGATATAACCACAACACACACTCTCCTGATTTTAAACCACGCAGTATCCCCTTGTTCTATTTCAACCACTT
The DNA here is from genome assembly GCF_050624435.1 of Tenrec ecaudatus. Lineage (NCBI taxonomy): Eukaryota > Metazoa > Chordata > Mammalia > Afrosoricida > Tenrecidae > Tenrec > Tenrec ecaudatus. Next base: position 397,203 of record NW_027457554.1, on the reverse strand, counting down.
CCTGTTGGTTCATGTACAGGTACCACAGGAGCACAATTAAATGTACGGGAATTCCCATTGTTCTCATATGTATTCATATGCTACCCAAAGTTTGTTATGATACACAGTAAAATCCTCTGCATAGTCAATAGTACATAAGTAAGCATTTTCCTTGTATCCTCTGCTTTCAGCCAAGGTCCATCTGAAATCAGCATTGATATACCTTGACTCATGCCCTCTTTTAATACAGCCTTGATTTCTGGCAGCTTCCTGTTGACATATTGCTATAACTACTTTTAAAGTTATCGTCAATACAATTGTACTTACATGTCATATTAATGTTATTTTAAATTAATTTGCAGATTTTGTTGCGTCATATTTCTTTAGAATGAACACAAATATTAACCACTTCCAGTTGGTTGCCCAGATAGCTATCTTCCAAATTTCTTGACATGGACTATCACTGCATGAGCGTGTTGAAATATTTCCATTCCTGTCCCTTCCTTGCTTTTCACTAATGCTTACATTGCAGCTTCAACTTCCTCTTGGCCTTTTGAACTAGTAGAACCTCAACTAATTCTTGGGTACAGAGACTGTATACTCCGTCCATATTCTTTGGATTCTCCCTGCAAAACTCAATAGTTTGATAAATAATCCTTGAACATTTTGATCCAAGGCTTGGATTTTTTCTTCTGTTCTTTCAATTTATGATATGCTGACTGTACTCATTCCTTTTGCTTTCCTAATTCCAGGTCTTTACACGTTACAATATAATTCTTTACTTTATCTTCTCAAGCTGGCGTTTCAAATTTCTCTGTTCAACTCTTTTATTTCATCATTTCTTCCATTTGCTTTAGCTGCTTTAGGTTCAAGAGCAAGTTTCACAGTCTCCTCTGATATCCACTGTAGTATTTTCTTTCTTTTTATTTTTTTTTTATTTTTAACAATTTATTGGGGCTGATACAATTCTTTTCACAGTTCATACATATACATACATCAATTGTATAAAGCACATCTGTACAGTCTTTGCCCTAATCATTTTTTTTCTCTTTTCTTCTTTTACATTTTATTAGGGACTCAAACAACTCTTACCACAATCCATATATATACATACATCAATTGTATAAAGCACATCCATACATTCCCTGCCCCAATCATTGTCAAGGCATTTGCTCTCCACTTAAGCCCCTTGCATCAGGTCCTCTTTTTTTTTTTCCTCCCCCTCCCTCCCCTTTCCCACCTCCCTCATATGCCCTTGGTAATTTATACCTCGTTATTTTGTCATATCTTGCCCTATCCGGGGTCTCCCTTCCCCCCTTCTCTGCTGTCCCTCTCCCAGGGAAGAGGTCACATGTGGCTCCTTGTAATCAGTTCCCCCTTTCCAACCCACTCACCCTCCACTCTCCCAGCATCGTCCCTCACGCCCTTGGTCATGAAGGTATCATCCACCCTGGATTCCCTGTACCTCCAGCCCTCATATGTACCAGTGTACAGCCTCTGTCCTATCCAGCCCTGCAAGGTAGAATTCGGATCATGATAGTTGGGGGGAGGAAGCATCCAGGATCTGGGGGAAAGCTGTGTTCTTCATCGATGCTACCTCACACCCTAATTAACCCATCTCCTCTCCTAAGCCCCTCTATGAGGGGATCTCCATTGGCCAACACTTGGGCCTTGGGTCTCCACTCTGCACTTCCCCCTTCATTTAATATAATATATATATACACATACATATATACATATACACATATATACACATACATACACACACTTATATCTTTTTTTTTTTTGTATGATGCCTTATATCTGGTCCCTTGGGCACCTCGTGATCGCACTGGCCGGTGTGCTTCTTCCATATGGGCTTATTTGCTTCTGAGCGAGATGGCCGCTTGTTCACCTTCAAGCCTTTAAGACCCTAGACACTATCTCTTTTGATAGCCGGGCACCATCAGCTTTCTTCACCACATTTGCTTGTGCACCCATTTGTCTTCAGCGATCCTATCATGGAGGTGTGCAGTCAATGATATGATTTTTTGTTCTTTGATGCCTGGTAACTGATCCCTTTGGGACCACTCGATCACACAGGCTGGTGTGTTCTTCCATGTGGACTTAGTTGCTTCTGAGCTAGATGGCCGCTTGTTTATCTTCAAGCCTTTAAGACCCCAGTCACTATCTCTTTTGATAGCCGGGCACCATCAGCTATCTTCACCACATTTACTTGTTCACCCACTTTGGCTCCAGCCGTTGTGTCGGGAGAGTGAGCATCATAGAGTTCCAATTTAATAAAAGAAGGTATTCATGCATAGAGGGAGTGTTTGAGTAGGGGCCCAAGGTCCTTCCGCCACCTTAATACTTGACCTATAAATATAGACACAAAAATCTATTTCCCCAACCTCCTATATATATTTGCATGTACATGTTTTTGTCTAGACCTCCATGAATGTCCTTTGACTCCTAGCTCTTTCCTCCATCTCCCTTGACCTTCCTCCTGCCCTACTACCATACTTCATCGCCACCTGGGCTAGAGTATACCTCTTCTCTAAGCAACCTTACCCTTGATCATTTCCCACCAGGCCTGCCACTCCCCCTTCTCTACCATTTGGGGTCCCATGTTTTTCCCTTGTCCCTGGGTTTGATAACACCACTTACTTACCCCCCCTACCCCCCCACCTCAAGTCCCCCCGGAACTGTCGGTCCCGTTGTTTTTCATCCAGATAGTTCATCCAGCCTGTCCTATTCAGACAGACCTGTGGAGTCACTAACATGCACGAAAACTAGACAGAGGAACACAAAGCAACAGTATACAACCAGACAACAAAACAACCAAAACAAACCACTGAAAAAGCACAGAACAAAACAGTTCACAAGAGAAAAGCTTGTAGTTAGTTCAGGGATCTTTGCTGGCCCTTAGGAGCGTTTTCCTGTCCAGTCTGTTGGGGCACCACGCCCTGGCCCCAAAGTCCACTTTCAGCATTCCCTGGGGACCTTGCCACTCCATTCCCTTGCTGTTCCGCTGCACTCCCCCAGTGATTTGCCTCGGTGTGGTGGGATCAGGTCAGGTGCAATTCCCACACTGTGTCTCCGGTGCTGTCCCCTGTATCGCCCTTAGTCACTGAGGGGCATCATGTCTCATAGTAGGGCCAGCCATGTTGTTCTCTCTGTGGACTGGCTGCTCTACTCAGGAACATCATCATCACGGCCTGGTGGGCCAGGCTGTGCTCCACTCTCTCCTCCTGCCCCTTCATCTGCTCCCGTGTGCTCTGATCAAATATGTCCATCTCCCATAGCTGCAGAGTCAATGTCGTCCTTTGGAACAAATTCTTTTCGGGGGAGGGGCAGGAATCCACTTAATTTATGGTGCTGGGGCCAGCCTCCCAGACCTCTCCACCGGTTCCCTCCTCCACGCCGGGATATTGCATTCACACCTTGCGACACTGGGTTGAAGTCTGGTCCCTCTTTCCCTGTGGAGATATAAACCATACCCTCCCCTTGGGTGGATTAATGCCCCATTTCTGTCATGCTGATTGTACTTACCTCAGGGGACTCATGTTGTACCTGTCCCATTGGGTCTGGCTTACCTCGCTTAACATAATTCCTTCCAGCTCTTCCCATAAAATAACGTGTTTCATGTGCTCATCGGTGCTTTTTAGTGCTGCATAATACTCCATTGTGTGTATGTGCCAAAGTTTGCTAATCCACTCGTCTATCGATGGAAACTTAGGCTGTTTCCAAGTCTGTGCTATTGTGAATTGTGCCGCAATAAACATTGGAGCGCATATGACTGGTCGTGTTTTATTTGCTGCTTCAACCGGGTATATGCCGAGTAGAGGGATGGCTGGGTCGTAAGGTAGATCAATTTCCATTTTCTTTAGGTATTGCCAGATTGCTTTCCACAGTGTCTGTACAAATCTGCACGACCACCAGCAGTGGAGGAGGGTTCCTATTTCACCACAGCCCCTCCAACACTTGTTGCTCTCTGATTTACTGATCTGGGCTAGCCTCAGGGGTGTTAGGTGGTATCTCATGGTTGTTTTGATTTGCATTTCTCTTATGGCAAGGGACTTCGAGCACTATCTCATATATTTATTGGCCATATTGATCTCCTCTCTAGTGAAAGTTCTTCTCATTGCTTTTGCCCACTTCCTTAGGGGGTTAACTGTTTTCCTCTTTTTGCAGGTCATGATGGTGTTGTAGATTTTAGTAATGAGCCCTTTGTCTGACGTGTCATTACTAAAAATCTTCTCCCAGTCTGTGGGTTGCCTTGTCACCCTCTTGGCAAAGTCTTTCGAGGTGCACAGGTGTTTTATTCTTATTAGATCCCATTTGTCGATTTCCAGATCACCTGTGTGTGTCCCCTTCCCTGTTGCAGGGAGCCTATATGCTCCCTGGGCCAGTGCTCTGAGATTAGTCCCGATTCCCTCCTTAATGGTCCTGATGGTTTGGGGTTTGACTTCTAGATCTGTGATCCACCTTGAGTGTATTCTTGTGCATGGGGTGAGGTAGACGTCTTGTTTCATCTTTCTACATGTGGATATCCATTGTTTCCAGCACCACTTATTAAAGAGTGCATCTGCTTCCCACTTGACGTTTTGGGGACCCTTGTCAAAGATCAGTTGTCTATATGCTGATGGTTTTACTCCTGGGCTTTCTATTCTTTTCCACTGGTCTGAGTGTCTATCATTGTGCCAGTACCATGCTGTTTTGACCACTGTAGCTGTGTAGTAGGCATTAAAATCAGGTAGGGCGAGTCCTCCAATTGTGTCCTTCTTCTTGAGGAGTTCTCTGCTAATTCTGGGTTTCTTCCCTCTCCATATGAAGTTGGTGGTCAGTTTTTCCAATTCTTTGAAGAAGGTTGATGGTAATTGGATTGGTATAGCATTGAACTTGTAGAGTGCTTTAGGAAGAACTGTCATCTTTACTATGTTCAGCCTACCAAACCATGAGCAGGGGAGCTTCATCCATTTGTGAAGGTCACTTTTGGTTTCCTGTAATAGGGTTTTATAATTATGCTTATAAAGGTCTTTAGTATTTTTTGTTAAGTATATTCCTAGGTATTTCAGTTTGTTCTTGGCTACTGTGAAGGGTACTTCCCTCTTAATCGCCTCTTCCATGGCCCTGTCCGATGTGTATAGAAACCCTACCGACTTCTGTTTATTGATCTTGTATCCTGCTACTCTTCCGTATTCCTCTATTGCTGTAAGTATTCCAACTGTGGAGTTTTGGGGGTCTTCAATGTATAGGATCATGTCATCTGCAAATAACGATAGTTTCACCTCCTCCTCTCCCAACTGGATCCCTTTGATGTCCTTCCGCTGTCTTATGTTGTTAGCCAGAACCTCCAAAACGATATTGAATAGAAGAGGGGACAGGGGGCATCCTTGTCTTGTACCCTTTTTCAGTGGTATTGTTCTTGTCTTTTCTCCATTGACTATGATGTTGGCTGTTGGTCTTTCATAGATAGCTTGTATGAGCTTGAGGAACTTACCTTCCAATCCTATCTTCATGAGTGTTTTGATTAGGAATGGATGCTGGATGTTGTCAAATGCTTTTTCTGCATCTATGGATATTATCATATGTTTTTTATCCTTTTTCTTCTCGATGTGGTGTATGATATTGATGGATTTTCGGATGTTAAACCATCCCTGCATCGCTGGGATGAATCCTACTTGGTCGTGGTGAATGATATGTTTGATGTTCCTTTGTATTTTATTGGCCAATATTTTGTTAAGGATTTTTGCATCTATGTTCATTAGAGATATTGGTCTATAATTCTCTACACCTGTGGGGTCTTTTCCCTGTTTGGGTATCAAAGTAATGCTGGCTTCTTAAAATGAGTTTGGGAGCTTGCCGTTCTTTTCTATGTTATGGAATACTTTGTGGAGGATCGGTGTCAGCTCTTCCCTGAATGTTTGGTAAAATTCTGCTGTGTAGCCACCTGGCCCTGGGGCCTTTTTCCTTGGTAGGTTTTTGATGACACTCTCTATTTCTTCCTTCGCTATGGGTTTGTTGAGGTTCTTGATCTCTGTCTCAGATAATCTAGGGAGAGATTGTTTTTCTAAATATTTATCCATGTCTTCCAGGTTTCTGAATTCATTAGAATACAAACCTTCATAGTACTTTGTGATTATCCTTTTTATCTCATTGGGGTCTGTTGTTATTGCCCCCGATTCATCCCTCATCCTGGCTATTGATGATTGTTCCTTTCTATCTTTGGTAAGCTTTGCCAGGGGAGTGTCAATTTTATTAATTCGTTCATAAACCAGCTTCTAGTTGCGTTAATCCTTTGCATTGTTCTTTTGTCTTCCCACTGGTTTAACTCCGCCCTGATTTTTATTATTTCTTTTCTCTTGCTATTGGAGGGGTAGTTCTGTTGACTCTGTTCTAGTTGTTGGAGGTTTTGTGTTAACATATCTGTCATACGCCTTTCTTCTTTTTTCATGTATGCATTCAGTGATATCAAGCTACCTCTGATAACTGTCTTTGTAGTGTCCCATAAGTTTTGATATGTTGTATGCTCGTTCTCATTAGTTTCTAGAAATTTCCTGATATCCTCTCTGATCTGGACCTTAACCCATTCATGTCGCAGGAGATCGTTGTTTATTCTCCAATTGGTGGCCCTTGCTTTTCTGGGTGCCCTCCTATTAATCTCCAGCTTTATGGCATGGTGGTCTGAGAAAGACGTCTGGATAATATCTATGTGTTTGAATTTACTCAGGCTGGCCTTGTGCCCCAGCATGTGATCTATTCTTGAGAAAGTTCCGTGTGGATTGGAGAAGAATGTGAAACCTTTTGCTTTTGGATGAAAGGCTCTATAGATGTCTATCAGGCCCTGTTGCCTAATTACATTGTTTAGCTCTCTGGCCTCTTTGCTGAGCTTCTTTCCTTGTGACCTGTCTTTCTCTGATAGTGGAGTGTTGAAGTCCCCCACTATTATTGTTGTTTCCGTGATTTCTTCTGTCATTTTTTTAATAGTTTGTTTGACGAAATTTGCCGCACCATTATTAGGTGCGTAAATATTCAGTATGCTTATTGCTTCTTGGTTTACTGAGCCTTTGAGCATTATGTAATGTCCCGCTGTGTCTCTTTTTATGTATGGATCTTGAGATCCATTTTGTCGGAGATTAAGATAGCCACTCCTGCCTTCTTGGAGTTACCATTTGCTTGGTAAACTTTCTGCCAGCCCTTTATTCTCAGCATATGCTTGTCTGCTTGCTTAAGGTGTGTCTCTTGCAGGCAGCAGATTGATGGGTTATGTTTTCTAATCCAATCCTCCAGCCTCTTTCTTTTAACATATGAATTGAGCCCATTTGTATTCAAAGTGATTATTACAATCTCTGCTTCATGGTTGCCATATTCTGTTTTGTGTTTTGGGTCTTTGCCTATCTTCCTTCATATCAGTGTACTGCGTTTGAGTGGAGGGTTTCTATCCTGTCCTCTTTTCCATCTGAGACCGTGTTGTCCTGGTACGTGTTGCTGGCATGTTGGCTTCTAGATGGAGATGGGCTATATGGTGGTCTCCTGGTGGTTCTAGTTGGAGCTTGATCTTCTGGCCATAGTGAGTCAGCCAGTATGTTCTGCAGGGTCGGGTGACTTGCAGTATATTTTTTGAGTTCTTCCTTGTCCTGGAAGACCCTTATCTTACCCTCTATCTTAATGGATAACTTGGCAGGGTATAGGATTCTGGGGGAGGCGTTTTTATCTTTCAGTTTTTGGAAGATGTTGCTCCATTCTCTCCTCCTCTTCATGGTTTCTGGTGATAAGTCTGAGCATACTCTTACCTGCGCTCCTTTGTATGTGACTGTCTTCCTTTCTCTTGATGCTCGTAGAATTTTCTCTTTTTCCTCTAAGTTGGATAATTTTACAATTATATGCCTTGGCGTGTTCTTCTTGGTGTTTAGCTTAGCCGGCGTCCTCTCTGCTTCCTGTATGAGAGTCGGATTCTCCTTTGTTAGGTTGGGGAAATTTTCTTCCAGGAATTCCTTTGCTATCTTGGCGGTCGATTTGTGTGTTATGTTGTGTTCCGGTAGACCGATTATTCGAATATTATTCCTCTTCATAGCATCTGTCATTGATCTCAGGCTGTCTTCTGTTTCTTTAATTTTCCTATCTGATTGTTTTTCTCGCTTGCTTCGTTTGGTTTGAGCGTCCTCGAGTTCACTGATACGGTTCTCAGCCTCCTCAAGCCTAGATATAGCTTCTGTGACCTTTTGTGTGGCCTCTGCTACCTCCTCTGTTAGTTTCTGCAGTTCCTTTTGGTGGATCGTATTCATACCCTCTATTGTGGACTTCATCCCCTCTATTGTGCATTTCATCCCTTCTATCGTTGCACCCTTATTTTGGTTTGCTTCTCTTAGCTCCTGTATTACTGCAAGCAGAGTTCTGAATATTTCCTTTTGTGGCTGATCTATATCTGTTTCTTCTATGAGTGACGTTAGGTCTGTTAAAGTGCCTCGTTTCTCTGATCTTTTTGTTGGGAGTGATGTGGTCTGTTGATTTTTCCTTGATCCTTTAATAGGCCCCATGCTTCTGGGAGATAGGAGTAACTTTATTGTGTGGAGTCTCAGGCCACTGTGCCGTCTCCTGGGGTGGCTGGGGCGGGCTGCGGCAGGCTTAGGGCTGGCACTGGGGACCCAACAGGGCCCCAGGTGGTGAGAGCTGGCTGGAGCTCACTGAAGGCTCCTCAGGGACTGCAAAGCCGAGACCCAGGCTCCACTGCAGGTGGAATGTTTGATCTGCCCGGGCTGTGAGCGTGTGCGGGGAGGCCCCTTGGATAGCTGCGCAGGCAGCTGCGGGACACTGCAGGGAACAATGGTTTTTACTCTCCGCCCTTTTGGCGCGAAACCGCAGGGGGTAATGGCGCCGGCAAAGGTGGCTTGGCGCGAAACCGCAGGGGACAATGGCGCCCTTCCTCTGCTCAGGCTCAGAGTCGTGGCCGCCGGGATCCCCGCAGCACCCTGGGGAGGGCACCCACTCTTGTGCCTTGCGCAGGGAGGGGCCCTTGGTGGGCAGACTCAGCAGCGAGGGGCGCGGCGCTCCGCGGAAGCTCAGGGCCCGGGACAGGCGCGGGTTGGGCTATGGCTACTGTTGGCGGGAAGTGCTCAGCGCAGGGTCCCTGCCAGGAGTGGAGCTGGCGCTAGGCTGCCAGGGGCTGGCGGGGGCGGGCGGTGGTGGGAGGCCAGCGCACGGAGGGCAGGTGGAGAGGTCCGCGGCAGCGGTGCAGGTGGATGGTCCCCCGAGGGGGTCGCCAGACAACCCGCGGGTCCACTCCCCTGAGCTTGGATGAATGGAGGGAGGGACGTGGGCCCGAGGGCAGATCGCTGCCCTGCGGGGAGAGGGGAACTGCAGGAGAGGAAAACTTCTCTCCCAGTGGGGATCCGCGAGTGGGGAGTGGGGAATGGGCCGCTGGAGTAGGCAGGGCAGGCAAGCGGCTCTGGGCTGGTGTCCGGTTTGGGGATGGAGCCTAAGCCGGTTGCCAGTGAGCTCACGGGAGCTTAGTGGCCAGAGATGTCCCACTAGTCCGATCCTCTTTCACCTAGACCCCTGCTCAGGACAAATACGTGGGGTAGGACTGGGGTGCTGTCCCAGGGGGATATTTCACTCACCAGACTCTTACTATTCAGCTACCTGGTCGCCAATCCCGCTTTGTTTGGAGGAGCTCTCAGAGTATGCGGGTGTCCCTGTCGGCCATCTTCCCCAGCCTCAGTATTTTCTTTCTTTACTGTATTATAATGATCTTTTTGAGGAGCCCCCAATAAAATGATTTATGATAAATAAATAAATAAATAGCCACAGATGACATGACAAAAAAAAAAAAGATTGATGACCTTGATGCTATTTCACAAGTCTTCTGGTAGCTGATCATTAATGTTCAATATGTCCAAACCATTCTTGAGATAGGCTCTAAATTCAGGTGAGATATTGTGATAGTAAGGTTTGGTGTCAATATAGCTTGACCAGGATCTTCAGAAGGTGCAGGTCACAGTCTCCTTGGGGGTGTGACCTATTTCATAGCTATAAGTAGACTGTGGAGTATGGGCTCACTCTTTTTCTTCCTGATGAAAAGACCCTGGACCCTACGTCTGGCTTCTTGGGATGGCAATCACCATGAAACATGCTGACCCTAAGAGCTGTCTGTGGCCTGCCGACTGCCTGTTGACTTTGCATTCTCCAAACTCTGCCTCCACCAACCTGTGGTTTTCCTGGTTCTTGGACTATTCCTCCAACAGCTTCATGAGTCTGGAAGGGCCTCTAGTTTGCATCTGATTTATGGGCTGGAGTTGGACTGGGGTTTCTTGTTGTGTGGACTTCTTAATGTAAAATTCTTTATTGATATGAATTTCCTTCTTCTACATGTATCAGTATCACTGGTTTGTTTCTCTAGAAACCCCAGCCGACTACAGATATAATATAGGCTGTATTTGGGCTCTTTTGCGTTCTTATTTTAATTTTCTTCAGGTTTGACTTGAACTTGCATATTAGTAATTGATAGTCTGTTACATATTTGGCCCCTGGTCTTATTTTGTCTCAATGATATTGAGCTTCTCTATCATGTCTTCCCACAGATTTAATCAATTCCATTCCTGTGTATTCCACATGTATATATGCCGCTCCTGTTGTTGAATAAAGGTGTTTCCAATGAGGAAGTTATTGCTCTTGCAGAATTCTTTCATGCAGTCTTCAGGTTCTTTTCGATCCCCAAAGCCATAGTTTCTAATTACTCTTCCTTCCTTTTTGTTTCCATGTGTGCATTCCAATTGTCAACAATTATTAATGCATTTTCAGTACATGTGTGATCAATTTCAGACTAAAGAAGTTGGTACAATTCTTCAGTGGCTTTAGTGGTTTGTGAGAAAATTTGAATAATGGTTCTATTAACCGGCCTTCCTTGTGTATGAAGATAGATATTATTCTGTCACAGGCAGCATTGCACTTCAAGATAGATCTAGAAATGCTCTTTTTGAGGATGAAAGAGACATTCTTTTGAATTTGCCATTGTCAGCGTAGTCATTCTTATCATTTTAAGATTCAAAGGGACTATTTCAACTCACCAATGCCTAGGATATTGATCTTTATAGGTCAGATTCCGTTTTTTATGATTTCCAATTTTCCTAGATTCTTATTTTGCATGTTTCATGTTCTGATTATTAATGAATGGTTTCAATGATTTTTCTCATTTTGAATTATAATCCATCAGCAAATGAAGGTGCCAGAAGCTTTAGTACACTTTGTTGCTAGATGCCTTCAAGTCAGTTCTGTCTCATAATAATGCCTACACAACAGAATGAAACATTGCCTGGTCCTGCCCCATACTCAAAATTTTTGTTATGTTTGAGCCCATTGTTGTAGGAATTGTCTCGATCCATTTGATCGGGTGTCTTCCTCTTTTGGCAATCCCTCCACTGTAATGTGTATGATGTCCTCCAGGGACTGGTCTGTCCTGATAACATCTGCAAAGTACATGAGATGAAGTCTCGCCATCCTATCTGCCAAGGAACATTTAGCTGCACTTCTTCTCAGACAGATTTGTTTGTTCTTCTCTCCACCCATCGTACTTTCAGTATTTTTTTGTCAGTACCTTAATTCAAATGCACCAGTTCTCCTTCAGTCGTTCTCATTCAATGTTCAAATTTCACATGCATAAGATGTGGCGGAAAATACCATGCCTTGGGCCAGGCGCAACTTAATCCTAAGTGAAATTCTTGATCTTCAGTACTTTAAAGTGGTTATGTGCAGTAGATTTGCCTAATGCAATATGTTATTTGGTTTCTTGATTGTTGTTTCCATGAGCATTAGTTGTGAATCTAAGCAAGACGAAATCCTTGATAACTTCAATATTTTCTCCATTTATTATGATGTTATCTACAGCTCCTGTTGTGAGGTTTTGAGTTATCATTAAGGTGGACTCTACTTTGAGGAAGCTCTCTTTCTCGGTGATATTTTGATTGTTTTGCAATCTGAGGGGCTCATTTTCTGGCATTATATCAGACAATATTTTACTGCTATGCAGAAAGTTTTCAATGATGAATCCCTCAGAAGTGGACTGATTGTTTTGTCGTCCTGTCAGTTCTTAGTCTAGAAGCTGTGTTGAAATCTGTTCACCGTGGGTGATCCTGCCTGGTATTTGAAGTACTAGTGGACTAACTCCCAGCATCACAGCAAAGCACAAGCTACCACAGTGCAGCAAATTGACAGATGGGGCGGGGGAGGGGAGTTGTCATTGTTAGACACTGTTAATTTGGCTCTAACTCATAGAACCCACAGCCTGTTTCCTCACAGTTAATGTTGGAGACCATTTTTGCAGCCAGTATGCCAATTCATCCCATTGAGGACCTTCTTCTTTTTTTCAACACTCCACTTTACCAAGTATGATATCCTTCTCTAGGGACTATACTCAGCTGTTAACATGTCCAAAGTATGTGATATGAAGTCTTGCCATTCTCACGTCTAGGAAGCAGTCTGGCTCTACTTCCACCAAGAAAGATTTGTTCCTTCTTCTGAAAGTCCATAGAATATTCAATGTTATTCACCAGCATCATAATTCAAAGACATCAACTTTTGTTTTATCTTTCATAATTATTGTCCATTTTCAAGTACATATGAGGTGATTGAAAATGCCATAGTATGATAGTTATATAATTTATGTCAGTTTGAAGATATGTAAAAGTGTAAGGTTGGTATCCAATCTGTCAATCACACCAAGCCTGGTGGTGCCTCTTTGTAGCCATGGCCTTCTCATAAGGAGGGCCCTGGGAACCTCCCCTTCTTTTTGTATTCACCTGACTGCTTCCTGCCCACGTTGAGAGCTGCCAGAGTCTTGCCATGCTTCCATCGACCTTGGGTCCACACAACATTGCCATCACTGCCCTTTGACATCCCTGCATTCTGCATCATTGCATGTAACTGCGTAAGTTGGAAAGGAACTTATGGGCTAGTGTTGGACTTATGGACTTGAGTTGGACTGGCCTGGGATATTTCCTTGAAATAGAAATACTACAGTGACTTCTTGATAGAAAACTATTTATTGCACATATATGAGTGTCACTTGATTTGCGTCTCTAGTCAGCCTGGCTTACATACAGTTCACTGCCATCAAGTTGATTCCAACCCTTAGCAACTCTATAGGACAGGGGAGAGATATCCCTGTGGGTTTCCAGTACTGGAACTTTGTATGGGAGCAGAACTGTTGATCTTGTGTTGAGCAACCCAACTGGGTTGGTTCTGACGCATTATGTTTGTAACCACTATACCACTAGGGCTCAGCTGTGCCTTATTCCTCAAAGTGACATCTTTTAACACTGGAAATTGGTCTTCAGCAAGATCTACCAGTGTACTCGGTCATATGACTTATTTTCTTTTTACACTGTTTTGATTGTCATGTGAGGGAAAATCTACAGAGTAAATTGATTTTCCTTACAATTCGTGCAATGTTTTATGATATTGATTGCAATACCTACAATGCAATACTACTTTTCCTATTCCCTCCCTTTGTTTGCCGTTTCCATTGGTCTTTCATTCCCATTATTCCTGCCTTCTGTGTAACTCCCTGACAAATGCTGGGCTCTGAATTGTACATCGTTGACAGTATAGGTCTCCTATTTGGGGGCTGAAAGTTGAACCATGGAGGTGAGGTCAGGTGTCAAATGGGAATTCCACTAGTGCCAATCATATCCTAAGGTTAGTCTTCTTATTTTGAGTTCTACATTTTCCCCAGTTGATCCAGGGCCTACTACTGTGAGTACTTTCAGAGGAATCTGCAGTGAGAACCCTATGCTATCTTGGTCTTCTGGACTCAACGCTGTGGAGCCTGGGCTTCATGTGGTCAGTGAATCACTTTCAAGTTCTTTTGATGCTATCTGGGTAATTCTGTATTTTGAATTTCTCTTCAATTTTTTCAGCTAGTGAAATGCACTTGCTTTTCATTTTTTGCTGTCCTAATTCCAGGTCTTTGCACCTTTTAATATAATTCTTTATTCCATCTTTTTGAATTCCCCTTTGAAATTTTATGTTCAGCTTCTTTATTCAGCGTCTTTACTTCATCAAATATTTCTATATTTCTCTCTCTATCTTTTTCGTACTTCATCATTTCTTTCATTGGCTTCAGCTACTCCACATTCAAGGTGACATCCATTTTGTCTTTTCTTTAGTTTCGATCTTTTTAATTATCTTTGAATTTCTTTATTTATGATGTTCTTGATATTATTGCAGAACTCGTATCATCTCAGGTGATTTGTGTTCAATGTGTCAACTTTCTTCTTGAAGTATCCTCTAATTTAGATGAGCTATACTCAAATTCATACTTTGACTCTTGGGGACTTGTTTTAATTTTATTTGAATTCGAGTTGAATTTGCCAATGATGGTTTGTTCCACAGTTGGTCTCCAGTCTCGTGACTGATGATATTAAACTTCTTTATACCGTAAATACTTGAGTATAAGCCGAGTTTTTTTTCAGCACATTTTTTATGCTGAAAAAGCACTCCAGCTTTGGGGGGTAAAATTAGTTGCCTTGGGTTATACTCGAGTATATATAGTAGTTTATTTCAACAGATGTAGTTGATTTAATTCCTGTGTATTTCTATCCAATATACATGATCCATGTCTATGGTTACTGTTTACATCACTGAAAAAGAAATGTTCAATCAATAAGCCATCCTTATTGGAAAATTCTATCATGAGATCTCCCATGTGGCTTCCATCCCCATGGCCATATTTTCTAACTAGTGATCCTCATCCTTAGTTTCCAATTTTTGCATTCAAGTCATCAGTAATCTTGATTGCATGTTTCATCAATTTCAGACTGAAAAGTTTGGTAAAAATCCTCAATGGCTTTATTGTTAGCATTAGTGTTTGGTGTGTAAATTTGAAAAATAACTTTATTAATTATTCATCCTTGTAGGTGTAATATATCCTACACCTAACAATGGTGAACATTGGAATCGATGTTGAAACATTCTCTTTTTTAACATGAAAGTCTTCCATTCCTTTCAAATTTTTTACTCTGGTATGTAAACCATATTATTATGACATTCAAAATGGCCAATACCAGTCTATTTCAGTTCAATAACACCTAGAGTGTTTGATCTTTATGTGTTCCATTTTTTCATGGCTTCCAATTTTTCTAGATCCATATTTCATGCATCCCATCTTCTTGTTAGTGGTTATTGCAGTACTGCTGTTTCTTCTCTTTTTGAGTCATTGCCACATCAACAAATATAGGTCCTGAAAACTTTACATCATTAAGGTCAACTCTACTTTCAGGAGACAGCTCTTCCCAAATTATATTTTGAGTGTCTTCCAACTTGAGGTATTCATCATCCTGCACTATATGAAACAATATTCCACTGCTATCAATGTGCTCCACAAACACCACTATTTTTTCAGATGTAGATTGGCAGGTTATTCTTTCTAGTCTATTTAGCTTGTAAGCTTTTCTGAAACTTTTCCACCACGGTTAACTATGCTTGTGTTTGAAATACCAGTGTTATATCTCAAAAGTTATGATAGTGCAAGAACCTGACATGTCTGACAACTTGGCATGCTCGCCTAATTCGGAATGGCCATCACATCTCTCTTCTTGCTTTCTCTAGTTTCTGTAGACCACTGTACCTGAGCATGCATGGCTCAGGTGGTTTTGGAGTTAATTCTTGATTCCTGGAGTAACCCTTAACCAATGACCCATAGGAGTTGTTGGACAAATAGCCACACTCCCTCACATTCTGGGCAGAATAACTAGTGGATTTTCTACAGTGTCTCCAGTAAGATTAACCTCCAGTTGCTCATATTTTTATATTGTTTGATAATGTAGTTTTCATTGGCTGCCTTCTTTCCCTTTTCTATTTCCCATTTCCTTATTGATATCTCCCCCCAAAATGGCTTAATTAAAACCTTTGACTCAGGATCTATTCCTATGGGGAACCCAAACTCAATCACACAAGACATTTGTCAAATCATGGACTTAGTGGTTATATCTATTATATGTGTAGGTCATGGAAGAGGAGAATTCATACCATCACTTTGAATAGTCATTCGGAGAGCCAACTGGGCCCCCAGCATAGATCCTGGACATAAAAACTCACTGTTTCCTGTATCATAACACTTCCTTTTAGACTTCTGTCATTAAAAAACTCAAGAAATAGCTCGCTGTCTCACTTCAAATTTTGTAGTGTGCAAATATGGCTATGTTTTCATTGTGTGTTTAGCCTGGACAAATCAGTTTTGACCAGGAAGGTGAAGTCATGTGGAAAAACAAACCAAAAACACTAGCAGCTGTGTTTTGTGGAAGAAAACCCTGTGGATGAAGTGCAATTTTTAGGGAACAGAGACCAGCAAGATAAACCAATAAGTGTCCACTGTTCTGATGTTATAGAGAACCCTGGTGAGGCTGTAATTAAGCACTTAAGGGCTAATCAATCAGCAGTTCAAACCCACCATCTTCCCCAAGGAAGAGTTACGATGTGGCAGTCTGACCCCCTTAAGATTTACATTTATTTCCACTACCAACTGATCTGAGAGGGATAGCATTAGGGAATCCTGGATAGCATTCTAAAGGAGCTCTAATGGCAGAGTAGACTCCTCATTGAGCTCCTAACCACAAAGTAAGTGGTTCTACACTATCAGTTTCTCCATGTGAGAAATATGAGTTTGTCTGCTCTGGTAAAGATTTAAGCCTTGGAAAATCAAAGGGTGAAGTTCTATGCTATCTTGTAGGGCCTCTATGAGTCAGCTTCAACACAATGATAATGAGTTTGCTTTGGAATTTTGGGATAGAATAGGAGAAATATGTGCAGCAAAGTTTAAACTCATTTTAAATGTTCAGGGGTATTGCTCAGAGAGAGATTCTTGGAACCCACAAGACTGTTGTCCATAGGCACCTTCAGTTCTGGAACTGAACTCACTCCCTTGGCTCAATCTTCAGACAAAATAATAGGTAGATGTATAAGGTAAAAAGTAACACTAATCAATTATTTGAATCAAAAGGATATAATTTATTCAAAGATAAAGTTCAGAAGGGTCAGTAAAGAAGGGGGAATGGAAACAGGAAATACAAGGAGGAAGTGTGATAAGTGATATTACATTGAGCAGATTGCAGTCAATATCATGAAGCAAAATATGTGTGAACTGTCAAATGGAAAACGGACGTATTCTGTAAACCTTCACCCAACTCACAATAAAGAGATTTTTTTTTTCAGCCTTGGAAACCTATGAGGCAATACTATTCTGTCCTATAGGGTACTCATGAGTTGACATCAACTCAGTGGCAATGGGATATTGATGCTGATGCTTTCTTCCGATTCTAAAAAATAGGGTTATTAGCAATTATTGTGGAAATAGCATGAATGAGAGTATGTAAATGGGGTTGGTTACAGATAAATTCTTGTAAATGTTAAAGGATATGTGATTGAGGATGGACTTACGCAAAAAGATAAAATTATTGCAAGATTTTGTTCAAGGGATAAAATAAAAATAGGCTTCCTGTGGGTAAGACTTAAGCCTATAGATATGGAATTTAAGGAACTGGTATTCCATGATGGTCACCTTCCCGACACAATCACTCAAGACAAAAGGTGAGTGTATAAACAAATGAGGTGAAGAAAGCTTATAGAGCCTAGCTATCAAAAGATAAAGAGTCTAGGGTTTTAAAGACTAGAAGGTTAACAAGTGGCCACCTAACTCAGAACCAATAAAGTGCACATGAAAGAAGCACACCAGCCTGTGTGATCACAAGATGTATAAGGGATCAGGTATCAGGCATGAAAGAACAAAAAAATCATATCATTGTGAATGATGGGGGGTACAGTTAGCGATCCAAAATCTATCTGTAGGCAACTGGACAACCCCTTACAGAAGGGTCGCTGGGAGGAGATGAGCCATTCAGGATGCAGTGTAGCAACGATGAAACATATAACTTTCCTCTCGTTCCTAAATTCTACCACGCTCACTATCTTGATCCCAATTCTACCTTACAAACCTGGCTATACCAGAGAATATACACTGGTCCATATAGGAACTGGAAACACAGGGAAACCAGGACAGATGACCCCTTCAGGACCAGTGCTGAGAGTAGCAATAACAGGAGGGTGGAGGAAAGGTGGGGTAGAAAGAGGGATCTGATTACAAGGATCTACATATAACCTCCTCTATGAGGGAGCGACAACAAAAAGTGGGTGAAGGTAGATGTCGGACATTGTAAGATAGGACAGAATAATAATTTATAAATTATCAAGGGTCCTTGAGGGCGGGGGAGGGGGAAGGAGTGGAAATGAGGAGCTACTACCAAGGGCTCAAGTAGAAAGCAAATGTTTTGAGAATGATGATGGCAACAAATGTACACAGTGGATGTATGTATAGATTGTGATAAGAGTTGTAGGGGCCCCCAAAAAATGATTCTTTTTAAAAACCTCAAAGAGCAAAACACACTATGGTTTATTGTACATCAATGGTACTTCAATAAAATTACATAAAAGAGGGGAAAAAGAAATGGAATTTAAGGTAAAGAAAGTATTCCCTTTGAAGACCATATTGCAAATATATATTTAGGCAGGCAATTAGATAAAGACATTTTAAGTCTGGGCTTCTATACCTGCCATCTGTCTGTTATGAAAAGTATAATTAGCAACTAGAATTTCTCATACAAAATCAACTCAATATGGTCTTTCTGGTCTGACCTCCGTGGTGTTCTACTCTGCTTTGATGGAGCTCATCATATCATGACTCTATAACAAGATTGAGGAGTTATTTGCATTCTTATGTGGAAGGTAAATCTGTTTGGCCATTCTGTTAGACTAGTTCATTTTCTTTCCTACCATCCCATCTGCCATTTTAATTCAAAACAAGGAGAAAAGCATGTATGTGCCTTTTGAGGAAGGAGAAGATTTTGGTGTGGAAGAAATTCTCTTCTAGGCTGCAAGGTAAGTATTTACCCCCTCTAGCCCTGTTGGAGGAGGGGAAAAGGAAGAGAGACAAGGCAAAGAGAACAACATAGTTAGTTTCATGCCTCCTTACTTGACCTGGGGATTGAGGGGAGTATCAGTGACTATGGACCTGTTGTGCTCCCCATTTGGAAGCATGAAGAATAAAGGCTGCCAGGCAGAGCAGCCCTATGGGAAGTCCCTGAAGACAAACATTTAGAGAGTGCCATCATGTCTACTGTGATCCATGGAGACCTTATATGAAATGGAATGGAGTGCTGTCTGATCTTGCACCATTGTCACACATTCCTGAATGTTGAAGTCCATTGTTGCAGTGATTAGGTCAATCTGCCTCAATAAGGATCTTCCATGTCCCTCTATTTCATCAAACATGATGTCTTCCTCTAGCAATTGTCCACTCATAGTGTGTCCAAAACACATTAGTCAGTCAGTGTTCTCTTGTGATCCATAAGGTTTTCTTTCAGTAATTTTTGGAAGTGGACTGGCAGGCCCCTCTTCCTTGTCTGTCTTAGTCTAGAAGCTTCACTGAAACCTGTCCACCATGGGCAATCCTTCTGGTATTTGAAATTCTGGGAACAGAGCTTCCAGCATCATAACAATACACAAACCATTATAGTACAACCAACTGACAGATGACTGGAGGATATCTATATCTATATCTATATCTACATCTACATCTACACCTACACCTACACCTACACTTACACCTACACCTACACCTACACCTACACCTACATCTACATCTACATCTACATCTACATCTACATCTACATCTATATCTATATCTATATCTATATCTATATCTATATCTATATCTATATCTATATCCATATCTATATCTATATCTATATCTATATCTATATCTGTGTCTGTGTCTGTGTCTGTGTTTGTATCTGTATCTGTATCTGTATCTATATCTATATCTATATACATATATATGTATATATATATATATATATATATATATATATATGGAGAGAGAGAGTAAAACTGGCAATGCAGTCTGATTAGTCAGTATTCTGATGATCTGCTGCTAACAGAAAGTATCCCCACAAATAACATCTTAGAGTAATGATAATATCAATTTTGCTCACAAATCTGCAATCTGGACAGAGTTCAGTGAGGACACTAGTTTTGGCTTCATCAAGCATTAGCTGGGGTAGCTCAAAGGACAGAGGCTGCAGCTCTCTTAAGACTCACTCCCTCACACGACTGATACTTCTATTGGTTGGAGCTCAAGAAGAACCCTATATGTGAAATTTTCATTTGGCCTGGTCTTCCTTGCAACATCCTGACAGGGTCCCAATGGTGAACAACCCAATACGACAAGGTGGAAGTCACAGAGCAACACTTCTGCCATAGTCAAAGGCCTGCCAAGATGCAAGGAAGAGGGAAAGCAGGCACTGTTTCTGGAAAAGTGAACACAAACTCATCTTGTCACAAGAGAATGTGCGATGTGAAACATTAGGACAGTCATCTTTGAAGGACACAAGCTGCCACGAGCTAAGATACAGAGACAGATTTCTACGAAAGCTAAAGGGCAGGACTTAGACTTAAAGATAAAGCCACAGACTTCATAGGACAAGAGCAATAGGGAGACATGCAAAGGAAAGCTCTAGGACGCAAGCCTAACATGGCTAAAGAGAGGGACAATGTCAGGACTGAACTGGAAGCAAGCAGACACCTGTGCAAGGCAGAACCCGTGAAGTTGTGAGTGCCTTCAAAGCTAAGTCAAAGTACCTTGGGGCGTGAGAAGGGAAGGAGCAGGAGAAGAAATTAATGGGTAGGTTTATGGAATTTGTAAGTCTGGGGACAGAGCATCAGGAATAGCTGGGTTCTGGCACTCAGTTGATACCATCAGAGTTTGAACCTTTTCCTTTCAGTGCTGTTTCCTTTTGAGTTTCACGCAGGCTTCCTGCTGACAGCTGTAGTTTTATCTAGAAGCTCAGGAATTCTATTAGAGAGAGGCTCTTTTCCTTTCTAATCATTGGTGGTACTATCAGGTAAGCATTGGATTGCTAACTGCAAGGTTGGCAGTGCTACCCTACCAGCTACCTCATAGGGAAAAAGATGGAACTTTGTGCTCACATAAATATTTACAGTCTGAGAAACCCCACAGGGACCTTCTATGATGCAAAATGGACTCATTGGTAATGGGGCAATTGTTTCTGGGGCATTTTTTAGGGTTAGATATCATTAACCTAGCATGAGTCACATACTGAGTCTGACCCAGTCCCTTTGGACAGAGGAAAGTCATGCCCTGACTAGACAGGCCTGGAGCTGGCAGATTGGGTCAATGCCAGCAGAAGCATAGAGATGGAGCATGGTGGAAGAGAGATCCCAAAGATACAAGCCATGTGCTGTGCGTGGAAGAAGGGCAGATGAATGGTGCATTAATTAACCAGTCATTGACAAAATGAGGTTGCATAACAAATGGCTCCAAAACCCAGCAGTTCAACAAACAGCCCAACCCCTTCCCTCCCACACACACAGTTCTTAAAATTCAGGATCAGGGAGATTAACTGGAACTTTGAACTTGGCACTTCATGGAAGAGATGACAGTGCATGTAAAGGCCTTGGGGCAGGAGAGATCTTGGTGTGACTGAAAGCCCAGAAGAAGACTAATTTGGGGGAGGTGAGGTAATAGGAATGGAGTTTTCAGTGAGCATTTCCTTGAGAGCCTTCAAGCAAAAGCAGTTTTTCTATATTCATGTTTTAGAAGTAGATCTCCACTCATTGGGTAAAGCTTTGGGTATTGGATTGGTGTCCGTATGCAGGGAAAAATAAATGGGCTTGTTATGGATTAGGAGCCTGTGGTAGTCACCTAATCTTGTGTCAAGTTAAGGATTAGGAGTGTAGGCGTGGAGTCTAGGCTGCCAATCTGGAGATAGTCAGTGAGATTTTTATGTGGGCATAGCCTTCTCCTGAGAACTCTGAGAAATCTGGTACTTCCTCCTTGGAGGTGGAAGACACCTCTCTCTCTCTCTCTCTGCTACTTCTTGGGAGACATTTCAGAAGGCAAGCCAAATGGATGCGACCAGACCTCTGAAGCAAAAGAAGCCTCAGAGAGATCGCTGCCAGCACTGAGATGCTTACAATGCCACTGGATCCACAAGACTTTCCACCCATTGGCCTGTGATTATCCTGCATTCAGCATCACTGCACATGTTTTATGGGTCTGAAAAGGAATTTATAGATTGGTATCAGACATATGGGCTAATATCAGACTTATGGATTTGATCTGCACTGGGCTGGGACGTTTGTTTAATGTACAATTACTGTTTGATATAAAACTCTCTCTCTGGATTTATAAGGTAGAATTAGACCAGAACATGTACTCCGGTACAGACAGGAGCTGGAAACACAGGGAATCCACGACAGATGATCCCTTCAGGACCAGTGGTGAGAGTGGCAATACCAGGAGGGTGGAGGGAAGGTGGGGTAGAAAGGGTGAACCGATTACAAGGATCTACATAAAACCTCTGCCCTGGGGGACGGACAACAGAAAAGTGGGGGAAGTGAGATGTTTGACGTGTAAGAGATGACAAAATAATTGATATATTATCAAGTATTTATGAGGGAGCAGGGGGGGGATGGAAGTGGGGAAATGAGGAGCTGATACCAAGGGCTCAAGTAGAAAGCAAATGTTTTGAGAATGATGAGGGCAACAAATGTACAAATGTACTTGACACACAATGGGTGGTTGGATGGATGGATGGATGGATGGATGGATGGATGGATGGAATGACTGTGATAAGAGTTGTATGAGCCCCCAATAAAATTATCAAGGGTTCATAAGGAGGGGGGAGTGGGGAGGGAGGAAAAAAACGGGGATCAGGTGCCAGGGGCTTATGTGGAGAGCAAATGTTTTGACAATGATGAGGGCAATGAATGTATAAATGTGCTTTATAATGGATGGATGGATGGATTGTGATAAGAGTTGTATGAATCCCTAATATAATTATTAAATAATAGGGAAATGATTTTTAAAAATCACCAACTCTCTGTCATACACATGAGTCTCCCTCGAGTTTTCTCTAGCATACCCAGATTAATACACGGTTCGCCCCTGTCCTATAGGGCCGCTATGAGTTGGCATGGACTTGAGGGCAGTGGGTTTTTTAGGGCTTTGGAGTTCAGCAGGCCTTTGTTGGTGTGTTTGAGTCTATTTTTGTAGCTGTTGTGTGCAGGTCAGTGGCTCATCTTCCAGCACTCTATAGGACCATATTTTGGTGACCCATAAGGCTTTCATTTGTTAATATTTGGAAGTAGATCACCAGGTCTTTCTTCCTAGTCTGCCTTAGGCTAGAGCAGTGGTTCTCAATCTGTGGGTTGTGACCCCTTTTGGGGTCCAGTGACCTTTTAACACGAGTCACCCGATTCATGGCAGTAGCAAATTTACAGTTATGAAGTAGCAAGGAAAATTATTTTACGGTTGGGGGTCACCACAACATGAGGTATTGTATTAAAGGAAGGTTGAGCACCACAAGGCTCGAGGTTCCACTGAAGCCTGCCCATCATTGTTGACCCTTCTGGGGTTTGTCATATCGGTGGCACGGCTTCCAATTTCACAGCAACACTCTAGCTACCACTGCACCACGAACTAATAGACAGGTGGTGGACTGTTCTTAAAAGCCACCTGATTTACGACGCTTTGTTTGGACAGCCCTGGAAAATGGAAACAGAATCTAGTTTCATAGTCAATGCAAGACACACCTTGGGGCAGTAGAGATGGCATGAAGTGAATAGATTCAAAGTATATTTTAGGGAGAGAAAGGATGACAGTTAATGCCTGGGGGCTGTGCAAGAAGGAAGGAAGCAGAGACACCAATGATATTAAGTGCCTGAGTTAAGACAGGAATTTCCAGGGCAGCTGGTGGGTCATGATGGGAGAATTTCACACTCCCCGGGGAAAGGGGGAGCATTGATTAGTTCATATGTCTGCGCATCTTCTCAGACAATAGAGGCTTTGTCATCCTCAAATGAAGCATGCAGTTGGAGCTCAGAGAGGGCATGCAGTGCAAATGAAGACTGGGTTGGTTGAGATGGGTTTAATGTTTCACCTCCCACTGCAGCAGCGAGACGCTCTATCAGCTCATCCTGGAAAGGAAACATACTACCTGCCATCAGGTTCATTTCTTCAAAAAGGATGGAAGAATACAAATGAAAGACTACAGTTTGAAGGGGTCTAATGCAGACTATCAGGCTCATTAAAGCTTCATTTATTAAAACTTCATTCTTCAGAGACATTCTCCCAGTAGGATGTATGCTGGGGTGGTGGTGGGCATGAGGAGGAAGGCTTGGAGCAGGGTAGGGGAACAACCCCACACCACCAAATAATACCTTCCCACGAAGCAATTTCAGTGCGCACAGATTAGATAGAAGTTTCATCCTCTGGTCACTTGATCTTTGTCCCTCTCTTTTATCTGAATGCTCTTTCCACATTGCTCGGATTAAGCATCAAATTTGTATTAAAATGCAAGTTAGGAAGCATCATCCCCAACCAACCCTGTTCATCAAAATGGTAGTACTCTCTCCGGGTACCCTGAGTTCATTTTGTCAACAAGCAGAAGCAGTTGAGCTGGGGCTCTGTGAGGCCCAGGAGCATGAGTTCATTAATATCCGACCCATAATGCCTTGCTGGGTTTATGCCTACAAAGCCCTGTCACTCCTTACCTTAGGATTTACTCACTCCTTGAAACAGGCATTTATTTACACACAGTTTGACCTCATGATGGTGTTCAGCAGATGTGGATCTTACTTATTTGCATTGTTCTGTGACAGTTGCAAAATTCGTTAGTGGCTCAGGGATCTATCCTCTGTGGACTGCCCCGAAGCTAGATGAAGCAAGCGGGTTCTCGCTGATTCATCCTCCCTCCTTAGTAATGCTTGCTAGTCCGGATAACATAGTGCTCATTAAAGAAACTGCCTGTATCAGTTCAAATTTGTGACCTGGGCGGGAGGGAGGGTGATGATCACAAGTGACAGAAACTGACGCTTGACTAACTTAGGGAAAAAGGCCTAATTGTGGATAAATGGTGCGAAGACAATAAAATGTGGCAAATGCCTGGGCAATCTCAGGGCTGTGAAGCAGGTAGTGGCGAAACACTCCTCCTGAGGCGAAAGCGTGCCCTCTGTAGTATATTAAATCACATTCACACACACCCATTCATGTTCACCTGGAAGCTGAGGCTATGGCCTTAGTTGGAGAGGAGGTCTTGGCAGATGTGCTTACTTAAGAATTTCAAGAGCTCCATCTTTCTGGGTTTAGATTTCAGATGGATGCTACATGCATTGATTGGTGTGTTCTTATAAGAAGAGGAGTGGGCACACAGAGACACCGTGTGAAACACTGGCAGAGATTGGATCAGTACATCTATAAGCCAAGAAATATCAAGGATTAGCAGCAGTGACCAGAAGCAGAGAGAGGCTACTTTGATTCTGCTTCAGAGCTCTCAGAAGGAATGAATCTTGCCCACACCTTAATTTTAACCCTTTGCCCTTCAGAAAAGTGAGAGAACAAATGCCTGCTGTTTAAGTCACTCGATTGGTAGCCATTTGTTACAGCTACCCAAAAGAACCATTATGGATTGATCTGTAGCCCCCTCAAAATATGTGAGAAATTTGAGCCTTGGTGGACATGATCCTGTTTGAAAAGAAGGGAGTTCTTTTGTAGTATAAATGAGGCCGTATGGCACTGGAGGTCCCCTCATAGAGGGGTTTAGAAGAGGAGATGGGTCAGTCAGAGGGGCGATGCTGGGAGAGTGGACGGTGAGTGGGTTGGAAAGGGGGAACTGATTATGAGGATCCACATGTGACCTCCTCCCTGGGAGATGGACAGCAGAGAAGGTGGGGAAGGGAGACTCGGGATAGGGCAAGATATGACAAAATAACAATGTATAAATTACCAAGGGTACATGAGGGAGGGGGGAGCAGGGAGGGAGAGGGAAAAAAAGATGACCTGATCCAAAGGGCTTAAGTGGAGAGTAAATGCTTTGAGAATGATTGGGGCAGGGAATGTGCAGATGTGCTTTATACAATTGATGTATGTATATGTATGGATTGTGATAAGAGTTGTATGAGCCCCTAATAAAATGTTAAAAAAAATGAGGCCATATGAGAATAGGCTTGAGCCTAAACCTAAACACTTCTGAGTTAAAGGCCAGGATAGACCCGGTAACACACAGTACGGGGAGAAAGATAGCGAGGAATGCCTAGGAACTTTCTGGTATCCACAAAGAAGGACCCTGACCTAGAGTCACACCCCAATTTGAACCTGTAAGCTCCAAAGCAGGGGGAAAAGTGTTTTAAGGCTACTGACTTGTTGGATAATTTTTGGTTAAGGAGATTAAGACAGGAACTTAAGACATCCTCCAATACTTCTGCTGGCTTCGTTCCATTTTTCTCACATTCAGGAGTCCTCCCAGAGGATTCAGTCAAGTTGTTGTTGTTGTTGTTGTTGTTCAGTGTCATAGGGAGGGTTTGGATTCATTGTGACCATACATACAACATAATAATACACTGCCCGGTACTGTACCATTCTCACAGTTGTTCTTAAGTTTGAGGCCATTGTTGCAGCCACTGTGTCAATCCCATTTGTTGACGGCCTTCCTCTTTTCCATTGTCCCTCTACTTTCCAGAACACGATGTCCTGCTCCAGGGACTGATCACTCCGGACAACATGTCAAAGTTAAGGCGAAGTCTCCTTATCCTTGCCCTGAGGAACATTCTGGCTGTACTTCATCCAAGTTAAATGGGTTTGTTCTTTTGGCAGTCCATGGTACATTCATTACTCTTTTACATCACTATTAATCAAATATATCTATTCTTCTTTGGTCTTCCTTATTCAGTGTTCAACTTTCACATGAATATGAGACAGTTGAAAATACCATGGCCTGGGACAACCCGCCCCAGTCCTCAATGTAATCTCTTGCTTTTCAAAACGTTAAAGAGGTCTCGTGTAGCAGATTTGACTAGTGAAATGTATCATTTGTTCTCTTCTCTGCTGCTTCCATGAGAATTGATTGTGGATTCAAGCAAGACAAAATCCTTGACAATTTTGATCTTTCCTCCATTTATCATGATGTTATCAATAGGTCCAGTTGTGAGGGTCTGGGCTTTCTTTACCTTGAGTCATAATCCAAACTGAAGGCTTTAATCCTTCACCTTCATCAGCAAGTGAATCAAGTCCTTCTCATTTTCAGCAAAATTGTGTCATCTGTATAATGCAGGTTGTTAATAAGCCTTCCTCCAACCTGATGCTCCATCAGGCACTGCCCCTTAATGAGTTTAGGTCGTGAAGGGTAGTCCTCCATAGGCACATTGATTATTACCCTACCCCCCTCACATAATAAATTCAGAGAGAGAACATTTCCCCAAAGCAATGGAAAGCTTACTAGAAAAGTGGAGGGTGCTCAAAGCCAAAGGTGACACAAACTGGAAATCAGTACTAGTTTTCAATACCTCCAGTCATCTAATAGTTCACTACACTATCTAAGGAAAGGTGAGGAGAACTGGGGCAATTCCATTAAAAAAAGACAATGCAGGGTATGTAAGTCCGTCATTCCTCAGGAGAAGAAAAACCCATAGTTGGGTTGTAGAGTTTGTTTGCTAATCAACCGAATATAGTTGTAAGGCAGGGGTGTGTGTGCGCGCGTGTGTGTGCGTGCGTGCGTGTGTGTGTGTGTGTGTGTTGAAGGGAGGGGCTTGCCATTCTATTTCATAGCCAGGAGAAAGATGAGCCTCTTCCCATATCTTTTGCTCTGTGGCAAGTTACTGATCTACAAGGAACTTTTATTTGACAAGGACATTGCCGAGAAAAAAACGGGAAGCTTGTGTTCATCTCTGCTGAGAGGTGGAGTCAAAGAGATCGGCTTTATGACAGACACCCTCATCGTGCAGCCAAACTATGAAATGGCCTCATACATTCAACACACATTTGCTGCACCTCCCCAGTGTGCTGCCCAGATATTACCAGGCAGTGTTTTATGGGCAGCATTTTAGAGTTAGGCAGGCAGAGGGAGTGTCTTTGTGGGTGTTGCTTTACCAGTCCTTGGATTGTTCTGGGACAGGCATGTCTTTTTCCTCTAAAGTAACTGATCGCGTGTAAAGAAGGAGTCTCCTCAGTAAGACGGGTTAAACCAAACCCAACCTATGACAATCATCTGAATTGGAACACATAGTGACCCTATACAAATACTCATAGGGTTTCCAAGTTTGTAACTCTTTTGGGCGGCAAACTACCATGTCCTTCTCTTTCAGAACCACTACAGAGTTGACCGTTGTGTTAGCAGCTGAATGCTTAATCACTGTGCCCATTTTGTTTGCTGAGCCGCCCTCAAAACACTGAACAGGTTTTCTGGGTACCAAGTATGTCCACTTCTATATCTGGCATAGGGTCTTTTCCCCAAGTTGGTAGGAGGTGCAAAGCAGTTATTAGGGGTTTGGCAGAGTCAGTATGGAAACTGGGAGGGTGTGTGAAATTTGAACCAGAGTAGAACAATTCCAAGACACTTCCTAGGGATTCCTGGCATATAATATGCAAATGATAGTCAAGATATATAACTGTGTCTCTGTTCTTGGTTCTGTCAGTACCTGGTGTGGCCACAAAGGAGAAACCTGGTCTCCTGCTATTTTGAGCATCTAGTGTGAATGACAGGAGATAAGTCACATGCTAATGAACCCTGGTGGTGTAGTAGTTAAGCACCATGGTGCCCGGCTATCAAAGGATATAGCGTCTGGGGTCTTAAAGGCTGGAAGATAAACAGGGGGCCATCTAGCTAAGAAATAACAAAGCCCACATGGAAAAAGCACACCAGCCTACCCCGACATGATCGCTGAAGACAAAGCTGGTGCATAAGCACATATGAGCATGTTTTCTTGATGTGCACTCACCCTTTACATACAACTCTCTTATACATATGTGTTTCTGTGGATTTGTTTCTCGATTGCACCCAGACTAACATAAGCTGCGTGGAACGCATTTAAGAAGCCTAGACAAGGGCAGGGCAGGATATTCGGAGGGAATGGATCCAGAATTAGAGAGGAAGGAGCCCTGGTGGCAAAACGGGCTGCTAGCTCCCTGTCCCAAGGGGGGCAATGAGACTGCTGGCTTCCATGAAGATTTACAGTCTTGAACACTCCATATAGGGTCACTGTGGTTGGAATCCACTGGACGGCAGTGACCTTTTGGGATTGAAGGTGGAAGCCACCAATGACTTCCTGCCATTGAGCCAAGGAGCCTCCGGAGAGTGTGTGAACTTCTGGAATGCAGTGAACAACCTCTGCACATCTGCTTTTTGTGCTGCCCAAGTCATGCCCTTGGCCTTTGCTTAAACATATTCATCCAGAAGTGAACCATCACAGCTGCTACCTCGGGAAGCTGGGCGCTGAGCTCTCTGGTTCCACTCTGTCAGCATTTCTGGTCCGGGTACCTCCCATGTACCACCGGCACAGGCAATGTGCTTTTAGAAGCAGTGCTCCCTGGGTAGTGGGTGTGATTTTCCTCCTCTGGCCTAACATGATGAATGCTGAGAGGGGGTGGATACTAGGGGGTTAAACTCCCTGAACTTTACCTAGCCCAGGGGAAAACTTATTATTTAAAGTAAGTTTTAGACAGAATCTTTAGAAAGATAAATTGTTAACTTATGTACACAATTACTCCCCAACACATAGGCTCAACCTCATAGGCTGTGGATGACTTTGAGCAGGTGCTCAGTAACAATGGGTTTCTATCAGGATTGAGAGTTCATCTCTCTCAACTCTCCAACTGGTTATTAGTACCATAGTCTCGTTTCTATTTATGTATTTACTTTGTTTTTAGGGGGAAAAGACCCCCAATTCAACTCCTTTGCTAAGTTTTACACAAGAAAAAGGCACAAACTGCTGTTCTGGATGAAGGAGATCATTCGCATGAGGCCACAATGGTGTCAGAAGGACCCACAGCCACAGTTACTTAAATAAAATGACACCCATTATGTTCTGCTGACTCTGACTCATAGTGAATCTGTGTAGGGATCCTGAAGTTGCTACCTTTACAGGAAGCAATAACATCATCTTTTTCCTGTGGAATGACTAGTGGCTTTGAACCAGCGACCTTGCTCTTAATAGTCCAACACTATCCAGCATTACCACCTGGGCTCCTGAAAACTTAAATAAGACATAGAAAACAAACAACTTTGTCACAAAATTGTGACTGAAGACAGATCAATTCATGGAGTTCAGGAGGGCCTGTGAGAGCATGAGCGGAACCTTCATTGGGATGTGCACACTACCGTATATCGATGAGTCTGGCCCGGGGAGTGGACGCAAGCACACTGCCTGAGGGACAAGCTTTCCACTGCCAGTCAGCAGTAGGAAAGAACTCAATGGCGGCTGAATCTGTGGCCCCTCAAAATGGATGTAGGGTCTCCACATAGACTCTCACTGTGAGCCACAGCCTATTGCTCAAAATTTAAGCTCAAATACGACTTAAACGCCAAGCATTCTGTTTCCTTAAAATAGGGTACTGCCAGGATCAGCTAGAAGTCTGCATGACCTATCAGATCTCAACGCCGATCTCAAATCACTTCACATGATCCATTCTACCAGTCATGTCAAGGACAACTAGAGGTCTGCATGAGCGAGCCCAAATCGCCTCCTCACTTACCCATTCCAGAGGCTGTGCCTGTATAACCTATCGACTAACACATTCCCATATGCCGTGGTTATGAAACCAACCATCATGCTGGAATAAGGACCAATCACGATGCAAGGGTCAGGGTCAATGGGAAAGCAAAATAGGGGCTGAGGGGAGCCAAGAGGGGTCCCTTTACTCAATCCCTAAACCTGATCTAATGTCACTAGACTGGGGTCTTCCTCACTATTTTAAGGAAACAGAATGTTTGGCGTTTAAGTCTTATTTGAGCTTAAATTTTGAGCAATAGGCTGTGGCTCACAGTGAGAGTCCATGTGGAGACCCTAAATCCATTTTGAGGGGCCACCGATTCAGCCGCCATTGAGTTCTTTCCTACTGCTGACTGGCAGTGGAAAGCTTGTCCCTCAGGCAGTGTGCTTGCGTCCACTCCCAGGGCCAGACTCATCCCAATGAAGGTCCCGCTCATGCTCTCACAGGCCCTTCTGAAACTCCATGAATTGATCTGTCTTCAGTCACAATTTTGTGACAAAGTTGTTTGTTTTCTATGTCTTATTTAAGGTTTCAGGAGCCCAGGTGGTAATGCTGGATAGTGTTGGACTATTAAGAGCAAGGTCGCTGGTTCAAGCCACTAGTCATTCCACAGGAAAAAGATTAGGTTAATGCTTCCTGTAAAGGTAGCAACTTCAGGATCCCTACACAGAGTCACTATGAGTCAGGGTCAGCAGGACAGTATGGGTGTCATTTTATTTAAGTAACTGTGGCTGTGGATCCTTCCGACACCATTGTGGCCTCATGCGGATGCTCTCCTTCATCCAGAACAGCAGTTTGTGCCTTTTTCTTCTGTAAAACTTAGCAAAGGAGTTCCTAATAAAATATAGTTGAATTGGGAGTCTTTTCTCCCTAAAAACAAAGTAAATACATAAATAGAAATGAGACTATGGTGCTAATAACCAGTTGGAGTGTTGAGAGAGCTGAACTCTCAATCCTGATAGAAACCCATTGTGACTGAGCACTTGCTCAAGGTCATCCACAGCCTATGAGGTTGAGCCTATATGTTGTGGAGTAATTGTGTACATAAAGTTAACAATTTATCTTTCTAAAGATTCTGTCTAAAACTTACTTTAAATAATAAGTTTTCCCCTGGGCTAGGTAAAGTTCAGGAGGTTTAACCCCCTAGTATCCACCCCCTCTCAGCATTCATCATGTTAGGCCAGAGGAGGCAAATCACACCCACTACCCAGGGAGCACTACTTCCAAAAGCACATTGCCTGTGCTGGGGCAGAGGGGAGGTACCCGGACCAGAATAGCTGACAGAGTGGAACCAGAGAGCTCAGGCCCCAGCTTCCCGAGGGAGCAGCTGTGATGGTTCACTGCTGGATGAATATGTTTAAGCAAAGGCCAAGGGCATGACTTGGGCAGCACAAAAAGCAGATGTGCAGAGGTTGTTCACTGCATTCCAGAAGTTCACACACTCTCCGGAGGCTCCTTGGCTCAATGGCAGGAAGTCATTGGTGGCTACCACCTTCAATCCCAAAAGGTCACTGCCATCCAGTGGATTCCAACCACAGTGACCCTATATGGAGTGTTCAAGACTGTAAATCTTCATGGGAGCCAGCAGTCTCATTGTCCCCCTTGGGACAGGGAGCTAGCAGCCCGTTTTGCCACCAGGGCTCCTTCCTCTCTAATTCTGGATCCAGTCCTTCCGAATATCCTGCCCTGCCCTTGTCTAGGCTTCTTAAATGCGTTCCACGCTGCTTATGTTAGTCTGGGTGCATTCGAGAAACAAATCCACAGAAACACGTATGTATAAGAGAGTTGTATGTAAAGGGTGAGTGCACATCAAGAAAACATGCTCGCATGTGCTTATGCACCCGCTTTGTCTTCAGCGATCATGTCGGTGTAGGCTGGTGTGCTTTTTCCATGTGGGCTTTGTTATTTCTTAGCTAGATGGCCCCCTGTTTATCTTCCAGCCTTTAAGAGCCCAGACGCTATATCCTTTGATAGCCGGACAATATGGTGCTTAACTATTACACCACCAGGGTTCATTAGCATGTGACTTATCTCCTGTCATTCACACTAGATACTCAAAATAGCAGGAGACCAGGTTTCTCCTTTGTGACCACACCAGGTACTGACAGAACCAAGAACAGAGACACAGTTAAAAATCTTGACTATCATTTGCATATTATATGCCAGGAATCCCTAGGAAGTGTCTTGGAATTGTTCTACTCTGGTTCAAATTTCACACACCCTCCCAGTTTCCATACTGACTCTGCCAAAACCCTAGTAATTGATTTGCACCGCCTATCAATTTGGAGAAAACACCCTATACCAGATATAGAAGTGGACATACTTGGTACCCAGAAAACCTGTTCAGTGTTTTGAGGGTGGCTCAGCAAACAAAATGGGCACAGTGATTAAGCATTCAGCTGCCAACACAACGGTCTAATCTGTAGTGCTTCTGAAAGGGAAGGATATGGTAGTTGACCCCCCAAAAGAGTTACAAACTTGGAAACCCTACGGATATTTGTATAGGGTCACTATGTGTTCCAATTGAGATAATTGTCATAGGTTGGGTTTGGTTTAACCCGTCTTACTGAGGAGACTCCTTCTTTACACGCGATCAGTTACTTTAGAGGAAAAAGACATGCCTGTCCCAGAACAATCCAAGGACTGGTAAAGGCAACACCCACAAAGACACTCCCTCTGCCTGCCTAACTCTAAAATGCTGCCCATTAAACACTCTGCCTGGTAATATCTGGGCAGCACACTGGGGAGGTGCAGCAAATGTGTGTTGAATGTATGAGGCCATTTCATAGTTTGGCTGCACGATGAGGGTGTCTGTCATAAAGCCGATCTCTTTGACTCCACTTCTCAGCAGAGATGAACACAAGCTTCCCGTTTTTTTCTCGGCAATGTCCTTGTCAAATAAAAGTTCCTTGTAGATCAGTAACTTGCCACAGAGCAAAAGATATGGGAAGAGGCTCATCTTTCTCCTGGCTATGGAATAGAATGGCAAGCCCCTCCCTTCAACACACACACACGCACGCAGGCACACACACGCGCACACACACACCCCTGACTTACAACTACATTCGGTTGATTAGCAAACAAAGCTCTACAACCCAACTATGTGTTTTTCTTCTCCAGAGGAATGACAGACTTATATACCCTGCATTGTCTTTTTTTTAATGGAATTGCCCCAGTTCTCCTCACCTTTCCTTAGATAGTGCAGTGAACTATTAGATGACTTCAGATATTGAAAACTAGTATTGATTTCCAGTTTGTGTCACATTTGGCTTTGAGCACCCTCCACTTCTCTAGTAAGCTTTCCATTGCTTTGGGGAAATTTTCTCTCTCTGAATTTATTATGTGAGGGGGGTAGGGTAATAATCAATGTGCCTGTGGAGGACTATCCTTCATGACCTAAACTCATTAAGGGGCAGTGCCTGATGGAGCATCAGGTTGGAGGAAGGCTTATTAACAACCTGCATTATACAGATGACACAATTTTGCTGAAAATGAGAAGGACTTGATTCACTTGCTGATGAAGATGAAGGATTAAAGCCTTCAGTTTGGATTATGACTCAAGGTAAAGAAAACTCAGATCCTCACAACTGGACCTATTGATAACATCATGATAAATGAAGGAAAGATTGAAATTGTCAAGGATTTTGCCTTGCTTGAATCCACAATCAATTCTCATGGAAGCAGCAGAGAAGAGAACAAATGACACATTTCACTAGTCAAATCTGCTACACGAGACCTCTTTAAAGTGTTGAAAAGCAAGAGATTACTTTGAGGACTGGGGCGGGTTGACCCAGGCCATGATATTTTCAACTGTCTCATATTCATGTGAAAGTTGAACACTGAATAAGGAAGACCAAAGAAGAATAGATCTATTTGATTAATAGTGATGTAAAAGAGTAATGAATATACCATGGACTGCCAAAAGAACAAACCCATCTAACTTGGATGAAGTACAGCCAGAATGTTCCTCAAGGCAAGGATAATGATTCTTCGCATTAACTTTGACATGTTGTCTGGAGAGATCAGTCCCTGGAGCAGGACATCGCGTTCTGGAAAGTAGAGGGGCAATGGAAAAGAGGAAGGCCCTCAACAAATGGGATTGACACAGTGGCTGCAACAATGGGCTCAAACTTAAGAACAACTGTGAGAATGGTACAGGACCGGGCAGTGTATGATTATGTTGTATGTATGGTCACAATGAATCCAAACCCTCCCTATGACACTGAACAACAACAACAACAATAACAACAACGTGACTGAATCCTCTGGGAGGACTCTTGAATGTGAGAAAAATGGATCGAAGCCAGAGGAAGGATTGGAGGATGTCTTAAGTTCCTGTCTTAATCTCCTTAACCAAAAATTATCCAACAAGTCAGTAGCCTTAAAACACTTTTCCCCCTGCTTTGGAGCTTACAGGTTAAAATTTGGGGTGTGACTCTAGGTCAGGGTCCTTCTTTGTGAATACCAGAAAGTTCCTTGGCATTCCTCGCTATCTTTCTCCCCGTACTGTGTGTTACTGGGTCTATCCTGGCCTTTAACTCAGAAGTGTTTAGGTTTAGGCTCAAGCCTATTCTCATATGGCCTCATTTTTTTTAACATTTTATTAGGGGCTCATACAACTCTTATCACAATCCATACATATACATACATCAATTGTATAAAGCACATCTGCACATTCCCTGCCCCAATCATTCTCAAAGCATTTGCTCTCCACTTAAGCCCTTTGCATCAGGTCCTCTTTTTTTTCCCTCTCCCTCCCCGCTCCCCTCTTCCTCATGTACCCTTGGTAATTTATACATTGTTATTTTGTCATATCTTGCCCTATCCTGAGTCTCCCTTCTCCCCCCCCCTTCTCTGCTGTCCCTCTCCCAGGGAGGAGGTCACATGTGGATCCTCATAATCAGTTCCCCCTTTCCAACCCACTCACCCTCCACACTCCCAGCATCACCCCTCTGACTGACCCATCTCCCCTTCTAAACCCCTCTATGAGGGGATCTCCAGTGGCCATGCGGCCTCATTTATATTACAAAAGAACTCCCTTCTTTTCAAACAGGATCATGTCCACCAAGGCTCAAATTTCTCACATATTTTGAGGGGGCTACAGATCAATCCATAATGGTTCTTTTGGGTAGCTGTAACAAATGACTACCAATCGAGTGACTTAAACAGCAGGCATTTGTCCTCTCACTTTTCTGAAGGGCAAAGGGTTAAAATTAAGGTGTGGGCAAGATTCATTCCTTCTGAGAGCTCTGAAGCAGAATCAAAGTAGCCTCTCTCTGCTTCTGGTCACTGCTGCTAATCCTTGATATTTCTTGGCTTATAGATGCACTGATCCAATCTCTGCCAGTGTCTTCACACGGGGTCTCTGTGTGCCCACTCCTCTTCTTATAAGAACACACCAATCAGTGCATGTAGCATCCATCTGAAATCTAAACCCAGAACGATGGAGCTCTTGAAATCCTTAACTGAGCACATCTGCCAAGACCTCCTCTCCAAGTAAGGCCATAGCCTCAGGTTCCATGTGAACATGAATGGGTGTGTGTGAATGTGATTTAATGCACTACAGAGGGCACGCTTTGGCCTCAGGAGGAGTGTTTCGCCAGTACCTGCTTCACAGCCCTGAGATTGCCCAGGCATTTGCCACATTTTCTTGTCTTCCCACCATTTATCCACCATTAGGCCTTTTTCCCTAAGTTAGTCAAGTGTCAGTTTCTGTCACTTGTGATCATGACCCTCCCTCCCGCCCAGGTCACAAATTTAAACTGTACAGGCAGTTTCTTTAATGAGCACTATGTTAACCTGACTAGCAAGCATTGCTAAGGAGGGAGGATGAATCAGCGAGAACCCGCTTGCTTCATCTAGCTTCGGGGCAGTCCACAGAGGATTGATCCCCGAGCCACTAACGAATTTTGCAACTGTCACAGAACAATGCAAATAAGTAAGATCCACATCTGCTGAACACCATCATGAGGTCAAACTGTGTGTAAATAAATGCCTGTTTCAAGGAGTGAGTAAATCCTAAGGTAAGGAGTGACAGGGCTTTGTTGGCATAAACCCAGCTAGGCATTATGGGTCGGATATTAATGAACTCATGCTCCTGGGCCTTACAGAGCCCCAGCTCAACTGCTTCAGCTTGTTTACAAACAAGCACTACCCGGAGAGAGCACTACCATTTTGATGAACAAGGTTGGTTGGGGATGATGCTTCCTAACTTGCATTTTAATACAAATTTGATGCTTCATCTCAGCAATGTGAAAGAGCATTCAGATAAAAGAGAGGGACAAACATCAAGTGACCAGAGGATGAAACGTCTATCTAATCTGTGCCCACTGGAATTGCTTCGTGGGAAGGTATTTTTTGGGGGTGTGGGGTTGTTCCCCTACCCTGCTCCAAGCCTTCCTCCTCATGCCCACCCCCACCCCAGCATACATCCTACTGGGAGAATGTCTCTGAAGAATGAAGTTTTAATAAATGAAGCTTTAATGAGCCTGATAGTCTGCCTAAGACCCCTTCAAACTGTAGTCTTTCATTTGTATTCTTCCATCCTTTTTGAAGAAATGAACCTGATGGCAGGTAGTATGTTTCCTTTCCAGGATGAGCTGATAGAGCCTCTCGCTGCTGTAGTGGGAGGTGAAACATTAAAAGGCCCTGTGTGGCCGTGAGACATGCCCACTCTCCAAGAGACACTGGGCAGGTTTGCTGAAACTCCTCAGAATTGACTAGTGGCCCTGGTCCACCCATCTCAACCAACCCAGGCTTCATTTGCACTGCATGCCCTCTCTGAGCTCCAACTGCATGCTTCATTTGAGAATGACAAAGCCTCTATTGTCTGAGAAAATGTGCAGACATATGAACTTATCAATGCTCCCCCTGTCCCCGGGGAGTGTGAAATTCTCCCATCATGACCCACCAGCTTCCCTGTAAATTCCTGTCTTAACTCAGGCACTTAATATCATTGGCATCTCTGCTTCCTTCCTTCTTGCACAGCCCCCAGGCATTAACTGTCATCCTTCCTCTCCCTAAAATATACTTTGAATCTATTCACTTCATGCCATCCCTACTGCCCCAAGGTGTGTCTTGCATTGACTATGAAACTAGATTCTGTATCCATTTTCCAGGGCTGTCAAAGCAAAGCATCGTAAATCAGGTGGCTTTTAAGAACAGTCCACCACCTGTCTATCACTTCGTGGTGCAGTGGTAGCTAGAGTGTTGCTGTGAAATTGGAAGCCGTGCCACCGATATGACAAACCCCAAAAGGGTCAGCAATGATGGGCAGGCTTCAGTGGAACCTCGAGCCCTATGGTGCTCAACCTTCCTTTAATACAATTCCTCATGTTGTGGTGACCCCCAACCATAAAATCATTTTCCTTGCTACTTCATAACTGTAAATTTGCTACTGCCATGAATCGGGTGACTCGTGTTAAAAGGTCGCTGGACCCCAAAAGGGGTCACAACGCACAGATTGAGAACCACTGCTCTAGCCTAAGGCAGACTAGGAAGAAAGACCTGGTGATCTACTTCCAAATATTAACAAATAAAAGCCTTATGGGTCACAACAAAATATGGTCCTATAGAGTGCTGGAAGATGAGCCACTGACCTGCACACAACAGCTACAAAAATAGACTCAAACACACCAACAAAGGCCTGCTGAACTCCAAAGCCCTAACAAACCCACTGCCCTCAAGTCCATGCCAACTCATAGCGGCCCTATAGGACAGGGGCGATCTGTGTATTAGTCTGGGTATGCTAGAGAAAACTCGAGGGAGACTCATGTGTATGACAGAGAGTTAGTGGTTTTTAAAAATCATTTCCCTATTATTTAATCATTATATGAGGGATTCATACAACTCTTATCACAATCCATCCATCCATCCATTATAAAGCACATTTATACATTCATTGCCCTCATCATTGTGAAAACATTGGCTCTCCACATAAGCCCCTGGCACCTATTCCTCATTTTTCTCCTCCCTCCCCACACCCCTCTCCTTTGAATGCTTGATAATTTTATTGGGGACTCATACAACTCTTATCACAGTCATTCCATCCATCCATCCATCCACCCATTGTGTTTCAAGTACATTTGTACATGTGTTGCCCTCATCATTCTCAAAACATTTGCTTTCTACTTGAGCCCTTGGTAGCAGCTCCTCATTTCCCCACTTCCATCCTCCCCCCCTCCCTCATAAATCCTTGATAATATGTCAATTATTTTGTCATCTCTTACACATCAAACATCTCACTTCCCCCACTTTTCTGTTGTCCGTCCCCCAGGGCAGAGGTTTTATGTAGATCCTTGTAATCGCTTCACCCTTTCTACCCCACCTTCCCTCCACCCTCCTGGTATTGCCACTCTCACCACTGGTCCTGAAGGGATCATCTGTCGTGGATTCCCTGTGTTTCCAGCTCCTGTCTGTACCAGAGTACATGTTCTGGTCTAATTCTACCTTATAAATCCAGAGAGAGAGTTTTATATCAAACAGTAATTGTACATTAAACAAACGTCCCAGCCCAGTGCAGATCAAATCCATAAGTCTGATATTAGCCCATATGTCTGATACCAATCTATAAATTCCTTTTCAGACCCATAAAACATGTGCAGTGATGCTGAATGCAGGATAATCACAGGCCAATGGGTGGAAAGTCTTGTGGATCCAGTGGCATTGTAAGCATCTCAGTGCTGGCAGCGATCTCTCTGAGGCTTCTTTGGCTTCAGAGGTCTGGTCGCATCCATTTGGCTTGCCTTCTGCAATGTCTCCCAAGGAGTAGCAGAGAGAGAAAGAGAGAGAGAGAGGTGTCTTCCACCTCCAAGGAGGAAGTACCAGATTTCTCAGAGTTCTCAGGAGAAGGCTATGCCCACATAAAAATCTCACTGACTATCTCCAGATTGCCAGCCTAGACTCCACGCCTACACTCCTAATCCTTGACACAAGATTAGGTGACTACCACAGGCTCCTAATCCATAACAAGCCCATTTATTTTTTCCCTGCATACCGACACCAATCCAATACCCAAAGCTTTACCCAATGGGTGGAGATCTACTTCTAAAACATGAATATAGAAAAATCGCTTTTGCTTGAAGGCTCTCAAGGAAATGCTCACTGAAAACTCCATTTCTATTATCTCACCTCCCCCAAATTAGTCTTCTTCTGGGCTTTCAGTCACACCAAGATCTCTCCTGCCCCAAGGCCTTTACATGCACTGTCATCTCTTCCAAGCCCTGAAGGTCCAAGTTCAAAGTTCCAGTTAATCTCCCTGATCCTGAATTTTAAGAACTGTGTGTGTGGGAGGGAAGGGGTTGGGCTGATTGTTGAACTGCTGGGTTTTGGAGCCATTTGTTATGCAACCTCATTTTGTCAATGACTGGTTAATTAATGCACCATTCATCTGCCCTTCTTCCATGCACAGCACATGGCTTGTATCTTTGGGATCACTCTTACACCATGCTCCATCTCCATGCTTCTGCTGGCATTGACCCAATCTGCCAGCTCCAGGCCTGGCTAGTCAGGGCATGACTTTCCTCTGTCCAAAGGGACTGGGTCAGACTCAGTATGTGACTCATGCTAGGTTAATGATATCTAACCCTAAAAAATGCCCCAGAAACAATTGCCCCATTACCAATGAGCCCATTTTGAATCATAGAAGGTCCCTGTTGGGTTTCTCAGGCTGTAAATATTTATGTGAGCAGAAAGTTCCATCTTTTTCCCTATGAGGTAGCTGGTAGGGTAGCACTGCCAACCTTGCAGTTAGCAATCCAATGCTTACCTGATAGTACCACCAATGATTAGAAAAGAAAAGGGACTCTCTCTAATAGAATTCCTGAGCTTCTAGATAAAACTACAGCTGTCATCATGAAGCCTGCGTGAAACTCAAAAGGAACAGCACTGAAAGGAAAAGGTTCAAACTCTGATGGTATCAACTGAGTGCCAGAACCCAGCTATTCCTGATGCTCTGTCCCCAGACTTACAAATTCCATAAACCTACCCGTTAATTTCTTCTCCTGCTCCTTCCCTTCTCACGCCCCAAGGTACTTTGACTTAGCTTTGAAGGCACTCACAACTTCACGGGTTCTGCCTTGCACAGGTGTCTGCTTGCTTCCAGTTCAGTCCTGACATTGTCCCTATATTTAGCCATGTTAGGCTTGTGTCCTAGAGCTTTCCTTTGCTTGTCTCCCTATTGCTCTTGTCCTATGAAGTCTGTGGCTTTATCTTTAAGTCTAAGTCCTGCCCTTTCGCATTCGTAGAAATCTGTCTCTGTATCTTGGCTCGTGGCAGGTTGTGTCCTTCAAAGATGACTGTCCTAATGTTTCACATCGCACATTCTCTTGTGACAAGATGAGTTTGTGTTCACTTTTCCAGAAACAGTGCCTGCTTTCCCTCTTCCTTGCATCTTGGCCAGCCTTTGACTATGGCAGAAGTGTTGCTCTGTGACTTCCACCTGGTCGTATTGGGTTGTTCACCACTGGGACCCTTTCAGGATGTTGCAAGTAAGACCAGGCCAAATGAAAATTTCACATATAGGGTTCTTCTTGAGCTCCAACCAATAGAAGTATCAGTCGTGTGAGGGAGTGAGTCTTAAGAGAGCTGCAGCCTCTGTCCTTTGAGCTACCCCAGCTAATGCTTGATGAAGCCAAAACTAGTGTCCTAACTGAACTCTGCCCAGATTGCAGATTTGTGAGCAAAATTGATATTATCATTACTTTAAGATGTTATTTGTGGGGATACTTTCTGTTAGCAGCAGATCAGCAGAATACTGAGTAATCAGACTGCATTGCCAGTTTTACTCTCTCTCTCCATATATATATATATATAGATAGATATATAGATAGATAGATAGATAGATAGATAGATATAGATATAGATATATATATATAGATAGATATATAGATATCCTCCACTCATCTGTCAGTTGGTTGTACTGTAATGGTTTGTGTATTGTTATGATGCTGGAAGCTCTGTTCCCAGAATTTCAAATACCAGAAAGATTGCCCATGGTGGACAGGTTTCAGTGAAGCTTCTAGACTAAGACAGACACGGAAGAGGGGCCTGACAGTCCACTTCCAAAAATTACTGAAAGAAAACCTTATGGATCACAAGAGAACACTGACTGACTAATGTGTTTTGGACACATTATTAGTAGACAATAGCTAGAGGAAGACATCATATTTGATGAAATAGAGGGACATGGAAGATCCTTATTGAGGCAGATTGACCTAATCGCCGCAACAATGGACTTCAACATTCAGGAATGTGTGACAGTGGTGCAAGATCAGACAGCACTCCATTCCATTTCATATAAGATCTCCATGGATCACAGTAGACTTGATGGCACTCTCTATATGTTTGTCTTCAGTGACTTCCCATAGGGCTGCTCTGCCTGGCAGCCTCTATTCCTCGTGCTTCCAAATGGGGAGCACAACAGGTCCATAGTCACTGATATTCCCCTCAATCCCCAGATCAAGTAAGGAGGCATGAAACTAACTATGTTGTTCTCTTTGCCTTGTCTCTCTTCCTTTTCCCCTCCTCCAACAGGGCTAGAGGGGGTAAATACTTACCTTGCAGTCTAGAAGAGAATTTCTTCCACACCAAAATCTTCTCCTTCCTCAAAAGGCACATACATGCTTTTCTCCTTGTTTTTAATTAAAATGGCAGATGGGATGGTAGGAAAGAAAATGAACTAGTCTAACAGAATGGCCAAACAGATTTACCTTCCACATAAGAATGCAAATAACTCCTCAATCTTGTTATAGAGTCATGATATGATGAGCTCCATCAAAGCAGAGTAGAACACCACTGAAGTCAGACAAGAAAGACCATATTGAGTTGATTTTGTATGAGAGATTCTAGTTGCTAATTATACTTTTCATAACAGACAGATGGCAGGTATAGAAGCCCAGACTTAAAATGTCTTTATCGAATTGCCTGCCTAAATATATATTTGCAATATGGTCTTCAAAGGGAATACTTTCTTTACCTTAAATTCCATTTCTTTTTCCCCTCTTTTATGTAATTTTATTGAAGTATCATTGATGTACAATAAACCATAGTGTGTTTTGCTCTTTGAGGTTTTTAAAAAGAATCATTTTATTGGGGGCTCCTACAACTCTTATCACAATCTATACATACATCCACTGTGTACATTTGTTGCCACCATCATTCTCAAAACATTTGCTTTCTACTTGAGCCCTTGGTAGTAGCTCCTCATTTCCCCTCCGTCCCCCTCCCCCTCCCTCATGGACCCTTGATAATTTATAAATTATTATTCTGTCCTATCTTACACTGTCCAACATCTACTTCACCCACTTTTTTGTTGTCCCTCCCTCATGGAGGAGGTTATATGTAGATACTTGTAATCAGATCCCTCTTTTTACCCCACCTTTCCTCCAGCACTGGTTCTGAAGGGGTCATCTGTCCTGGTTTCCCTGTGTTTACAGTTCCTATATGGACCAGTGTATATTCTCTGGTCTAGCCAGGTTTGTAAGGTAGAATTGGGATCATGATAGTGGGCGCGGTAGAATTTAGGAACGAGAGGAAAGTTATGTTTCATCGTTGCTACACTGCATCCTGACTGGCTCATCTCCTCCCAGCGACCCTTCTGTAAGGGGTTGTCCAGTTGCCTACAGATAGATTTTGGATCCCCTAACTGTACCCCCCCTCATTCACAATGATATGATTTTTTTGTTCTTTCATGCCTGATACCTGATCCCTTCTACATCTTGTGATCACACAGGCTGGTGTGCTTCTTTCATGTGCACTTTATTGGTTCTGAGTTAGATGGCCACTTGTTAAACTTCTAGTCTTTAAAACCCTAGACTCTTTATCTTTTTTTTAATTAATTAATTAATTAATTTTTTATATTTTATTAGGGGCTCATACAACTCTTTTTTTTTTGCTCATACAACTCTTATCACAATTCTTACATATACATATACATACATCAATTGTATAAAGCACATCAGTACATTCTTTGCCCTAATCATTTTTTAAATCTTTTTATTGGGGCTCATAAGGCTCTTATCACAATCTGTACATACATCAAATGAGCAAAGCACCCTTATACATTCGTTGCACTCGTCACTCTCATAATTCACCTTCCACTTGGGTTCCTGGAATTAGCTCGGTTTCCCTTTTTTCCCCCCCATTCCCCTCCCTCCCCGATCCCACCCCTGGTCCCTTGATAGTTTATAAATAATTATTATATCTTATCTTACACTCCCCGGCGTCTCCCCTCACCCGCCTCCCCCTTGCAAATCTCCCAGAGAGGAGGTTACACATAGATCTCCGAGATCGGTTCTCCCTTTCTACATGCCCTTTCCTCCTGGTGTCACCACTCTCACCGCTGGTGTTGAAGGGTTCGTCTGTCCTAGATTCCCTGTGCCTCCAGATCCCCACTGCACCACTATACATCCTCTGGTACAACCAGGTCCGCAGGCAAGGTTGAATTGGGGTCATGATGATTGGGAGGGGAG
This sequence comes from Tenrec ecaudatus, assembly GCF_050624435.1. Classification (NCBI taxonomy): domain Eukaryota; kingdom Metazoa; phylum Chordata; class Mammalia; order Afrosoricida; family Tenrecidae; genus Tenrec; species Tenrec ecaudatus. Next base: position 353,166 of record NW_027457554.1, on the reverse strand, counting down.
GAAGCGTTCAGGAACTAGAGGAAGGTTTTGAGTTTCATTGTTGTTACACTAAACCCTGTGTGGCCCATCTCCTCCTCACTACCCCTCTGGAAGGGGTGTTCAGCTCTCTACAGGTGGGCATTGGGTCCCCATCAAGCACTCCCCCTCTTTCATGGTGATGTGATTCTCACCACCACCCCACCTTTGATGTTGGAGACCTGGTCTCCTCTGTCCTTCATGGTCACCTATGTCGGTGTGCTGCTTCCGTGTGGGCTCGGTTGCTTCTGGGCTAGATGGCCGCTTGTTTGCTTTCAAGCCTTTAAGTCCTCAGAGGCTATATCTCTCAGTAGCCGGGCACCATCCGCCTTCTTCACCACACTTGCTTATGCACACTTTCATCTTCAGCCATTATGTGAGGAAGGTGATCACACAATGATTGTTTTTGTTCCTTTGTATCTGCTACATGGTCCATTCAACACCTTGTATTCGCTTAGGCCGTGTGCTTCTTCTCTGTGGGCTTTGTTGCTTCTGAGCTAGATGGCCGCTTATTTGCCTTCAAGCCTTTAAGACCCCAGACGCTATATCTTTTTTGATAGCCGGGCACCATCAGATTTCTTCACCACATTTGCTTACACACACGGCTCTCTTCAGTGATCATGTCGGGAAGATGGGTATCCTGCAATGGCTGCTTAGCAGGGCGAGGTGCTATTGTATTGGGGGATTATGCATGAGGAGGCCCAATGTCCATCTGCTACCCTACTACTGAACCTATATATATATGCATATAAATCTATTGCCCCCATAATCATAAATATATTTACATATGTACATGTCTGTATTTAGGCTTCTCTGTATGCACTTTGCCTCCTACTCCTTTCCTCTATTTCCTTTCGATTTCCTCCCGACTCATTACCATGTTTGGCCTTCATTCTGGATTCAGTAGTTCCTCTCAGTTACCTTGCTCTTGGTCACTCCCTTCCAGTCCATCACTCCCCTCCCTCCTCTGGTTTTGAACCATTCGCTGTTCCCTTGTTCCTATGTTGGGCGACACCTCCTCCCTTCCCCTACCTCCCACGCTCTCATGTCCCTCCAGGACCGTTGGTCCTTTTGTTTTCTTCTCTCATTGTTTGTCCAGCCTAGCTTGTCTAGGTGGACCTGCTGACATAGTAATATGTGCATACAAATGGATATGACTTTGACTGCACGCAAGTGGCCCATAAGAACATGGCTTTGACAGAAACAACATCGACACGCTGATAAGCAGAAAAGCCATTAACATACAAAATTTACAAGGTAAAAAACAAAACAAATTTAAAAAGACTAAGCAAAAAGATAGCAAATATTAAAAGAAAAATTGCTAGTAGTTCAAGGTCCTTTCGTTGGCCTTTAGATCATCCTTTATACTCCCTTGGGCTCCCTTTGCTCTGCTTCCTCCGCTGCTCCATTGCATGCCCCCAGTGTTTGCCTCAGTGTGGCGGGGTCAGCTCAGTCGCCCATCCCCCATTGTGTCTCAGGTGCTGTCCCATGCAGGGCCATGTGTTGGTGCAGGATGTCGTATCTCCTAGTGTGGTCAGCTGAATGGTCCTCTCTGTATGACGGGCCATCTAGCTGGTCTATCGACTTTGGGCTTGGTGGACCCAGGTGTACTCCACTACGTCCTTTATCCTTCTTTTGTTTCAGCTTCCTTCTGGATGTGGTGTGGTGGGTCAGTTCCTTTCCCACTCCAGACGATCTATTTTTGTGTTCTGTAGTATTCCCTTCGAGTGTGGGGGTCGGCCTAATTCTGGTTTGGGCGGGCTTGTCGTCCAGCCTCTTTGTGTAGACCTCTGTACTTTGCGTTGCCCTCCTTGTTTGGTGTGTCGTGTTGGGGTCCGTATGCATGTTCCAGATCTGTGGGGACACAACCGATACTCTCCCCTGGGTGGGTTAGTACCCTGCCCCCCCCCATACCATCCATTCAGATTCTCCCCCTCCCGGTTCTCCCTCTCCCTACCCCACTACTCCTTCTTTATGCTGGGCTCTCATGTACCTCCCTAGTTGTGGCCTGTCCTCCCTCCAACTATCTATGCTTCCTCCCGTTTATTGTGGGATGGATGTTTATTCTTCTATTTCTGTCATGCTGATTGTACTTACCTCAGGGGACTCATGTTGCACCTGTTTTGTGTTGCTGTTAGTTGCCGTCGAGTGGGTTTTGACTCTCAGCAACTCTACGCACAATATAATGAAACGCTGCCCCGTCCTGTGCCGTCCTCACAGTGGCACTCATTGTTGATGGCACTCATTGTTGCAGCCACTGAGCTATTCCATCTTGTAGGGTCTGCCTCTCACTTGCTGCCCTTCTGCAGTACCACGTTTTGTGTATTCCTCTTGGGCAGTGTTTCTGAACCTTGTTAATGGCATGACACCTTTATACAATTCTTAATGTTGTGCTGATCCTCCAACAGTATTTTTTTTTCATTGTTACTCCATTACTGTGATTTCTCTACTGTTATTAATTGGCAACACCTGTGAGAGGATCGTCTGAAACCCCATAGGGGTCGCAACCCACAACTTAAGAACCACTGCTCTAAATTTAGAGGAGTTTCTCTTAAGATTTAGTTCAGCACATTGTTAGAAGTACACGTCCTGTAGTTATTGTCGTTAAGTTCCGTCGAGTGGGTTTTGACTCTTAGCAACTCTATGCACAATATAATGAAACGCTGCCCTGTCCTGTGCCACCCTCACCGTGCTTGTGTGCTTGGCCTCAGTGTTGCAGCCACTGTGCTAATCCAACTTGTTGGAGACTGCCGCTCTCTTCCTTCCGATCTGTACCAAATTTGTGTTTTGCCCTATAGAAGTGGTTCTTAACCTTCCTAATGCCACTACCCTTTCATATCGATTCTCATTTATTGGGGACCCACAACCATAAAATTATTTTCATTGGTACTTTGTCACTGTAATTGTACTACAGTTATGAATCGGGCCACCCCTGTGAAAGGGTCATTCTTCCCTCCCAAGGGGCGCGACCCACAGGTTGAGTACTGCTGCTCTAAAGTTAAAGGACTTTCTCTTAAGTCCTACTTCACCATATTGTTAGAAGCACAAGTCCTGTAGTTATTTTTGTTGAGTGCTGTTGAGTGGGTTTCTGGTCACAAGAACTCTATGCACAATATAATGAAATGCTGCTCAGTCCAATGCCATGCTCAGAGTTGTTCATTTGCTTGTGATCATTGTTGCAGCCACTGGGCTAATCAATCTTTTAGGGGCTGCCTCTCCTTTGCTGCCCTTCTAGTCTACCAAGAATTCTGTCTTCCTCTAGGGAAGTGATTCTCAACCTTCCTAATGCCACGACTCCTTCATACCATTCCTCATGTAGTGGTGACTGCCAAATCATGAAATTATTTTCATTGCTACATCATACCTCTAATTTTTCCACTTTAATGAACGGCCCACTGCCGTGAAAGGGTCATTCGTCCCCCAAAAGGGGTCACAACCCTCAGTTTGAGGACTGCTGCGCTAAACTAATAGGAGGTTCTCTTCAGGTCTACTTAGGTACATTGTTAGAAAAACAAGTCCTGTTTTTTTTTTCTTGTGGGTTTTGACTCATAGCAACTCTATGTCAATATAATGAAACACTGTCCCGTCTTGTGCCATCCTTGCAGTGTTTCTTTGGCTTGTGTTTATTCTTGCAGCCACTGTGCTATCCCATCTATATTGTGGCTGAGTCTATTTTGTTGCCCTTCAACTGTATCAAGAATTGAGTCTTCCTCTTGGACAGTGGTTTTCAACATTCTTACTCACGACCCTTTCATCCAGTTCCTCATGTAGTCGTGACCAACCAACCATAAAATTATTTTTGTTGCTACATCCTAGCTGTAATTTTGCTACTGCTATAATTCAGGCCACCTCATGAAAGGGCTGTTTGACCCCCTAAGTAGACACGACCCACAGGTCGAGAGCCGCTGCTCTAAAAGAAAGGGGAGATTCTCTTAAGGTCTTCTTCAGCATATTGGTAGAAGCACAAGTCCTGTTGTTATTGTTGTTGGGTGCAGTCGAGTGGGTTTGGCTCATAGCCACTCTCTGCATAATATAATGAAACTCTGGGGGTCTTAAAGGCTTGAAGGCAAACAGGCTGAAATCTAGCTCAGAAGCAACAAAGCCCACAGAGAAGAAGCACACAAGCCTAAGTGAACACGAGGTGTTGAAGGGATCAGGTAGCAGACACCAAAGAACAAAAACCATTATTGTGTGATCACCTTCCCCACATAAACGCTGAAGATGAATGTATGCATAAGTAAGTGTGGTGAAGAAGGCTGATGGTGCCCGGCTATCAAGCGATATAGCGTCCCGGGTCTTAAAGGCTTGAAAGTAAACAACCAGGCCCTGAAGCAACAAAGCCCACATGGAAGCATCACACCAACATGTGTGATCATGAAGTGCTGAGGGCACCAGTTTTCAAGCAACAAAGGCGGGAGGGGGGATTATATCATCGTGAATGAGGGGAGTGCATGGCGGGGGACCTATGCCCACCTGTAGACAACTGCACATCCCTTGCGGAGAGGTAGTGGGAAGGAGATGAGTCACTCAGGGTTCAGTGTAGCAATAATGAAACCCACAACCTTCCTCTAGTTATTAAACACTTCCTCCCCCCACCTCTCATGATCCCAATTCTACCTTGCAAACCTGGTTAGACCAGAAGATACACAGCGCTACAGATGGAAACTGGAAACACAGGGAACCCAGGACAGATGAACCCCCCAGGACCAGCGGTGAGAGTGGCGATACTGGGAGGGAAGTGGGTGTAGAAATGGGAAACTGATCACAGGATCTACATATAACTTCCCCCCTGGGAGATAGGCAACAGAAAATTGGGCGAAGGGAGACGCCGTGCGGTGTAAGATAAGAGAAAATAATAATTTATAAATTATTAAGGGTTCATGAAGGAAGAGGAGCAGGATGAGAGGGGGAGAGGGGAAAGGGGAAATGAGCTGATTCCAGGAACCCAAGCGGAAAGCAAATTTTGAGAATGATGAAGGCAACGAATGTATAAGTGTGCTTTGCACAACTGGTGTATGTATGGATTGTGATGAGTTGTATGAGCCCCAATAAAATGATTTTAAAAAAGAAAAAGAAAGAAATGTCTATAAATGAATGAAGGCAACATATGTACAAAATGCCTGATGCAATCAATATGGATTGCAACAAAAGTTGTAAGAGTCTCCAATTAAAAATTTTTAATAAAAATGTATATATAATAAATATTTTCCTAACTTATATAAATGATTAATAAGAATAAAATTAAGCAGCCTGGGTTTTTTATATGAAAATATAATGATAAAAGAACAAATGAGAGATTCAGCAGGAAGCAATGGATAGGAAAATATTATAAGGAAAGTTTTCTCTTATATGGAATGTACATTCTCTTACATGACAACAATCAGAATATGCCGTAAGAACCTCAGAACAAATACTAGAATAAAATAGAGGAAAACATTCCCAACCTTTCAATAAAATGCTATATGCTTTCTATGATTTTCACAAAAGGTCAAATTCTTTAACAAAATATATTGTTCATTCAAATTTTTAATTATGCATAAATTTATGTCTCCTTGCATTACATCTCATAAAAAGGCATAAGAATTGTTTTTGCTCTATCTACAACTAAATAGAAGATAGTGAAGGTGAAAAAATAGCTTTCGTGAATGTTGCTTTGAAATACAAATGGCCCCCTCTTTATCTTCCAGCCTTTAAGACCCCAGACGCTATATCCTTTGATAGCCGAGCACCATGGTGCTTAACTACTACACCACCAGGGTTCATTAGCATGTGACTTTTCTCCTGTCATTCACACTAGATGCTCAAAGTAGCAGGAGAACAGGTTTCTCCTTTGTGGCCACACGAGGTACTGACAGAACCAAGAACAGAGACACAGTTATATATCTTGACTATCATTTGCATATTATATGCCAGGAATCCCTAGGAAGTGTCTTGGAATTGTTCTACTCTGGTTCATATTTCACACAGCCTCCCAGTTTCCATACTGACTCTGCCAAACCCCTAGTAACTGATTTGCACCTCCTATCAACTTGGGGAAAAGACCCTATGCCAGATATAGAAGTGGACATACTTGGTACCCAGAAAACCTGTTCAGTGTATTGAGGGCGACTCAGCAAACAAAATGGGCACAGTGATTAAGCATTCAGCTGCTAACATAACGGTCTACTCTGTAGTGGTTCTGAAAGAGAAGGACATGGTAGTTGGCCCCCCAAAAGAGTTACAAACTTGGAAACCCTATGGGTATTTCTATAGGGTTGCTATGTGTTCCAATTGAGATGATTGTCATAGGTTGGGTTTGGTTTAACCCGTCTTACTGAGGAGACTCCTTCTTTACACGTGATCAGTTACTTTAGAGGAAAAAGACATGCCTGTCCCAGAACAATCCAAGGACTGGTAAAGGCAACACCCACAAAGACACTCCCTCTGCCTGCCTAACTCTAAAATGCTGCCCATAAAACACTCTGCCTGGTAATATCTGGGCAGCACACTGGGGAGGTGCAGCAAATGTGTGTTGAATGTATGAGGCCATTTCATAGTTTGGCTGCACGATGAGGGTGTCTGTCATAAAGCCGATCTCTTTGACTCCACCTCTCAGCAGAGATGAACACAAGCTTCCCGTTTTTTTCTCGGCAATGTCCTTGTCAAATAAAAGTTCCTTGTAGATCAGTAACTTGCCACAGAGCAAAAGATATGGGAAGAGGCTCATCTTTCTCCTGGCTATGAAATAGAATGGCAAGCCCCTCCCTTCAACACACACACACACGCACGCACGCACACACACGCGCGCACACACACCCCTGCCTTACAACTACATTCGGTTCATTAGCAAACAAAGCTCTACAACCCAACTATGTGTTTTCCTTCTCCAGAGGAATGACGGACTTACATACCCTGCATTGTCTTTTTTTAATGGAATTGCCCCAGTTCTCCTCACCTTTCCTTAGATAGTGCAGTGAACTATTAGATGACTGCAGGTATTGAAAACTAGTACTGATTTCCAGTTTGTGTCACCTTTGGCTTTGAGCACCCTCCACTTCTCTAGTAAGCTTTCCATTGCTTTGGGGAAATTTTCTCTCTCTGAATTTATTATGTGAGAGGGGTATGGTAATAATCAATGTGCCTATGGAGGACTACCCTTCATGACCTAAACTCATTAAGGGGCAGTGCCTGATGGAACATCAGGTTGGAGGAAGGCTTATTAACAACCTGCATTATACAGATGACACAATTTTGCAGAAAATTAGAAGGAATTTTTTCACTTGCTGATGAAGATGAAGGATTAAAGCCTTCAGTTTGGATTATGACTCAAGGTAAAGAAAGCCCAGACCCTCACAACTGGACCTATTGATAACATCATGATAAATGGAGGAAAGATCGAAATTGTCAAGGATTTTGTCTTGCTTGAATCCACAATCAATTCTCATGGAAGCAGCAGAGAAGAGAACAAATGATACATTTCACTAGTCAAATCTGCTACACGAGACCTCTTTAAAGTGTTGAAAAGCAAGAGATTACTTTGAGGACTGGGGCGGGTTGACCCAGGCCATGGTATTTTCAACTGTCTCATATTCATGTGAAAGTTGAACACTGAATAAGGAAGACCAAAGAAGAATAGATCTATTTGATTAATAGTGATGTAAAAGAGTAATGAATGTACCATGGACTGCCAAAAGAACAAACCCATGTAACTTGGATGAAGTACAGCCAGAATGTTCCTCAGGGCATGGATAAGGAGACTTCGCCTTAACTTTGACATGTTGTCCGGAGTGATCAGTCCCTGGAGCAGGACATCGTGTTCTGGAAAGTAGAGGGACAATGGAGAAGAGAAAGGCCCTCAACAAATGGGATTGACACAGTGGCTGCAACAATGGGCTCAAACTTAAGAACAACTGTGAGAATGGTACAGGACCGGGCAGTGTATGATTATGTTGTATGTATGGTCACAATGAATCCAAACCCTCCCTATGACACTGAACAACAACAACAACAACAACCTGACTGAATCCTCTGGGAGGACTCTTGAATGTGAGAAAAATGGAACGAAGCCAGTGGAACGATTGGAGGATGTCTTAAGTTCCTGTCTTAATCTCCTTAACCAAAAATTATCCAACAAGTCAGTAGCCTTAAAACACTTTCCCCCCTGCTTTGGAGCTTACAGGTTCAAATTGGGGGGTGACTCTAGGTCAGAGTCCTTCTTTGTGGATACCAGAAAGTTCCTTGGCATTCCTCGCTATCTTTTTCCCCGTACTGTGTGTTACTGTGTCTATCCTGGCATTTAACTCAGAAGTGTTTAGGTTTAGACTCAAGCCTATTCTCATATGGCCTCATTTTTTTAAAACATTTTATTAGGGGCTCATACAACTCTTATGACAATCCATACATATACATACATCAATTGTATAAAGCACTTCTGCACATTCCCAGCCCCAATCATTCTCAAAGCATTCTACAAGCATTAAAGGCAACAGAGATAAATACTCCAATAATAACAATAACATACAAGGATAGCTAGAGAGATAAATAGATAGATAGAAAAACCACAAAATCTGAGCAGTTGTGGGAAGGAGAATGGGACTAGCCCCATGAATAAATATAGGTTTGCCAGACAATAGTTCTATATACATATTAGCATATACTACAAATATGTCCATGAATATATTAGTGCATCCAGGAGACATAATTATGAAAATGTCTTAGCTATAACAAAACTCCTTGAGGGAGCGTGTCCTAAATATGGGGGATCAGGAACAAACTCTGAGAGACCTCAAGATCAATTGGTACAAACTAGCTCACAAAGACAATGTTCTGTGTCCATCAGGGAAGTGACTGGGGTCTTCAAAAGCTAGTGAGTAGCAAACTAATAGTCGGTTCTTGGTCTCACCCTATGTGTTGGACAGGGTTCTCTAGAGAGACAAAACCATATTGCTAGTAATTATATATAAATATATTTATAAAGCTAGATATACAATACAAGAAATGAACCAGTAAATTATATACAGATAGATAACACAAGAAACTAACAGTTAAATTATAAAACAGTGAGACACTAGCAGCCCTTTAAGGCTTGACAGCCGCCAGTTGCCAGTCCCTTTCTGTAGAGAGAGCTGGGCTATGTATACCCAGGCAGCAAACAGCAAGGCAAGTCACCAACTGTCACCAACTGTCGGTCCCCAGATCCAGAGACGAACATTCCAATCCTGTGGGATTAAATGGACCTCAACTTACAGTGACACAGTCCACAAGTTAGGCATCCCACAGGTTGTGTACCCCTTTAAATTGAGGCACAGAACAAGCAAGGCGAGGCTCACGAAGCCATTTATCCCTCTGCCCTGCGATTAGTCCTACTTGTGTTTATCGGCCTGGCTGGCACGATAAACTATTGCACCCTGTCTGGAGCAAATAACAGTGAAGAAAATCAAGATGCCTGGCAACAATTAGTCCAAATCAGTAATGGACTATGCGTACCTCAGCCTCTATGATGCTAAGGTCACAAGAACTAAATGGTGCCTGCTTATCACAAACAGCTGCCCTGAAAGGGATCATGGTACATGATCCTAGATAGAGTGGGGAGTAATGTGTAAGAAAAGTGAAAGTCATACTACTACTACCAATATTAATAATAATAATGATAAAAGATGAGGTTTATTGGTTAGATAGACTAGTGGTCCTTCATCACCCTTCAGGTCTGGAACTGAATTCAAGCCCCTGAAAAATAGACAGGTTTATAAAGTGAACCTTATGAGAATCAAAGATTGCAGCCCTCAGTATGGATTACAACTCAATGTCAAGAAGACACACATCCTCACAACTTGATCAATAGGTACCATGATAAATGGAGAAGTTTGTTGTTGTTTTTATTTGTTGTTATTTGTTGAAGTTGTCACGGATTTTTGTCTTGATGAGGTCTATTATCAATGCTCTTGGAAGCTGCAATCATGAGATCCAATGACGCATTGCATATGGATACATTTGGTGCACAATACGTCTGTAGAGTGCTAAAAAGCAAGGATGCTACTTTGAGGACTAAGGTGCACCTTACCCAAGCCATAGTAATTTAAATTGCCTCATAAGTATGTGAAAGTCAGACATTGAATAAGGAAGGCTGAAGAAGAATTGATATGTTTGAATTGTGGTGCTGGTGAAGAATATTGAAAGTAACATGGACTGCCAAGGGAACAAACAGATCTGTCTTAGAAGAAGTATTGTCAGAGGGCTCCTTAAAGGCAAGGATGGTGAGACTTCCTCTCACATACTTTGGTCATGTTATTAAGAGAGACTAGTCCCTGGAGAAGGACATCATGCCAGGTGAAGTAGAGGGACAGTGAAAGAGAGGAAGCCCCTTAAGGAGATGGATTGACAGTGACTGAAACAAGGGGCTCAAGCTTGGGAACAATTAGGAGAATAATTCAGGGCTAGGTAGTGTTTCCTTCTGTTTGGCATAGGGTCAATGTGGGTTGCAACTGGCTCAATGGCATCTGATAAGAACAACTACAACAAAATGAATCATAGCACTGAGGAGCACACATTCCTCAGAACCATCAACCATTCAAAAGCAAATAGGCAGTATTTGCCCAAGGCCAAATTCAAAAGGCAGGCAAGGTTAGGGGAGAAGGGTGAATGAAAACAGGATGCAGAGTTTCAATGGCATGAGTGATATTACATTGCAGGAGATTGTCATCAATGTCACATAACAAAACGTGTATAAATTGTTACGTGCAAAGCTGATTTTCTCTGTAAATCTTAACCCACCTTACAATAAAAAGTTTCTTTTTTTAAAACAAAGACTGGGCGGTTATGGCTGCAATTATATTTCAGGCCTGAAGAGGCAGCAGAGGCCTGGTTGTTCAAATGCTGCAAAACTACCAGACAATGGGCAAACAGTTTCTTTCCACAGACAACTAGCGGCTCTGTCATATCCATGTCTGGTGTTCAACACTTGGCGACAGAATCCAGCCCCCTGGGTTTGGGTGGGGTCTGTTTCTCACCCATGCTTCGCTTGGGATTGTTCTATGGCATCCACAAAGTGGAGTCCTTTCCTTTCTGATGTCCCGAGAAAGCTGTTTACTCCTTTTTCTCGCTCCGGCCCTCTTCCCAAGAAACCTTGGTTCACTCTGCTTTCCTCTGGTTGATGTTTCTCAGGCAGTTACTTGACCTTGGTTCATCTACTGCAGGTGACCATTACCAAGTAACTGTACCGTTCTTGGATGGTATTGTTCATGAGCTAGGCTGCGAACTACGGGTTAAAGGTTTGAGTTCACCCAGAGGTGCCTACCAAGAAGGGCCTGATGATATGCCTCTGGAAAAAACCCACCCCAGCCATGGAAAATTCTAGGGACCGGACTTCGCTAACACACTTGGGCTCTCCATGAGTCCGAGTTGACTCAATGGCAATTGGTTGCTGGTATTCCTGTAAGTAGAAGACAACAATCTTTAAGCAGTCCCTCTTGGATTCATGGGAGGAGGATGGCTTCCGCTGAGAGAACTTCTCAGGGCTCCAAGGGCTCAATGATCTTACAGAAAATGAGAGAAACGATGAGCCTGATGACAGATGATATTGCTATGCAGGCCCCGTTTCAGGATGCTCAAGTTTCCAGGTCTTTCCCTGACTCACAGTGGAGCCCTGTGAGGTTCCAAATAGAAGGGCACCCTTGCTCCCAGGACCTGGAGCCTTGTAGCTGAGCAGAGCAGTCATGATGAGAAAGAGGACCCAAGGGGGAAGTCAGGGGGCTGCTTCACTTGTCTCAGTGTCAAGCAAACAAATGTTTTGGCAGGAAATTTCTCTTCAAGAGTGTTCTGATTTCTTGAAGGAAATCTTTTTCTGAACCATTTCCTCAGGGGAAAAGCACTCAACTACCTCGGGAAGGAAGATTTTTCTCCGGCCAAGCTTACCAGGCTGTGCTAACTCAGAGAGGAGGTGTGACTAGCAGGCAATGAAACTGATTTCCAGACTCCTATGAAAATCAGCAAGTGCTCGGCTGCTAAGTGAAAAGTCGGCAGTTGGAAATTCCCAGCTGCTCTGCAGGAGAAAGTGGTGGCTGACTGTGTCTGACAAGATGACAGCTTTGGAAACCCAATGGGGCAGTTCTCCTCTGTGTTCTACAGTTGCTTTGAGTTGGAGTGGACTTGACAGTGATAGATCTGATCTTTTTCCCCATGATAATTGGCTTTCACGAATACATGTGCATTCATGGATGTCTGTGTCTGCTTTGGCATGCATGTGCACATATGTGCCTATTTGCATGTGGATGGATACGTCTGTGAATGTGGGCGTCTCTATTTACTTTGCCATGTGTGTGCACATGTCTGCCTTTGTCAGTATGCATGCGGGCTCAGGCAGCATAAAGGGATCACAGAGAAACTTGGAGAGAAATAGAAAAGTAACCTATTTTCTCATGGGTCTCCCATACCTGACGGTCTACTGGCATCCACCGCCACGAAGACCAGAGGTCACTTCATGCCATGTGTCCAGCTGCCCATTGCTGGTTGAGGTCAGTCACCAGGGAGGCTGCAGGAGTGATTCCCACCATCTTTCCTGGAGCCCCTCCTACCTTACTCAGCCTCCCTAGACCTTGAGTGAAAGGCGTTTCCAACGTTTTTACATAAAGATTTCTGAGATTGACTGAAGAAATGATTTCATTTGACAAAACATGAAGCTTTGAATTTAAAGATTTGAGGCAAGTGCCCTCCAGAGAGGGGGACACAGAACGGGACCATGCTCCCTTCCGGTATGCACGGGGGTTGCTATGTGTTGGAACCAACTTGATGAGCACCTGCCAGCAACAACAACAACCAGAAGTTGTCCAAACTTCTGTGGCCTCAACTCGGGAATGAGAATATTAATATTGCCTCCTAGAAAGAACTCAAGGTATGTACAATTGGTTAATAGGTGTTTGGAAAGTGAGTACATTAAGTGGACTGATTACATTGATAAGGCAATAAGAAACTGAGAAGGCTTCACTAACAGGTGCTTTCACATCTGTAACCAGGAGATTCCTTCCTTCTTCATCTCTTGCCATCTTCATCAGCTCCCACACTTTCCAGGCAGCTTGAGGGATTAAATGTTCAGTCTGATCCTATTATAAGCTTCAGCCTCAGAATCAGAGTCTTTACCTGAGGTTTGAGGAGCTATACTGGGAATGAGGAGAGTAACCTGTCTTTTCTATTGCTCTCCTATCGCTCCCTCTTCCCTAGCCCTTCCCTGTCTCTGGGCCTGCCTTTCCTCCCTAGAGCATTGGCTTCCGGGAGAAGGGGATGGAAACAATGAGCACAATGAGCACATTCCTGACCAGGCCTCTTACCATGCTATCTTCCAACCCTCTCTTGGAAGGGCCTCCACGAAGTCCTCTTATGTCATCTCACAATAACTTGTTAGATACCATTGAGTGAGCTCCTGACTCATAGCAAATGTACACACAAGAGATTGAAGCACCACCTGGTCCTGCACCGTCCTCACAATGGTCCTTGTGTGTGAGCCCATGGTTGCAGCAGTGTTGAGGAGATCCTGTCCAAGAAGGCTGCAAGTGGGTGGGAGCGGCTGCAGCATTCAGAGACTTTGGAGGATGCCAAGGTGGATAGTTCACGGCGTATCATATGAGGTCAGCCAGCGGACCTTGGGGGCCCTTCCCATTATCCATAGATATATGAAATAAATGGAGGCCCTCAGCAAGATGGGCTGCAGATACCTCCAGGACTCACTTGATCCTTGGCAAGCTCCCTTAGCCTTAGGACACCACCTGCTGGAACTGTGGCTTTGCTGCCTCTCCTGGCTCTCAACTTCCCTCCTAGAGGACTCCAGCCACCCTTCTCCTTCCAGATCCTTCCAGCAGGAGGCAGATATTGGTCTCTGTGCTTTTGCATGTGGCCAGTTTCTAGGGACAGATCAGCCTCTCCCAAGAATTTGGGTTCACCAGAGTGAGCGTGCCCACAAGTCTGCAGAGCGTATGGTCAGGCCTCTGAAGAGAGAACTGCTGGAAGATTTGCCCCTTTTCAAAAGCGCTAATTCCACAGTTGAGAGCTCGTCTCCTGGGGACTCAGTTTGAGTCTCAAGGAGCACATCCCCTTTGACACTGCTGGCAACTCGAGGTACTGTGGGTCATTTTCTTGCCTTTGAGGAGTGCAAGGGAAATGCTACAATATGTCCCTTCACATGAACCACCAATCCTTATCTGGAGAACTCTCCGAGATGACAGGGATGGGAGGGAGATGTTTCTGGGGCACGCTTTCACCTGCACATCTCTCAGGTGAGTCAAACATTTGACCCCCAAAAGTTGAGTATGATGGTGAGAGTTCAGGCTGGGAGATAGAGTGTCTGGGTTCAAATCAAGAGCCTGAACATCTCAGCTCCCATGGTTCTCCTGCATAAAACCCAAGCCAAGCAGTTTATCACTTCCCTGCTGAGCATCCTACTGAGGTAAGCTAAACTCATGGTTTGCTGATGACAACGTTGCTTGTACAAAATGGCTTTGCCATGTAGCCATTAGCAATGGACAGAAGGGCTGCTCATCAAACCGCAGAGCAGGGCTTCTGGCGCACATGTTAAGAAGGGGGCTATTGACAACAATGTCGGTAGTTCAGAACCCACTAGCTGTTTCTCTGGAGAAAAACTGTGCCTGTGTGCTTCCATAAAGATGCCCAGCCATGGAACCCCCCCTGGAGAAGGCCATGATGAGCTGGAGTGAGCTCTACAGGAGTGGGATTTTTTACTGTGGATGTAATCCCACCTGGGCAGAGATTTTCTTTGTGACATTAAAGAGGTTGTACCTTACACCAATCACTTGGCTGCTACAAAAGGATTCAATTCAACATTGAAGCAAACTAACTCCAAGGGAAGAAGGCAGCTGCCATGCAGAGAGCTCCAAGGACCACCAACCATGGAGGTTATTGAAGCCAAAACAAGAATACCGCCCACCAGCCCTCAGCCCCCAGGGATGGACAAAGAGAGCCTGCCCATCAAGCTGGTGCACTGGCATGATGCTGTCAGCCTCCGGTGCTGTGAGAACATTGACTTTGGTGTGTTAACGGCACCCACTTGCAGTATGTTTGTGATGTCAGCGTGTGGAAACTATGGCAAGCCCCCCTCCCGGCCTCACAGCAGCAAAGCCTCGGCATTAAAACCCCGTGCCTTCTGTGGCGCTTGCTAGCTGTGAGAGGGCAGGAAATGCTTTTGGCTTTTCTGCTCCTTGTTGCGAGCTCCCTCTGAGGCAGGGAGCAGAGGATGTGAGCTTGGAATCTGTTTTGTTTCATCACTACCCTGTGTCATCTCTCTGAACACTGTCATGTGCTCCTCACCAGTGCTTCGCCCTCTCTATCACCAAGCCATGTGCTCTTTAAAACATGCACACACACACACACACACAAACACACACACACCTAATGTTCACATTTTGAGGCACATTTGTCTTTAATTCACTAATAATAACAATAATTATTCAAAGCCACTTTACCATCTGAAAAGAAATCTCTATGCATACACTTAGATCATGGATGCCAACTGCCTTCTTAACAACATTTCTCAATGAAATATTCAGCAGCGATTATATGAAGCCTGAAGCTGTTCATCCAGTTTGTGTTAATCAAAACAAAAACAAGAGACGAAGGGATCCAAAAGGACATGTAAGATCATAGGCTGAAAGTATCCCCATCGAGCACCAAAGGCTTGTCCAGAAGGGCAGAGCCACAGGTAAAAGCTACGTCTCTCTGGAGTTGCTGGCATTTAACTAGATGCAAAATGTCAGCGCAGGAAATGGCTTGCCCAATGCAAATACTAACAATGGGGGCTTGTGTTCCTGTGTAAATGGAGCTTCAGCCAATCCGGGCCTTCAGGATCCAGCTCCCATCGCAGCATCCACGGGAAGCACCAGGGGAATGTTCCGTTTGCTTATTTTCTCTCTCTTTGATAAGAAGAAAAAGAGCCTTTGTGGCCTAGTGGCTACAAGTTGGGCTGCTAATTGCTATATCCGCAGTTTGAAACTACCAGCTGCTTTGTGGGAGAAAGATAAGGCATTCTCCTCCCATAAAGAATTCGAGTCTCAGACACTCCCAGGGGCAGTTCTACGCTGCCCTACAAGTTGGCTGTGAGTCAGTATGGATTCGATGGCAGTGAGTTTTCTAAGAGTAAGAAGTATCTAGGGGTGTATAAACAGTTAATGAGCTCTGCTGTTAAGGGAAAAGTTGTCATTCCCAACCCACTTAGAGGAGCTGTGAAAGAGAAGCCTGGCAATCTTCTTCAGAATCCTAGGCCATTGAAAAGTTTATAGAATGTATTGACCTTGGTTGTTAAATAGATCCAGGTATATGGTGGAGCATACAGGGACCAATGTCATAAAACTGGGTGGGGGTGGAAAAAATCTCTGAGACAGATGCAAAAACTGTGAGGGAATGAGTTATTGAGCCTGGGGGATCAGGACCATCGTCTCTGGGATTTTCAAAGTTCCTGAGCAATCAGGAAAGGGGCAACAGTTGGTCTCTCCCCATCCAGAGGACAGCAGAAGAGGAGAACTGATTGGGCACAATGAATCAATGACTAGTGACTCAAGCAACGATCACCCTCCACCACTGGAGACCAGAAGAACTAGATGGTGCCTAGCTCCCACTATCGACTGCTATGAAAGAGATCACATTAGAAGGGCTTGATTAGAGTAGAAGGGAAATGTGGGGCAAAACTCAAAATCATGATAAAACACCAAGCTTACTGTTTGGATAAAGGCTGGTGAAATTGCAAGACTATGGTGCTTAGTTACCCTGCAGATCTGGAACTGAACTCATCATGGCTCGATGTTCAACCAAACAATAGACAGGTCTATAATGGGAACA
This sequence comes from Tenrec ecaudatus, assembly GCF_050624435.1. Classification (NCBI taxonomy): domain Eukaryota; kingdom Metazoa; phylum Chordata; class Mammalia; order Afrosoricida; family Tenrecidae; genus Tenrec; species Tenrec ecaudatus. The sequence goes on along the minus strand of NW_027457554.1, from coordinate 336,339 downwards.
ATGACATTAGAGACATACAAATACCATAGAATAATAGATCACATGAGATCAAAAGACAGCATTCCCCCAAGAACGAAGTTCAAAAAAGTTGAGAATGAAGGAAGCTTGGAGACAAGAAACAAGAAGATGTGGGGGAAGTGATGGTACATTGTGGGAATTGCTATCAATGACATGAAACAAAATGTGTATGCATTGCTCAATGGACAGCTGAGCTGCTCTTTAACCTTCACCCAAATCACAATAAAAATGTTTTTAATCAAAGAAAACATCATGGTTCACTTCTACTCTGACACACACGGGGTGATGAGGAAATAGTGTCAACCGGGTTTGCTGTGGTCCAGCCACCAGACATGTGCTTATGGGAGAAAGAGCATGCTGACGCTGGCAATACCGAGCAGGACCAAGATGGTTTTATTTGCCTGCATCATGAAGATGGTAGCCCTGGTGGTGAGATGATTCAGAGCTCAAGTGCTAACCAAGAAGCCACCCAGTTTTAACTCACCCAGCCCTACTGAAGGAGATTTCCCTCCTCAAAGGTGTTGTTGGTTGTGATGTGCCATTGAGGCGATTCTGACTCCCTGTGACGGGAAGGAAAGGCACACTGTGCTATAGTGTTAGGTTTTCAGCGGCTACTTCCTCTGAAGTGGGCAGTGGAACCCTTTTTTGTATTCTGTTCTTAGCCTGGACGTTTCCCTGACACCTCTTCACTTGAGGTATCCCTGCTGGCATTTGAAATACCAGTCACGTGGCTTCCAGCATCACAGTAACACACAACTTACCACAGCACCACAAATGGACAGACAACAACAGGCTAGGAGTCTTCATGGGAGCAGGCAGTCACGTCTTCACTCTCTCGATGGGGATCAGTGAGTTCAAACTGCCAGTCTCTCTGTTACAGCCGCACATGCAACCACTGTGCTGCTAGGTACATTTCCTTAAAATTCTGCCTAGAAAAATCTGTGGAACAGTTCTTCTCTGTCACAGAGGGTCACTGTGAGCCAGGATGGGCTCTGAGACACACAAATGCAACACCATGAAGCCACCTTACTCTGTCCTGCTCTTATTTAACTCTATTCTTTTCTGAGCTATCTTTTCCATATATTCAGAAGAGACTGGCACTGAGCAGTGTTAATTCCACCAAGGCCAGGAAGTAGGTCAAAGAGTCACAAAGGACTATCTCTTTGCTCTCATGCCACTGCACTAAGGAGGCTTGGGTGGCAGCTGGAAACTGCACATTTCACTCCCTGTCCCTACACTCCTGGCTGAGTCTCCTCAGAGTGAGACTGCCCCTTTACCCAGCTCACTGCATTGGCTGTCTTGCTCTGAAAAGAGAATTCGCACATGTGAGTCTGACTGGGTGACAGATGGGAATCTTAATGCTGCTCTTTGGAATATGAAAGGCCTCCGATCAGAGTGCTGCAGGGGAGTGATGTCTGCCGAAGACCTGCTGGTCTCCCAGTTAGAAAGAAGCCTTCCCCTTTGCCTCAGAGTGGCGTTCACTGTGGGTGGCAAGTCAGATCCTTGGGCTGGCACTCTCAGTAAACAGATCATATGGGCACCTTGAGAAGCGCTTGCTCACGGACCCAGCTCCCCAAGGATGTAAACATACCAACCAGGATGACTAAGGACACCAGTGCCAAGAATGATCACATTCTTTGCATGTGTACAAATGAGGTGGGCAGCCACCTTCGCTGATGGTGGCTGCACAGTGAGTGTCTGGAATCACACCTGGCTAGGTGGACCATTGAAAGAGTTGGTGATATGATAATAGGGAGTACACCCCGTTGCCAGTAAAGCTGAGGAAATGGCATTTGAGGAAGCAGGGGCAGCCGGGTCGCCAGCATGAAGGCAGTGAGAACCTTGCTTGTGCCTCCTGTGTTCACTGGTGGCTGCTGTCATCTGGGTTGTGAGGACACCATGGCTACTGCCAGACTTCTCCACGGTCCCTGCTTCCACTCTCAAGTCGCTGGCTTCATCACTACCACTGCCATCGAGTCGATTCTGACTCACAGCAACCCGAAAGGACAGAGTAGAACTGCGGCTGGTGGGTCTGGGGGGCTGTGGATCATTATGAGAGCATTTCTATCTCGCAGTAGCTAAAGGGTCCAAAATGCTGGCCTTACGGTTAGCAGCCCAACATAACCCACTTGGTCATGAACCCTTGCCAGCTGATCCAGGGAGTCCATTCCCAAGTGCATATCTAAAAGAATGAAAGACGAGTACCCAGATGGATGCTGCACTAATCACTATGGGCAAAAGGTAAACAATAAGCCAACAATACCCATCAGTAGAAGAATAGGGAAAATATGATCTACACTGAGTGGGATATACATGTAGTCTGCCACAAGAAAACTAAGGCCTTTGATTCGGACAGACTCTGTAACACAGGTGAAGGCAAGACATGAAGTGAAAGACGCCAAACACCAAATGCCATGTATTGTGAGTCCATTTAGAGGAAAAATGCTGGACAGGTAAATTCCGTAGAGCCATAGAGTAGATTGGTGGTTTCCCAGGGTGGGGTGGGAGGGGCAATGGGGAATGACTGCTTAATGGCTGCAGGGTCGATGAAAATGTTCTGGAACTGGATGGTGGGAAGCTTTCACAGTGTCCTTAAAACTACTCTCAAAAAGGGGAGAGAAAGAATCTGCAGAAAGCACAGTTCTGATTGACTCACATGAATGCGATCACCAAGAATTGGAATCCACTAGAATTGGAATGGCAGCTAGACTATTGATTCCTTGGGAGGTGCCTCCAGGAAGGACCAGTAGAGAAGGGTAATACTGATAGAGCAAAGGGAAGGGGCCGATAAAGAAATGTCATTGAGTAGGTTCCCAGAGACAGTATAAATCCTCTTGTACTTGTCCCACCCAAAGGCTGAGGGAACTGGAGTGTGGCTCCACCTATCCTCATGTGTCATTGGTTAAAGTGGCATTAGGTCCTGGAGGATGTCAACTCCCCTGTCTGCTCAATGACTGTTCCCTGTGTGGGGAGTTACATGTGCTTCCTGTGAGTCCATTGGCATTTATGGGAGTGGTGGGTGCTAAGTGCTAATACATGGGCACATTAGCAGCTGCTACAGCAAGTGCTGTACATTTTTAGCTGCTTGAGTGACAGGTGGGCCCTACCTTCTGCCTATATTCAGTGGTAGGGTGTTCAGATGGGGGCATGCGAAAAATAATAAGGCCCTATTCTTTGAAAATAGACATTATTATTATTTTAATCTGTCCCAACCCCCTTTCTTATCTGTCCCTGTGAACTACCTCACTGGCTGAAACATCATTTCCCTGGGGAAGACACCACATTTCAATACGGTCACAAGGCTGTTTCATTGGCCCAGTGGAGACACTGACATAAGATGGGTCAACTAGACGCTTTTTCTTGAGCATTTCCAACCAAAAAACGAAAAAGAAAGTCCCGCTTTTGCAAGTGGCCTGGCATCTAGAAGCATAATTCAGAAGCACATGTCCCGCCACGTGGAGGAGGCGGTCTATGTTGCGAGATTACAGCATGTGCCCTGAGAGACAGACACAAAGAACACAGGAACATGCCAGTGGTGGTCAGGAACGGTCGACAGAGCCAGCTGTCCTCTTGTTCTCCCCACCTTTCCATTTTCCTAGGATTCTCTCTTCCAAGTATTGGTCTCTTTGCCTGTTTACAACCAAATGAGCCCCAAATAAGGTCCAGATCATAGAAAAAGAACGAGGAAGTTGGACGGAGACTGCAGTTCATACTCCCCGGAAGCCATACAGACTCGCTGGAAGAAGGAGACACTGTGATGGAATTAGCTCTGGATTCCTGACATTTATTGAGGAATGCTCAGGGAATAAGCACCTGTGGGGGGAATCAAGGAAGGGCACAGGAGGGAAATCTCAACAGAGGCCTCAGCCCTGCCTATGGAGAGTGTCATAGTCAGTGTTCCCTGGAGAAACCAAACCAGTTATATAGCTGAAACTGGAGATATCGATATATCCACCAGGGCTCCTATAGTTAACCACTGCACCGGCCACTCATTGCCATCAAGGTGGACTCAAAGTGACTGTGTAAAACAGTATAGAACTGACCTTTTGGGTGTTGGAGACTGTAACTCTTCAGGAGATTACGAAGCTTCATCTTTCCCTCAAAGAGCCCTTGGTGTTTTCAAACTGATGTCCTTGCTGTTGGATGCCCAATGGGCCACCCACTACGACACCAGAGCCCCAGAGAGTGAGGCTTATTTCTAGGATTTGGCTCACATAGGGGAATGGCAAGTTCCAAATTCATAGGTCAGGCAACAGCCTAAAGAGCTCTGTAGATGTTCATCTTAAAATCCATTGGTTAGGTGATGGGAAAAGACAAGAATAGGAATGGTCAGAACACACCCTAGGGAAACTCTCTTTCTGCGCTGAAGGCCTTTGGCTGATAGGTTTACCCCTTGCCACATTATGGAAGGTATTCTATTTTGCTTGAGACCAACTCCTTCAGAAGAGCAAATAGATGAGGTGAATAAGCGGCCATCTAGCTCAGAAGCAATAAAGCCCACCTGGAAGAAGCACACCAGCCGGTGCGATCATGAGGTGCCAAAGGGACCAGGTATAAGGCATCATGCAAAAAAAAAAGAATATATATATGTATACATATCTCTGTGTGTATATGGATATATATATATATATATATATATATATATATATATATATATATATATATATATATATATATATATATATATATATATATACCATAGAGAATGAAGGGGAAAGTGCAGAGTGGAGACCAGAGGCCCAAATGTCGACCACTAGAGATCCCCTCATAGAGGGCTTTAGGAGAGGAGATGGGTCAGTCAGGGTGCGATGTAGTACCGATGAAGAACATAGCTTTCCCCCAGATCCTGGATGCTTCCTCTCCCCAACTACCAGGATCCAAATTCTACCTTGCAGGACTGGATAGGGCAGAGGCTGTACACTGGTGCATATGGGAGCTGGAGGCACAGGGAATCCAGGGTGGATGATACCTTCAGGACCAGGGGTGTGAGGGGTGATACTGGGAGAGTGGAGGGTGTGTGGGTTGTAAAGGGGGAACTGATTACAAGGATCCACATGTGACTTCCTCCCTGGGAGATGAACGCCAGAGAAGGGGGGAAGGGAGACTCCGGAAAGGGCAAGAGATGACAAAATAACAATCTGTGGATTATCAAGAGCTCATGAGGGAGGGGGAGCAGGGAGGGAGGGGACAAAAAGAGGACCTGATGCGGAGGGCTTAAGTGGAGAGCAAATGCTTTGAGAGTGATTAGGGCAAAGAATGTACAGATGTGCTTTATAAAATTGATGTATGTATATGTATGGATTGTGATAAGAGTTGTATGAGCCCCTAATAAAATGTTTAAAAAACAAGAGCAAATAGATGAATGCTTGTTTGACCCAAAAACTGGGCACCATAGCCTCGCCACATTGATATGCAAAAGGAGCCATCACAGGGAGCTCTGTAACTGGGACCTGGCCAAGTGGTGACCAGTAGCCTGAGACTTTGTAGCCTAATACATTGCAGCGAATTGCTTACTAGTTCTCCTCTAGCTATAGTCTTTGTAACTCCTACCAATGACAGGGTGGAACTATGCCACCGAGGGAAGTAGACAGCATGCTAATAATATCAGTAAGGTGCATGGTGTCCTCGAAGAAGTGAGACCATTCAAATAAGACCTGTAGACCCCTAATGTAGGGATTGGTCGGTTTGGTCATCCTGGGTGAGTTAGCTCAGAAACAGAAAGTGGAGTTTCAAGAGCACCGAGAAAGACGAACCAGCAGTGGAGTGTGCTCTTTGGACCGAGGATTATTACTCTGAGCACTACCTCTGTCCAGGAGACAGAGATCCCTGACACTGGATGCATCAGGAGACAATGAAAAACAGTGGCAGATAAATAGCTCATGGAAGCAGAGGCAGCAGCACCAAGACCCCAGAACAGGGAGCTCGCCAGCACACAGAATGAGGAAGCTGAGTGTCTTTGGGCCAAGGCTTCCAGACAAAGCGGGCTGCCTCAACGCACTTATCAGCAGAGCTGAAAGAACTTTGTACACGGTCCCAAGCAGAGCAGAGGACAAGGAGCTGCAGGGCAGAGGCCAAGGACCAGAAAAAGTTCTGCCTCTGGGCACCACTGGGAAGAGACTGTCCTGACTGAAGAACTATATCCCCAGACATTTCTGATCCTGAATTGTCACCTGCTAGGTCCCCAATTAACTCCAGAATCATAAGTATTGTTTGCGAGTTCTGTGTGGCCATTGCCACTTAAGGATTATCAAACCCAGCAGAGAAGAAGAGAGTGTCATGGCAGGGATGGTTGGTGTCAGAAACTGTGAAAAGAAAGGAGGGTGGAGGCATTTTGATCTCTGTCTCATAGGAATCAGCCTTGGGCTGTTTATCTTGATTTTCCTCCATTGCCTTTTGTGAAGTTACAGGGGGGTCAAATGCCTCCACTATGCCATTTATACCCCTACATTGACAAGTCGTTGGATGAAGGTTAGTTTGGGGAAGGAGCAGACCTTGGATGAGCTCTCATCAGCTGAGGCAATCCTAAAAGGGGCCAGAGAGCTGGGACCTTTTCTATTAGTGGCTCTCTCAGCAGCTGGGGAAATCAGTCTCTTGGCCCTGAGAGGAATCTGGGTGACACACTCATCTATGACAATACCCTGAAGAACAAGCTCCCGCAAAAACCTGGCTGAGAACTCTCGCCTAGAAAACAGGAGTGCATGCCTAGCTAATAATAGCCATTTACTGAAGGCCCTATGATTGGAACTGTGCCTCATTTACAGATGGAAAACTAGAGGAAGGGATTTAAGGTTGCTTAATTAATAAGTGACAGAGACAAGATTCAAACACAAGTTTGAAGCTGGTACTGTTAGCCTTTTTTCCAGGGCTGGGTTTTAGATGAGGCAAATGAGACACTTGTCAGGCACACAAGGTAAAGAGGCCTTCCCTCTCCAGTGTGACTTTCCCCATAAGTCTGAATCATGGGCCTGGTGTGTCTTATTTGCCTTCCCTGAGTCTCAGAACCTGGTCTAGTCTGATTTGCTATTTGGAGGAATAAGCCAGAATGCTCAAGTACTCTGAGTCAAGACCCATTCTCCCCTGGAATTGTTCAATGGGACTTACCAGCCTCTTCCTTCGTGTTTCACTTTTCTAGAAAGCTCCATGGAGGACTAGCTCTCATGAAGAGAGCTTCAAAAAGCTCATGGCAAAATTCCATTATTTTTTCGTATCATTTTTCCACACGCTTTTGGAAGCTCCCTCCTCATCCCTTTCCACAGTCTTTCTCAAGGAAAGAGACTGTTGCTGGTTGATGTCACATGCCCCTGAGTCTGTTTTCTACTCAGAAAGCTCTGCACAAACTCTATCAACAAATGACGTAGAGTCAAACGTGCTGTGTGTCTTTAAGTTGATGTCAGCTCATAGTGACCCTACAGGACAGAGTAGAACTGCCCCCAAAGGTGTCCTAGGCTGAGATCGTTATGGGACCAGCTCGTCAGGTCTTTTCCCCTTTAGAGCCCATGGGTAGGTTCAAACTACCAGCCTTTTGTTTAGCCACCCAGTCCTTAGCCATTGTACCACCAGGGCTCTTTAAAACAGGGATTAGGTTGATTAATTGTATAATCTCCAGCCACATTTGAAAGCTGCTTCCCAGAACACCCTTCCCCAGATTGTTGATTAAGACGGGCATTTGGGGACTCATTTCTTTCTCATTTGTGTAAGTGCACTCTATGAGAGGGGTTTCCCTTCATAGATAGATGATCACATACTATTTTTCCAAATTGAACCACTCTTGGTGGTATATTGGGTTAAGAGTTGGGCTGCTGCTAATGGCAAATTTAATGGTTCAAACCCACCAGCTACTCCTTGGGAGAAAGATGAGGGTTTTCTGCTCCAGTAAAGATGTGCAGTTCTGAAAATCAGCAGAGCCAGTCTATTGTGCCATATATGAGGTCAACCCCATGGCAGTGGATTTGGTTTTGGTTTGGGTCTGTGGGGGAAGTCCTTAAGTCATTCTTTAGTCACATGGAGGAGTCCCTGGGTGGTGCAGTTGGTTAACATAGTGGGCTACTAACTCATAGGTTGGAGCTTCAAGCCCAGCCAGAAGTGTCTCCGAAGAGATGCCTGGTGCTGCATTTCAAACAACAACAACAAAATCAGTTATAGAAAAAAACAACAGAATGTCGTTCTACTCTGGCCCAAAGGAGTCCCTATGAATCAGAGTTAACTTCATGGCAACTGGCATGGGTTTGGTCCATGTGAAAAAAGAACCCTTCATAATTGCCTCCATGCCCAATAGTTCCTTTCCTGTATCCCTAGACCACCCCAGCACCCTCAGCATCTTGCCTTATAATTGCCATGGGTCCGTCTCTCTTCCCATTGGGCCAGGCCGTGATGCAGCCGCTGCCGACACAGAGGGATTGTGCAGTCCCTGCATGATCTACAGTCCTCATGACATATATCTTGAATGAAGATTAAGTGATCCTCTCTAGAGCTTAGCTCAGGGGAATCCACTACCTCAGCTGGAACCGAAGTGGTGCCAGACCAATATCTGTTTTTAAAAGATAGAAGGACATTCCTAATCTTTGTGGAGAAACAGAGAGGTTTTAGTGAAATGTTTCTGCAGTTGAGGCTACAGATGATCTGTTGACATGGTCTAAAAAGTTGTAGGTGGTTTTATGTCTCTGGGTACCATCAATTTTGCATTTTGTCCTGACTTAGCAAATTGGTTGGGATTTCGGCTTACTGACAAGGACCTTCAGAAAGAATGTGGTTGCAGGAGCAAGTTTAAGAAAGGAAGGAGCTTTGAAGCAGCCCTCACTGAGTACCAATCCAAAACTCTGTAACCCAGCACCTCAGAGGGCTTGATCTGGGATGGACTGTGGCAGCAGCACCATGAGCCAATTACTCCAGTGGCCCTGACTGAAGGCTCAGAACCTGCCTCTGATTTGCAGCTGAGAGATACTAGGACAGTCATCTGCCACATCGCCTGCATTTCTCCTGGCAGTAAGAAATCCCCAAAGTACACTATGTTCGGGCAATCTTTCCAGCCTACAAGCAGTTGTTGCTTATCTCTGTTAGCTTTGTGCAGGGGAACAATCAGGCTTTGAAATGGAAAGACTTGCATGTGTGTGACTCATGAGGTTAAGAGACCAACGCATAACCACTATATTACCAGGGTTCCTTCCTCTGGAAGGATAGGTAAGCAACAAAAGGACCATTTCTCTTAAAACCTCTGATCGAGAGTGGCACACAACTCCTTCCACTTTTATTCTATTGGCCAAGCCCTTCGCTGGCAGGGCAGGAAAGTTTACTCTTTCCTTGGATGACTAGGAAGTGAGTGAAATTTTGTCATCTCATACAAAGGGAAAAGGGAAACATGCTCTATGATCAAATAAGTTTAAAAAAAAGTCAAAATATTCATAGAATCTGCCGAGTGTGGGAAAAGCATGAGCACTCTCATTGTAGAAGAAACACTGCTCTCGGAAACCACACTGTGCCTGGCAAGGGAGGCTGGGAGGATTTATGCTTGATCACTTTGGCCAAGTCATTAAGCAAGGCTGATCAGTAGAAAAGGAAATCGTGTTTGGTGCGGGGATGTGTCATTGGATATGCAGGCGATTCTCCTTGAGATGTATTGGCCCACAACTTTGGACTCACATACAGCAGTGACCATGAAGATGGCATCGGACCTGGCGACATTTCATTTCTGTATATAGAAAGTTGACACAAGCATCTCCTGGTGGTGTAGTGGATTACACATTGTGTCCCTAACCTTAAACTCAGCAGTTCGAAAACAGCAGCACTCGGTGAGGGAAAGATGAGGCTTTCTACTCCTGTCAAGAGTTACAGGCTCAGAAACTCATGGGGGCAATTCTCCCCTGTCCTACAAGGTCGCTATGCATCAGCAGTGACTCAATGGCAGGGAGATTAAGTTGATATTACCTATTTTAGAAAACGGTTCTGATTATTCAATTAAGTAAGGCAGGTGCAGCCCTGTCACACAGGGTTTGTTTAGATAGCACAGTAGTGTCCACTCACTCATTACCTCAGTGTGTATAGAAACCCAATGTGTATTTCCACATGGGACAAGTCAGGTTGAAGACACTGGGGATTCGTGCTTTGTTGAGCAAGCCCTGGAATTGCAAGAGTTCTAAAAAGAGGTCAAAGTTCCTGTTTTTATAACTCTCTCTCTCACACACAGACACACAGACACACGGAGAAAGTGGTGAACTTCACAGAACGTAGTGGGGACTTCACAGAAAGGGGGGTTGATAGCCGTGAACAGGGTTGGGATGGGTCTTGTTCTATCCATTTGAAAGTCTCTAGGCTAAACAGAAATGTCCTGGTAGTATAGTAGGTTCGGTGTTGGCCTGCTAACCACCAGGTCAGCAGTTCTGAATCCACCAGTTCCTCCATGGAAAAAAGATGAGGCTTTCTATTTGAGTAAAGAATTATAGTCTCAGAGACTCATTGGGGCATGTTTATTCTTCCCTATAGGGGCGCTGCGAGTCAGAATGAACTCAGTACAGTGTGCAAATAACAAGCTGTGCTAATACCATTCCAGAGAGACAGTGGTGTTCCAGGGACATTGGTTTCGCCTGGCCCGTGACCCTGAGGAAACATGAGGTCTTCAGGTCCTCTCCTGCTGCTCTTCTTTACCATCCTCCCATATCCTCCTCTGCACTCCCAAGTGGTCGGCATGATTTATAAACACAGAAATCCACTTACTCCTTTGGAAAAGTGGTTTACTTCACCCAAAAATTCGGAGAACTGTGTCGTCTCCCTTTCAAAGTAAATTATACGATGAACATACAATATTGATTGCAGGCATGTGGATTCTTAATCCTCAAGTTCCCATGAAACCCTGCTTTCCATGGCAAATCAGCCCGCCATTTCAGCACGCCAGTATTGCCAGGAGAAAGGAGCCTCAGCAGCCACCACTGCTCCACAGCCTGCTTTTCACGGTCACAAGGGGATGTCAGAGTGCCCCACACCTCATGCACTTGACTCAGTGCTTGCTTGCAGGGGTTGCATTTTGTTAGAGCCCAACAACTTCCGAGTATTGGCAAATTCCCTCAACCAAAGGTGGGCAGCGGCCTCAAAATGTCACCAGTCATTAACCACCAGCAGGGTTGCGTTATGCTCGTCAGTGCCATCATGTGCAAGGGGAAAGACAATTCCCACAGGCTGCCAGCTGTTTTTGGGGAGGGAATGCCAAGTGGGGAAGCTGGGGGTCCTCACCCCAGCAGCCACAGTTCCTGGCTCCAGGCCCTGCCCCAGGCTGTGCCAGGACGAAGAGCCTGGACTCTCAGAGACTCCATACCTCGATTTCCACTCAGGTTGTGTTGTGTTGATCATTCCTTCCCTAGGCTGCCACCCATCTGTCAATTTGTCATCATGTTGTCATTTGTCTATAGCTGTGATTGCTGTAAGCGGTGTCACCAGCTATGATTATAACCAGAGCAAGCCACTCTGGACACGCTTCACCAGAGCATCCAAGCTAGGACACACTGGGAAGAAAGACCTGATGATGTACTACTGAGAATGAGTCCATGGAACCCTATGGATCAAAAGAGAATACCGACCAAACAAGTACTGGAAGAGGAGCGCCCTAGGTGGGAATACATTCACACTATTCAGTGGGAGGACTCCCTGGGTAGTGTTTGACTAGCACCCAGGAGGTCGGCAGTTAAATCCCACCCAGAATCCAAGAGGTGCCTAAGGAAGGTAGGCCTGAAAATCTGCTTCCAAAAGGTCACAGCTTTAAAAACCCTATGGAACAGTTCGACTCTGAAATGCATGGGGGTCGCTATGAGTCCAAATGGACCGAAAAGCAGCTAATAACAACAACACTGTATAAAGAACAACACTGCAAGTCCTTAGGACAAAATACACAGCGGGCACAATAGCCTCGACCCCACAGGATAGGGCAAATTATTTTCCTTTGTACCAGAGACCGGAACTGTACAACGGAATGAAACCCTGCCTGCTCTTGTGTCATCACCACAGTCGTTGATCCATGTTGAGTCCATTGCTGTAGCCACTGTGGACATCCATCTTATCAAGGATCTTCTTCCCTCTTGCTGCCCCTGTACTTTAACAAGCATTATGTCCTTTCTTAAGAACCAGCCTCTCCTGATAGCATGTCCAATGGATGTGAGATGAAGACTTGCCATCCTCACTTCTAAGGGGCATTCTGGCCGTGCTTCCTGCAAGAGGGATTTGCTTGTTCTTCTGACAGCCCAGACGACTTTCGGTATTGTTTGCACATCATTCACATGCATTGATTCTTCTTCAGTTTTCCTTACTCACTGTCCAGCTCTTACATGCATATTGACCATTGAAACTACTTACCTTGAATTCAGACCTTAGGGTAAACTACTCAAAGCCACATAGCTTGTGAGCGGCTGAAACATGTCTGCTGCCAGGATCTGTCCAATTCATTTTATTGAAACATCATACTCAAAAGGTGCTTTAGGCAAACATATTTTGTCTTTTGACTACATGTCCCAATAATATAACCAGGCTCAGACCCTCACATTGTAATGATTCAGCTATATGTCTGAGAGGAAAAAGACCGCCAACCATAAAACTGATGGGAGAATAGGTACTGACTGTCACCTGCAATGCCATTCCTTCAACAAATATTTATTGAGTGATATTCAAATGACAACATTTTGCAAAGCTTTAAGAAGACCCAGATGCAGAGAACACAGTCCCTGCTCACAGGAGACTCACAGATACTGCATCAGGGCATTCAGATCAGGGACACCACAGATAGATGCTGAAAGAAAAATCATAAAAAAAATAGCAACCACGCACGGAATCCAGGAAAGATAAAATCCTCAAGAACAGTAATGGAAGTAGCGATACAGTAGTAGCTTTTTAATCTCCCATCATCTTGCATAGGGGTGGAGTCCAGACTGTCACTCAGGCCATAGCCAGTGAGGTCTCAATGTGGGCATGGCCTTCTCTTGAGGATTGTGGCAACTCCTGTATTCTTTCCTGGGGGTGAGAGACACCCATGACTTGATATTCCTGCTGACAAGATACATGGATCTACATTGATGGCAGCCAGAGCCTTGAATGGGGAGGAGTCATGTGGAGACCCATGCCACTTTCCACCTCTACTGGTCCATAAGACATTCCACTGACTGCCCTGTGATCTTCCAGCACTTGGTTTCATTGCATGTGTTGCATAAGTCTGAAAAAAATTTACACACTGTTATTGAATATATGGGTTAATTTCGTACTTATGGACGTGGTCTGGACTGGGCTGGGATGTTTTCTTAATATACAATTATTCTTCTACATAAAGCTTTTTTAAGACACTTGAGTGTTTATGAATGTGCTTCTCTAGTCAACTCGAACTGACTCAGATACCATGAGGGCACAGGGTGGCTGTGTAGGGAAGGGGAGGGAAAGGGAACTGATAACAATGATGGATTTAGAACACACAAACACACAGCCTAGGGGCCGAATAACAGAAATATGGGTAGAGGGACACAGAAGACGGTGTGTATAAAGATATTAATTTATATATAATTTAGTAAGGGTGTGAGGGTTGAGGAAAGAGGGAAAAAACAGGAGCTGATATCAAAGGGGTCAAGTAGAATGATAGTGTTTAGAAAATGATGGTAGCAGCATATGTACAAACTCGCTTGATCTAATTGATTTATGGATTGTTATATTATCTGTCAGAGCCCCCATTAAAATGTTTTCTTTTTTCGAAAACAACATAAACTCACTGCCATGGAGTCAATTTTGACTCAGTATAGAACACCCCCTGTGGTTTCCTCGCTTGCTATTCTTTAAGGAAACAGAAAGCCTTTTCTTTCCCCTGCAGAGTGGTTTCAACTATTGACTTTGAGGTTAGCAGGCACCATAGCACCATGATTCCTAAGGATGCTGATACAAAGGAAGAACCTTGTGGAACATAATTTAAAATTCTTTAACTATCTAGACTTACTTAACTGGAAGAGTCCCAGAGACTATGACCCTGAGTTACTCTTCAAACCTTGAATTGAAACTGTCGCCTGAAGTCATCTTTAAACTAAATAACATTTTAGCTCTTAAAGGATTGCATCCTTGAGTATTGCAGTCTTTAAAAATCAGCACAAATCTAAATGGGCTACAGATAATTCAAAATATATGTGAGAGGGTTGTGGCAGAGAGATTAAGTAAAAAGAAACACCTAGAATAGAAAGAACAAGAATGTTAATTCAATATGAAGAGTGTGACCAATGTCACTGAACATTGTGTCCAGAAAGGGTTGAAATGGAACAGATTTTTCTTTGTATGTTTTCACATATCAAAATTATATATTAGTAGAAAAAGAGAGACTCGCATCTGTATGAGGCAGACTGGGTTATATATAATGGGTTATATATAATTGGGTTATATATAATGCTGGGTTATATATAATGGGTTATATATAATACTGGGTTATATATAATGCTAAGTATTGAATATTATCCCATTTTCATATGGCAAGTATGGAAAGTCAAGGGGAGATGGCATTTGAATGATCCAGGAATATGGCTAAAGAAGATGCTCATTCCCGAGTGTTTCCACTGGGTTCGCAAACACATCAGCAAATGAATGTCAAATAACCCGTCTCACCCTCTAACTCAGAGCTGTGCAACCGAACTCTCTTCTACGATGAAAATGTTCCAGAGCAGTGATTCTCAACCTGTGGGTCGCGACCCCCATGGGGGGTGGAACAATGCTTTCACAGGGGTCATCCGATTCATCACAGTAGCAGTATTATAGTTATGAAGTAGGAACAAAAATAATTTTATAGTCGGGGGGAGCACCACACATGAGGAACTATATGAAAGTGTCAACATTAGGAAGGTTGAGAACCATTGTTCTAAAGGCATGACATCCAATCTGGTAGCTACTACATTTTATCAGGAAAGACCAGTCCATGGAAAGGGACATCATGCTTGGTAAAACTGAAGGTCCACAAGAAAAGAGACTGACCATCAAGGAGATGGGCTTACACCATGGCTGCAACAATGGACTCCAACCTAACAACCATGGCGAGATTTGGCACAAGATCAGGCAGTGTCCTCAAAGTAACATCCTTGATCTTCAGTCTTTTTAAGAGATCTGTTGTAGCACATTTAGCCAATGCAACATGTCATTTGATGTCTTGACTGATGCTTCCTTGAGCATTGATCTGGCTTAGGGTTTAAAAATTCCCCTTGGCTTCTCAATCATACAGGAGGCCCACACAGTGATCATCTTTCCTCACTACACAGATTGTCATGCCCCACTCACATTGGTCTCCTTGCTTTTCCAGGAAGAAGCTTGGAGAACCCAATCACAAAGCCTTTTGCACTGACTGTCTCCTACCTGGAACACTTTCCCCACCGCCACATGGCCACTCCTGTGTCTTCCTGCCTTATTCAAGTACTGCACTGTCAATGAGATCTTCCTTGGCTGCGATGCACTACTTGCCCCAAGTTTCCCATCCAGCGCAGTTTAGTGAGAAAAATCTCACTGCTACCTGCAGGGGGGGAGCCTCGGCACTGGCATCTCAGAAAATTGAGCATAATCAGAACAGAAATGTGACCCTACCTCTCACGCTAAAAAGCTGCTAACTGCAAGATCTAAACCACCACACAACCAGCCACTTCTCAGGAGAAAGGCTGAAAGTTAGTCGCAGAAACCTACAGGGGAAGTTCTACCCTGTCTTATAGGGTCATTATGAGTCAGTATCAACTCTATGGCAGTAAATTTGCATTTGGGGGGGCGCGTTCTAAGGAGCTCTGGGTCACATACCCTGATCAATCCAACTGGCAGCTGCATCAGCTGGCTAAGGCTTCAAAAGACTGAGTAGGTAACCCAGAGCTCAGTGCTGTTGGCAGAAAGTTGTGGGGGGTCAGAAGGACTTGAGGTGATGGTGTCCTTCTCAGTGGCCTCAGATAATCTTCTCCCCGGTCTGGGCATCAGCATCTTCTTTGCCAAATGGGATGATTGCATTAGAGAACCACTAAACTCCTACATACCTGAGCAACCAGGAAGCAATTTTGAATCCTGGAGAGGAGCAAAGACTATGCTGGTGGCTCTGCAAATCTTGGGAAGCTTGGATCCGATGCGGCTGGAACTGTCCACTGCGAGGCACCAAGAATCCCGAGAGCTGTACTTCAGGTCTCCCCCTTGCCTGTGTACCATGGAAGATTTAATAAATGTTCTCCTCATGCTACCTTTAGGATCCTTGGTGGCAAAGTGGCAAAATCCCTTCACATTGGCCTGTTAACTGCAGGGTTGGCAGTTCAAACGCACCTGCTGCATTCCTGTAGGAAGGGCAGCTTTCAACTCCCACAAAGAATTGTTGTTTCAGAAATCCACAAGGACAGTTGTATCCTGTAACTATGAGTCAGAACTGGCACAATAGCAGTGCGTGAGTGAGCTTTAAACTACATTTGAGACTGTGGTCTAATTTGAATTCCCCTACCTGTCCATTGGGTGTCATGGGAAGAGAGTAGATAGGAGAAAAAAGGGTAGAAGGCAGTGAGGGAGGAGGGTAGAATGTACGGGAGTAACACGTTCTGGCAGAAAATTGTGTGTATGTGTGTGTGTGCGTGTTCTATTGCAATTCACACAGATTATGGGTGGGGAAGGGAATTAAAAATGTAAATATCCATGAAAAAGAAAAATTTTTTTCTTTGGTGATTTTCCTTTTGTTGAGCTAAGGGATGGAGAATGTACAGCATGGGCGTGACCAGCCACTGGACCGGTGTGCTGTTAACACACCCTCCTGCCTTTGCATGCTGGGGGCCTCTCTGTAAACAGAAGTGACTTGTGACTTCTGATTTCCTGGGGCTCCAAAGAGAACCCGAGAATAGAAGTTCTAAATCGTGAACAAAGGAGAGACAAAGGGTTAATGAGAGGACAGAAGTTTGAAGTTTCATTGGATGAACACAGCGCCAGCATCCAACAAACATGCCAAAGGCTGAACTCTGCCCGGAAGTAATGAATGAGCACTGCCTTTAGCCCGTGTCCTCACTCTCCCCGTCTCCTGCACTCCAAGCCAGCCTCACTAAGAGTAGTCAAAGGTGACATGGTGGTCCTTTCATCTCTCTCTGACCCCTCACGCTGCCTTCACCTCTATCCAAGTTGCTTGATCATTCCCCCTTCTCCCTGATTTTCCTCGTGGAAAGATCTAATTCCTACTAACTGGTAAAAGTCAGTTAGCACACAAGAAAGAAGACATCTCCTTCCTCAGCCTATGCTGCAGAAAAGGAAACTCAGGCTTGAGCTCATTTGCCCAACTGTCAAAGGTCCCATCACGGGCAGGGCCATGATGTGAAAATTCAAGCAAGCAGCCCCAGAGCCAGAGTTCCCAACCCTCATCCACTGCAGTTCAAGTTCATGGGGTGAAGTGGTGAAAAGCTAACCAGAAACTGAGAGTTAATGTAGATACCCAAGCCTTACTTGCCAGGGCACTCACTCACTGCCATTGAGTCAATGCTGACTCATAACAACCCTATAGGACAGGGTAGAATTCCCCTGTGAGTTACTGAGTATGTATCTCTTTATAGCAATAGAAAGCACCATCTTTCGCTTGTGGAGTGGCTAGTGGTTTTAAACTGTTGCACAAAGCATAACAATGAAACCATCAGGACTCCAAAACATGCCAGGGCAATCAATGGTTCTGTGAGATCTCTCAGGATAGAGATAAAACTTGCTCCTTGGCTACACACGAGAAAGCATTCACCTCCAAGCCTAGTTTGTGATCCAAGTGAGTTTTATGAGAATTAGAAGAAGTTTCATGTTTATAAAGGCACCTGCAGGGCTCTTCAGAAATGTGCATCTCCTTAGAAGCTTCCCTGAAAGTCACGAGGTCTGCTCTGTGCTCCTGCCTTTTAAATTACTCCCAGAGGTGGGGCGTGCTGGTGACCCTGGTTGAACTCATTGGCTGAACTGAATTCACCTGGCCTTGGTGGGCCAATTCAGGTGCAGAACACATCCAGGTGTACCTCCCCTTCCTGGCTGGGAACCTGAGCCTTTGAGCATGTGCAGTGTACCACTCGTTCATGGGACAAAGGCTCAGACTGCTGACCATGCGTAATGGATGCCTCAGTCCCTAAGCTAAACTACCTAGCAGTTCCAAAATCCCACTGTTGTGTAGTGTTCATGAACTTTGGCAGGAACACATCCTTACCACGAAGAATCCTGGTGGCCCAATGGCTAAGCACTTGGGCTTTAGACCGCAGTCAGTAGCAATACATGAGAAAAAGGTCTTGCCATTGTAAACATTCCACCCCACTGCCATCAAACGCAAAGGACCTCTGGTGACATGGCGGGCTACTCACAGAGTTACTAAATGCAAAGTCAACAGTTCTAACCCACCAGCTTCACTGTGGGAGAAAGATGAAGCTATCTATTCCTATAGAGACATAATATCTCAGAAACCTATAGGGAAAATTCTACCCTTCCATGGACTACTAAACGAACAACCTAATCTGTCTTGGAAGAAGTCAGGCCAGAGTGCCCTTGACAGCATATATGGCAAGATTTTGCCTCCCAAATATGTTGGACATATTGCCTGGAGAAGGACATCCTGCTTGGTAAAGTGGAGGGGCAGCACAAAAGAGGAAGGCCCTCAACGAGCTGGATTGACACCGTGGCTGCATCAATGGACTCAGGCAGAAAACAAATGTGATGATGGTTCAGGACCTGGAAGTGTTTGGTTCTGTTGTGCATAGGGTCACTTTGGGTCAGAAACCACTCAATGGCACCCGACAGCAACAACAACAAGTATATAAGATCACCATGAGTTGGAATCAACTCGATAGAAAGTGGGCTTTGGGTCTGTCATGGAACCAACCCTGGCTCATAGCGACCCAATCATGGGATTCTGAGGCTGTAAATCTTCATGGGAGGAGAGGGTCTCATCTGTCCCCTGTGGAGCAGCTGGTAGGTGTGAACCCCTGACTTTGCAGTTTACAGTCCAACACTTCCCTTAAAGTACTCCCCGGGGATCCTTTGGTAATGATGACAGACTAGGAAACCCAATGGGGACATTTCTACTCTGTCACATGAAGGCATCCTATGCAGAATGGGCTCAATGGGAACTAACACCAACCCCACCCCTTTTAACACCATCCCAATCTTACAGACTGTGCTAGGCTCTTGAAGGAATTGACTTTTTGCACTTCCACTGAGCGAGCTATGAGCATGCATGCCAACAAGTAACTCCCGGTCCTGAACTAGGGATCAGCTGCACATGTAAGGATGTGCTTCTAATGTGGAAGGAAGTAAAGAGAGGGGATCTGGAAGCAGGAAAAGCCAGGAAGCAGGAGTCACTAAGGCAGACCCCTTTCCTAAACCAACTTAATTAGCATATCACAGATCCTGGCTCAGAAGTGATGTTCAAAGAAGAATTGTTGACTGAATACACAAGGGAAGGAACAGAATAAGTAAACACAGAAATGTGCTAATGACCAAATTGACTCACAGTTCTGACCCTGCTCTTCTTCTTCCAGGTTCTTCTCTAGTTGCTAATGGTATTTGCTCGAACTCTCACAAGCACAAAAGGAGCCCTGGTGGCCTAGCAGTTAGGCAGTGGGCTGCTAAACACCAAACTAGCAGTTCTAAATTAGCAGGCATTCTGAAGGAGAACAACAAGCTGTCTGATCCTTTAAAGAATTACAGTCTTGGGATTGCACAGTGGTAGCTCTACCCTGGCCCATAGGGCTGCTCTGAGTCTGACTCGACTGGACAGCAGTGAGTATGGGTTTGGTTTGGTTTTCACAGGTACCCCGATCGTTGGTGGTCTTGGTAAATTGCACACGCTGGTTCAGTGGACCTTGTGTAGGGCTTGAGAATTTGCACTTCTAACAAGCTCCTGATGTTGCTAGTCTGTGACCATATTTGGGGTGGCAAGGCTCTGGACTACCCGGGTCTTCCTGGTGGCTGCTGTCACAGCGCAAGTTCCTAAGAGTGCACCGCTACTCATTTCTTTGGAATGATTTGGACTGAGTTTTCCCAGCCATTTCATCATGGTTTTTGGCTATTTGTTCCATGACACTGAAATGTTTGGACCTGACATACGCAGCTCAGTCTGTATTATCTATCTTCTCTGCCCTCTTGGATTGGAGATGGATCACCTATGAAGCGATGAGGGAAAGAAGGGTTGGGTGTCCCCGGGTAATGTGAACAGTTAGCGTGCTCAACCACTGCTGATTAAAAGGTTTGCGGTTCAAATCCAAGGCCCCTCAGGAGAAAGGCCTGCTGATTGACATCGGAACGACCAGCCTTTGAAAGCTCTGTGGGGTCCCGTGGTGCTGACCCACACGGCATCACCGTGAGTTGGAATGGACTCCTCAGAAACGGGTTTAGTAAGCAGCACAAAGAGGAAACTCCTTGGTGAACTGGTGGCCACGGTAGCTAAAACCATGGGCTCCAACATACTACCCCTGAGGCTGGCAAAGGACCGGGCAGTGCTGCCTTGTGTTGCAAAGAAGTTCCCTGTGATGTCAGAATGACTGGACAGCACTAACAACAACAAAGAATGTCAGGGCCCTTCACTTCCCCAGACCACTGACCAGGTTCAAAGACCCGCATGTGAGTATAGTTTCACAGTTAGACGTGTTTAGAAAAAATAATGTTTGCAAAAGTAAAATCTTGGTTTAATTTTACAGAGCATGAACAATTAGTAGAACTCTTAAGGTCCACCGGAACCTCTTTAGGGTCCCCTCCACTTGCTCACCACCGATAAGTCGATTCTGACTCATATTGATCCTACAGGAGAGGTTAAAATTTCCCCTGTGAGTATTTCTGAAACTGTAGCTCCTTATGGGAATAGAAAGCCTCCTCTTTCTTTGCAGCTGGTGGGTTCAAACTGCCAACCTTGTCTTCAGCCGCTCAGGACTGACTTGTATCTCTATGAAACCAAAATCTACCTCACTGCCAGGGAGGTGATGCTGACTCATAGTGAGCCTATGAGGCAGAGTAGATCTGTCCCTGTGAGTTTCTGAGACTATAATTCTTTATAGGAGTAGACAGACTCTTCTTCACACAGAGTGGCTGGTGGTTTCAAAGTGCTGACTTTGGTGTTAGCAGCCCAACATGCAAACAGTATGCCACCAAAGCTCCTTTTGTACCCCTATAAGTAGATAAATATTTCTCTTATATCTGTGTTTCAACCATAGGCATGGCTATAGAGGAAAAAAGGCCATGAGTGTCAAGAATGATTTGAAAATGTGGAGTTCTTTTGGGAAAGGATATATATATACTTGTGTATATAAATACAATTCTGACGGCAAGAGTGGTCAGGAGTTGGACTACTGTTAACTCAAGGTCAGCAGTTTGAATGACCAACCGCTCGTCTGGAGAAAGAGGAGATTTTCTACTCCTCTAAAGAATCACAGTCTCAGAAACTCATGGGGGCCATTTTACTCAGTCCCATGGGCCTGTGAGTTGGAATGGACTTGATGGCAGTGAGGGCATGTAAATATGCAAACACCCACCTCGGACTTAGGGTTTGACCTGCTCCCTCATCCCCGGGAGCATCTGCATCTGCAGCCATGGACTTGGCCTTCTGTGAAGAACCCATTTATGCACCGCCACAAAGAGAATGAGTTTCCTCTGTGTCAGTCCATTACCCTGCCAACGTTCAGGATGGAGCCAACACCCTTGGTCTCCCAGAGAAATTGGCTCAACATCCCCCTGATGTGGTTGCATGACATAGGCCACTCATGCAATGCACTGCATGTGCTCTATTTAATGCACTATCACCAACAAGTCTACATGGGTGGTAAGTCTGAAAACCTTGCCCAAACAGCTGGCTTCACCAAAGTATATGGAATCCTGTGGAGTCGTCGACCAGTTCGACTCTGCACTGGCTGTATGTTGGCATTGCCAAGGGGGCTTTCTCACGGACCGTGACCCGAATCCTGCTTCCACTAAGCCTTGCTTCATTGTCCTGGGATGGCGCCAGGCCAGTGGGAGGCTGGAAAGCTCCTAAGGAATTCCAAAGTATGACCAAGGGTGAACACTACTGCTTTTGGCCATCACATCCGGGAAGGCCCTTGGGACTTTGCCACTCAAAGTATCATAGGTCAAGGAACCAGCAACATCAGCATTAGCTTCTCCCACGCTAATGCCATCGAGTTGATGCTGACTCATAGTGACCCTACAGGACAGGATAGAACTGCCCTTGTGGGTTTCCCAGACTGTCACTCTTGCCCGGAGTCTACAACCTCATATTTCTCCCAAGGAGTGGCTGGTGGTTTAGGACTACTGTCCTTGTGGTTAACAGCCCAAGAGTACCAGGGCCTCTAGAACTGCTGGATCCTAGACCCCACCCTGAACCCACAAAATCAGAATCTGCCAATCCCCAGCCTGATGTCCAGGAACCTGGGTAAGTGCATGCATGTGAAAATTTAAGAAATACTTCCTTAGAAACCATTACTTTCCAGAACAAACTCCTCCTGACAGAAGTGCAGAAATGGAAGCCCATTAGGCCATGCTCGCCTAGAAGCAATTTGAGGTCTCAGTGCTCCTATATCCTGGCTGTCATCCAGATTTCCTTATTCTCACCTGGACTGTTGTCACTGCAGCAGGTACTGGTGAGTCCTCAGCACGAACAGCCCCAAATTAGGTCTAGAGACACAGCTCCCATTTCAGAGTAGTATAATCCACAGTTTACTGTAGAGTTTCTGGCTTTTACTGGCTTGGGGTAGGGTCTAGTGGGAAACGCATCTTAGCAAGAGCCATTATGTATTCTGGATGTGCACAATGAGTTTGTCTTGAGGCATATTTAAGTCTGATGTTGTTATGTATTCTCTTTCTATCCCATGCAACGTTATTTCTTTGAAAATTTATATTTGCTTTTAATTATCCAGACTTATAAGTGATTTATAGCTAGGTCTGATCGATTGGAATCAGATCACCACGCCTGGATTAACCATGGGTCCTGGTGACCATTAGGCACTTCTTTCCATGAATGATATTTTCACCTGAGTGAATGCATTCACGACTTTTCTTCTCTTAAGATAAATAAGCAGGTGGGTATCATTTTGCTATGCTGGCACTTCCTTGTGCTGTTTTAAGTTCACCCAGCAATTTTTAAAAAGAGAAACATATTACAACTGTCACACACTTTATAATTCATGTGGAAAAATTTGGGGGAGAGCTAAATAGAGGTGACCCGTGGTGCAGTCTTACTTACTGCGTGTTACAAGGTACTGAAATCTTATATACATAAACACTAGAAACCAGGAGAGAAGAAATGGTGGTTCCATGGCAGAATTCTCACTAGCCATGCAGGAAATTTGGGTTTGATTCTTGGCCAGTGCGCCTCCTGTTACAGCTACCACCTAACTGCTAGTAGAGGCTGGCATATTGCTATGATGCTGAACAGATTTTAGCGATGTTTTCTGCCTACCAACAGACTAGGAGAAAAGGCCTGGTGAACTCCTTCAAGCCATCAGCCACTGAAAACCCCCCAGCTGACAAGGGGTCAAATCTACAACCCATTGAAGGAATGGGGCAGGACCAGTGGGCATTGAGTTCTGTAGCGCATGGAGTCCGCATGAGTCAGGAGCTGGCTGACTTGAAGGCAATTGTCCACAGCACTCTCTAGGAAGGCAGTGGTTGGAGCACATAGGCGTCCTTCATGTGGCCCCATGATCATCAAGCCTTAAGTCATGCAACCAACTCTGGGAAATGAAAGATGCCCGGGGTACCAGGGATATTTGAAGGACCTGGTGTAAATTGGTTCAGCCTGAGGGAGTTCTGGAAACCACCGACGTAAGCTTCCTGCTGAAACCACTAACTTAGCACCAGTGCGCGTGGATGGGTGTCTGCGCATGTACCCAGCCACCATTAGTGCGTTTTTTGTTGTTGTTGTTGTTGTTGTTGTTGTTGTTGTTGCCGTTCACGTCTGTAGAGTCGATGCCGATTCACAGTGACCCTATATGACAGGGTAGAATTCCCCCTGTGAGTTTCTCACACTGCGACTCTTTACGGGAGTAAAAAAGCCTCATCTTTCTCTTGAGGAGTGGCTGGTGGTTTTGAATGGTTGATCTTGCCATTAGTCCATTGCGTAACCAGGTGCTGTCAATTTGGTTCCAACTCATGGCCACTCTATGTACAGCAGAACAAAACAACACGCTGCCCTGTGCATTTCTCACAGTCATTCCTACATTTGAGCCACTGTGTCAACCCATCTTGTGGAGGTTTGTCCTCCTTTTGGCTTGACCAAGCATGCTGCCCAACTCCAGGGACTGGTCCCTCCTTATAACACCCAATGTACATGAAGCCAAATGTCACCATCCTCGCTTCTAAGAATCAATCTAGCTGTAGTTCTTTCAACATAGATTTGTTTGTTCTCCTAGAAGTTCCTTGGTGTATTCAATATTCCTCACCAGGACCATATTTCAAATGCATCAATTCTTCTCATGGGACTTCCTTATGCATTTTCCAGCTTCCACGTGAAAATAATCATGCCTTGGGATAGGATATTCCTGAGTTTTTAAGGTGGCAAAGTCACCTTGGTTCAAAAAAATGTTTAAAAGAACTTTTGCAGCAAATTCACAGAATGCAATTTATCCAGTGATTTCTTTACAGATATTTCTATGAGCGTTGGTTGTGGATGGGTCCAAGTAAGATGAAATGCTTCATCATTTAAATATTTTCTCTGTTTATCATGTTGCTTATTGGTTCAGTGGTGAGGATTCTTATTCTTTTAACCTCGAATTGTAATCCATACTGAAGACTATCATCTTTGAACTTCATCAGTAAGTGCTTCAACTCCTCTTCCCTTGCAGCAAGCAAGGCTGGTCGCCTGCATATCTCAGGCTGTTCTCAAATCTTCCTGCAATCCTGAAGTCTCCAATTCAGCCATTCAAAACTCAAAACAGCTCAATGCCATGGAAGTCAAGTCAATTCTGACTCCAGCAACCCTGTAGGCCAGGGAAGAACCTCCCGGAAGATTTCCAAGGCTGTAATCTTTGTGGCAGCACATGGTCACATCTTTCTCACTTGAGATAGCTGGTGAATTCCAAGTGTTGCTCTTTTGATTAACAGTGAAGTGCTTAAACATTGCCCTACCTGGATTCCAAGTGTGAGCTAGCAGCCACAATTTTCTTCTGAGACCAAAGGGGTTGTTAGGTGTGAATTCTCGGCCAAGGGTGGTCCAGCAGACCTGCTCAGTATTCACCCAGGTGCAAAATCCATCAAGAGGATGCATTGTCATTATTTTTAATCACATAACACACCCAGGTGTAGCAGCAACCCAGCTTTGTAATAGCACCCTGGTTTTCATAAATATGTACCATTCCTTGATAACGCTTCCAAATCCTTTAATATCCTGCAGCTCAGTCCCTGATGTCTGGCTGCAACAAAATGTGTGAAGGGAGACCATATGTCAATAAACTCTCCCCGTCTGCATCAACTCAGCGCATAATCAGCTCCAAGGTAAAATGCATGGTAAGTAAGTCAGTTATGCGCTGGCGGGGAGGGCAAGGGGCCCCTTTTAGGTTTGTCTTCTGATGAAGCTGACCAAAAGGACTTCTTATTTCAGCCTATTAGGAGAGTGAGAGTTGCCCCCCCTCCCTCGCCATTTTTCTTTTCTTTTCCCTTTTTGTCCCTTTCCCCTTGGAGGACAGCATGCTCTGCTATTCTGAAAGGGTTGTCTGTTATTTGCTGCGCTCTCCACTCCATTAAATCACCTTTCCTCACATTAAATACAGGTCTTCAGCGTGGTCAGAGAGCTTTGCTCTGAGGGATAATGATATAATGAGGATGACGTGCATGAAAAATCATTTTACAGCTCAATCCCAGGCAGACCACGGGAAAGCATGAAATGGGAAGGGAGAGAGGTGTACCTCACTTTAGACAAGAGCCAGGCTTCTGAGGGGGGCAGTCTCGACCTGGAAGGCTGCAGAAGGCTTCTTTACCTCACTCACTCATTCACTCATTCATTCAACCAGCTTGCTACTTACTTATTAAATGCCAGACCTTGGGGCTCTCTCACTGAACAAAAGAGACAAAAATCCCCCTTCTGTCAAGAAGCTTCCATAAACAGAGGCATTCAAACACTTCCTAGAGAATGTGTTTAAAGTCCAATTTACACAAAAGCAGAAGAAGAGACTGATGCGAGTGGTTTCACATACACACATGTTCATATATGACTCCCATTGTAGTGGCAAAGTGTAGTACTCTTCCAGGAGACACTATTCATTGGAGTTAAATTGCTACCCCCAAACCCCTGAGCTCTCTCTTTCTTTTTTTTCTTTCTTTCTCAGAGCAATTGCCCTTGGAAGGGATTAGCTGTTATCACTCTGTAGCACCTTAGTGTGAAATTATTTATTGGCTCCTTTTCCTGCCTAGATAGGAGGGGCCTCGAGGGCTGCTAAAAGCCAGAAAAATCCCAAAAAAGGCAGCAACAAGAGAGGCAGAGGACAATTGGGGCCAGTGTTTCTCATTTGAGTGGGGGGGCATTTGTTAAAGATGCAGATTACACACACATACAGCACACACACACTTCCCTGGCGCCACCCCCCCAATATGGCCCTACTAAATAAGGATCCTACCCCACCATCTGTCCGGGAGCCCCTGAACTGGCCTTTCTCATGAAACAAGCCAGGACCATTGAAAGTGACTCTTTAGGCAAAAGACCCGTGACTTAGGTTTTCCAAACCAGGATAAAGCCCATTAGTTAAGCACTTGCATAATAACCAAAAGGTTGATGCTTCATACCCACCCACAGGTTCCTAGGAAAGCAGGCCTGGTGATCTGTTTCTGAAAGGGCACAGTCTTGAAAAGGATCCCTGGTAACATATTGTCCTGCTAGCCATAATGTCAGCAGTTCAATACTACCAGCTGCTCTGAGAGAGAAAGCTGAAGCTTTCTACTGTACAGATGTATAGTCTCAGAAACCTGCCAGGGCAAGTATACTCCGCTGCCATGAGTCAGAATTGACTCAATGGCAGCAAGTGAGTGGATGGGCAGGGATTGATTGGGCACCAACTAACACTAAGAACAACTATTTTGGGTGGCAGTGACATTCTTCTGCTTTATCTAGAATCTGAACTCTCAGCATCATTAACAATGGAGGCAACAGACAAATAATTATAAACTACAGAAGGGTAAAGAGAAGCTAAAGAAGTTACTTCTGTTTGGGGTTTAGTTGTGTGTTTTTTTGAGCAGAAAATATGAACTATGAAGGAGCAGGGACTTGCTGGACTTAAATATAAACTGTAAGATCGCTCACCGGGCTAGAGTTACATCTCAGTTCTTGGCTCTGCATGAGAAAGAATTCACGCCAAGCCTGGCTCGTGATCCAAGTGAGTTTAATGAAAATTAAAAGAAGTTTCAGGTTTTACGCGGCACCCCTAGGATTCCTCCCCACCTTGCAGCCTGGCAGAGACTGCTCGAGGTCACGCAAAGATCTCTCTCCTAAGTTTTCCTCCAAAAAAAGACCTGTCTCATGTTCTTTCTCAAGTTCTCTCCCCAGTTCCTGTCCCCAGTTTTTCCTTTCTCCCCCTCACTCCTGCCATTTCAAGGATTCCCGGGGGAGGCATGGTGAATGACCCCAGGTCGATCCCATTGGGCTGATCCAGGTTTAACGCCCATCCGTACCCACCAGCGGGAAAACCTAGGCTTTTGTTCTATGCTTGGTTCTCCTGGGCATGCGTCAATGGACATCTCATTCCTGCCTATCTGCCTAACAAAACCTATTTTTCAACCCCAAGTCTTTCTTGCCAAAAAATAATGCCCCATAATAGGAATGGCATGAGCATGGCTTCTGCGTTGGATCAGATCAAGAAGATAGCTTTCATGCCCTGTACTAAGATCACAAAAGAATGTAATCCAGTGCCTTGTAGACAGTCTCGTGTACACAAAAGGTTTTCTAAGAGTCTAAATAGGCTGAATTGCAGCCTAAAACAGAGAGGGATCCATTTCAAAGAGATGTGGGGACACGGCTTTCATAGAATGGAATGCATCATGTAATCCAGTGCAAGGGAAACCCAGTAACGTTGGGAAGGAACTGCATTGGCTTGGACTAAACAGCCAGAGATAGTGCTACATAAAAAGACAGAGGATGATTGATAAAGCAACCCAGACATTATTGTGGAAAAGGAAAAGGGACTTAGAAGACAATCAAAAGCTACAAGGAACCTCTCTTAGGGAGAAGTCTTGTGGTTTCAACTTGTGTGCTCTGGGGGATATTTGGCAGTCACGTATTAACTTGTGCATTCAATTTAATCCCTTTAAGGGATTTTGTCACTGGGCCTACAGCCCAACTATACTGACAAAAAAAATCTATCTTGAAAATCACCCTGCTGTGAGGAAGCTAAAGGCAAGCACATGATACGATCACATGGAGGGAAATTGGGGAGCCAATGCAACAGCAAGAACCCAGGCCCTAGACCTATGAACCAAAGCAAACCCATCTTGCCGGGTCTCGCTGCTTGAGCTGGTTTGGCCAATGCCGCGTGGAGTGGAGATGTGCTGCCCCAGCCAAACATTCCTCAAATTACAAAATTATGAGCAAATAATACACCGAGGGGGATTGAAAGTCACTAAGCAGCAATAGGTAAGTAAAACATATGGGCCTACCATTACCTATCTGTACAGAGTCTTAGGCAACTGGTTTATGGAAGATGCAGGCCCTGATTACCTCCCATAACACGTATTCTTTATCATAGCCACGGACACTCATGGAAACATTAAAGCTGTGCTTGAGAGAGGAAAAGGTGAGTTAAGAACTGAGAACGATGGTCATGTGGCCTGGATATTGCTCAAACACTCCATTCTCCTTGGTCTCTTGGAAGAAGTAGAGGGATGAGAACCCAAAGCTGTAAACATTGTGTGGATTAGAAATATGTTAAGTTTGGCGTGAGGGCTGAAGGCCCAGGTTGGTAAAATTATTTCTGTGGGATTTTCTAGAACCAGAGCTGCTCTGAGGCCCACACTGGAGAGAATGCCATGGTCATTACCCTTGTATGCTTTATTTTGGCTGAGTCCCTCCCCCATCATGTGTCAGGGCTTACGCAGTGCCCCTTCTCAGCACTGATACACGGTGTTGCCAAAATGGCTCAGAGATGTTAAGCAATCTGATCAAGGTCATGTGGCTTAAGGTCAGTTACAGAGTCAGACACTGAAATGCAAGAAGACTGACTCCTATGCCCAGACCTGGGACAAATCTCTCTGACAGAGCTGGGTAGATGCCGCTAAACATCCGTCTTGTGTGTGTGTGTGTGTGTGTATTTGTGTGTGTGTGTATGAGTGTATCCATATATATATGTTTGGTTTATTTGTCATCAACATAATTAGAGTACTTTCTATCCAATTAAAAAATGAATTAAGCCAAGGTTGGTGGTTTAAAATTTGCACAAGTGCCTTTATGAACTATCATGGTTTACTTTCTTTCATTGGGAGGCAGCTCCAAGCTTCAGACCTCTTCACTCCCCAGGTGAGGTGCTACATCAGACCAGAGTCAGAGGAAAGGATTGACCAGAAAGAGTCAGTTCACTGAATGAGGTTCCTTTGAAAAGGAAGCCAAAATGGCCCTTAAACTCATGGCCATCAAGTCAATACTAGCTCATAGTGAGGGACCCTGTTGAACAGGATCCTATGGTACAGGGTAGCTCTGTCCCTGTGACTCTCCAAGACTAACTCCATGGAAGCAGAATGCACCATCTTTCTGCCACAGGGTTGATGGTGGTATCAAATTACTGGCCTTTGGGATGACAGCTCAACTTGTAACCACTGTGCCACAAGGGCCCTTAGTCAATCTAACAGGTCTGGCAAAATGTAGAGCCAGACATTATATACTGAAAATGGCTCACCACCACCACCACCACCACCAAAGGCTGGCTTTCTGGTGGGGTCTTCTGCTATTGACTGGTCCTCTGTTGTGGCCCTCCTCCTTTCAGGGATGCACATTCTGGCACTTTTATCAAACACATCTTGGTGCCCCAGATTTCATGCTGTGCTCTTGTCTTGGCCCCAAACTCGAGGCTATTAGGTAATTGTGAGTATAATATGAACATTCTTCCCCCAGCCATTTCATTTGCTCCATTATTTTGGTTCTCATCCATCGGGTAAGGAAATGCGTCTTAGTCTGCCCTTCCCCTTCCTTTGTGCTGAGGAGGTACAAAGGGAAAACTTGTCTCTACTTCTCTTTTGCAGGACAACTTCTACCATATCCCTCCATTATCACCTCATTGCCCTTTGCCAGTCTCTGAGTAGCTAAAACTTTGCATCATTATTAAGGAGCTTTAGTGATATAATGGGTTACTGCTACCACCAGGCAAGTAGTTCAAACCCACCAGCCTCTCCACAGGAGAAAGATGAGGCTTTCTGCTCCGCTAAAGAGTTACAGCTCCAGAAACCCACGGAGGCAGTTTTACTCTACTCTACAGGCTCACTACGAATTGGAAGCAATTAGATGGCAGTGAGTTTGTTGGGTACGGCTTGGTTTGATTTTGTTTTCTACCATCGTGTTATCAACTCTAAGATGGGAAAGAGTAGACCACAGACCCCAGAGCTCTCTCTCATGTGTCCCCCAGATTTCACACTCAACAGTGACTTGTCTTGCACTGCTTCTGCCCGCAGCTCTGCACTTTTACTTGAGTCCCCAGGTACTACTGCTGATGAACAAAGTACCCCACCGCAGTGACTTAAAACACCAGTCATTTTCTCATGCTGACAGAGTCTTTGGGTCAGCAATTCAGACAGGCTCCAGCGTATAGTCTCAGCTGGGAAAACACGGAGACTGAGGTGGCTTGATAACTGGGCTGATTTGTTGAAGAACTGTGGGAAGAACAGATTTTCGTACGTGATAGTGATTTGATGGTTGCATCATGAGGGTTCCTTCATTCACATATCTGCCTCCCCTCTGCCTACCTAGGTTGGGAGGACTGTCAGCTGCGTATCTACAGGTGGTCTCTCTATGTAGCTCAAGCTTCTTCTTCGCAGCAGCATAGTGAATGCAGGATCATTGGATGTCTTACAAGGCAGCTCAAGACTCAAGTACAAGTGAATAACGCAGCAACTGCACAGCCTGGCCATCAGCATCACTTACATTGTATTCTATTGGTTGAATCAGACATCAGTTTACTCATATACAAATAGAAAGGAGCCAGATCCCACCTTGTGGTGGGAGGAGTGTCTAGATTAGGTGGCAAAGAGTCGACTGGTTGAGAGAGATGACTGGCTACCATCTTGGAAAATTTGATCTCACCTAGTCTGGCCTCTGGTACAATAATTTATATCCTCCCTCCTACCCTTCAATGGCTGATTCCTCCCCAGGCCGCCTTCTAAAACCCCTTCCTCCAGGAAGCCTTCTCTGATTACTCCAGTTCACCTTATCCCCAATTTTATCTCCATCATTTGTATTTAACATTACAGAGTATAATAGTGGTTGTGGTTTTTAGAGGGGGTAATAGTTAATATTATGAGGCAGAATGACTATGCTCACCTAGCAGTTATCAACCTCTGGGTCACAACCCCTTTGGGGGTCCAACAACGCTTTCACAGGGGTTGCCCAATTCATAACAACCCCAGAACTGACCATGTTCCCAAGAGTCTGCTGACCTCAGCCTCTGCCAGTCCATAACTATGCTCTTAGAAGGGCTTTTAAAATCGCTTCCGGAGATTCTTCCCTGGCAGAGGGCCTGAAGCAGGGCAGGTACTGAGGGAAGATGTCAAGGCGTGTTGTGATTACGTGCCCTCCAGTTGATTTTCTATGCATGGTGACCACATGTGACAGAGAGGACTTTCTCATTGTGGGGAGAGGGGTTAGGCTGTTATCTCTATGGGAGCAAATCTTCCTCCTGAGTGGGCTCAAATCATCACAACATCAGGGCTCCTTTAATTGGCTGCATAAATACTCACCAAACCCTCTGCCAGCAAGTTGATACCGATGCACAACAACCCTATAGGACAGGGTAGAACTGCCCCTGTGGGTTTCTGAGCCGGTAACTCTTTATGAGAGTAGGAAGCCCAGTCTTTCTCCCTAAGAGTGGTTGGTGATTTTGAACTGCTGATATTGCCAGTTAACATCTTACCTCGTAACCCCTACAATAGCATGGCTCCCTTAGATACTCCAAATAATCCAGGGTGATTCCGGTGCTAAAAGGGAAGAACAAAATGAGATTTAAAAATGGTTTTCATTGTAGGCTCTTAGAGTCCTAAGGACTGAGTTGAGAGTAAGGTGGTGGCCGGGATGGAAAAAGGGAGGAGAGCAGGAGCAGAGAGGGGAGACACACACACACACACACACACATACACACAGAGAGAGAGAGAGAGAGAGAGAGAGAGAGAGAGAGAGAGAGAGAGAGAGAGAGAGAGATGATTTAGAACTGTGGGAATTTTATGGGCAAGCAAGCCTTTTTCAGCCTGAGCAGGCAGATTGAGAAATCCATAAACAACCAAGTAGCAAGCCTGAAGATAGAGCTGCACGGTCTAACAGACAGGGGGATAATAGCACTCAAGTCGAAGGAGACCCTGGGCCACATGTAAATGATTCAAGTCATAAAAGGCTGCTCCTGGGTGCTTTGTAGCAGAACAAAAGCATTCCACTGACATGCAAAAGTGGTTTTGGAAAAACCTACCGATTTTCCTGACTTGCCTCTCTGGCCTATAAATTAATGCTTCAGACCTCTACCTTGAAACAGTTGCCTCTGTCAAGAACCAATCTGGAAGGTGAGGTGGGGCCATTCAATATTCACAGGAATATTGGCAATTCTTGGCTGCCAACTGCTTCAAAGCACGTCTTCCAGCAGCTTTCAGCAGTCCACTCTACTCAGAAGCAGGGAAGGGCAGTGGGGGCAATCACCATGGCCTAGGACCATGGAAGCAGGAAGAAATGCTGAGGTGGGCAGATAACTTTACCATCCTTAATGGGCTACTTAACTCCTTGGGGGAAGGGTAGAGGTGGCGCCAGTGAGGTGCCCCAGGCAGCAGATGGCACTGTTAGCAGCCTTTTAGAAGGGAGAGTGTCTGAGTTTAGGGTGCCCAAGAAGCAGACCTGACATAAGGTAGGAGGCAAGTGCAAGGTGTTTGTTTGGGAGATGCAAGAAACATTGGTAGGGGAATGGGGAAGGAAACCAAGAGTTGGAAGGCAGCCAATATAGGGTGTAGTAGTGAGCCAGCTGACTCTGTGGGCAGCTGGAGAGTAATTCCCCTGGGGAACGTCTGGAAAACCAGGACAATGGTGCTTCCCCAGCTTTCTGCGATGAAGGGCCAGGCTGTTGGTTACCTTTAAAAAAGACTCTTAAAACATCCTAGTGATGTCAGATTCTGAGATCATAGAGGCTTCCTCTTCCTTGCTTGGTCTTGTTGGTATGTGCTATCAAGTTGGCCTGCCTCAAAGCAACCCCCATGTACAACACAAGGAAATGCTGCCAGTCCTGGGTCACCCTCACAATCGTTCTGATGTTTGAACCCATCGTTGCAGCCTCCGAGGCTATCCATCCTGCCAACGACCTGCCTCTTTGTCGCTGGCCCTCCCCTTACTTCTGACCAGATGGGTTCGTCCTCTGGCCCTATCTCTGACAAGGTTCTGCCTTGACTTACTCGGCCTCCACCACCTGACAGTGTTTCCATGCCGAGCATAAGGTTTTCAGTGGCGAATTCCTTTGCAGTGGGCAGCCGATTTTTCTTCATTCTTAGCTTGTCCTCAGTCTGGAAACTCCGAAGCACCCTTTGCCCTTTGGATGACTTTGCTGGCATTGGAAATACCAGTGACATGGCCTCCAGCCTTCCTTTGTGTACCTAGCTGAAAATGGACAGATAATAAACATCTCACAGTTTATCACCGGTTCATGTACCACCCTTGGAGCAGCACTGGTGTAGATCCTACATCACTGAGTTCTCCTGCACAAGGAGATGGAGCCCTCGTGGCTGAGTGGTTATACACACCAGCTGCTCCAGGGGAGAAAAGGTGGCTTTCTATTCCAGTAAAGAGTTAACAACCTCAGAAACCCACATGGGCAGTTCTACCGTGTCATATAGAGTCATTATGAGCTAGAATCAACTCAATGGCAGGAGTCTGAGTTTTGGCTGTCATGTTAGCCAGTGGGGGAAGGTTGGTGGCCAGGGTGTTGGTTTGACTGGGGCACAAGTGGGGAGGGATAAATTCCTCTGTGTGCATTGCACTAGAAAAGTGGCCATTTCCTCTTTCTAGCATGCGATTGAAAAAGAACTGCAGTTAGTGGCAGTTGATAGTCAGCCTGAAAACACTGTTGGACAAAGTGTAGGGTGCCCAAGCATATGTTCCTGAGGGGCCCACCATGGTCTTTGCCCATCCCGTCCCAGTTAGTGACACTCTGGGCACTTAAGGGAAACGCAAAGACTAGACGAAGTGTCTGGGAAAATGTCCCAGTGTCATGACTTCACTCTGACTAGTTTTAAAGACGGAGGCATTGTGAGGTGGGCCCTGCTTTACCTGCTGTGATAGTTAAGGTTTATTAACTATCCAGGCAAACAAACACATGTGGGATTAATTGTAGGGCAGGGAGATAAATGCCTCAGTAATAAGCCTCGCCTTTCTCTTTCTCTGGTTTCTTGTTCTCTGATGGTCAGACCAGTGTGCCTTAGCAGTAAAGCCTTAGACATTCTTTACCTCAACTGGTAAGGCGCACTTTCTGTGAGCCATCCCTGAGGAGAAGCCACATGGACCTATCCTGATGCAGCCCTGGGTGCTGGAGAAGCCAACTGAAGAACCCTGCCAGTGCTGATATGCTTACGCGCTCACTGATTCGGCTTTTCTCCTGCACCCGGCATCACTGCGTGTGCTTGGTAAGATGGAGGAGGACTTTGTGTATTGTTGGTGACATACAGGCTAATGTTGGACTTGTGGACTTGGGCAGCACTGGGTTGGGATGTTTTCTTGGTGTGCATTTACCCTTTATTTAAAACTCTCTTATACATATGAGTTTCTGTGGATTTCTTTCTCTAATGTTCCCAGACTAATACGCCTGCCTAACCCAGTATCAGAGTTCAGTTTTCCTCAAAGTAGTGATACCACTATTGAGATAGTTAAAGTTTATTCTGACAACCTGGCCAACTAACACAGGTGGGGTTGATGGAAGGGCAGAGAGATCAATGGCTTCGTGAGCCTCGCCTTTCTTGTTCTTGGGTCCCTTGCTTTCTGATGGTCAGATTCGGTTGCAGCTGTCTTAGCCAGTTCTCTGCTTCAGGTGGCAAGGCTGACTTACTGCAAGACATCCCTGAGGAGAAGCCACATAGACCTGCCCCGATGTTGTCCTGGGTCCTAGAGAAGCAGACTGGAGACCCCTGCCAGCGCTGAGAGATGCTTACATGTCCACTTATTCGGCTTTCCTCCTGCAGCCGGCACCACTGTGTTTGGTAAGATGGAGGAGAACTTTGTGGATTGGTGTGGGACATATGGGCTAATGTTGGACTTGTGGGTTTGGGCAGCACTGGGTTGGGATGTTTTCTTGATGTGCACTTAACCTTTATCCAAAACTGTCTTTTATACATAAGATTTTCTGTGGATTTATTTCTCCAATATACTCAGACTAACACAACTACTATAAGAAAAGCCAGGACACAAGTTAGCACCCTTGTCAGTTTGGGAATGACACTAAATACAGAAAAGCTATTCTCCCCCATGGCATCTCTGGGTGGCATCCCTGGATGGCACAAACAGTTAAGAGTTCAATTCCTGACTAAAATATACTTCTGAATCTATATGGTGGTGCCTTAGAAGACAGACCTGGTGGTCTGCTTCTGAACGCTCACACAGCCTTGAAGCCCCTACCTAACACGGTTCAATTTGGCTCTGCACACATGGTAGTTCTGTGACTAGGAATCAACCTCACAGCAACGGGTTTGGATGACACGTACTCAGTCCCTGAGTTATGACCCGCACCATTCTGATGATTCTGTTATGAGTCAGTCCTGACAGAAGTCAAATATCTCATTATTCTTACCTTTTATTTTCATCTTTACACATCTGACCATCATTAGTTTGTGGGGGTTGAAAACATTGGATATAAACTTACAGCTAGAATGACATCAGAGATATATGCTATAGCATTACATGTAGTGCATGCTACTTATGGGAAATTTTCTAAAAAAGAAAGAAAAGCAGATGATCATAATGCAGCTCATCTCAACTTGAATACAGCACAAATCAGAGATTGTGTTTTCTGGGTCTTTGAACTGATATGAGCCAATTCAGTTGTGGGCTGATGAAAAGAAGTGAAGTAGACCTGTTTTTAAAAGCTACAACGATCTCGAAGGCTAAATGGAATGGGGGCAAATATGGTTTAAATCCCTGGAATAGAGATTTGGGAACCTTTCACGAACCTGTTTCTTGACACCAATTTACTTCCAACACTGTGGAGAGTGACACACTTTCAATGCAGCAAGTGGTTTGCTGCCATCTTTGAGCAGGCTCTATTATTTTCTACTCAGCCTATCCAGACATTTACTTGCATGCTGGCCTTATTTTTTTTAAGCGAAATACGTTTCTAATGGCTTAAAATTTTTAAAATTTCTGTAGACCACATCATTTAATAACAAAGAAATTAAATAAAAACTGAACAAAGGAAGAGGTGGCAATAAAGTAGAATCAGCAGGGTTGTTGGGTAAAAGACAGGGACTGCAGGACACAGGGTTCTAGGAACTTCAGAAGCTTAGGGATTTGGGTGGAGACACTGATTTAGGCCAAAGTGACTTAATCCTGGCCACGACTAAACCAGCGTGAACCACTTTGAGAAGCTCTAGTGTTTTCTCCTCTTCTTGGTTGTCTGATCTTCTCTCACCTGAAGCTATTGATTCTATGTCTCCTCTTCTCCAGGCTAGTTTTTCAGGGCATTGACAGCTCTTTCTAGACTTGTGACAAACTCTTAGTCTGCAGGTTTGGAGTCTGGGGCTGGCTGCAGTTTTGTCTATGGGAGTGAGAGGGCCATCGAGATCAAAGGGTCTATTCAGATGGTCTCTGTGTCCTACTGGAGAAGTCAGACAGAACAGTCTGGTCACTGTAGTTGCCATCGCCCCTGGGACAGAGATTTGGGTGCAGGAGAAGAAAGATAGGGATAAAAGTGATGCAAACACAAGCAAGTATCTTTAATACATAGATCCCTTCAGACTCCAGCCTGGACACTGTTCCTTTGTTGGTCTTTACATACACTCTCCCCTGATTCGAGAAACAGTTCTGAGTAGTCGGTGATTGTGACTGAGTAGGAGGGCTCACTGCCTAGATGTCACATTTCCTAGGTCTGCCTGATGGCTGTTCCACCACAAGTGCTCTCTTAGTGTGCCTCCGTTTCCTTGTCTGGAAAATGGGGTTGATAGTTCTCCCCACCTCATCCACTTAGTGGTTAGTCAATTAAATAACTAATCACGCCAATAGGTTATTTAAAGTTAAGGAGCTTGCCTGTTAACCCAAAGGCTGGCTATTTGAATCCACCCAGAGGTGCCTTAGAAGAAAGGCCTGCTGTTCTACTTCCGAACTCTCAACCCTGGGAAACCTATGGAGCAGAGTTCTATGACAGACAGAGTGTCGCAAAGGGTGGGAGCAGGTAGATTTCCACTCCTCAGAACCCTAGGGATCAGTTCTGCTATGTTCACGTGATCACTATATATCAGAATCGATTTAATAGCAGTGGATGGCTTTAAAACTCACATTGAATCCCTATCTGGGCAGGGATTTAAGCATCTGGATGCTAACTGCAAGTTTGGTGTAAAGTTGAAGCTCTCTGCTCCCATAAAGACCCACAGCCTTGGAAGCCCCGGTGGGGTTTCCTACTCTGTCCTGCAGGGTCACTATGAATCAGAGTTGACTCTACGGCAGTAAGTGCGCTTTTGATGGCCTGTCCTTACATAGTTGGCTGGACAAGTTGCCCAAGGCGACCATGGGATGCAAACACTTCCCAGATGAAGTATGTTAAAGCTTCAAATTCACAGATCTATGTAGCCTAGCATTACCAGTCACCCAGGCGTCTGTCACTATTCCCAGTTTCCCTATTAATTCAGACTTCTTTGCAACTATGGTTCAGGTGTAAGGCTTCCAGGTAAAACACAGGCTGCCCAGTTTAAACTGAATCCAAAATAAACAATGACATTTTCTTAGTACACACATCCCCCATAGTTATACTAAATATGACACATACTAAAAGCCTATCTATTGTTTACCTGAAATTCAAATTAACCAGGAATTCTATATTTTCATGTAAAGAACCTGGTAGGCAGGGCCACAGAGGGCTCTTTTAGTAGCATTAAAGAACACCAGCCCCCTTTCTGTAGCAGTATAGGCATCTCCCGAAGCCAACATGGGGAAGCACTTGGGCACAGGTGGTTTGAATGAGAGGTGGCCCTGAAAAACACAGTGCAAGAACAGCAAGGTGAGGCCAGGAAGGGAGGGAAACCAGTAAGAGGGAGTCACTAGGACTCAATCCCCTAGGAGGCTTCCCAGCAACCACGGAACTTGTCTTAGCATCAGGGCACAGGAGGAGTGAGGAGCTGGGGCTGAGCAATATCCTTGGGGCGTTCATGCCTCTGCATTTCCGGGTGGCACTTGTGCTTGACTGAGCATGCCCATGGCAGAGAAGCAGAGAGCCACAGGCACTTGAGGTGGAAAGCCTTCAGTGTACTGGAAACTGTCTCCCACAGCTGCTGAGTTGCAGTGCTACACCCGAGCAGAGAGTAAGGCGGATGTCTAGAGCCCCAGCTTGATTTGCCCGAAATCAACCTCTCAATCTTAGTTGGATGAAAGAAGTTGCTCAGTTGACCACAGAGGGTTGCTATGAAGATAAAATCCGAGAATGTGTGGAAGAGGATGTTAAAAATTGATAAGCACTACCAAAATGGAATGTATATTAAGCATTATTCAGTTAAGAATGAAAGGGAGAGAAAAGAGGGAAAGAGGGAAGGGCAGAAGAAAAGTGGGGGAGGGAAGAAGGAAGTAGCCTCATAAAAATAATGTCCAAGTAACAAAATTATTTGGTAAAAAATTTTTATTGAGTGCCTTATTTTTTACCCGGTAATGTAAATAGGTAATAAGGAATAAATAGTGACTCAAACAAACCAAATGCCTGCCCTCACAGAGCTTACATTTTAGGGGGAAAGTAAAATGGATAACAAATTAGAAAAGTACTATTAAAAGAAACCAGACAAAGGAGCTGGGGTGGGAGTTGAGAGGGGGTGTTTGGGGAGAATGATAGGGTTTCTATTTTGAATGGGATGGTCAGCCAGGGGAGGTGTCACAAAGGTGACTTTGAGATCAAAACCTGAAGGAGATGAGAGGGAAAGTGACACAGATCTCTGGAGGAGATGGTTCCAAACAATGAGATCCTGTGGGCAAAGGTCCTCAGATGGATAGGTGCCTGGTCTGTGGCAGGAGTGGCAAGGCCACCAGCTTGGCCATATCACAGAGAACAATGGGGAGGGAGGGAAGGAGGGAGGAAGGAAGGAATAGAAGACCCGTGGGCTGAAGGGATACTGAGGGAGATGTATACAGAATATACAGACCTCTACAGGGCATTGTGAAGAATTTGTCTTCCTTGGGGGTAGATGAGCCATTAGAAGGTAGTGCGTGGGCATGACATGGCCCACCGTGCATTTTAAAAGGGCATTAGCTTCTGTGTTAACAGCAGGCTTTAAGGGAACAAAGATGGAAAGCAGTCAGTGAATTGGGAGGTTAGGAAAGCAGTGCAGGCATGAACAGATGGTGGTAGGGCAAGGGCGGTAGGAGTGGAAAGGGTGGAACAGAACAGGATTCTGAATCTACCATAATAATGGATGGAAAGAAAGAGGCAAGTTATGGATGCATCTACAGCACTTGACCTGAGCAACTGGAGGTAAGGAGCTGCTAACACTGAGCTACAGAAATCTAGGGGAGGAACAATCTTGTGTAAGGGGTGACGGAGAACGTGACTAAGTTTGAGAGGCTGTGAAGGTCCAAGTAGAATAGCAATGGGTGGAGTCTGTGTCGTAGTCATGAATCTGGCAATCCTCAGTATAAGAGAATATTTCAAGTCACAAAATGGGATAAGGACATCTCCATGGAAGGGT
Organism: Tenrec ecaudatus; assembly: GCF_050624435.1. Classification (NCBI taxonomy): domain Eukaryota; kingdom Metazoa; phylum Chordata; class Mammalia; order Afrosoricida; family Tenrecidae; genus Tenrec; species Tenrec ecaudatus. The sequence continues at coordinate 296,325 of NW_027457554.1, read as the reverse complement.
GTAGGCAGAGAACAGAAGAAATTCAGAGTTAGTCTTTGGGTAACACAAGAATGAGAGGTCAAGGAGGCCAGAAAGAACCAGCAAAAAAGACTCAAAAGGAGTGGCTAGAGAGATGAAGAAAACCCAAGAAGCCAAGTGAAGCATGAGATCATTGTAGAAGAGAGGCTCTGTGGACTAGCCGGGTGATACAACGAAAAAAAGTTCTCCTAAGGAGAGCATATTCCAATCGGTTTTCTACTTGACACAGTGCTTGCCTTTTAAGACAGGTGTTTGAACTGTCCACCATTTCCATCCATGCCTGGCCTCTACCCTGCCCTGAGCCGCCTCTGCCTTGTGGTATCACATCCCCTAGCATGTGGTATCACATCCCCTAGCATCTAGCCCAATCCTTGAAGCACTGTGACCCCCAGAATACATGTGTCTGAGCTATCCCTATTTAGATCACACCTAGTTCCAGATCCATCATCTGTCCCCTAAAATCAGCAGTGGCCAGGGTTTGCGGCTGCGGCTGCTACTGCTGTTACACAGAGTCTCAGTGAGAGAGTTGGGTAAGCATTGGGCTGAAATTGTAAGGTCAGCGGTTCATACTCATCAGCCCATCCGCTAAGAACAATGTGCCTGGCTGCTCCTGAAAAATGCAGTCCCAGAAATTCCAGGGAGTAGGCCTACTCTGCCCTAAAGGGTGGCTATGAGTCAGAATGGATTCCCTGGCAGTGATGTTTGTTTTGGAGTTATGTGGTTGTTGTTAATGTCCTTGAAGTAGGCTCCCTTCATGGTGACCTTATGTACAAAAGAACAAAACATTGACCATGACAGTACCATCTTCAAAGCACTGGTGTGCTTGAGTCCTTTGCAGGGATACTGTGTCCATTGGTTTCATGGATGAGCTCCCCTGGTTTGTTTACCTAATTTGCGAAGCATGATGTCGTTTTTTAGCTATCAGCCCTTTGTGATGACATGTCCACAGTATCAAGCCACAACCTTGCCATCGTCATTTGCTAATAGGGTTCTGGTTGTATTTCTTCGAAGATGGATTGTTCATTCTTTTGATAGTCCACTGTAAATTCAATATCTGAAATATACCTGGGCCAACCTCTAATGTTCTATCACCACCCCTTATAAAATAGCACGACTTCCTGGCAATCAGCTTGCTTGTTATTTGTGTACTAGGTTAGCCAACATGCTAGTGTAAGTCTTTTGGAACTTTCCAGGGAGTATAACTTCTTTCCTCCCACTTGGCCAACGCCAAAGTAATCCAGTATTACAAAGTCTTGATCTGCAGAACTGACTTGAATTTAACGGAACACACACACACACACACACACACACACGGCCACCATCATCCTTTGTAACTAGAGCCATTGCCGAACGACTCAGCTGTCCGCAGTTATTGGCAATCATGACTGAGTGATCCAAACTGTGAACATCGCATCTCTTCTTGCCACTCTGAGGCAGCAAGGACGCTTAAATACCCATTAGAACATCCTCCCCTTCCAGAATAAATAAATGCAGGTCTCTGACAAGGGAGCCAAAATGGGAGGCTCTGAAGCACTGGGTGGGTTTTTTCCTTGCCACAGCAAGCTCTTCACTCATCGGAGGCTGGCTCAGGTTTTAGAGAAAGGTAGGGCAATGACTCCTGAGATTAAAACATGCCTGCTTCTCAGACATGTATTCTAAATGAAAATGTGGTTTATGGGCATCAGGTTCTAAATCTAAAGGCCAAGCAATTCTACTTATGACCATCAATCATGGAATTTACACTCGCAGAGAATGAAAATGTACACAACAACTGTTAGCCCATACCCAGCCAAGAAGCGTCTTCTACCAAGGAACCAGGTTTCCCTGACAATGTGTTTACTCATTGGTACCCAAACTAGTGGCATTGACTCTCAAACAACGAGATTTATCACGAGATACTCTCAAGGCCAATCTCTTCTGATTTGTAGAGAGGGCATTATATTAGGAGTCAGAAAAAAAGGGTTTGATTGCCACCTTGGCTGTTTACAACTCATGTAGAACTTGGCCATTCCCTCTCTTTGTCTCAGTTTTCTCCCCTACCTAGAAGTACCTAAGAGGCTGTGAATCTCCTTTGCATCAGTTGCTATTAGAATTGTCTTAGTTCAGAATAGCATAGTGGTTAGTGAAGATCTCACACATCAGATTACTCTTGGAAATCTAACTCTTCTTTTTTTTTGAGCCAAGTCTTTTTTTTCTTTCTCTCATCTCTTAACTTTTTTTCATTTCTTTTTCTTTGATTATTATTATTGTATTTTATTGGGGGCTCTTACAGTTCATCATAATCCATACATATATCCATTGCCTCAAACACATCTGTACATATGTTGTCATCTTTTAAAAAAAATATTTTTATTGGGGCTCATAATGTTCTTATCACAGTCTGCACATACATCAATTGAGCAAAGCACCCTTATACATTCATTGCACTCGTCATTCTCATAATTCACCTTCCACTTGGGTTCCTGGAATCAGCTTGGTATCCCTTTTTCCCCCTATCCCCCTCCCTCCCCGATCCCACCCCTGGTCCCTTAATAGTTTATAAATAATTTTATATCTTATCTTACACTCCCTGGCGTCTCCCCTCACCCGCCACCCCATTGCCATCTCCCAGAGAGGAGGTTACACATAGATCTCCGAGATAGGCTCTCCCTTTCTACACCCCCTCCCCCCTGGTGTAGCCACTCCCACCGCTGGTGTTGAGTGTTTCATCTGTCCTAGATTCCCTGTGCCTCCAGATCCCCACTGCACCGCTGTGCATCCTCTGGTATAACCAGGTCCGCAAGGCAAGGCAGAATTGGGGTCATGATGATTGGAAGGGGAGGAAGCGTTCAGGAACTAGAGGAAGGTTTTGAGTTTCATTGTTGCTACACTGAACCCTGAGTGGCCCATCTCCTCCACACTACCCCTCTGGAAGGGGTGTCCAGCTGTCTCCAGATGGGCATTGGGTCCCCATCACGCACTCTCCCTCTTTCACGGTGATGTGATTCTCACCACCACCCCACCTTTGCTGTTGGAGACCTGGTCTCCTCTGCCCTTCACGTTCACCTATGTTGGTGTGCTGCTTCCGTGTGGGCTTGGTTGCTTCTGAACTAGATGGCCGCTTGTTTGCTTTCAAGCCTTCAAGTCCCCAGACGCTATATCTCTCAGTAGCCGGGCACCATCAGCCTTCTTCACCACACTTGCTTATGCACACTTTCGTCTTCAGCGATTATGTGAGGAAGGTGTTCACACAATGATTGTTTTTGTTGCTTTGTATCTGCTACATGGTCCATTCAACAACTTGTATTCGCTTAGGCTGTGTGCTTCTTCTCGGTGGGCTTTGTTGCTTCTGAGTTAGATGGTCGCTTATTTGCCTTCAAGCCTTTAAGACCCCAGACGCTATATCTTTTTGATACCCGGGCACCATCAGCTTTCTTCACCACGTTTGCCTACACACACGTCTGTCTTCAGTGATCATGTCGGGAAGATGGGTATCCTGCAATGACTGTTTAGCAGGGCGAGGTGCTATTGTATTGGGGGATTATGTATGAGGAGGCCCAATGTCCATCTGCTACTCTACTACTGAACCTATAAATATATGCATATAAATCTATTGCCCCCATAATCATAAATATATTTACATATGTACATGTCTGTATTTAGGCTTCTCTCTATGCACTTTGCCTCCTACTCCTTTCCTCTATTTCCTTTCGCTTTCCTCCCGACCCATTACCATGTTTAGCCTTCATTCTGGATTCAGTAGTTCCTCTCAGTTACCTTGCTCTTGGTCACTCCCTACCAGTCCTCCCCTCCCCTCCCTCCTCTGGTTTTGAACCACTTGCTGTTCCCTTGTCCCTCTGTAGGGCGACACTTCCTCCCTTCCCCTACATCCCACGCTCTCATGTCCCTCCAGGACCGTTGGTCCTGTTGTTTTCTTCTCTCATTATTTGTCCAGCCTATCTTGTCTACGTGGACCTGCTGACATAGTAATATGTGCATACAAATGCATATGACTTTGACTGCGCCCAAGTGGCACAAAAGAACATGGCTTTGACAGAAGCAACATCGACACGCTGATAAGCAGAAAAGCCACTAACATACAAAATTTAGAAGGCAAAAAACAAAACCAATTAAAAAAAAGACTTAACAAAAAGATAGCAAATATTAAAAAGAAAAATTGCTAGTAGTTCAAGGTCAGTTCGTTGGCCTTTAGGAGTGTTTTCTAGGTGTAGCTTGTGAGGCGCCACGTCCTGGCCCGGAAGACCATCCTTTATACTCCCTCGGGATCCCTTTGCTCTGCTTCCTCCACTGCTCCATTGCACGCTCCCAGTGTTTGCCTCAGTGTGGCGGGGTCAGCTCAGTCGCACATCCCCCATTGTATCTCAGGTGCTGTCCCGTGTTGGGCCATGTGTTGGTGCAGGATGTTGCATCTCATAGTGTGGCCAGCTGAATGTTGGACCTAGGTGTACTCCACTAAGACCGTTCTTCTTTTGTTTCAGCTTCCTTCTGGATGTGGTGTGGTGGGTCAGTTCCTTTCCCACTCCAGACGATCTATTTTAGTTTTCTGTGGTATTCCCTTCAAGTGGGGGGTCGGCCTAATTCTGGTTTGGGCCAGCGTGTCGTCCAGCCTCTTTATGTAGACCTCTGTACTTTGTGTTGCCATCCTTGTTTGGTGTGTCGTGGTGGGTCCATATTCATGTTCCAGATCTGTGGGGACACAACAGATACTCTCCCCCAGGTGGGTTAGTACCCTGCCCCACCCCATACCATCCATTCGGATTCTCCCCCTCCAGGTTCTCCCTCTCCCTGCCCCACTACTCCTTCTTTATGCTGGGCTCTCATGTACCTCCCTAAGTGTGGCCTGCCCTCCCTCCAACTATCTATGCTTTCCCCCGTTTATTGTGGGATGTATGTTTATTCTTCTATTTCTGTCATGCTGATTGTACTTACCTCAGGGGACTCATGTTGTACCTGTCCCTTTGGGTCTGGCTTACCTCACTTAGCATAATTCCTTCCAGCTCTTCCCATGAAATAACGTGTTTCATGTGCTCATCGGTGCTTTTCAGTGCTGCATAATACTCCATTGTGTGTATGTGCCAAAGTTTGCTAATCCACTCGTCTATCGATGGAATCTTAGGCTGTTTCCAAGTCTTTGCTATTGTGAATTGTGCCGCAATAAACATTGGAGCGCATATGACTGGTCGTGTTTTATGTGCTGCTTCAACCGGGTATATGCCCAGTAGAGGGATGGCTGGGTCATAAGGTAGATCAATTTCCATTTTCTTTAGGTATCGCCAAATTGCTTTTCACACTGGCTGTACAAATCTGCACGACCACCAGCAGTGGAGGAGGGTTCCTGCTTCACCACAGCCCCTCCAACACTTGTTGCTCTCTGATTTACTTATGTGGGCTAGCATCAGGAGTGTTAGGTGGTATCTCATGGTTGTTTTGATTTGCATTTCTCTTATGGCAAGGGACTTCGAGCACTTTCTCATATGTTTATTGGCCATATTGATCTCCTCTCTAGTGAAAGTTCTTCTCAATTCTTTTGCACACTTCCTTAGGGGGTTAACTGTTTTCCTCTTTTTGCAGGTCACGATGGTGTTGCAGATTTTAGTAATGAGCCCTTTGTCTGATGTGTCATTACTAAAAATCTTCTCCCAGTCTGTGGGTTGCCTTGTCACACCCTTGGCGAAGAATTTCGAGGTGCACAGGTGTTTTATTCTTATTAGATCCCATTTGTCGATTTCCAGTTCACGTGTGTGTATCCCCTTCCCTGTTGCAGTGAGTCATGTGATCCCTGGGCCAGTGCTCTGAGATTAGTCCCGATTCCCTCCTTAATGGTCCTGATGGTTTGGGGTTTGACTTCTAGATCTGTGATCCACCTTGAGTGTATTCTTGTGCATGGGGTGAGGTAAACGTCTTGTTTCATCTTTCTACATGTGGATATCCATTGTTTCCAGCACCATTTATTAAAGAGGGCATCTGCTTCCCACTTGACGTTTTTGGGACCCTTGTCGAAGATCAGTTGTCTATATGCTGATGATTTTACCCCTGGGCTTTCTATTCTTTCCCACTGGTCTGAGTGTCTATCATTGTGCCAGTACCATGCTGTTTTGACCACTGTAGCTGTGTAGTAGGCATTAAAATCAGGTAGGGTGAGTCCTCCAATTGTGTCCTTCTTCTTGAGGAGTTCTCTGCTAATTCTGGGTTTCTTCCCTCTCCATATGAAGTTGGTGGTCAGTTTTTCCAATTCTTTGAGGAAGGTTGATGGTAATTGGATTGGTATAGCATTGAACTTGTAGAGTGCTTTAGGAAGAACTGTCATCTTTACTATGTTCAGCCTACCTAACCATGAGCAGGGGCGGGTCATCCATTTGTGAAGGTCACTTTTGGTTTCCTGTAATAGGGTTTTATAATTATGCTTATAAAGGTCTTTACTATTTTTTGTTAATTATATTCCTAGGTATTTCAGTGTTTTCTTGGCTACTGTGAAGGGTACTTCCCTCTTAATCGCCTCTTCCATGGCCCTGTCCGATGTGTATAGAAACCCTACCGACTTCTGTTTATTGATCTGGTATCCTGCTACTCTTTCATATTCCTCTATTGCTGTAAGCCAACTGTGGAGTTTTGGGGGTCTTCAATGTATAGGATCATGTCATCTACAAATAGCGATAGTTTCTCCTCCTCCTCTCCCAACTGGATCCCTTTGATGTCCTTCTGCTGTCTTATGTTGTTAGCCAGACCCTCCAAAACGATATTGAATAGAAGAGGGGACAGGGGGCATCCTTGTCTTGTACACTTTTTCAGTGGTATTGTTCTTGTCTTTTCTCCATTGACTATGATGTTGGCTGTTGGTCTTTCATTGATAGCTTGTATGAGCTTGAGGAACTTACCTTCCAATCCTATCTTCATGAGCGTTTTGATTAGGAATGGGTGCTGGATGTGGTCAAATGATTTTTCTGCATCTATGGATATTATCATATGGTTTTTATCCTTTTTCTTCTCGATGTGGTGTATGATATTGATGGATTTTCGGATGTTAAACCAGCCCTGCATCCCTGGGATGAATCCTACTTGGTCGTGGTGGATTATATGTTTGATGTTCCTTTGTATTTTATTGGCCAATATTTTGTTAAGGATTTTTGCATCTATGTTCATTAGAGATATTGGTCTATAATTCTCTACACCTGTGGGGTCTTTTCCCTGTTTGGGTATCAAAGTAATGCTGGCTTCGTAAAATGAGTTTGGGAGCTTGCCGTTCTTTTCTATGTTATGGAATACTTTGTGGAGGATCGGTGTCAGCTCTTCCCTGAATGTTTGGTGATGCCTAATACAGAGCAGAGGTGGCTGAGTTCGTATTGTCCCATGATGTGGTGCTGATCTATGTGTTGTTGGTAATGCTCTTCAGCTCAGCAAGACCTCCCAGGCGAGCCGCTCCCCACTGGTGGTCCTTGTGTTCTAGCTGGGAAGTGCTAGGGCAGCTAAGGGTACTGTGTGGAGGCACAGGCCACCGTGCCCGTCTCCTGTGGTGGCTGGGGAGGGCTGCGGCAGGCTTAGGGCTGGCACTGGGGACCCCACAGGGCCCCCAGGTGGTGAGAGCCGGCTGGAGCTCACCGACGGCTCCGCAGGGACTGCAAAGTCGAGTCGCAGGCTCCGCTGCAGGTGGAATGTTAGATCTGCCCAGGCTGTGAGCGGGCGCGGGAAGCCCCTCGGACAGCCACGCAGACAGCGGCGTGAAACTGCAGGGGACAATGGTGCCCGTCCTCCGCCCCGGCTCAGAGCTCAGAACCGCGTGGACAGCAGCGGCTTGGCGCTAAACTGCAGGGGGCAATGGTGCCCGTCCTCTGCGCTGGCTCAGAGCCGCGGCCGCCTGGGTCTCCGCAGCATCCTGGGGAGGGTACCTACTCTTGTGCCTGGCGCTGGGAGGGACCCTCGGCGGGCTGACTCAGCAGGGTGGGCCGCGGCGCTCCGCGGGAGCGCAGGTTTCGGGACACGCGTGGGTTGGGCTATGGCTCACGCCGGCAGGAAGTGCTCAGCGCAGGGGCCCAACCTGGAGTGGAGCTGGCACTAGGTTGCCGGGGGTTGGCGGGGGTGGGCGGCTAGCACACGGAGGGCTGGTGGAGAGGTCCGCGGCAGCGGTGGGGGTGGAAGATCCCCCGTGGGGGTTGCCAGACAACCCGCGGATCCGCTCCCCGGAGATTGGATGAATTGCAGGAGGAATGCGGGCCCTAGGGCAGATCGTTGCCCTGCGGGGAGAGGGGAACCGCGGGAGAGGAAAGCTTCTCTCCCAGTGGGGATCCGCGAGTGGGCCGCTGGTGTAGGGGAGCGCGTGACCTGCTGCGCCTGTCTGGGCTGGGGTCTGGTTTGGGGATGGAGCTTAGGCTAGTCGCCAGTGAGCTCGCGGCAGCTTAGTGACCAGAGATGTCCCACAAGTCCAGTCCTCTTTCACCTAGACCCCTGCTCAGGACAAATGTGTGGGGTGGGACTGGGGTGCTGTCCCAGGGGGATATTTCACTCACCAGACTCCTACTATTCAGCTACCTGGAGCGCATGAGGGAGCGCATGAGGCAGGAAAGGAATCTGGAGCTTGCACAGGGGGCCCTGGTCGGCAAGCCCTGCTGCACCACTGAGCGCAGGAAGTCTGCACACAGCAGGCCCGCTGCATTGTGGGCAGTGCAAGTGTAAAGCCCAGCGTCCTCGGGCCGCGCATTGTACAGTATTAGCTGCCTGATGCTGGTGACCATCACATTGCCTTACATCTGGCCCAGGCGCAGGATCAGGTTCTCAGGCTGCTCACCCTGCTGCTCCCAGGTGGTGGTGGGCAGGGGGCGCCCGCACTGACATCAAAGTGCAGGCTGGCCATGCCCCCAACAGCCACAGCCTTCTGTGAGGAGGGGTTGCTGTAAAGCATGGCAGTTCTGGCGCATCAGGTGACGTCCCTTGTGTGGTGCAAGCATGTGGTCTTAGGCAGCTCCTGCGTGGTACCTGGGTTGGGTGCACTGTGGGGTCTGGAGGTTGGGGCTGCTGGGGGAGCAGCCCAGCACTGCCTTGCAGGGCATGATGCACAGGCGCAGGCCGCACAAGCACGCAATGAAGTTGGGCTCCTTGCTCAGCGCTCGAGGCAGAGGCACATGGCTGCCAGTCCCAGATGCAGTAGTCGGAGCCCTGCTGCGTGAACACTAAGCTCTCACAAGAGGCAGCGGCTGGTGCTGTGGGCCCCTGGCACTGAAGTGCACCACCACGCACCTCCGCAGGCCACACACTTTGGGGCAACCTCGCTCTAGTCCTGCGCAGTCCTGAGGATAGAGGGGGTGGCTCAATGTGGGCCCTCTTCTGCTGTTCTGCTCCTGCCAGGACCGGTCCACACACCTAGCCTTCCAATCCAAGACTAGGATTCTAGTGGTACATGCGGATCCCGAATCAGCCTCACTATTTTATTTACAAGCTTGTCTGCTATCTGGAAAGCTGATGAGTCATGCTCCTCTTGTTGGGTGACCAGACTTACTGTCCCCCTTCTTAGGACCACCTCCACTCCCTCACCCAGTCAAGTTTCATTCTTCCAGGCCCAGAGCCTTCACCCCACTGCTCCCAGGATGCCTGTCTCACTCCCTAGACCCACTTTCAGAGGCCAGAGTGCAGCACTAAGAGGTCTCGGTGTTCAGGTTGGAAGGGGTGGGATCCCAGAGTACGGGTATCCAAGGGTAGAGCCTGCATGGTACCCCCGAAGACCTATCCCCTGATGATCTTCTGTTGCTCTCCTCCCTTAAAAAAATGTGTAGGACTTACGAAATTGTCCGGCAAATGGTAAGTGCTAAATTCTACTTCCTTACATAAAATTCATTCATTCAACATTTATTGAGCACTTATTATGGGTCAAATACTCAACCAGGCAGTGAGAATACAAAAATTATGGAAATATGGCCACCCTTTAGGGAGTTCATATTGGAATGTGGGAAGCGGGCTTATGAGCCATTAAGCCAAATAAATATTGAATCAGGGAAATGCATAAAACATGAAGGCAAAGGGAACATGGACAGTGGAGCCAGAAGACAGACTTCCGAAGGCTTTACAGAAGACGTGGCCTTTGTGCTGGCTCTCCAAGCAGGGGCTGCATTGGCACTCCCGACAGGCACAACACCTCATCAGAGCCACGGGAGTGTGGAAGCACACGAAATGTTGTGGGAATTCAAGGTCTACCTGTGACTGTCATGTCAGATGGGACACAGGAATGATAGATCCAGAAACATTGCTCAGAACCGCTTTTGAAAGGCCTTGAATTCCAAGTTACTAAGTTTGAATTTTACCCTATAAAATCTTGCCTTAGATCAAGGTCCCCAGAAGCCAACTATGAGCATGATTCTTATGAAAATGATTTATTAGGTGTTACCAGGAAAAGCTAGAAAGGGATAGAAAAGAAGGTATACGGCAAACAAACCAAATAAGTCAAAGTGTGCTACCAAGTGCTATGAGAGACAATTTAGCTCAATCTTTCAGGGTCACTCTTCTGGAGACTGGAAAAGTCACTCCTCAAGCATGGTCTCCATGGAAGTAAGAGAATAAGAGACTTGAAGCTACTCACCCCTCAGTCACTGTTTCTGGGCTCCCCTGGGCACTCTATGGAACAGGGAGCTGTTCAGGCATCCTGGGGTCATCAGAGGGTCTGAGAGGAGCATCTGCAGTTATGAAGAATCATTGACATTTTAAAACAAGACAAAGATACAGTCTAATCCCTATGTCAGAAATCTAACTGGTAATGGCACACAGAATTGGAGATGCATCTAAGGGTGAGAAAATCACTCATACAGCCATGGTCGTGGTCCAGGCAAGAGCTACTGCAGGTACAAACAAAGGTTACAGGTGAGGATGAACTAGAGAGGAGGAAGCGAATTGGAGAAGCATTTATGCCTAGGACCTGATGATCATTTGAATTTCAGGACGAGGTAGCTAACTTGTGTAGCCATCAAGGACGAAGGGACACAAAGTACATTTGCCAAGAAAGATGGGAGAATGATGTTGAGCATGTTGGATACCTGGAGGACACTCAGCTAGAAACACCCAGCGGATTGGTGTAAATGTGGGCCTGAACATCAGGAGAGAGGCCTTGGCTAGAGCCATACATTTGGAAGGCATCGACAGGTAGATGTCAGTTGTTGTTCTTGTTAGGTGCAGTTGAGACACTTCTGACACATTGTGACCCTATGCATAACAGAATAAAACCCAACCCAGTCCTGCACAATGCTTACAATTGTTCTTATCTGTAAGCCCATTGTTGCAGTCGCTGTCTCAATCCATGTTGAGAGCCTTCCTCTTTTTCACTGCCCCTTCCACTTTACCAAACATGATGTCCTCCAGGGACTTGTCTCTCCTGACAATATGTCCAAAGTACATGAGATGAATTCTTGCCGTGCTTGCCTCTAAAGAGAATTCTGAGTGTACTTTTCCCAAGATCTGTTTGTTCTTCTGGCAGCCTATGGTACTTCCGAAAACTTTTCCATAATTTGAATGTATCACTTATTCTTCCATCTTCCTTATCCAATGTCCAACTTTCACATGCATATGAGATGATTGAAAATACCATGACTTGGTCCAGGAGAACTTTTGTCCTCAAAGTAACATGCTTTATTTTCAAACTTTAAAGAAAATTTGTGCAGCAAATATTAACATCGTAATGCTTCATTGGATCTCTTGATTGCTACTTCCACGAGCATTAATTGTGGAGCCAAGAAAAATGAAATCCTTGAAAAATTAAAACTTTTCCCCATTTATCATGATGTTATCCATTGGTCCCGTTGTGAGGATTTTGCTTTGCTTTATATTGAGTTATAATCCACACTGGAGCTTGCTATCCTTGATCCTCACCAGTTGTTATTTTTAGGTCAAGTCAGCTCTGACCCAAAGCGACCCAATGCACAGCAGAACAAAACACTGTACTGTCCGCTGTTGCCTTCACAATTGTTCCTATACCTGAGTCCATGGTTGTAGCTATAGTGTCAATCTGTCTCAGGGGAGTCTTCCTTTTTTTCACTGCTCTTTTACTTTATCAAACATGTCCTCCTGCAGGGACCGGCCTCTCCTGGCTATATGTCCAAATTGAAGTCTTGCCATCCTTTGCCTCTACGCAAGTGCTTCAAAGTGTAAGGCACCTTGCTTGATCTTAATTCTTATAACATAAATCGTTTTGTCTTTTTAGGAGTCCATTTACCTTTCTATATTCCTCCCCAGCACCACAACTCAAATGCTTCTATTCTTCTAAAGTCTTCCTTATTCAATGTCCAACATTCCCAAGTGTATGATGGGTTAGAGAAGACTGTGACTTTGAGGACTAAGGTGTGCCTGACCCAAGTTACCGTCTGATCTTCAATCTAAAGCAGTCTTGAGCAGCAGATTTACCTAAAGCAGTACCTCTTTTGGTCTCTCAACTGCTGCTTCCGTGAACATTGATTGTTCATCCAAGTAAGACACAGTCCTAGACGACTAAAATCTTTTCTCCATTTGTCATGGTGTTACCTATTGGTCCAATGGTGAGGATTTGGGTCTTCTTTACAATTATTTGTAACCCACACTGAAGGCTGTAATCCTTGATCTTCATCAGCAAGTGCTTCAAGTCCTCCTCCCTTTCAGCAAGCAAGGTTGTTGAATATCTGTATATTTTATGTTTTTAGTAAGCCTTCCCTTCAATCCTGATACCACATTCTTCTTCATGTAATCTAGCTTCTCTGATGATTTGCTCAACATACAGATTGAAAAAGCATGGTGAGAGGATTCAACCCTAACACCTTTCCTGACTTTAAGCCATTCAGTTTGTCCTTATTCTGTTAACAGATCTACCTCTTGATCCATGTACATATTCTGAACATTGTATTGTGTTCAGGAAGTCCATTCTCCTTAAAGTTATCCACAGTTTATTATGAATCACAGAGTTGAATGCCTTTGCATAGTCAATGAATCACAAGTAAACATCTTTCTGGTATTCTTTGCTTTGAGCTAAGGTCCATCTGACATCACCAATAGTATCCCTTGTTTCACGTCCTCTTGTAAATCCAGCCTGAATTCCTGGAAGCAGTTCCCTGTCAATATACTGCTGCAACCATTGTGGGATGATCTTTAGCAAAATTTTACTTGTGCGAAATATCAATGATATTGTTCTATAGTTGGAGCATTTTGTTGGATCACCTTGCTTTGGAATGGGGACAAATATTGATCTCTTCCAAGCAGTTGGCCGAGTAACTCTCTTCCAAATTCCCTAGCATTGATGAGTAAGTGCTTCCAGTGCTTTTCCAGCTTGCTGAAACATTTCAATGGATATTCCATCAATTCCTGGAGCTTTGTGCTTGGCTAATACTTTCAGTGAAGTTTGAAATTCTTGCTTCAGCACCATTGGTTCTTGTTCATATGGTGCTTCCTAAAATGGTGGGATGTTGACTAGTGCTTTTTTGTACAGTGACTCAGTGTAGTCTTTTCCCCTTCCCTTGATGCTTCCTGTATCATTCATTATTTTGTTTACAGAATCTTTAAAGATTCCAACTTGAGGCTTGAATTTTTTCACTTGACCCTATGCAGAGCTTCTTCATCAGTAGGAACCAGAGAAAAGAGAACACCAAAGAGTGCCAGCTATTGAGATGAGGAAGTGCGATTGATTGACTTGTATACTTCCCCACATAAAAATATGTTGAAGTACGAGCCCACTTAAAACTCATTGTCATCAAGTTGATGCCGACTCATAACGACCCTATAGGATAGGGTAGACTTCCCCGGTGGGTCTCCAAGACTGTAATTTTTTATGAGATTAAAACAGCTCCATTTTTCTTCCTAAGTGCAGCTGGTGGTGTCCAACTAATGACCTTGAGGATAGCCGCTCAACTAGGCATGGTGAACATGACCTCATTTGGACGGGGGATTTAAACATGCCTAATTAGTTATACAAGGAGATCATTAGACTGAATCCAAATCGTGTATAACAGATGCCCTCATGGGAAGAGAAGGGACACAGACCAATTCAAATGGAAAACTGTCAAGTGAAGAGAGAGGCAAAGATTGGAGTTGTGCTGTCATCAGCTAAAATTTTGCTGAGGCTACAAGAAGAAACAAAAAATTCCCTAGAGCGTTTGTAGTAAGCATGGCCCTGCTAACACCTTGACTTCAGTCTTCTAGCCTCCAGAACTATGAGAGAACTAAGTGTCTCTTGTGAACTGGTGGTGATTTGTTACCATAGTCCCAGGATACTCATGGAGCCTGGAAAAAGTGAGTATTAAGGAGCGTACAGCACGAGAAGAGGCATGTTTCAAGAGGCAAGGTAAAAGAAGCACCAAATAGGAAAGCATGCTCCCTTGGCATTTAATGATACACAGAGGTCACTGGAGGTCAAAGGATGAGCAGAGGTCATTAGGTTAGACTATATTCCAAAAGCATTAACCCTCCCCCTTCACAGAAACCATGATGAAGGGGGAAACCATATTGTAAGAGGTTTAACAGGAGGGGGAAGAAGAATACAGGTGGCAAGTGAAAGCGTGATCTGTGGACCTGCAGCCTCAGCATCATCTGGGAGCTTGTTAAGCACAAACAGAGCATTCTTGGGCTTCACTCCAGAACTACTGTATTTAGAAATCTGAAGGTAAAGTCCAACAATCTGTCTTAAGAAATCCTCCAGGTGATTCTGATGCCTGCTAATATTTGAGGCCCACTAATGTCTACAACCTTAAAGAAGTTTGGGAGCACAAAGCAATATGACAGCTACCTACAGGGGAGCCAGAAACCGGTACTCATCACCTGTCAGTTTGTTGTACTGCAGTGGCTTGTGTATTGCTGCGATGCTGGAAGCTATATTATTGGTATTTCAAATACCAGCAGGGTTACCCAAGGTTAACAGTTTCAACAGAATGTCCAGACTAAGAGCAGACTACATAGAAGAAATAGGCTGTCCACTTTTGAGGACTTAGCCAATGAAAACGTTATGAATAACAAAGAATAGACAACCAAAAAATTATCAGATGACATAGTTAAGACTGACATCCACCCGCAAATGGCTAAGATGAGTGCCCACTGGTTATGTGACTTCTATTTCTTTGGGAGCACAGACTCATCACATGGGCTAAAATTGTGAATTGTCTCTCTCCATCACAGCATGTTATAATAAAATAGTGACCGATGATTGCCGTGTGTATCCAGCATGAAATTAACCATCAACTAGGTCACAAAAACCAATTGAACCTCTGTGTTTACACAGGCAGAGAAGTTGAAAAGCTAAAATGAGTTTGTTGCCACAAATGGTGCAATAGAACCCAAATTCTCATTCCTAATGTCCAGCATCACTCTAGTTTGTTGTTATTATTTTTGTTGTAAACCATCCACCCCAAACTAGTGCATAAAATATAAGGGGTGGGGAGTGGGAGGTGATCCTGGAGATGGATGGCAAGAAGTAGCTCTTTGGGTTGGAGGGAACCTGTGAGCAGCTCAAGTACCTGGTGAGCCAGGAGTGCCTGGCTTCCCTGATTCCTGAACAGGACAAAGAGCCAGTTCAAGGTCTGGTTCCAGAACCACTAGACCAGGTGCTGCAAGTGCCACATGGTGGAGATGTGGTTGGTCAAGAGGAGGCAGTCCTTTGATACGGAGAATCTGAGGTGGGTAGCTCAGGCACAAAGGGTGGTGATGAGTAAATCAGCTTCTGAGACCCCAACTTGAGCGATGGAAAGATTCTGTGGGCGCTGAAGTGCAAAGGTTGCCCTGGTTAGCCCACATGGCAGCTTCTAATCAAAACTGTGGCTTCTGAAGGGATCTGCTGGGCCAGTGAAATTCAAAACAGAGAGGGCAGCTCAGAAGGTGATGGTGACTTTTTTGGTTTGGGGATCTGACAGGGATCATCTGGATAGATTCTCTCAAGGGACACAGTACGCTCAAAGAACGTGTCAAAGCAAGTGATCCACGTCCCCCAATGATGCCAAAACGACCCTGTTGGACATGGTATGTCGTGTGACTAGAAGTGTATTGAGCAGAGAAAACCTCAGAGAATAATTACAGAAATCTGTAGAGCAGGGGTCAGGGATACACTGCGGGTCTCTCGGTCCATGCATGTGGCTCTGAAGTAAAATGGAAACCTTTCAAGGACAGTTATTATCCAGATACACAAGCACTTCCTCAATGCATGAATACTTTCTTTTATTAAATTTTCACTGTATGATGCTCACTCTCCCGATACAACTGCTGAAGCCAAAGTGGGTGAACAAGTAAATGTGGCAAAGAAAGCCGATGGTGCCCGGCTATCAAAAGAGATAGTGACTGGGGTCTCAAAGGCTTGAAGATAAACAAGCGGCCATCTAGCTCAGAAGCAACAAAGCCCACATGGAAGAACATACCAACCTGTGTGATCGCGTGGTCCCACAGGGATCAGTTATCAGGCATCAAAGAACAAAAAATCATATCAGTGGCTGCACACCTCCATGATACGATCACTGAAGACAAACAGGTACATAAGCAAATGTGGTGAAGAAAGCTGATGGTGCCCGGCTATCGAAAGAGATAGTGTCTGGGGTCATAAAGGCTTGAAGGTGAACAAGCGGCCATCTAGCTCAGAAGCAATAAAGCCCACATGGAAGACGCACACCAGCCGGTGCGATCACGAGGTGCCAAAGGGACCAGGTATAAGGCATCATGCCCCCTCCCCCCCCAAAAAAATATATATATGTGTGTGTGTGTGTGTGGTATATATATATACCATAGTGAATGAAGGGGGAAGTGCAGAGTGGAGACCCGAAGCCCAAGTGTCGACCACTGGAGATCCCCTCACGGAGGGGTTTAGGAGAGGAGACGGGTCAAGCAGGGTGCGATGTAGTACCGATGAAGAACACAGCTCTCCCCCAGATCCTGTATGCTTCATCCCCCCAACTACCATGATCCGAATTCTACCTTGCAGGACTGGATAGGGCAGAGATTGTACACTGGTGCATATGGGAGCTGGAGGCACAGGGAATCCAGGGTGGACTATACCTTTAGGACCAGGGGTGTGAGGGGCGATGCTGGGAGAGTGGAGGGTGAGTGGAGGAGCTGATTAAAAGGATCCACATGTGACCTCCTCCCTGGGAGATAGACTGCAGAGAAGGGGGGGGGGGGGAGGGAGACTCCGGATAGGGCAAGATATGACAAAATAACAATCTGTGGATTATCAAGGGCTCAGGTTGGAGGGGGTAGCGGGGAGGGAAGGGAAAAAAAAAAAGAGGACCTGATGCAGAGTGCTTAAGTGGAGAGCAAATGCTTTGAGAATGATTGGGGCAGGGAATGTGTGGATGTGCTTTATACAATTGATGTATGTATATGTGTGGATTGTGAAAAGAGTTGTATGAGCCCCTAAGAAAATGTAAAAAAAATATTAAAATATATTTTTATTTCTTTGAAATAATTTTTCAATTTTTGTGAGGGACAAATTTGGCTCTTCTATCTCAAAACTTGCCTCCTGGATGTAGACCAAGAAGGAGGCTATGTCTAGACACAGTCGCCTCACATATTGATATTTTTGCTTAAGAAGTGTCTGTGGTATTGGAGCAATGCTTTCTGACTTACCCACACATACTTTTACAGAATAAGTGATGAACCAGCTGCTTTGAATGGTGAACACATGGAAGCTGGGAAGGGTGAGGACCAGAAAGTATCACTAGACAACAAATAATGTAATACATCTGCGTCAGGACCTTGGCTCCAGAGCTACAACTTCAGTGCTGTGCAGCATATGTCTTCTGTTTTGAAACACAATTGCAGTCAATTATTATCTTCCTCATGAGTCATTATTTCCTATGGGTCTGTGGATTGGCAGTACTAAGCTAGCAGATTCTTCTGTGGGCTTGACGTCAGGCAATGGCTTATGATGGAGACATCTCACACAGCTTCCCCACTGGTAAGTACCAGACAATGGCCACTGGTGTTTGCTGGGACTTTAAGGGGGACTATTGTCAGCATCTGCATGTGGCCTCTACATCACACTTCCTCACAGCAAGGCGACTGGACTCCGAAGGTCTTGTGCAGAGCAGGAGCCAGGTGGGAGTTATATTACCTCAGAAGTCACAACGCACCTCAACTGCCATATTTTACTCCTGGAGAGCCATAAGGCCGGCGTGCGTTCAAGGGAAGAAACATAAACTCCAACTTTGGATGGGGAATGACAAGATTCTGGAAGACCTTGTAGGGAAGAAGCAATCCCTGGAAGGCATTTTGTGAGCTACAGTCTGCCCCAGGACATAAACCTTAACTGGGAAACTCAATGATAGCCTTGCACACTCTGGCTGGTGAGTTCCAGTGACTTTCTTTGAAGGAAGGAAGGAAAATTTGGAAGGGAACCCTCAAAAGCCCCCAAGTGACCTGAATCCGCACCTAGGCAGACATCCAGTGAGCATTCCTTCCTCCTTCAGGGATTAAGCTGGGGGAGAGAATGGTTGCTGGGAAGACAAAAGGAATTGACTAACACTCTGGAATTACATCACTCCCTCTCTTTGTTCATTTTTCACTATTCTTTTCTTGTGTTGAATTTATCTTGTCCTTACTCTCCCCTAGGACCTTCCACTTAGATATGGGGTTGGGGTGAGGGGTTGGTTGATCTGTGCTGAAATCAGAGAGGTTGGTAGTAATAGAAGGATCACCTTACTCCCCCATAGTTTCCATAGCAACCGGGACCAATTGGTGGGAGCAATGGGCAGATAAATGCCGCATTGGGGGGTTCGGTGCTTGGTGGAGGTGAAGGCTGACGTATCTAGAGTGGAGAGAGGAAAACAGCCTGGTGGGCAAATGTTGTTGGAGATGGCTTTGAGACTAGCCTCTGCTGGTCTCTTGTTCCTCACTCTCCCCTTGGTAG
The DNA here is from genome assembly GCF_050624435.1 of Tenrec ecaudatus. Taxonomy (NCBI): domain Eukaryota; kingdom Metazoa; phylum Chordata; class Mammalia; order Afrosoricida; family Tenrecidae; genus Tenrec; species Tenrec ecaudatus. The sequence continues at coordinate 277,493 of NW_027457554.1, read as the reverse complement.
TGGCATGTGTGTGTGTCCCCACCTGCCATCCCTTCATCCCCACTTGGAGCGATTCTGGCTATTATTTCCTCATGGCAAAACTGTCAGGTCATCATCCTGTTTTCTTCCATTCATGCTTCTTTAGCTGCGTGTTGACTTCTAACTGGAGAGAATCAGAAAAGTCAAGTCCCCTCCGCACAGGGCCTTTGCTGAAGGAGACAGCCCAGATCTGTGCTGCAATCTGGGTACGGAATCTCTCCTAGCTCACTTTCCCACTTCTCCTTAACAGGTTTTTCCTGCCACTGCTCCTGCCTGGACGGGATGGAGTGTTCAAGTGATGCCACAGAAGTCACAGCAAATGAACCAAGGGACTCGGCAAAGACCATTCATGAGGTGGAATATGCTATAAGCTCTTGAATGGGAAGCCACCATTCTGGCAGTGAACATGGTCCTATGGGCCCTCCTCGTTCTAAGGCTTTAGTGCAGTCCTACCTGACTGAGTGCTCCCCAAGTGAGTTCCTCCTGAAAGTGAAAGAAGGCTTATCCTTCTTTAGCTTTGAAGCTACTCCTTCTTCACCTGGTGGATTCATATATTGAGGATCTTCGCTTCCTGATTCCTGAGCTCAACTGTGCTGATTGATAGCTGCATGGCCAAGGACACTGACACAGCTCTGTATTCTCTATTCACTCTGTTTGTTTCCCATTGGTTTCCTTTTGTCTAATTGTGGAAAAGAAATCCCTGGGGATGGTTTGTTCTAGAGTAAAGTTCTTCCAATTCCCTAAAGGAGGGTATAGAGAAATGCAAAATTAACTGGAGTCTCTCCAGCATGCACTGGCACCCCAAGGGGGCTGCATAGGTCTCAATCAAAGGTGGAGGTCTGCTGCCTCACCCCTAGACAGGGAACACATCATGGGCAGGAGCCAAGTGCTGTTTCTATCTGGACCTTCAGGGTCTTCGCAGTGCCTGGCTCATAGAGGAAATGAAAAATGCTTGTTTCTTCTTAACAAGTCAGAGATTTACTATTGTTGTTAGGGTCGGTCCTGTTGGTTCGCACTCATAACAACCCTATGTCAAACAGAACACAACGCCACCCGGTACCCTCATCACAATTGTTCTTCTGTTTGAGCCCATTACAGCAGCCCCCATGTCCATCCATCTCATGAGAGCCTTCCTCTTTTCTATTGCCCCTCCACTTTACCAAGCACGATGTCCTTTTCCAGGGCCTGGTCTCTCTTGACAGCATGTTGAAAGTACATGTCCAAAGGGTGGTAAAATCTGGCCATCCTTACTTCTAAGGAGCATTTGGCCTGTGCTTCTTCCAAGACAAAATTCTTGGTACTTCTGGTAGTCCATGGTACTTTCAATGTTTTTTTCTTTCCCTAGCACCATAATTCACATGCATCGATTCTTCTTTGGAATTCCTTATTTAATCTCCAAAGTTTACATGCATAGGAAGTGTTTGAACATACTATGGCTCATGTCAGATGCACCTTAGTTCTCAAAACAACATCCCTGCTTTTCAATACTCTAAAGAGTTCTTGTGAATATTTACCCAATACAATGCTGTGCATTTTTTAAGCTCTTGACTGTTGTTTGCATGAGTGTTGATCAGGATCCAAGGAAGAGGAAATCCTTGACCACCTCACAATTCTACATCTAAGCATATACCTCAAAGAAAAACAAACAGAAAATCAAAGAGATAGTGCTATACAAGTTCACTGCAGCACTACCCACAAGAGCTGAAAGGTGGCTATTACCAAAATGCCTGGCCTCCAAAGAATGGATAAACCAAACAATATCTAAGTCATACAATGGAATATTATTCAGCCTTTAAAAAGGAATGATGCTTTGGAACATGCTACACCATGAAGGGACCTTGAAAACCTTCTGCTGAGTGAAACAAGTCAGACCAAAATGAGACATTGATATGAAATATGCAGAATCCATAGGCAAATCCGTAGAGACAGCAAGCATAGTCACTGTTGATAAGGGCTGGGTGACGAAGGCAATGGAGAGTGACTGGTTAATGAGCACTGACTGCGTCTCCATGCAGAGTGATCCACATGTTCTGGAACTAGATGGGGGTGGTGGTTGTACATCATTTTGAATGTTCTTCACTGGATTGTACAGGGAAAAAGAGAAAATGCTCGGCTTATGTCACTGCCAGAAAAGAGGAGGTGTGGAACAAGGTTATGTGTCTTTGTAGTCAGAACTCCAGAGCCTTGGAGCACTCTGCTGACTTTCTTTAGATGCCTTTCCTCCCACATACCCAACAACCCGTTCCTCTATTTTAGCATTGAAAGTCCCTTCACCCAGGCCAACTGGTTTGATCATGTATTTGATTTGCATGCAGCCCCTCCCCTCTCCTGAGGGGTAGCCTCAGTGAAGGCACTGACAGGCTCAGAATCTTGGTTTCCTGACCTGTGCGTGTGCTGGAAAGATTACATGGGATGATAAATAATAACACGGATCGCAATGAACAATTATAAGCACTTACTATGGGCCAGACGTTGTTCCTCAGTGCTTCTAGCAGGCACACAAATGCCATGTCCTTGGGGCCTACAAGAACTCAGATTCCACTTCAGCAGATCTGAAGCAAGCTGTGAGAAATGGAGTTTCTAACTGTGACAACAGTGAGGACCAGGATTCTAAGAAGGACTGAGGCATTCAAATGACCGTGATGGCAAAGACCATGTATTGAGTATACTGTGGGTGGCCAAAAGAATGAGCAAATCAGTCCTGGAGGAAATCGAACCAGGACATTCTTCGAAGAGTGTTCCTAGAAGATAGAATGGCAAAATTTTGTCATGCTGATTTTGGACATATCGTTAGGAAAGACTAATTGCGAGACGAGAACATCATGTTGGTAAAATAGTGGATCTGGGGAAACTCTTCATGACACGGACTGGCACAATAACCGCAACAATGACCTCACACCTGCCAATGGGCAGGAAGATTGCATAGGATCTAGCAGTAATTTGTCCTATCCGGCATAAGGTCACAAGGAATCAAATTTGCTTTGCTGGCGACTAACAACAACAAGGTCTTTCTATCATTCAATCTCAACCTCGAACACACAACCTAAGAACTATTTTTCACTTCCCTTGTACACACAGCAGAACAAAGGGGATTCAATGATTTTTCCGAGGTTATACAGCTAGAAGTACATAGAGCCAAGACTGGACAATGGAGCGATTTGACAACAGAGACATTAATCTTAAGCAGGACCTTTGTCTCCCACAATGATCATAGGCATAACCATAGCGGACTTGGCAAAAGCTCTTCCACATGGCAACCTTTCAGCAGATAGTTGCTATCTTAGTACCATCCAGTTGACACCAAATCAGCGACTGTATAGGGCAGGGTAAAACTGTCTATGTGGGTTTCTGACACTAAATATTTACAGCCGTAGAAATCCTCATCTTTCTCCGACAAAAGTCTGTATGATTGTTATTAATTGGGTCAGAAGTCACTTTAATGGTGACCAAATCCTTCCTCTTCTTGGATTCAACATTATACCCCACTGCTTCTAATAGCTCCTCTATCCAAACCAAAACAGGCACGAGAGAGTTGATTCTGACTCATGGTGCCTTATGTGTGGATTCCATAGGACTTTCAAGACTATAGGCTTTAAGCAGGTTTCCAGGCCTTTCCTCCATGGTGCCCCTGTGTGGGTTTCAACTGCCACTGATTTGTTGAATAGTTGAGTGTGGAACTCTTTGCCCTCCTCCAGGAACTCCAATACCCTTGAAGCTCTCTATTCACAAAGGACTGTCCTTCCAACCTAGGCTCAGAGTGCTTGTCTTCACTCTCTTGTTTTCCTTTTCATCAAGTTGTTTGGGACTCCCCAGGAGTTGGGTCCCAGGGACCATATTTATATGTAATTATGTCCCTGTCATCTACAACATGATCATGATAAATGGAGAAAATACTGAAGTGATCAGTGCTATCTTCTTGCTGCGATCCACAATAAATGATCACGCGAGCCCCAGTCAAGAACCCAAAGGACGTATTGCATTGGGTAAATCTGCTCTATGAGACCTCTTCCCTTTTAAATTTTTTTGCAGCTGGGTAAGAGAAAGGGGAGATGGGCTCTTCTCCCAAGTTGGCATCCCTGCCAGGGCACCCCCTACTCAAATCTGGCCAACTTCACTCCCGAATAGAGTTCCCTGCTACTCCTGTAGAACTGCCCCGTGGAAGGACCAATGGTCTAAATGTTCAGAATGGAGAAGACAAGTGCCAAAATCCATAGCCTAGCCTTTCACAGCCAGAGTGTGACCCCACAAGGGCCCCCACAAACAGACACTTTCTAGGGATCTTAAGTTGTTGGGGCTTAAGGGGAGGGGAGTGGGGCTCTAGCAAGCTAGGATCCCATTCCAGGCTGTGGGCACATATCCCGAGCCTTTGATGGGGAGGCCTCACGTAACCAGTGGGTCCAATGGAGTTCTGGGTATATGGGCCTGTGGGAGGGAAGCCACCTTGGGGGCTGGACCAACCCAGAGTATCCCAAGGTGGATGGAGTGCAGGGGCCTGGGCAGGGTCCCTCCTCCTTTCCATCCCTCATGACCAACCAGACTAACAAAGTCTTGGGCAGGGAGGGGGCCTGGAGCAGGACCAGGGTTGGGACAGGGGGCCTGGAGTGAGGTCTCAGGTGGGTGGGCCAGGCAGGGCAGGAGTTCTGGTGCCTGGGCAAGCACCAGGTGGGCTGCAGACCTACATCAGGGGTTATGCTGGCAAGGCCCAGGTGGGCAGGAGTCTGGGAGAGGGCGGGGAGGCCGCAGGAACCACACCTGGTCTGTGAAGCCCTAGGCCTTGCCCATCAGGTCATTTTGGCCCATGGAGGTGGTGTGGCTCTGAGGCTGGCTCACTCAGCACTCAGAGCTTGGCCTGCTCAGGTCCTGAGCCCTTGGCCTCCACAGGAAGTGCTGGCTGGCCTCTTGCCTTGTCCTCAATAGTGGCTCCAGCTGCTGCCAAATAGGCCAAGGCTTAAAGGGGCCATGGGCTTCCACCTGTGCGCCCCGCCTCTTCATCCTGAAAGGGGCCACTCGTTGCAGCCAGAGACCTCTTTCAAAAGTGTTCTCCAAAGTGTTTAAGAGCAAGGATGTTACCTTGAAGCTTAAGGTGTACCTGAATAAAGCCATCTGAGTCATATATTCAATGGCCTTGTATGCACGTGAAAGTTGGACATTGAAAAGGAAGATCAAAGAAGAATCAATGCATTTATATTGGGATGCTGGTGAATAATATTGGAAGTACTATGAACTGCCAAAAGAACAAACAAATGTGGGTTAGAAGTACAGCCAGAATACTCCTTAGAAGCAAGAATGGTGAGACTTCCCCTCACGTACCTTGGACATACTGTTAGTGAGAGATCAGTCCCTGGAGGAGTAAGGACATCCTGCTAGGTGAAGAGAGATAAGCGAAAATGAGGAAGACCTTCAGTAAATGGATTGACACAGTGGCTGCAACAAGGGGCTGAACCATAACAACTATTGAGAGGATGGTGCAGGACTGGGTGGTGTTTCGGTCTATTGTCCATAGGGTGGCTAGGAGTTGGAATTGACTCAATGGCATCTAACAACAGAAACAAAATCTACACCCACTACTAACAGGACAGGAAGTTTTCCAACCCCTCGCATCTCTCAACCCCAGGAACAGAGATGCCACCTTCCTTCTAGCTGTATAACCAGTATCTAGAACAGAGCTCAACGACGAAGTGCCTAACAAACCTGAAGTAGCTGTTACTTAGCTCCATGCCTCATAGGTCTCAGTTCCCCAGCCCCAAAACAATAACATCGGTGTTGTTGTTTGTTGCCATCAAGTTGATTTCTACTTACACCTGCCTCACACCTGCCTACCTAGTAACCCATCTTATGAAAATAAGGCAGAAGAATGATTCTTTCCCACGGTGTCTGCAGACTATGACTCACCACTCTGAAGGCACTGTCATGTAAATGTTGAATGGCTAGCTGAAAGGTTGACAGTTGAAACCCACCAGCTGCTTCAAGGTAAAATGATGGGGCTGTCTGTTCCAGTAATGTTGTACAACCTTGGAAAACTTACATAAGGAATTGACTGGACTGCAATGAGTTTGCTGTACCTGGAATGATGATGCGACCAGAGAAAGAATGAGAGGGAAGTCTGAAAAGAAAGCACTGCCTTGCCCTACATCTGGCAGTTTTGTGATTTTTTTGCAGCCGTTGGTTCGAATAGAACAAGGAATAAAGAGGCGGAGGGCATGGCAGTTGAGCGCTATTTGCCATTCTGACCAAGTGCCACTGTGAGAAAAGGGGGAGGATAGGGTTGATCTTGGTCTTGATCAAAGTTCAAGAAAATATTTGCATTTCCAGAAAGTGGGAGGTTTCCCAATCCAGGGTAGTAACAGGAGCTGCTAGCTCTCACATCTGGCCCTGTGGACCCTGTTCAAAGAATCTCCTGCACTGGGTAAGAGGTTGGTGGTTAGGCAGAGAGACAAAGAGAGAGAGTTGAACTTCCTCTGGTTGTGTCTGGTCTGAAGGGGTTTGTCAACAGGCATCCTGCCTCTTTCCCAGCCTGAGCCCTTGAGCCTCCTCAAGTCCACTCTCCTGCTTCCCATGCCCCCCACAGGGACACCTTCCAGAGGTCTTCCTGTACCCATATGTGGATTTTGGCTTTTCCTTCTTTTGGCTCTGCTCAGTGGCAGGGCATTTGAAGGGTGGTTGTGGGCTTTGTACAGTTGTCATTAGCATAAATGCGTGATAATTTCCTAAATTTTTCCTCCCGCAGCTTTAGGCTGTGTTTTCAAACTCCCGGTCCTCACAGAGGCTCTGCAGAGGGGGCTGTGGCTCTGATTCCACCTGGCAGTTCCTGGTTGAGCACATGGATGTCCCATCCCAGTCTAGCCATGGCTCCAGGGATCACGGTGCTAGGAGAGGGGCAAATGAGTCCTCCAAAGGAGATGTGTAGTGACCACAAAAGTGACACACTTATTGTTATCTACTAATTGTACATGGTGGTGTTTGGCCCTCTCAAGGTGGAAACATACAAATTAGCCTATGCCTCTTCTCTAAAAGCAAGGATACCTGCTTGTGACATGATGTTTTGGAAAGTTCTTTCATGGGCACAAAGAAGGGTGGCTGATCCAACCCTTCAGCAGCTTAGAGTAGTGTCCAGAGATCTAGTGGTGAAATGGGGTAGAAAGCTGCGGGGCGCTAGCTAGGGAGAGAATACGGAGTAATTTGAGCCAGAAAGAGTTATGAATGGGAGGCAGAATGAATATAGAAGGGATCTGGGAAATGAGTTTGGATCTATCTACCTCTTGAAGGATCTCACCCTTCTCTTTTCTCTACTGCTTCCAATGCAGCCTCGATCTGCCTGCTCTGGGCTTCCAAACCACACAAGCGACAATGCAGACACACACACTCACAGGCACGCACACGCACATGTACACATACATGTACAAATACACTCCGAAGAAGCAAAACCTACTTCTGGTGAATCCAGACAATTCAGATGCATAGCAATCCCAGAGGAAATAGTAGAACTTCCTGTGTGGGTTTCTGACACCATAAATTTGTCCATTGTCAGACGGCCTCATCTTTCTCCCTCTCAGAACAGCTAGTGGGTTTGAACTGCTGAACTTGTGATTAGTAGTGAGATGCTTAACCCACAGCATCACCAAATCTCCTTAGCAAGAAGGATATTACCACAATCACCACCACCATTTTCCTACTTTTCTGGGGGTTAGGGAAGGAAAGAGTACTGTTCAGCATTCGACTCCCTTTAAAGAAAATGGGAGGTCCAGGGTGATGACAACAGATGGCTGGAACATTCCAGCCGGGCATCCTGGGTCACCCGGAAAGATTCTTCCTTGTGGGCTCTATGAAGCAGTCACACTCAAAGACCACAGAACCTCATTCTCAGCTGTCAGCCTCGGGTCTTGGGTTTCTTTGGACCTGCTGGTTGGAGAGGGGCTGCTCGATAGAGAGCCTCATCACCTAGCATCATGGCTGCTCCGACATGATACCTCTGAGTCATGTAATTTATATTTCATGCACAATTGAAGCAGCTAATGGTGTCATTCTCCAAGGGGGAAACAAGTTGTTACAGTGTGAATTACATTGCAGGTGTGTGCCCTTTCCTTTGTCCCCAAGTGCCCCAGGGGAAGTTCCCAGGTAGCCATCTTGTGAGTGTCCAAGAGAGTGGACAGACCCCAAGTTGTCAGGGCTAAGGAGTTGTGGCAAGGCCAAAAATGCTTTCTCTGACTTCTTTTTGTGTGCATTGAGGTGGTGGAAGTAGAGGTGGCAGCTAAAACTGCCCAGTGGTCTCACCATTTTTGTCTCACCTGTACGTGTGGGATTGGGCAGAGCTAGAGTGTGACTCTTCAGTTCTCATGCTAACATTGATCGATATTGGACAGTGGAGATGATGTGTAGGGGAAGGGATGCAAAATCCAACCACTTGTAGTCAAGACATCAGCAGAGTATGGAGCTAAGCCTGTAGTCTCTGAGTTTGGTCTGCTGGGATATGAATTCTAGCTCCCCCTTTGATAACCTGGTCACCTTTGGGCTAGATTGTTTCACTTTTCTGTGCATTCATGTTCTCACCAATAGACGGGAGCTGATGCACTCACTACCAATGGGTCAGTCAATTCCAATTCATAGTGAGCCTGCAGGACAGAGTGGAACCATTCTAGAGGTGTTCCTATAAGCTGTGACTTGTCCTGGAGAAATGAGTGAATGTACATGCAATGCTTAGAACACTGGTACATAACATGCACTTAGTAATTGTGAGATATTGTGGTAGGAGGGGAGTCCAAAAACCAAACCAACTCACTGCCATCAAGTCCACTCTGACTCACCATGACCTGAGTTCTACCCTATAGGACAGGGTCCAACTGCTCCTGTGGTTATTTGAGACTGTAACTTGGTAGGAGTGGAAAGCCTCATCTTTTTCCCTGAGAGTGGCTGGTCGTTTTGAACTGTTGGCTTTGGGATTAGCAGTCCAATATGTAATCACCCACGCCACTATTAAATGAGAGCAACGAGTTTCTGACATTTTCTGTGAGGTGGTAGAATTATTTTGTCATTTCTATATTTGAATACGGTAAATCGACTGAAACACAGCAATGGTCAAGACTTTACAAAGAGAGGAGAGATGTCAATTTTAAGGATATATATAGAGCTGGAAGTCAATCCTGGATAGTACAAACGGTGAAAACACTTGGCCATTAACAGAAACGTAGGAGGCTCAGGCGCACCCAGAATACCTTGGAAGAAAGTCTGGCCATCTGTTTCTGAAAGGATATGCCCATTGGAAATCCTATGAATTGCCATGAATCACAATCAACTCAGTGTCAAATGGTCATTTAAAATTTCAGGATGGTTCCTGGGATGAAAGAAAAAATCTAAGTTGTCTATTGAAGAGGTGGTTTGTGAGAGCACCTTGCCCATTTAAACACATAAATGGATGAGGAGCCTTGCTGGCGTCACTGTACACAGACCAGGGCATGCTTTCTCCACATCTAGTTTTGTTGGATGCTGTCAAGTTGGTTTCAACTCGCAGCGACTCTTTGTACAACCGAAAGAAACACTTCCTGTTCCTGTGCCATCCTCACAATTGTTATGTTTTAGACTATTGCTGCAGAAACTATGTCCATCCATCTTGGTGAGGGCCTTCCTCTTTTTGGTGCCCCTTTATCAAGCATGATGGCCTTCTCTATGATGTTGCTCCTCATAGCTCCTGATGTTCAAGTATGTGAGACGAATTCTAGCCATTCTTGCCTCTAAGGAGCATTCTGGATACACTTCTTTCAAGACAGATCTTGCTCCTCAATTGAAATTCTTGCACAGAGAGTGAAAGCAAACCTGATTTACCTAGAGTCACGTTTCCCACATTGGGCAACACCACCATCTGTTTGGCATGGAAAAATCCAGGGATCTACAAAGCAGATATCTACATTTTATCCTGGATGGTGAGCTATAGTACAAAATTCTTTCATTACCAGGGGTCCCTGAGTAATTTCTTTTTCTGAAAAGAGGGCAGTAGGCAGAATAAGTTTCGGAACTTTTGGTCTAGAGCAGGAGCTGGAAACTTGTTTTTCTGCCAAGGATCATGTGATTTATAAAGTCATTCATGGGGCCATACAGGTCAAATATTTAATGAACTCACCCCTAAGGTGATGGCTACAAATGCTTCTCTTTGGTGAGATGTGTGATGCTGGCAGGTATTGATGATTTGGGGAGCCATATACAGCACTCGGGCCAAACGTTGTTCTAGGGTAGTGGATCTCAACTGGTGGGTTGCGACTTCTTTGGGGGTCGAATGAGACTTTCACGGGGGTGGCCTGATTCATCACAGTAACAAAATTACAGTGATGAATTAGAAATGAAATAATTTTGTGGTCAGGTGTCACCACAAACTGAGGAAATATATGAAAAGTCACGGCATTAGGAAGGTTGAGAAACACTGGTCTAGGGAATGGTTGGGATCTCAATGTAGGAAAACATGAACTTCACAGGCATTCAGGCAGTGTAGCACTTGGGTTTCATTGGAGAGGAAAGAACTATTGTTCTTGTGTCAAGGACAAACAAATCTGGAAGTAAATGCTTTTGTGGATGAAAAAAAAACATAAAACAAACTCTTGAAAGATTTCTGTATGCTAGAGATGACTTGCAATCAAGAAAATTAAATGATATCTGTTAGGGGTCCAGCAGTAAACAAACCATTCAGAAGTTTTAATTAAAGAGAGTTTAATGAAGACTGTTCACAGTGGTGCGATGGGGTTAAGGGAACAAACAAAAGATAGGGAGGCCCCAAGGGGTTAACAAGAGCATAAAGCTGTTGCCACGTGTCCTATGGAATTTCCTCTACAGCTCTTTGACTTCATATCTTCTCATTGTCTTAGCTACTCTATGATGTAGAGCACTTCTGCCTCATAGGAATTTTATACTACTGTCCTCTCCCAATTTCCATTACTTTCCAACTTCATTCGTGTTAAAATATGTAGTATTTAATCAGATTTACTATGCTCTAAACCAGTGGTTCTCAAACTTCGTAATTCCTTGACACTATATTGAAGTCCCTGTACTTGTGGTGAACATCCATTCATAAAATTATTTTTGCTGCTACTTTATACCTGTAATTTTGCTACGAATAAGAAGAGGCCAACCCCTGTGAATGGGAAGCTCAAGCCCCAAAGAGGTCCTGATCCACAGGTTGTGAACCGCTGCTCTAAACTAAGAAGTGTTTCTTTAAGATGTAGTTCAGTATATTGTTAGACGCCCAAGTCCTGTTGTTTCTGTTGTTAAGTGCAATCGAGTGGGTTTTGGCTCACAGCAACTCTATGTACAATGTACTGAAACGCTGACCCATCCTGTGCATTCCTCACAGTGGTTCTTTGCTTGGGCTCTATGTTGCAGCCACTTAGCTATTCCAAATTGTAAGGGCTGCCTCTCCTTTGCTGCCCTTCTACTGTACCAATATTTGTGTCATCCTCTAGGACAGTGATCTCAACCTTCCTAATTCCACAACACTTTCCAATGTAGTGGTAGACCTTCAATCATAAAATTATATTCTTTGCTACTTCATAACTCTAGTTTTGCTACTGTTATGAATAGTGCCACCCTGTAAAAGGTTTGTCTAAGCCCCAAAGGGGTCACGACCCACATGTTGAGAACTGCTGCTCTAAATTCAGAGGAGTTTCTCTTAAGGTCTGCTTCACCATACTGTTAGAAGCTCAAGTCCATTTGTTGTTGTTGTTAGGTGCCGTAGAGTGGGTGTGTCTCATATCAACTCTGTGCACATTATAATGGAACGCCGCCCTGTCCTGTGCCCTCCTCATAGTGGTTCTTTGATTATGTTCAGCCACTATGCTAATGTATCTTGTTGGGTACCTCCTCTCTTTTCTTGCCCTTCTGTACCAAGATTTGGGTCTTCCTTTAGAGCAGAGGCTCTCAACTTTCCTAATGCCATTTTCTTTTCATACTGATTCTCATTTAGTGGTGACCCCCAACCATAAAATTATTTTTATTACACCTTCCTAGGTGTAATTTTGTTACTGTTATAAATCATGACACCCTTGTGTAATTTTCATTCCACACTACAAAGGGGTTGTGACACGCAGGTGAAGATCCTCTGCTCTAAACTAAGAGGAGATTCTCTTAAGCTAGAATTCAGCATATTTGTAGATGCAGAAGTTCTGTTGTTAGGTACCATTGACTGGGTTTTGGCTCATAACAACTTTATGCACAATGCAAAGAAACACTTTCCCGTCCTATGCCACAGTGGTTCTTATACTTGCGATCATTATTGCAGCCACTGTGCTAAACCAACTTTTGGGTAGCTGCCTCTTTTTTGTGGCCTTTCTACTGTACCAAGAATTGTGTCTTCCTCTAGGGCAGTGGTTGTCAAATTTCCTAATGCCATGACCCTTTCATACAGTTCCTCATGTAGTGGTGACTCACATCATAAAATTAATTTCATTGTTACTTTGTAACTGTAATTTTCCTACAGTTATGAATCGGGTCATACTTGTGAAAGGGTCATTTGACCGCCAAAAGCGGCCGCGACCCACAGATTGAAAACTGCTGGTCTAAACTAAGAGGAGTTTCTCTTAATATCTATTTCACCCTATTGTTAGAAGCACAAATCCTGTAGTTATTGTTGTTAGATTCTGTCGCATAGCTTTCGACGTACAGCTACTCTAAGAACAATATATGGAAAGGTGTCCTGTCCTGTGCCATCCTCACAGTGGTTCTTTTGCTTGCTCAGATTGTTACAGCCACTGTCGTATTCCATCTTGCTGTGGGTTGCCTCTTTTTTGCTGCCCTTCTACTGTACCCAGATTTATGTCTTTCTCTAGGGCAGTGGTTCTCTACCTTCCTAATGCCACGACTCTTTCACACCATTTCTCTTGTACTGGTGACACCCCCCAATCATCAAATTATTTTCCTTGTCATTTCATAACTATAATTTTACTACTGTTATGAATCAGGCCACCCATGTGAAATGGTCATTCCTCCCCCTTAAAACGTTGTGATCCACAGTTTGAGAGCTGCTACTCTACACTAAGAGGAGTTTCTTTTAAGGTCTACTTCAGCATATTGTTAGAGGCACAAGTCCTGTTGTTTTTGGCTGCCTTCGAGTGGGTTTTGGCTCATACCAACTCTATTCACCGTGTAATGAAATGCTTTCCTGTCCTGTGCCTTCCTCACAGTGGTTTTTTTGCTCATGCTCATTGTTGCAGCCACTGTGCCAATCCATCTTGTTGGTCACTGCCTCTTTTCCTGCCTCTGTACACAGATTTGTGTCTTCCTCTAGAGCAGTGGTTCTTAATTTTCTGAATGCCTCTACCATTTCACACCGTTCCTCATGTAGTGGTGACATCCCAACCATAAAATATATTCATGGCTACTTCATAACTGTAATTTTGCTTCTGTTATGAATCAGGCCACCAATGTGAAAGGTTCATTAGCCTCCTCAAAGGTGTCACGACACACAGTTTGAGAACCAATGTTCTAAATTAATAGGAGTTTCTCTTAAGGTCTACTTCAGAATATTCTTAGAACCACAAGCCCTGTTTTTTATTGTTAGGTGCCTTTTAGTGTGTGTTGGCTCATAGCAACTGTATGCACAATAAAATGAAACCTGGCCCCATCTTGTGCGATCCTCACAGTGGTGATTTTGCTTGTGCTCATTGTATCAGCCATTGTACTAATCCAACTTTTGGAGTGCTGCCTCTCTTTTGCTGCCCCTCTACTGTACCAAGATTTGTATCTTCCTCTAGGGCAGTGGTTCTCAAATATGCTAATGCCATGACCATTGCATACATTTCCTCATGTAGTGATGAACCCCCAATCGTAAAATTTTTTTCATTGCTACTTCGCAACTTTAATTTTGCTGTAGTTATGAATTGGGCCTCCACTGTAAAAGGGTCATTTGACACCTCCCCCCCCGCAAAGGGGTCGCGACCCACAGGTTGAGAATCGCTGCTCTAAACTAACAGTAGTTTCTCTTAGGATCTACGTCACCATATTGTGAGAAGCACAAGTCCTGTAGTTATTGTTGTTAGGTGCTGTCCAGTAGTTTCGGCTCACAGCAACTCTATGCACAATATAATGAAATGCTGCCGCCACTTATGCAATCCTCACAGTGGCTCTTTGCTTGCGCTCATTGTTGTAGCCACTGTGCTAATCCATAATTTGGGGGTCTGCCTCTCATTTGCTGGCTTTCTACTCTACCAAGATTTCTGTCTTCCTTTAGGCCAGTAGTTCTCAACCTCCCTAATTCCACAACCCTTTCATACCATTCCTGATGTAGTGCATACCCCCCAATCATAAATTTATTTTCATTACTACTTCATAACTGTAATTTTGCTACCGTTATGTACTGGGACACCCCTGGGAAAGGGTCATTCATCACCTAAATGGGGTCCTGGCCCACAGGTTGAGAACCGCTGCTCTAAACTATGAAGAATTTTTCTATAGATATATTTAAACACATTGTTAGAAGCACAAGTCTTTTGTTATTGTAGTTGGGTGCCATAGAGTGGGATTCAGCTCACAGTAACTCTATGCAAATATAATGAAACACTGCCCTGTGCCATCCTCACCGTGCTTCCTTGCTTGTGCTTTGTGTTGCAGCCACTGTGCTATTCCAACTTGTGGGGGCTGCCTCTCCTTTGCTGCTCCTCTACTATACCAACATTTGTGTCTTCCTCTCAGACAGTGGTTCTCAACCTTCCTAATTTCATGACCCTTTCATACAGTTCCCAATGTAGTGGTTGACCCCCAGTCATAAAACTTTTTGCTGCTGAAATCAGGGAGGTAGGTAGTAATAGCGGGAACCACTTACTACTCCCATAGTTCCCATAGCAACCCGGACCAATTGGTGGGAGGAATGGGGGGTTTCGGTGCTTGGTGGAGGTGAAGGCTGACGTGTTTAGAGTGGAGAGAGGAAAACAGCCTGTTGGGGAAATGTTATTGGAGATGGCTTTGAGACTAGCCTCTGCTGGTCTCTTGCTCCTCACTCTCCTCTTGGTAGCAGCACGTGTGTTCCCCTCCCCACCATGCCTCATCCCAACTTGGAGCCCTTCTGGCTATTATTTCCTTATGGAAAAGCTGTCAGCTCATTATCCTGCTTTCTTCCATTCATGCTTCTTTAGCTCCGTGTTGACTTCTAATAGGAGAGAATCAGAAAAGTTAAGTCCCCACCCCACAGGGCCTTTGCTGAAGGAGACGGGCAAGCTGTGTACGGAATATCTCCTAGCTCACTCTCTCACTTCTCCCTAATAGATTTTTCCTGCCACTGCTCCTGGCTGGAGGGGATGGAGAGTTCAAGTGATGCCACAGAAGTCACAGCAAAAGAACCAAGGCACTTGGCAAAGACCATTCATGAGCTGGAATATGATAGAAGCTCTTGAATGGAAAGGCACCATTCTGGCAGTAAACATGCTCCTATGGACCCTCCCAGTTCTAAGGCTTTAGTGCAGTCCCACCTGAATGAGTTCTCCCTGGGTGAGTTCCTCCTGAAAGCGAAAGAGGGCTTATCATTCTTTATCTTTGAAACTATGCCTTCTATACCTACTGAATCCAGATATTGAGGAGCTTCGCTTCCTGATTCTGAACTCAACTGTGCTGATTGATAGCTGCATGGCCAAGGACCCAGACACAGCTCTGGATTCTCTGTTCGCTCTCTTTAGCCACCATTGGTTTCCTTTTGTCTAATTGTGCAACAGAAATCTCGGAGGATGCTTTATTCTAAAGTTCTTCCACTTCCCTAAGGCGGGTATAGAGAAAGGCAAAGTTAACTGGAGTCTCTCCAGCACACACTGGAACCCCAAGGGGGCTGCATAGGTCTCATCCAAAAGTGGAGATCTGCTGCCTCACCCCTAGCCTGGGAACCCATCATGGGTAGGGGCCAAGTGCTGTTTTTATCTGGACCTTCAGGGTCTTCGCAGTGCCTGGCTCATAGAGGAAATGAAAAATGCTTGTTTCTTCTTAACAAGTCAGAGATTTACTATTGTTGTTAGGGTCGGTCCTGTTGGTTCCCTCTCATAACAACCCTATGTCAAACAGAACACAACGCCACCCGGTACCCTCATCACAATTGTTCTTCTGTTTCAGCCCATTACAGCAGCCCCCATGTCCATCCATCTCATGAGAGCCACCCTCTTTTCCATTGCCCTTCCACTTTACCAAGCATGATGTCCTATTCCTGGCCCTGGTCTCTCCTGACAACATGTTGAAACTACATGTCCAAAGGGTGACAAAATCTGGCCATCCTTACTTCTAAGGAGCATTTGGCCTGTGCTTCTTCCAAGACAAGTTTATTGGTGCTTCTGGTAGTCCATAGTACTTTCTATGGTTCTTTTTTCCTAGCACCATAATTCAAATGCATCGATTCTTCTTTGGCCTGCCTTATTTAATCTCCAAATTTGCATGCATAGGAAGTGTTTGAACATACTATGGCTTGTGTCAGATGCACCTTAGTTCTCAAAATAACATCCCTGCTTTTCAATACTCTAAAGAGGTCTTGTGAATATTTAGCCAATACAATACAATGCATTTTTTAAGCTCTTGACTGCTGCTTGCATGAGCGTTGATCATGGATCCAAGGAAGAGGAAATCCTTGACCACCTCACAATTCTACATCTAAGCATATACCTCAAAGAATAACAAACAGAGACTCAAAGAGATAGTGGTATACAAGTTCACTGCAGCACTACCCACAATAGCTGAAGGTGACTATTACCAAAGTGCCCGAGGCCCGAAGAATGGATAAACCAAACAATATCTAAGTCATACAATGGAATATTATTCAGCCTTTAAAAAGGAATGATGTTTTGGAACATGCTACACCATGCAGGGACCTTGAACACTTTCTGCTGAGTGAAACAAGTCAGACCATAATGAGATTGATATAAAATATGCAGAATCCATAGGGAAACCCATAGACAGCAAGCAGAGTCACGGTTGATAAGGGTTGGGTGACGAAGGCAATGGGGAGTGACTGGTTAATGAGCATTGACTGTGTCTCCATTCAGAGTGATCCAAATGTTGGCCTGATCCTATATTCGGTTTGCATGGAGCCCCTGCCCTCTCCTGAGGGATAGCCTCAGCAAAGGCACTGACAGGCTCAGAATCTTGGTTTCCTGACCTGTGAGTGTGCTGGAAAGATTAGATGGAGTAATAAATAATGACACTGATCACAACCAATAATTATAAAGCACTTACTATGGGCCAGACATTGTTCCACAGCCGTACTTCTAGCAGGCACACAAATAAAATGCCCTTGGGGCCTAACAGAAACTCAGATTCCACTTCAGCAGATCTGAAGCAAGCTGCGAGAAATGGAGTTTCTAATGAGGAAAACAGTGAGGACCAGGATTCTCAGAAGGATTGAGGCATCTGAATGGCAGTGATGGCAAAGACCGTGTGTGGAGTATACTGTGTGTGGCCAGGAGAATGAACATATCTGTCCTGGAGGAAATTGAGCCAGGACACTCTTCACAGAATGTTCCTAGAAGAGAGAATGGCAAATTTTTTCATGCTGATTTTGGTCATGTCGTTAGGAAAGACCAGTTGCAAGAAGAGGACATCATGTGGATCTGGGGAAACTCTTCATGACACGGACTGGCACCATAACCGCAACAATGACCTCAAACCTGCCGATGGCCAGGAAGATGGCATAGGATCTGGCAGTGATTTGTCTTATCAGACCTACGGTCAAAAGGAGTCAAATTTGACTTACTGGAGACTAACAACAACAACAAGGTCTTTCTATCTATTGATGCATTCAATCTCAACCTCGAACACACAACCTAAGCACTATTTTTCACTTCCCTTCTACACACAGCAGCGCAAAGGGGGTTCAATGATTTGTCCCAGGTCATGGAGCTAGAAGGACATAGAGCCAGGACTGGACAATGGAGCGATCTGACAACAGAGACATTAAACATAAGCAGGGCTTTGTCTCCCACAAAGATCATAGGCATAACCATAATGGACTTGGCACAAGTCCTGCCGCATGGCAACCTTTCAGCAGATAGGTGCTATCTTAGTGCCATCCAGTTGACAGCAAGTCAGCGACTGTATAAGACAGGGGAGAACTGTCTGTGGGTTTTTGACACGAAATATTTACAGCAGTAGAAATCCTCATCTTTCTCCCACAAAAGTCCCTATGATTGTTAGTAATTTGGTCAGAAGTCACTTTAATGGTGACCAAATCCTTCCTTTTTTGGGATTCAACATTATACCCCACTGCTTCTAATAGCTCCTCGCCCCAAACCAAAACAGGCATGAGAAACTTGATTCTGACTCATGGTGCCCCCATGTGTACATTGCATAGGACTTTCAAGACTATAGGCTTTAAGCAGGTTGCCAGGCCTTTCCTCCATGGTGTCCCTGGGTGGGTTCCAACGGCAAATGATTTGTTAAATAGTAGTGTGTGGAACTGTTTGCCCCCCTTCAGGAACTCCAATATCCTTGCAGCTCTCTATTCACAAAGGACTGTCCTTCCAACCAAGAGTTCAGAGTGCTTGTTTTCTCTCTCATATTTTCTTTACATCAAGAAGTTTGGGACTCCCCAGAAGCTGGGTCACAGGGACATATTGATATGTAATTATGACCCTGTCATCTACAACATGATCATGATAAATGGAGAAAAGACTGATGTGATCAGGGCTATCTTCTTTCTGGATTCCACAATAAATGATCATGCGAGCCCCGGTCAAGAACTCAAGGGATGTATTGTATTGGGTAAATCTGCTTTTTGAGAATTCTTTCTTTTTTTGCAGTTGGGAAAGAGAAAGGGTAGATGGGCTGTCCTCCCAAGTTGGGGTCCCTGCCAGGGCACCCCCCACTCAAACCTGGCCAACTCCACTCGGGAATAGAGTTCCCTGCCACTTCTGTAGAACTGCCCTGTGGAAGGACCAATGTCCTAAAGGTTCAGAATGGAGAAGACAAGTTTCAAGAGCTACAGCCTAGCCCCTTACAGCCAGAGTGTGACTCAACAAGGGCCCCCACAGGCACTTTCTAGGGATCTTAAGTAGTTGTGGCTTAAGGAGAGTGGCATGGGGCTCTAGCAAACTAGGAGCCCATCCCAGGCTGGGGTTACATATCCGAAGCCCTTGATGGGGAGGCCTCAGGTAAGCAGTGGGCCCAATGGAGTTCTGGGTATGTGCGCCTGGGGGAGGGCAGCCACCTTTGGGGCTGGAACAACCCAGGGCATCCCAAGTGGGATGGGGTGCAGGGGCCTGGGCAGGGTCCCTCTTCCTCTCCATCCTCCATGGCCAGTCAGGCTAACACAAGGTCTTGGGCAGGCAGGCGGCCTGGGGCAGTGCCCAGATGACCCAGGGGCTAGCTGGGCAGGGGGTGTTTCCTGGGTAGGCAGAGGGTCTCGGGCAGGGTCTTTGTGGCAGGCCCAGACCCAGGTGGGCAGGGACCTGGAACAGTGATCCCAGGTGTGTGCCCGGCCTGGACTGGACCCAGGGTTGGCAAGGGCCCTGATGCAGGTTCCTGGGTGGGCAGCGGGCCCAGGGCAGAGTCTTGGTGGTGAGCAGGCCCAGGGTGGGGGCAGGGGGTCTGGAGTGTGTCCTGAGTGTGTCAGCTGGGCAGGGCGGGGATCCTTGTGGCTGGCCAGGTGACTGGTGGGCTGCAGACCCACATCAGGGGTCATGCTGGCAAGGCCCTACCTGGGGGGCAGAGTCTGGGAAGGGCCAGGAAGGCTGCACAGACCACACCTGGTCTTTGAAGTCCTAGGCCTTGCGCATCAGGTCATTATGGCCCATGGAGGCAGTGCGGCTCCGAGGCTGGCTCACAGCCTTCAGAGCTTGGCTCGCTCAGCTCCTGAGCCCTTGTCCTCTATAGGAACTGCTGGCTGGCCTCCTGTCATGTTCTCAATAGGCTCCAGCTGCTGCCAAGTAGGCCAAGCCTTAAAGGGGCCATGGGCTTCCACCTGTGCGCCCCTCCTCCTCACCCTTAAAGGGGCCGGGTGCTGCCGCCAGAGACCTCTTTCAAAAGTGTTCTTCAAAGTGTTTAAGAGCAAGAATGTTACATTAAGTTGCACCTGACTAAAGCCATCTTAGTCATATTTTCTGTGGCCTTCTATGCACGTGAAAGTTGGACATTGAAAAGGAAGGTCAGAGAAGAATCAATGCATTTGAATTGGGAGGCTGAGAAGAATATTGAAAGTACTATGAACTGCCAAAGAACAAACAAATGTGGGTTAGAAGTACAGTCAGAATACTCCTTAAAAGCCAGGATGGTGAGGCTTCCCCTCACGTACCTTGGACATATTGTTAGGGAGAGACCAGTCCCTGGAGGAGGAAGGACGTCCTGCTTGGTGAAGCAGAGAGGCAGTGAAAATGAGGAAGAACTTCGGCCAATGGATTGACACAGTGGCTGCAACAAGCGGCTCAAATATAACAACAATTGAGAGGATGGTGCAGGACTGGGTGGTGTTTCGTTCTATTATCCATAGGGTGGCTAGGGGTTGGAACTGACTCAATGACATCTAACAGCAGAAACAATGTCTACACCCACTACTAACAGGACAGGATGTTTCCCAACCCCTCTCATCTCTCAACCCCAGGAAAAGAGATGCCACCTTCCTTCTAGCTGTATTCCCAGTATCTAGAACAGAGCTCAGCAATGAAGTACCTAACAAACCTGAAGTAGCTGTTACTTAGCTCCATGCCTCATAGGTCTCAGTTCCCAAGTCCCGAAACAATGACATCAGTGTTGTTGTTTGTTGCCATCAAGTCGATTTCCAGTTACACCTGCGTCACACCTGCCTACCTAGAATCCCACCTTATGAAAATAAGCCAGAACAATGATTCTTGCCCACTGTGTCTGCAGACTATGACTCACCACTCTGAAGGGATGTCATGTAAATGTTGAACTGCTAGCTCAAAGTTGACAGTTCAAACCATCAGCTGCTTCAAGGAAAACGATGAGGATGTCTGTTCCAGTAATGTTGGACAATGTTGGAAAACTTACATAGGGTCTCCATGAGTTGGAATTGACTGGACAGTAATGGGTTTGCTGTACCTGGAATGATGATGCGACCAGATAAAGAACGAGAGGGAAGTCTGAAAAAGAAGCACCGACCTGCCCTCCATCGGGCTGTTTTGTGATTTTTTGCAGCAGATGGTTCGAAGGGAACAGGGAATGAAGAGGCAGAGTGCATGGCACAGATGAGCCTCCTCATCTCCACTCTCCCCCTACCCGGCCCCCCACAGGGACACCTTCCAGAGGTCTTCCTGTACCCATATGTAGGTTTTGGCTCTTCCTGCTTTTGGCTCTGCTCAGTGGCAGGGCATTTGAAGGTTGGTTGTGGGATTTGTACAGTTGACATTAGGGTAAATGCGTGATCATTTCTTAAATTTATCCTACTGCAGATTTAGGCTGTGTTTCCAAACTCCATGTCCTCACAGAGGCTCTTCAGAGGGGACAGTGACTCTGATTCCACCTGGAATTTCCTGGTTGAGCACAGGGATTTCCCATCCCAGTCTAGCCATGGCACCAGGAATCAGGATGCTAGGAGAGGGGCAAACGGGTCCCCAAAGGAGATGTGTAGTGACCACAAAAGTGACACACTGGTGGTCACCTACTAATTGTACATGGTGGTGCTTGCCCCTCTCAAGGTGGAAACATACAATTTCGCCTATGACTCTTCTCTAAAAGCAAGTGGACCTGCTTGTGACATGAGGTTTTGGAATGTTCTTTCATGGGCCACAAAGAAGTGTGGCTGATCCAGTGTCTCAAGCTGATTTCGAGTAGTGTCCAGAGAGTTCGTGGTGAAAGGGGGTAGGGAAATGTGGGGAGCTGGCCAGGGAGTGAACACGGAATAATTTGAGCCAGACAGAGTAATGAATGGGAGGCAGAATGGATATGGCAGTAATCTGGGGGAAGAGTTTGGATCTGCCTCTGTAGGTTTCTGACACTATAAATTTGTCCATTGTCAGACGGCCTCATCTTTCTCCCTCTCAGAGCAGCTAGTGGGTTTGAACTGCTGGCTTTGAGATTAGTAGCGGGGTGCTTAACCCACAGCATCACCAAAACTCCTTAGCAAGAAGGATATTACCACAACCACAGCCACCACCCCTTTTTTCCTAATTTTCTGAGAGATAGAGAGGAAAGAGTGCTGTCCAGCAATCGACTCCCTTTAGAGAAAATGGGAGGTCCAGGGTGATGACAGCAGGTGGCTGGAACATCCCAGCCTGGCATCCAGGGCCACCCGGAAAGATCCTCCCTTGTGGGCTCTGTGGAGCAGGCACACTCAAAGACCATAGGACCTCGGTCTCAGCTGTCGGCCTCGGGGCTTGAATTTCTTAGTTCCTGCTGCTTGGGGAGGGGCTGCTCGATGGAGAGCCTCGTCACTTAGCATCATGGCTGCTCAGACATGATACCCCTGAGTCGTGTAATTTACATTTCATGCACAATTGAAGCAGCTAATGGTGTCATTCTCCAAGGGGGGAACAAGTTGTCATAATGTTAATTACATTGCAGGCGTGTTCCCTCTCCTTTGTCCCCAAGTGCTCCAAGGGAAGTTCCCAGGTAGCAGTCGAGTGGGTGTCCAAGAGAGTGGCTTTGGCTCTCTCCAAGGTGTCAGGGCTGAGGAGTGGTTACAAGGCCAAGAATTCTTTCTCTGACTTCATTGTGGGTGTGTTGGCGCAGTGGGAGTAAAGGTGGCAGCTAAAACAGCCCAGTGATCTCCCCATCATTTTCTAACCTGCGCATGTGCAATCGGGCAGGGCTGGAGGGTGCCTGTTCAATGCTCAAGCTAATTTTGCTTGATAGGGGACAGTGGAGATGATGTGTAGGGAAAAGGAGGCAAAATCCAACCACTCTTAGTCCAGATATCAGCAGACGGTAGAGCTAAGCCTGTAGTCTCTGAGGCTGGTCTGTTGGGATTTAAATTCCAGCTCCCCCTTGGATAACCTGATTACCCCTGGGCCAGATGGCTTCACATCTCTGTGCATTCGTGTCCTCACCTATAGACGGAAGCTGATGTACTACCAATGGGTCAGTCGATTCCAACTCATAGTGAGCCTGGAGGACAGAGTGGAACCATTCTATAGGCGTTCCCATAGGCTGTGAGTGATACTGGAGCAAATTGACGCATCATGCTCATGGGAAGCTGCCGAGGGTTTCGCTGAGCTAGTGGTAAATAGTCAAGGGCTTCTCTATTGCCCCGCCAGCGCTCCTCTTAAAGGGGTTGCAAAAGTCACCAAAACCCCACTTCTCTTGAGTTCATTCAGACTCAAAGCAACTCAGCAGGATAAAGTAATAACTGTCCCTGCAGACGTCCGACCCTGAAAATCTTTATGAGCTCAGACAGCCCCAACTTGATCCCGAAGAACAGCTGGTGGGTTTGAACCACCGACCTTCTGGTTAGCAGTTCTAATGCTTCACCCCCACCACCACCAGTGGGATGAAATGAGTGAATGTACATGCAATGCTTAGAACACTAGTACATAACATGCACTTAGTAATTGTGAGCTATTGTGGTAGGAGGGGAGTCCAAAACCAAACCAAACTTACTGCCATCGAATCCACTCTGAGTCCCCATGACCTGAGTTCTACCCTATAGGACAGGGTCCAACTGCTCCTGTGAGTATTTGAGATTGTAACTTTATAGGATTGGAAAGTTTCATGTTTTTCCCTGAGAATGGCTGGTGGTTTTGAACTGTTGGCTTTGGGATTAGCAGCCCAATATGTAATCACACACGCCATTATTAAATGAGATCTACGAGTTTCTGACATTTTCTGTGAGGTGGTAGAAGTATATGTCATTCCTATATTTAAAGAAGGTAAATCTACTGAAACAGAACAATTGCTATGGCTTTCCAAAGAGAGGAGAGATGTCAGTTTTAAGGATATATAGAGCTGTGAGTCATCCCTGGAGAGTACAAATGGTTAAAACACTTGGCCATTAACAGAAACTGAGGAGGTTCAAGCGCACCCAGAAATACCTTGGAAGAAAAATCTGGCCATCTGTTTCTGAAAGGTTATGCCAATTGAAAGTCCTATGACTCATCATGAATCGCAATCAACTCAGTGTCAATTGGTCATTTTAAATTTCAGGATGTTTCCTGGGCAGAAAGAAAACATTCTAAGTTGTCTATTGAAGAGGAGGTTTGTGAGAGCACCTGGCCCATTCAAACACAACTGATGAGGAACCTCGGTGGGGCCACTGTACACAGAAGAGGCCATGCTTTCTCCACATCTGGTTTTGCTGGATGCTGTCAAGTTGGTTTCAACTCGTGGTGACCCTACATACAACCGAAAGAAACACTGCCTGCTCCTGTGCCAGCCTCACAATTGTTATGTTTTAGTGTGTTGTTGTAGAAACTGTGTCCATCCATCTTGGTGAGGGTCCTCCCCTTTTGGGCGCCCCTTTACCAAGCATGATGGCCTTTTCCATGATGTTCCTCCTCATAGCTCCTGATGCCCAAGGATGTGAGATGAAGTCTAGCCATCCTTGCCTCTAAGGACCATTCTGGATACACTTCTTTCAAGACAGATCTTGCTCCTCAACTGAAATTCTTGCAGAGAGAGTGAAAACACACCTGATTTTCCTACAGTCTCATTTCCCAAAGTGGTCAACACCACCCACCTACTGTGCACAGAAAAATCCAGAGATCTACAAAGCAGATATCTACATTTTATCCTGGATGGTGGGCTATAGTCCAAAATTCTTTCATTGCTGGGGGGTCCTGAGTAATTTCTTTTTCTGAAAAGAGGGCAGTAGGCAGAATAAGTTTGGGAACCTTTGGTCTGGAGCAGGAGCTGGAAACCTGTTTTTCTGCCAAGGATCATGTGGTGATTTATAACATCATTCATGGAGCCATACAGGTCAAATATTAAATGAACTCACCCCTAAGGTGATGGCTACAAATGCTTCTCATTGGTGAGATGTGTGATGCTGGCAGCTATTGATTATTTGGGGGGCCCTATACAGCCCTCGGGCCATACGTTGTCTAAGGTAGTGGATCTCAACCAGTGGGTCACGACACCTTTGGGGGTCCAATGACACTTTCACAGGGGTTGCCTGGTTCATCGCAGTAGCACAATTACAGTGATGAATTAGCAATGAAATAATTTTTATGATCGGGGTAAACACAACCTGAGGAACTGTATGAAAGAATCATGTCATTCGGAAGGTTGAGAAACACTTGTCTAGGGAATGGTGGGCATCTCCATGTAGGCTACACATGAACTTCATAGGCAGTCAGGCAGCATATCACTTGGGTTTCATTGGAGAGGAAAGAACTATTGATCATGTTTCAAGGACAAACAAATCTAGAAGGAAATGCTGTTGTGGATGAAACAAAACATAAAACAAACTCTTGAAAGATTTCTGTATGCTAGAGATGAATTGCAATCAAGAAAATTAAATGATATCTGTTAGGGGTCCAGCAGAAAACAAACCATACAGAAGGTTTAATTAAAGAGAGTTTAATGAAGACTATTCACAGTGGTGGAGATGGGCTTAAGAAAGCCAATAAAAGATAGGGAGGCCCTGAGGGTCTAACAAGAGCATAAAGCTGTTGCCATGTGTCCTATGAAATTTTCTCTTCAGCTCTTTGACTTTGTCATTTCTTCTCATTGTCTTAGCTACTCTATGATATAGACCAATTCTGACTCATAGGAATTTGATACTACTGTCCTCTCCCAATTTCCATTACTTTCCAACGTCATGTGTGTTAAAATATGCAGTATTTCATCAGATTTCCTATGCTCTAAACCAGTAGTTCTCAACCTTCCTAATTCCTTGGCACTATAATGAAGTTCCTGATGTTGTGGTGAACATCCATTCATAAAATTATTTTCGTTGCTACTTCATAACTGTAATTTTGCTACTATGTAGAAGATACCAACCCCTGTGAATGGGTAGCTCAACCCCCAAAGAGTTCCCGATCCACAGGTTGAGAACTGCTGCTCTAAACTAAGAGGTGTTTCTTTAAGATGTAGTTCAGTATATTGTTAGACGCCCAAGTCCTGTTGTTGCTGTTGTTAGGTGCCGTCGAGTGGATTTTGGCTCACAGCAACTCTATGTACAATGTACTATAACGATGCCCCGTTCTGTGCATTCCTCACAGTGGTTCTTTGCTTGCACTCATTGTTGCAGCCACTGAGCTATTCCAAATTGGAGGGGCTGCCTCTCCTTTGCTGCCCTTCTACTCTACCAATATCTGTGTCTTCCTCTAGGACAGTGCTTCTCAACCTTCCTAAATCCACGGCACTTTCATACACTTTCCTTTGTAGTGGTAGACCCCCAATCATAAAATTATATTCTTTGCTACTTCGTAACTCTCGTTTTGTTACAAGTTATGAATAGTGCCACCCTGTAAAGGGTTCATCTAAGCCCTAAAGGGGTCACGACCCACATGGTGAGAACCGCTGCTCTAAATTTAGAGGAGTTTCTCGTAGGGTCTATTTCACCATACTGTTAGAAGCTCAAGTCCATTGGTTGTTGTTGTTAGGTGCCGTCGAGTGGGTATGTCTCATAGCAACTCTACGCACAATGTAATGAAACGCCGCCCTGTCCTGTGACATCCTCACAGTGGTTCTCTGCTTGCGCTCATTGTTGCAGCCACTGTGCTAATGCATCTTGTTGGGGATCGCCTCTCTTTTCCTGCCTTCTCATATCAAGATTTGGGACATCCTCTAGAACAGTGGTTCTCAACTTTCCTAATGCCATGATATTTTCATACCGATTCTCATTTAGTGGTGACCCCCCCCCCAACCATAAAAATGATTTCATTGCAGCTTCATAACTGTAATTTTGTTACTGTTATGAGTCACGACACCCCTGTGAAATTTTCATTCCATACCCACAAAGGGGTCGCGACACACAGGTGAAGATCCCCTGCTCTAAACTAAGAGGACATTCTCTTAAGATAGAATTCAGCATACTGGTAGATGCACAAGTTCTGTTGTTATTGGTGTTAGGTACCATCGAGTGGGTTTTGGCTCATAGTAACTCTATGCACAATATAATGAAACGCTTTCCCATCCTATGCCATCCTCACAGTGGTTCTTTTGCTTGTGCTCATTGTTGCAGCCACTGTGCCAATCCAACGTTTGGGTAGCTGCCTCTTTTTTGTGGCCTTTCTACTGTACCAAGACTTGTGTCTTCCTCTAGGGCAGTGGTTGTCAAATTTCCTAATGCCATGACCCTTTCACACAGTTCCTCATGTAGTGGTGACCCCCATAATAACATTATTGTTACTTCGTAACTGAAATTTTCCTACAGTTATGAATCATTTCACACCTGTGAAAGGGTCATTCGATCGCCAAAAGTGGTCGCGAACCACAAGTTAAAAACCGCTGTTCTAAACTAAGAGGAGTTTCTCTTAATATCTACTTCACCATAATGTCAGAAGCACAAATCATATAGTTATTGTTAGATTCTGTTGTGTAGCTTTCGACGCCTAGCAACTCTAAGCACAATATGATGGAAAGGTGTCCTGTCCTGCGCCATCCTCCCAGTGGTTCTTTTGCTTGCGCTGATTGTTGCAGCCACTGTTGTATTCCATCGTGCTGTGGGCTGCCTCTTTTTGCTGTCCTTCTACTGTACCCAGATTTTTGTCTCCCTCTAGGGCAGAGGTTCTCAACCTTCCTAATGTCATGACTCTTTCACACCATTCCTCATGTACTAGTGACCCCCCCCAATCATAAAATTCTTTTCCTTATTACTCCATAACTATAAATTTGCTATTGTTATGAATCAGGTCACCCATATGAAATGCTCATTGTTCCCTCCTAAGACGTTGTGACCCACAGTTAGAGAACTGTTACTCTACACTAAGAGTTTCTTTAAAAGTCTTCTTCAGCATATTGTTAGAGGCACAAATCCTGTTGTTTGCTGCCTTCGAATGGGTTTAGGCTCATGCCAACTCTATGCACCATGTAATGAAATGCTTTCCCGTCCTGTGCCTTCCATACAGTGGTTCTTTTGTTCACCCTCATTTTTGCAGCCACTGTGCTAATCCATCTTGTTGGGCACTGCCTCTCTTTTCCTGCCCTTCTGTACCAAGATATGTGTCTTCCTATAGAGCAGTGGTTCTCAACTTTCCAAATGCCACAACCACTTCACACCATTCCTCGTGTAGTGGTGACATCCAACAATAAAATATTTGCATTGCTACATCATAATTGTAATTTTGCTTCTGTTATGGATCAGGCCACCCATGTGAAAGGTTCGTTAGTCTCCTCAAAGGCGTCTCGACACACAGTTGGAGAACCAATGGTCTATATGAATTGGAGTTTCTCTTAAGGTCTACTTCAGAATATTCTTAGAAGCCCAAGTTCTTTTTATTATTGTTTGGTGCCTTTGAGTGTGTGTTGGCTCATAGCAACTGTATGCACAATATAATGAAACGCGGCCCCATCTCGTGTCATCTCACTGTGGTCCTTTGCTTGCGCTCACTGCTGCATCTATTCCATCTTGTAGGGGCTGCCTGACTTTTGCAGCCCTTCTGCTGTACCAACATTTGTGTCTTCCTCTAGGACAATGTTTCTCATACATCCTAATTCTGCGGCCCTCTTGTACAGTTCCCAATGTAGTGGTGGACCCCAAACATAAAATTATAAAATTATATTCATTGATATTTCATAACTGTACTTTTGCTACTGTTATGAATCAGGCCATCACTGTGAAGGGATGTTTCGAAACACCCCCCACCTGAAAGTGTTCACGACCCAATGTTGAGAACACTGCTTTAAACTAAGAAGAGTTGCTCTTAAGATTTAATTCAGCATATTGTTAAACACACAAGCCCTGTTGTTATTGTTGTTAAGTCCGCGGAGGGGGTTTTGGCTCATCACATCTCTATGCACAATATCATGAAATGCTTCCCAGACCTGTGCCATCCTGACAGTGGTTGTTTGCTAGTGCTCATTGTTGGAGCCATATTGGGGGGGGGGGGGTGGTGGCTATTTTTTGTTGCCCTTCTACTCTACCAAGATTTGTGTCTTCCTTTAGGGCAGTGGTTCTCAACCTTCCTAATGCCACAGCATTTTCATACCGTTCCTCATATAGTGCTGACTGCCAAATCATAAAATTATTTTATTGCAACTTTGTAACTCTAATTTTTCTACTGTTATGACTGGGCGACCACTATGAAATGTTCATTCATCCCCCAACAAGCCTCGTGACCCAAAAGTTGAGAACCGCTGCACTAAACTAATAGGAGTTTCTCTTAAGGTCTACTTCAGCATATTCATAGAAGCACAGTCCTGTTGTTGTTGTTTGGTGCCTTTGGGTGTGTGCAGGCTCATAGCAACTCTATACACAATATAATGAAACGTGACCCCGTCTCGTGCCACCCTCACAGTGGTTATTTTGCTTGTTGTCATTGTTGCAGCTGTGGGCTAATCCAACTTTTGGGGGGCTCCCTCTCTTTTGCTGCCCCTCTACTGCCTTTTCATTCATTTCCTCAGAAAGTGATGAACCCCAATCATAAAATTATTTTCATTGCTACTTTGTAACTTTAATTTTGCTACAGTTATGAATCAGGCCTCCACTGTGAAAGGGTCATTTGAACACCCCAAAGGCTAGCGACCCACAGGTTGAGAACCACTGCTCTAAACTAAGAGGAGTTTCTCTGAGGATCTACAGCACCATATTGTGAAAAGCATGAGTCCTACAGTGATTGTTGTTAGGTGTTGCCCAGTGGGTTTCGACTCTCAGCAACTCTACACACAAGATAATGAAACGCTGCCCTGTCCTGTGCCATCCTCACAGTGGTTTCTTGTCTGCACTCATTGTTGCAGCCACTGCGCTAATCTATCATCTGGGGGTCTGCCTCTCATTTGCTGCCCTTCTACTCTACCAAGAATTCTGTCTTCCTCTAGGGAAGTGGTTCTCAACCTTCCTAATGCCACGACTCTTTCATAGCATTCCTCATGTAGTGGTGACTGCCAAATCATGAAATTATTTTCTTTGCTACATCATAACTCTAATTTTTCAACTTTAATGAACGGCCCACTACCGTGAAAGGGTCATTCGTCCCCCAAAAGGGGTCACAACCCTCAGTTTGAGGACCGCTGCGCTAAACTAATAGGAGGTTCTCTTCAGGTCTACTTAGGCACATTGTTAGAAAAACAAGTCCTGTTTTTTTTTCTTGTGGGTTTTGACTCATAGCAACTCTATGTCAATATAATGAAACACTGTCCAGTCTTGTGCCATCCTTGCAGTGTTTCTTTGGCTTGTGTTTATTGTTGCAGCCACTGTGCTATCCCATCTATATTGGGGCTGAGTCTATTTTGTTGCCCTTCAACTGTATCAAGAATTGAGTCTTCCTCTTGGACAGTGGTTTTCAACATTCTTACTCACGACCCTTTCATCCAGTTCCTCATGTAGTCGTGACCAACCAACCATAAAATTATTTTTGTTGCTACATCATAGCTGTAATTTTGCTACTGCTATAATTCAGGCCACCCCATGAAAGGGCTGTTTGACCCCCTAAGGAGACATGACCCACAGGTCGAAAGCCGCTTCTCTAAACGAAGGGGAGATTCTCTTAAGGTCTTCTTCAGCATATTTTTAGAAGCACAAGTCCTGTTGTTATTGTTGTTGGGTGCAGTCGAGTGGGTTTGGCTCATAGCCACTCTCTGCACAATATAATGAAACTCTGGGGGTCTTAAAGGCTTGAAGGCAAACAGGCTGAAATCTAGCTCGGAAGCAACAAAGCCCACAGAGAAGAAGCACACAAGCCTAAGTGAACACGAGGTGTTGAAGGGATAAGGTAGCAGACACCAAAGAACAAAAACCATTATTGTGTGATCACCTTCCCCACATAAACGCTGAAGATGAATGTGTGCATAAGTAAGTGTGGTGAAGAAGGCTGATGGTGCCCGGCTATCAAGCGATATAGCGTCCCGGGTCTTAAAGGCTGGAAAGTAAACAAGCAGGCCCAGAAGCAACAAAGCCCACATGGAAGCATAACACCAACATGTGTGATCATGAAGGGCTGAGGGGACCAGTTTTCAAGCAACAAAGGCGGGAGGGGGGATTATATCATCGTAAATGAGGGGAGTGCATGACGGGGGACCAATGCCCACCTGTAGACAACTGGACATCCCTTGCGGAGGGGTAGTGGGAAGGAGATGAGTCACTCAGGGTTCAGTGTAGCAATAATGAAACTCACAACCTTCCTCTAGTTATTAAACGCTTCCTCCCCCCACCTCTCATGATCCCAATTCTACCTTGCAAACCTGGTTAGACCAGAAGATACACAGCGCGACAGATGGGAACTGGAAACACAGGGAATCCAGGACAGATGAACCCCCCAGGACCAGCGGTGAGAGTGGCGATACGGGGAGGGAAGTGGGTGTAGAAATGGGAAACCGATCACAAGGATCTACATATAACTTCGCCCCTGGAAGATGGGCAACAGAAAATTGGGTGAAGGGAGACGCCGCGCAGTGTAAGATAAGAGAAAATAATAATTTATAAATTATTAAGGGTTCATGAAGGAAGAGGAGCAGGATGAGAGGGGGAGAGGGGAAAGGGGAAATGAGCTGATTCCAGGAACCCAAGCGGAAAGCAAATTTTGAGGATGATCAAGGCAAGGAATGTATAAGTGTGCTTTACACAACTGGTGTATGTATGGATTGTGATGAGTTGTATGAGCCCCAATAAAATGATTTTAAAAAAGAAAAAGAAAGAAATGTCTATAAATGAATGAAGGCAAGATATGTACAAAATGCCTGATGAAATCAATATGGATTGCAACAAAAGTTGTAAGAGTCTCCAATAAAAGATTTTTAATAAAAATGTATATATAATAAATATTTTCCTAACTTATATAAATGATTAATAAGAATAACATTAAGCAGCCTGGGTTTTCTATAGGACAAAATAATGATAAAAGAACAAATGAGAGATTCAGCAGGAAGCAATGGATAGGAAAATAAACACACAACACATGGAACCCAGGAACAGGAATGGGAATAGAGATACCAAAAGGGTAGGGGGAACGGGGGTCGAGGATGGGAGGAAGGGGAACCGATAGCAATGAATGACATATAACCACACACCCCTCGCAGGGAGAGGAGCAACAGAAACCTGAGGATAAAAGAGACAATGGTCCATGTGAGATATGAAAATAATAACAATCTATAATCTATCAAGTAACCACGAGTGGGGGAGGTGAAAAAAAAAGGGAGCTGATGCCAAGGGCTCAACAGAAAGTAAATGTCTAGAAATGAATGATGGCAATATACGTATGACTATGTCAGATACAATTGGTGTATGGATTGTAACAAGAGCTGTAAGAGCCCCCAATAAAATAAATAAATTTAAATTTAAACTTTAAAAAAAACCTCCATCTGCACAGTGAGGCAGTGAAGGGACAAGAGTCCCGAGTCCCTCGGCTCTCACACATGGCCACCAAAGGCTACCTCTAAGTGGGGGTCTGGCAAAGTTGTGGATGTGTGGGCAAAGCTATCAAGCGGCCCATGAGGGACTTCATTGGCCCTGGAGAACTGGGTGGGAAGGAGGGGTGGCGGCAGAGCTGAGGCCGAGTAGACACTTGGTAAGGCTGTGGGATTAAGCGGCAGAGACATGGAGGTTTGGACATGAGTGGTGGTGGACTCAGGCCAGCTGTGACGCTGCCTCGGTACCAGGTCCCCTCACCCCGTGCTCTCCCGTGCTCTCCCAGGCTCCAGGTGCAAGACTATACCTCCTGGGCAGCCAGTGTGCAGTGAGATTTGCAAGTGGTGGAGGAGCACCAAGACCCCGGCAGTGTAGCCCAAAGCCTCAGTGTCCACCAAGAGCTGCGGGCCAAGCTGGAGGCCCAGAAGGAGCTGCACCAGTGCGCCACCCAGCGGGGACAGCAGGTGCTCTAGGCTACAGGGCCGTCCGCCGTGGAGGTAGGCTCCCCTTTCTGGCCCTGCCCCAGCCAACTGGACCACCGCACACTGGCCCCACAGGGACAAGCACCTTTATTTTCTATTTTTTAATCATTTTATTGGGGGCTCGTGCAATTCTTATCACAATCCATACATACATGCATTGTGTCAAGAACATATTACAGGCTCTTCCTCTAACTGTAGCGGCCTGAGGTGACCTGCTAAAATGGTTCGCTACTCATTTGACCCAGAAAACCCTACAAAATCCGGCAAACACAGAGGGTCGAATCTCCGGGTCCACTTCAAAAACACCCGTGAAACTGCCCAGCCATCAAAGGCATGCACATCTGGAAAGCCACCAAATACTTGAAAGACGTAACTCTGCAGAAGCAGTGTGTGCCTTTCCGACGGGACAATGATGGTGTTGGTAGATGTGCCCAGGCCAAACAGTGGGGTGGGACCCAGAGTTGGTAGCCCAAAAAGAGTGCTGAATTTTTGGTTCACATGCTTAAAAATGCAGAAAGTCATGCTGAACTTAAGGGTTTAGATGTGGATTCTCAGGTCATCGGGGACATCCAGGTGAACAAAGCCCCCAAGAGTTCTTGGCTAGATTAATCCACACAGGAGCTCCCCCTGCCACATTGAAATGATCCTGACTGAGAAGGAACAAATCGTTCCCAAGCCAGAAGAGGAGGTTGCACTGAAGAAAAAGATTTCCCAGAAGAAACTGAAGAAGCAAAAACTCATGGCTTGGGAATAAATTAAGCTTAAATAATAAAAGGGTTTTTTTTTAAAAAAAGAACATATGTACATTTGTTGCCATCATCATTCTCAAAACATTTGCCTTCTACTTGAGCCCTTAATATCTGCTGTTCATTTTCCCCCTCCCTCCCCACTCCCTCCTATCTCACGAAACATTCATCATTCATAAATTAATATTATTTTATCATATGTTGCACTGTCCAAAGTCTCCCCCTTCCTTCTTCTCTGCTGTCCCTCCCCCAGGGAGGAGGCTATTTGTAGATTCTTGTAATCAATTTCCCCTTTCCACCCCACATTCTCTCCACCCTCCAGGCATCGCCACTCTCACCACTGGTCCTGAAGGAGTCATCTGTCCTGCGGTCCCTGTGTTTCCAGTTCCTATCTGTACCTATGTACACCTTCTTATCTAGCCAGATTTGTAAGGTAGAATTGAGATCATGAGAGTGGGGGGAGGAAGCATTTTAGAAATAGAGGAAAATTATATGTTTCATCGTAGCTACCCTGCACCCTGACTGGCTCATCTCCTCCCCACAACCCTTCAGTAAAGGGTGTCCGGTTGGCTACCAATGGGCTTTGAGTCTCCACTCTGCACTCACCCACATTTTCAATTATATGATTTTTTGTTCCATGATTCTTGATACCTCATGATCCCTTCGACAGCTCGTGGTCACACAGGCTGGTGTGTTTCTTCCATGTGGGCTTTGTTGCTTCTGAACTAGGTGGCCACTTGTTTATCTTTGAGCCTTAAAGATCCCAGATGCTATATCTTTTGACAGCCAGACACCATCAGCTTTCTTCACCACATTTGCTTATGCACACATTTGTCTTCACTGATCGTATCAGGAAGGTGGGCACCCACTGATACGATTTTTAGTCCTTTGATGTCTGATAACTGGTCCCTTCTACACCTCGTGGTCAGCCAGGCTGGTGTTTTTCTTCCATGTGGGCTTTGATACTTCTCAGCTAGATGGCCGCTTATTTATCTTCAAGCCTTTAACACCCCAGACGCTATATCTTTTGATAGCCAGGCACCGTCAACTTCCTTCACCACATTTGCTTATGTACACATTTTTCTTCAGCAATCGTGTCGGGAAGGTGTGAATCCTGGAATGCCAATTTAATAGAACAACGTGCTCTTGCATTGAGTAAGTGCTTGAGTGGAGGCCCAATGTCCATCTGCTGCCTTAGTACTAAACCTATAAATATATGCACACAGATCTGTTTCCCTACACTCATATAAATATATTTACATATGTATATTCCAGTCTTTGGACCTCTATAAATACCCTTTGTCACCTAGTTCTCTCCTCTATTTCCTTTTACTTTCCTCTTGTCCCACTATCATGCTCAGCCTTCATTTGGGTTTCAGTAATTTCTCTCGGTTAACTTGCCCTTGCTGAATCCCTACCAGACGACTCACACCCTCCTTGCTACTGATTTTGGATAACTTATTGCTCCCCTGTCCCTGGGTTGTTCAGCACTACCCCTTTGCCCCTTTCTCTCCCACTCCCCTATTCCCCCGGAACTATTGGTCCCCTTGTTTTCTCCTCCAAAATATTCATGCAGTCTATCGTATCTAGATAGGTCTGTAGAGATAATATGCACAAAAAATCAAGTCATTGCAAGATAGGCAATGAGTGAGAACACAGCAATGACAACAAAAAGAAAACCAATTACCCATAGAAGAATAAATTAATTTTGGAAGGCAAATGCTTTGAAAATGATGAGGGCAAAGAATGTACAGATGTGCTTTATCCAACTGATGTAAATATGGATTGTGATAAGAGTTGTATGAGTCCCTAATAAAATGCTTTTTTAAGAATAAAATAAAAGAAAAAAATTTAAAGAAAGAAAAACCTATACATAGATGAAGGTCTGATTGTTAATCTCTAGGCGTGTCCTTCAGTCAGGTCCAATGGGGTACCATGCTTTGGCCCCAGAGTCTGTCCTTTGTACTACCTCAGGGGCTCCCTGCTCTGCTCCCACGGTTGCTCTGCCACACACTTTTAGTGGTTTGCCTCAGTGCCATAGGATCAGTCTGGGCCAGTTCTAACCCTGAGTCTCCAGTGTTGTCCCCCTTAGGGCCCTGGGACATCAATGGACGGTGTGTCTCGTGGTGGGATCAGCCACATTGTCCACTCTGTCCATTGGCTGTTCAGAGCCGGGATATCGTCCTCCAGGCCTGATGGGCCAGGATGTGCTCCACTCTCTCTTCCTCCCCCTTCTTTGCTCCCATTTCCTCTGATCAAACATGCACCTCTCTCCTAGATGTGCTTCAGTGCTGTCCTCTGAAGTAAATTCTTCTGGGGACAGGGGCAGTTGTCCACATAGCTGGTATGGGAGCCCAGCCCTCAGGCCCCTCCACTGGCTCCCCACTCCGTGCGGGCACACTGCATTCATCTGGCACTGGCTTTATATCTGGTCCCTCTTTCCCTGTGGAAACACAAACAATACCCTCCCCTTGGGTGGGACAGTCAGGCACCTTTTCTCTGGAGCTTCCCTCAGCACCACCTTCGGTTGTGTCCATGCCCATGCCCAGGTCCAGGAAAGGCTATGCGCCCAGCAGGATGCTTGGGAGCAGGTCTTTCAGGCCTGGGAACGGAAGCAAGGGAGACGGCAGGCCATGCACCACAAGCAGCTCTTCCTCAGACAGTGAGGCAGCTGGACAAGATCCTGCAGGCCCAGGAGACAGCTCCCCTTACCACACACAGACACACTGACCCCAGGACCTCCAGTCTTCCTGTAGTACCAACCCAATCCCCCTTGCTTCCTGGATCACTGGCTGCTATTCTGATACGGAGCTAGATAGTGTGTCTTCCCAAGTGGCCAAGGGGACACCTGAGCCTCAGGTCACTCAGGGCCATCTCCTCCCCACACCGGGCCCCGGCCAGCCAAGCCCTACGCGGTTTGGTTGGAAATTAATGGGGCTCCTCCCCAACTCGTCAGAAGTTGGGATGTTCCTAACGGCCCCCAGGTTGGAGTGCTCTTCTTCCTCAGGTTCCTTCCCCTCCTGCTCAGCACCCACCTCCCCACCCCCAGCCGCAGGCCCCTTGATGCACCCGCAGAGAGCCAAGGCTGTAAATCAAGGTTCTCGCAGATGTTGCTGTCTAGGGTTCCCTTTGAACCACCATCTGTACCCCCGATCCCCCACCACCCCTGTGTCACCTCCATGGCTGCCCCAGGTCTTTCAGGAAGCCAGTGCCCTGGAGGGCTCTGTGGAAGAGGTGGAGCGGCTGATCCAGAAGCATGGCACCTTCCAGAGGTTCTAAGCACACAGGACATGGAGGTGATGGCCGGGACGGTCATGGGCGTGACCCTGATAAGGCCGGGGTATCCAGACTGTTGGGGGCACACGGGTGAGGTGTGTATGCACACCGAACCTGTGCTGGTTGGTGAGGGATTACCAAGGAGCCATAGGCTCCAATCCAGGGCTGGTGACCAAGCAGGGTGCCCATGCACCCAGAAGTGCATGGGGATGTGTTAGGCCACACTCTGGGGACCACAGGGGGCATTTGGATCTGCCCATATCACATGGCCCCTGCTTCCTTCTTCCCAGGAGCCTGGCCAACCCTCAACTGCAGAGTTGAGGGGAGGCCCCCGGGACTTATAGTGATGGCTATGGGCTGTGAGCCAGCCCCAGCAGTGGTACACTCAGTACTCAGGGCTGGGTCCATCTCCCACCTCCCTCAACGCAGGAGGCTGCGCTGAGAGAGCAGGCCAGGGTGCTGCCAGGCCCCTGGGTTCAGGGCCTGCTGGGCACAATACGAGAGCGGCCGGCTTGAGTAGAAGACCTGGGAGAAGGTCAGCTACACAAGTTCACACCTCTCTGATTATTGCTGTCTTTCTCAGGGCTACTAGCCAGGTCAGAGTGCACCCGACCTGAACCCCATTTTACCTTTACAAGTAACCTTCAGCCCCACTAGGGGCCAAGGGGCGGCCTGCGGTGGAACGGGATGTGGAGAGTTTAATGGCTTTTCCAGGGGCAAAGCTAGGACTGGAGCCCAGGGCCCTTGATTCTCAGACCCGTGTGGACACCTGTCATCCTGATGGGCAGAGTAGACAGGGACCCAGGGGTGGGTGAGGGGCACCCTCCACATGAGAACCCACCCATGGCCCCTGCCCAGCCACTTCCTAGATCTGAACTGATGGGCCTGGGCTCTGTCACCTTGGGTGAAATTAAAAATTATTGTGCTGTCCCTGAGCTTGGTCAGCATTTCACTCCTTGGCAGAGCCCGAGGGGTAGACGGGGTGACCGCTTGGGACCAAGGCAGTATGAACATCAGGGCACTCATGTCCCCACCATCACACAGGACGGCGACTGGATCCAGGGGTGGGGCCAGCAGCTGGAATAGCCTGTCCCTCTTGGGGACAACAAAGAGAAGCTGATGTGGTTTCAGAAACACCTGGCCTATGAGACAGAGACCCCATGGAAGGGAGGCAGGAATGGAATTGACAAGAAGACCTGGGACCCCTGCTAGGTATTTGTTTTCCATCCAGCAGCCTTGTCCCCAACACCCGCAGTGTCACTGTGCAGACACTAATCAGACTCTGTCACCTGCCCGAGGCCAAGGCCAAGACCAGCCAGGAAGAAAGGATTGATGAGAACCCTGGGCAGAAGGGCAGAGGCCAAGCCTGTAATGTGCCCGTCCTCCACAGGGAGCCCTTGCTAGAGTCCTGGAATTTGGGAAGGATCGGGAGAGCATGGAGAGGCTGCTGCACAGACACGAGGCCTTGGAGCAGGAGATGGGCCTCCTCCAAGTTCAGGGGCAGGTATGCCACTGGGTCTAGCATCGGGGCCAGGCCAGGGGACCTCTTCTGTGGGACCCTGCAGAGGAAGAGCTGAGCCAGTACACTCCCATGCCAGGGGCCTCTTGAGCACAACCTGATCCCCTTCCTCAGCCTCC
The DNA here is from genome assembly GCF_050624435.1 of Tenrec ecaudatus. NCBI lineage: Eukaryota > Metazoa > Chordata > Mammalia > Afrosoricida > Tenrecidae > Tenrec > Tenrec ecaudatus. Next base: position 239,001 of record NW_027457554.1, on the reverse strand, counting down.
GGAAATCCCCCATATCACGGAGCAGAAGGCAGCCCTCCTCTGCCAGAGAAGCCTGGGGTCAGCCCGCAGACTCGGCCACAGGTACCAACAGTTTATGGACAGCTGGCAACAGCTCCAGAGCAGAGCCCAGAAGTGGTATGGACACCCTTTGGGTCCATTTCTTCACTCCTGCCCCCCTTCAGCAATCTAGTCCCATGCATCTCCTTGACTCCTTGTTTTAGGGTACAAAAGAGACTTCAGGACAAACAATGTAAAGAAAACATCGATCAAGTATTAAAAGAGACCACGATCACACAATGACCCAGACACATCATACGTGAAACAAATCCAGGGAGACTCATATGTGTGTAAGAAAGAGGTCTACTGGCGATATCTAAAACAGATGGAAATAGAGTTACCATATGACCCAGCAACCCCCCACCCCTCTTACTGGGCAAGAAACAAACCAAGGTCAGACATCTGTGCTCCAATGTTCATTGTGGCACAGTTCACAATTGCAAGGAATTGGAAACAACCCAAATTTCCATCACCTGACAATTGGATTAAAAAGCTGGGGTACCTCTACCAGCAGGGATCAACGATGTAATGTCACACCGGAAGTTCTTGGTGCCCCAGCATGGGTCTCTGGGCTTCCTGCCTCGGAAGCGCAGCAGCCGGCACGGTGGGAAGGTGAAGAGCTTCCCCAAGGATGACGCCTCCAAGCTGGTCCACCTGACAGCCTTCCTGGGCTACAAGGCCGGCATGACCCACATTGTGCACGAGGTGGACAAACCAGGCTCCAAGGTGATCAAGAAGGAAGTGGTGGAGGCCGTGACCATCGTGGAGACCCCTCCCATGGTGGTGGTGGGCATCGTGGGCTATGTGGAGACACCTCATGGCCTCCGGACCTTCAAGACGGTCTTTGCGGAACACATCAGTGAAGACGAGTGCAAGCGGCGGTTCTACAAGAACTGGCACTAGTCGAAGAAGAAGGCTTTCACCAAGTACTGCAAGAAGTGGCAGGATGACAAGGGTAAGAAGCAGCTCTAGAAAGACTTTAGCAGCATGAAGAAGTCCTGCCCGGTCATGCGCGCCATCACCCACACCCAGATGCGCCTGCTCCCCCTACACCAGGAGAACCGCACCTGACTGAGATGCAGGTGAACGGGGGCTCCGTGGCTGAGAAGCTGTACTGGGCCCTAGAGAAACTGGTGCCAGTGAACCAGGTGTTCGCACAGGATGAAATGTTCGACATCACGGTGGTGACCAAGGGCAAAGGCTACAAAGGGGTCACCAGTTGTTGGCACACCAAGAAGCTGCCCCGAAAGACCCACCGAGGGTTGCGCAAGGTGGCTTGTATCGCGGCCTGGCATCCCGCCCATGTGGCCTTCTCGATGGCCCACGCTTTGCAGAAAGGCTACCACCACTGCACAGAGATCAACAAGAAGATCTATAAGATTGGCCAGGGCTACCTCGTCAAGGATGGCAAGCTTAACAAGAACAACGCCTCCACCGACTATGATCTCTCTAACAAGAGCATCAACCCCCTGGGCGACTTTGTCCACTACGGGGAAGTGATCAATGAGTTTGTCATGCTCAAGGGCTGCATGGTGGGCACCAAGAAGCGAGTGCTGACTCTGCACAAGTCCCTGCTGGTGCAGACCAAGCGCCGTGCCCTGGAGAAGATGGACCTCAAGTTCATGGACACCACCTCCAAGTTGGGCCATGGCCGTTTCCAGACCGTGGAAGAGAAAAAAGCTTTCATGGGACGACTCAAGAAAGACCGGATTGCCAAAGAGTAAGGCGCATAACAGATGGTACAGCTGGTGGGATCAGAATAAAGACTTCTTTTTCAGTGGGGGGAAAAAAAACTGTGGTACATACATACAATGGAGTACTACGCATCGCTAAAAAGTAGTGATGAACGTATAAAGCACATCACTGCATGGGAAGAACTGGAGGAAAGCATGCTAAGCGAAGTAAACTAAGCACAAAAGGACAAGTACACACTATGTCCACGCAGGTAAGCTTTAAAAAAATGCAAAAGGGACATAGGGGAAAAGCTACTGTATGAACATTCCTGGGGTGAGGACCAGGTAATATGGCAGGGACCAGACCAAATTCAGGGAAACACATGGTAGACAGATAAAAAGAGGCGGGGAAAGGAAAAGTAATAATAATAATAAATAAATGGGTTGCGGGGTCACAGGGCACTAACCCGCCGAAGGGTGCCACCGTGAACCCCCTATATCTCTGATCTGCCTGCCTCTGTGCCTTTGCCTGTGCTCACCCTTTCACTACTTGGCTCGGTCCTACACCTGTTCTTTTGTGTCTGGCTTATGTCATTACCAGCAGCCCTGCTGGCGTAGTGGTTACAAATTGGACTGTGATCTGTAAGACCTGCAGTTCAAGTCCACCAGCTGCGCCTTGTGAGAAAGATGAAGCTTTCTATGTCTGTAAAAGAGTTACCATCCCCGGAACCCGTGGGGGCAGTTCCACTCTGCCCTTTCGGGTTACCATGAGTCAGAGTTGACTGGATGGCAGTGAGTTGGGAATTTTATTTATTTCATTCCCAGCATGTCTTTTCAAGGTTCATTTGTGACCTGACATTTATCCCCCTATTTTAATGAAAGGACACCACTCCGTTCTAGAACTCGAACTCACTGACTTGGTCCATCCATCTGTCCACGGACTCAAAGGCGGCTTCCACCTTTGGCTGTCATAACTATAATGCAGTGATGTCCATAATTTAAAAGAAAATGTTTTGACATGATCTTTTTAGGGGACCCAGTGAGACCAGAGCATTTGTCCCTGCCGGTGAAGGGACTGGAGGTCAATCCTTTTTTTTCCTTCTTTTTTAAGTGTCTCTATTCCCATCTACAAAAGATGGGCCCCACTCAGGACTGTATATGGTTTCTATCCTTGAAGCAAAATAATTCATTGTTGTGCCCATTACATAGAGGGGGGAACGAAGCTTACAAGCTAGTGCCCAGAACCAACAGCCACAAGGCTGGTGGCTGGAGGAGGTCTGTTTGCCCACTGTGGCTGCAGGAGGGACAGAGGGGCCTGCAGGGGGGCCACTGGGCCTCAGAGACCTTCCAGGCGAGGCTACAGGAACTGCAGCAGCTCTGGGGCAAGCTGAGGGTCAACTGTAGGAGGAAAGAGGCCACGCTCCAGGAGGCCTGCAAGGTGGGACTGTGCACGCCCTGGGCCAGGTTGGATGGGACCCCAGGTTGCCCAGTGCCCACTGCTCACCCCACATCCTGCCCCAGGTCCTGCATACGGGAAAGCATCTGGGAGCTGTAGAGCTGGCTGCATCCTGTGGAGGGGGAGCTGCGAGTCCCTGGCAGTGGATAGGACTGTCCTGTGGTGGATGAACTCCAACTGGGGGCAAACAAGACGCGTTTCAAACACCAGCTCTGTCTCCTCTAAGGTCCCGTGTACAACTGCGACAACACAACTTTGGGTCCTGCTGGGTCCCCATTAGCATCTGGGAGGAAGGCTATTTATTACAGGGAATCCTACCTTTGTTCCTTGGTGTTAATTGCAGACTCACTGGGTGACGGATTGTATCTGACAGGCACCACGTTTGCCGCAGCAAACACCAACACTTTGTCAAACTCCGTTTGGTATTGCTCCATCCCTCCATTATTCTCCCTAATGACAAAAATAATTAACACATTCATATAAAAGCACAGGATGAGGAAAGCTTAAATTTATGCATCTAGTTCAGGGTCATCCCTCTTATCAATATATGGCAATCTAATGAGGCTTAATTAAAAAGTAGCAGTGAAGCAATTTAGGAAACTGAGGGATTGTCACGAGTCCTGGTTGTGACAGCATGTTTTGTGCACCATGGAAGATAACAGATTTGTCTTCTGTGGTATCTCATATCCATCATCCCCAAACTACCTGCTCTTAGGGGTAGAGAGAGCGAGCTTGTCTTTGAAAAAAGTGCCTGGGTTTGGTAGCTGCTCACAGGATGGCAGGTGTAATGTATTATGAGAACTTAACAAGGCTCTGAGAAGATGGCTATTGGAAGGTCTGGCTGGAGGGCAAGGTCATGGCCCTGAAGAATTCAGGATCCAGAAGTCAAGTCAGAACTGGATGCCAGAGACTTTCTCAATCCAGCCCTCTTTGCCCCTCCCCTAAGGCCAATACCTTTCTAAGGGTTATGGATTCTACTTCAGAATCTTTCTCAAACCCAGGGCCCTCTTCACCATTATTGTCTAGACCTGGTCACCTCTTGCCTTATAAATACAAATATGGGTTTATTGTAAGTCTGGGTCTGTTAGGTTTCTCGGGTGGGAAATGTCTCGGTCCTTGGCTACACACTGGAAAGAAATTCACACCAAAGCCTGGTTGGTAATCCGAGTGGGTTTATATACATGAGAGAAGAAGGTTCCGACGTTACACTAAACTGAATACGGGCACCCTCATGACACTGCACACCCAGCCCTGCTGAGTGGAAGGCAGAGAAGCAGCTGAAGGGAAGGGGCGGTGGTCTCCAGATTCCAGCCTTTTAAGGGCTTTCAGCTGGGAGGCGTCAATTAAGCTCTCCTGGCTTGGGCTTAGCCCGCATTGGCTTCCAACTTCCCGTAGGGGGCCCCCTAAGCATGGAGAGGAACAACCCCTTGTCTTGCTACCTAACCGGTCTACATTCCTGCATGGCTACATTAAGATGGAACTAGACCATTTAGACAGCCTGTGTAGTTCACCAGGAGACACGGGCCCCAGTGTTCCCTGTGACCACCTTAAACCTTAAACTACTGTTGGAGTTTATTTTACCTGTGTGGGTCTGTGGGCATGGGACATTTCCATGCCAGAGACCTGAAGTTACACAAATAGGTATCCAGAACAGAACTCATACAGGCTCTAATAAGATGCTCAGATGCTTCTCGCTAGGATGAGAATTTAACGAAGTGTGTGAGCAGTTCAGATCTTGCAAGGGAGAACAGGTCAGTAGGGTATCCAGAGAAGAGAGCAAAGGTCAGGGGAAAGGGAGGGGGCCCACAGACATCTGTGCTCTGTGTTTGGCCACAAGACAAGAAACCGGGTCTCCTTGCAAAAGAAAGCAGAACAGCAAGTCCCTCAGAACTACGACATTTTTAAACATGACCTATACAACACTCGGCTCTGGGAGGCGCCTTGGAACCATAAAAGCCCTAAAAGAGGGGCAAGGAGGAAGCCCAAGTCTTTGATTTTCCCTGCTGTGCTTTCAGTGTTGAAATGTCTGTGCACGGAGCCTTTGAAATTTCAGAATCAGAGAGTGGATTCACAAGCCAAGCTCCTGCTTTATTCTTCAATGCATTTTGGCCCAGCTTCTCCTTGGTGAGACATGTAACAGAAATTCTGGACTTAGGAGCCACTTGGTCCTTGGACGCTAGGAGATTTCAGTGGAATCTGAAACAGGGCTCTAACCACCAGCTGGACTGGCCTAGGAAGCCCAAGTATCCAGTCTCCCAAATACCAACCTCCCGTTGCGCTTCATCTGCCTCCACTTTGTTCAGCTTTAGTTGTCCGTGGAAGCGTTTGGCACCCATCTGATGCTTCGGGACCCAGAAAGGAGGAAAGGTAAAACTGGGATTCAAATGAAACAGACTTAAGCAGAACCATAGCCAAGATGTGCACAGGGCTCCTCGCAGCATTTGTCACCTTCATTTCCCTCTTCGGACTCAGACGTGGCAAGGTTCAGAAACAAGCTTTACCAGAAAGAACAGCTGTGAACCCAGCCTGCTTCCAAGTGAGAAAAAGCCCTTTACACATGAGTTCCTGAGGTCAGCCCAGCCCTGTGCATCCCGACCCCTCCCAGAGTCCCTGGCTCTCTGGCGAAGCATTAAAGCAAGTGGAAGCAGAGATTTGCTCAGAATAAAAAATCATTTTTCACAATAGCACGGCACGTTCTGGATGGCAATCACGGCTGCACAAACCATATCCATCTTCCAGCCATAATGTTGGCGCATCAGTGACCACGCACATACATTGTGTGGGAGACTCAGAGCCTATTCCATTTGTGGTCAATTGTTTCCTCCCTCTCCATACTTTGCACTTAGGAGACATGCTCTCTGGAGGTGGTTGAGGCTTGTCTTGTCACCAATAATCATCTCCTACACCTTCCTTTACAGTCACTAATTTGATGTGTTCACTCAAAGAAATGCCAATAATATGAGGTTTCAAAAGAGAGCTCCTAGAGCTCCCCCAGACAACAAGGAGGCCGAGTGTCACCGGCATTATCCTGAGCTGGGAGGGGGCACTAATGTTCCAGAAGCTGGGAATCTGTCACTGCTTGCCCACCGCACAGACAGAGCAGGTGCTGGTTATAATTGCTTCTAGACGTCCTGCCATGCTGAGTTGAAAGTCAAACCCGTAAACGCTGCCTGACTACAATAAAACTGGAATACACAGACATTTCTGCATCTTTGCGGGGTGAAAATATACTGAGTGGAGTTGGATGAGATGGCAGCAAGTGCCTAAGGAGGGGATGCTGTGGGAACACCAACAAGATGACTGTCAGTCGCCGTTTCCTCCTCTCGTCTGCTTCCCCCCCCCCTATCTTTCAGGACCAAAAGACATGACAAATATGTACGGAAACAAATTTGTTCATTTTTAGAGGAGTCTCCCACTCCACCCCACCCCACCGCACCCCCATCCACCTCTGGCCTCTTTGAGCAAGTCAGTAGAACTTTTTTTTTTTTAAACCTGGCTTCTACTATGGCAATTTCCGGAGTTGCTATGTGGCTATGTTTAAAAGTCGCCTTTGGGATCCAGAGCACAATCCTTGTCACAAAGGCATTCTCCCAGTCCCAAATAGCAATGCGACCTCATTTCAGAAGGTTGTTCTTGTTTCTGTAGACCCAGAAAGGAGTTCAAGCTGGTGATCTTGACCGTGGTTGTCGAGTCAGCCTCTCATTGGCACCTCATGGGAAGCGGAGCAAACTATGCCAGTCTTTGCTATCACCAGGGCTGGGAGGGGAAGCCAACCGTGGCGAGCCATAGGTCGATGTATGGATGGAGATAATCAGGTCTTTCTTCCTTAGTCTATTTCAGTCTGGAAACATCACTGAAGCCTGCTCAGTGTCATAGCAATGCACAAACTTTCACTGACAGTCTGGGGCATATTGGCTGCAAATCGAACCCGGGTCTTCCCGGTGAAAGACGATGAGAGATCTACCACTGAAGCACCTTGGCCCTCACCTCAAACCAGGGCAGTCATTTCCCACAAATCTACCAGATTTCAAACCAGACCACAATGCAGGATGACTGAGATTGCCACCAGAATCTGATACTGATGCAGAAAAAAACCTACCATTTTATTGACTCCCACTCATACCGGCCCAATAGGAAAAAGAACTGCCTCTTTGGGGTTTTGAGACTTTAAATCCTTACAGTAGCGGTTCTCCACCTGGGGGTCGCGACCCCTCTGGGGATCAATTAACCCTTTCACAGGGGTCAACCAATTTATAACAATAGCAAAATTACAGTTATGAAGTAGGAATGAAAATAATTTTATGGTTGCAGGTGACCACAACATGAACTGTATTAAAGGGTGGGGGCATTATGAAGGTTGAGAATCACTGCCTTACAGAAATAGACAACCTCATATTTCTCCCACGGACGGGCTAGTCACTTCAAACCCCCGACCTTGCGATTAGCAGCTTAATGCACAGTCCACTACACCACCTGGGCTCCTAATGCTATAATAAAAGATACTATTGTTAGATCTCTCATGGGAGAGATATACCTCAGGCCTTGGGTTCGCGAGAGAAAGAATTCACTTCGAAGCCTGGATTGTGAACCAAGTGAGTTTCTTGAGAGAAGAAGTTTCAAGGTTTACACAGGCACCTCAGGGCCCCTCACGGGGCACAGCCTACCTAGAAGCTGCTGGAGAGAAAGTCACTCAGTGGGCTCTGGGATCCTGCCTTATTTCTTTTTTTAAAAATCGTTTTATTAGGGGCTCATACAACTCTTATCACAATCCATATATACACCAATTGTATAAAGCACATTTGTACATTCATTGCCCTCGTTATTCTCAAAACATTTGCTCTCCACTTAAGCCCCTGGTATCAAGTCCTCATTTTTCCCCTCCCTCCCCGCTCCCCCATCCATCAAGAAACCTTGATAATTTGTGAGTGGTGATACTGAGAGGGTTGTGGGAGGGTGGATTGGAAATAGGGAACTGATTATAAGTATCTACATATGACCTCCTCCCTGGGGGACGGACAACAGAAAAGTGGGCAAAGGGAGACATCGGAGCGGTCAAGATCCTGCCTTTTCAATTCCTCCATAGGGAGGCATGGTTGACGGTCATGGTCAACCCCAATGGCTGGATTGAATTCACCATCCCCAGATGGGCCAATCCAGGTGTAAGGTTCACCTAGGTGTACCACCCCTTCCTGGCCGGAAGTTTGAACCTGAGCATATGTAATGGATGACCCAGTCCCTATGCTAAACCACCTAATAGTATTTGCAAGATGCCAAGCACCATTCTAAGCTTTTTGTGTATAATAATTCAATTATTCCACTTAACAAGCCTATGTTTGGACTCTATTCTGGCCTCATTTTACAGATGAAAAATCAGTGGCACAGGATGATAAAGTCATGAGCCTAGGACCACACAGTGAGGAAGTGGGAAGGAGAGATTTGGACCCAGGCTGCAGAGCCCATGCCTTGGGTGCCTACAGCTGCCATGTTGGACACAGAAAAGCATGGAGCAGACTCGGCGTAAGACATTAGGGATTTGGGAGGACTGTAGCATGAATGTATGTGCTATGACTTCATGAGAGTAGCTGCTACTCAGATCCAGAAGAGAACACAAGCCTTTTGCAAAAATTATTTTTGCCAAGAGAGGGTGGAAAACTGCATCTTGTGCGAAATCCCCCCAACCTGCACATGTGCATAGCTATTTCAGAAGGTTCCAAACAATGTGTGCTGTGCGGCAAACCAAACTGAGCTCAGGGGAAGCTGGTCTGTGGGTTATGTTAGCCAGAAAGTGAGCAGTTTGAACTCACCAGCCACCACTCCAAGGGAGAAAGAGGAGGCTTTCTTCTCCCATGGACTTACAGTCTTCGAAGTGGCTGGGAGCATTTCCATGCGTCCTATGATTAGGATCTCGGAGGGTGAGGGTGGAGTTGGTTGAGACCTGTCTTCAGGGCATTTCCCAGAAGGGCTTCCTGCAGTGGTTCTGCCTTCAGGAATGTCTGATGACCTTGAGGGCAGCAAAGTCCTAAACACACTCGGGCTGTGGTTCTCAACCTTACTAATACAGCTCCTCTTGTTGCGGTGATGCCCCCCCTCCCCCAACCATTAAATGATTTTCTTGCTACTTCATCACTGTAATTTTGCTACAGTTATGAATTGGGTGAGCCCTGTGAAAAGGCCATATGACTCCCAAAGGGGTCGCAACCCACAGGTTGAGAATCACTGCACTAAGTGTTCCCCTCCCAGGCAGCCCTACCAGTGTTTGGTGTGCATAGTTCTGTGAGGTGAGAGAAATGGACTTAGTGTCTGCTTCTGGTGACAATTGATGTGGGTGGTCTTTCTCCCTATGTCAAATCCCTCTGGAGCCATTTGTCACCACAACAGAGGGAGCCATGCACAAAAAAGCAAGAAGAGGATGCAGCACAGCAGGACAGCAAGCAGAACAATGATTGAATAAGCACAATTCACTGCAATCATGAATCGGGTGCCCTTGAGATGTGAGGAAGACCCCAGTCTAGTGACATTAGATCAGGTTTAGGGATTGAGTGACGGGACCCCTCTTGACTCCCCTCAGCCACTATTTTGCTTTCCCATTGACCCTGACCCTTGCATCGTGATTGGTCCTTATTCCAGCATGATGGTTGGTTTCATAACCACGGCATATGGGAATGTGTTAGTCAATAGGTTTTACAGGCACAGCCTCTGGAATGGGTAAGTGAGGAGGCGATTTGGGCTCGCTCATGCAGACTTCTAGTTGTCCTCGACATGACTGGTAGAATGGATCATGTGAAGTGATTTGAGATCGGCGTTGAGATCTGATAGGTCATGTAGACTTCTAGCTGATCCTGGCAGTACCCTATTTTAAGGAAACAGAATGTTTGGCGTTTAAGTTGTATTTGAGCTTAAATTTTGAGCAGTAGGCTGTGGCTCACAGTGAGAGTCTATGTGGAGACCCTACATCCATTTTGAGGGGCCACCGATTCAGCCGCCATTGAGTTCTTTCCTATTGCTGACTGGCAGTGGAAAGCTTGTCCCTCAGGCAGTGTGCTTGCGTCCACTCCCAGGGCCAGACTCAACGATATACGGTAGTGTGCACATCCCAATGAAGGTCCCGCTCATGCTCTCACAGGCCCTCCTGAAACTCCATGAATTGATCTGTCTTCAGTCACAATTTTGTGACAAAGTTGTTTGTTTTCTATGTCTTATTTAAGGTTTCAGGAGCCCAGGTGGTAATGATGGATAGTGTTGGACTATTAAGAGCAAGGTCGCTGGTTCAAGCCACTAGTCATTCCACAGGAAAAAGATTTGGTTAATGCTTCCTGTAAAGGTAGCAACTTCTGGATCCCTGCACAGAGTCACTATGAGTCAGAGTCAGCAGGACAGTATGGGTGTCATTTTATTTAAGTAACTGTGGCTGTGGGTCCTTCCGACACAATTGTGGCCTCATGCGGATGCTCTCCTTCATCCAGAACAGCAGTTTGTGCCTTTTTCTTGTGTAAAACTTAGCAAAGGAATTCCTAATAAAATATAGTTGAATTGGGAGTCTTTTCCCCCAAAAAACAAAGTAAATACATAAATAGAAATGAGACTATGGTGCTAATAACCAGTTGGAGAGTTGAGAGAGCTGAACTCTCAATCCTGATAGAAACCCATTGTGACTGAGCACCTGCTCAAGGTCATCCACAGGCTATGAGGTTGAGCCTATATGTTGGGAGTAATTGTGTACATAAAGTTAACAATTTATCTTTTTAAAGATTCTGTCTAAAACTTACTTTAAATAATAAGTTTTCCCCTGGGCTAGGTAAAGTTCAGGAGGTTTAACCCCCTAGTATCCACCTCCTCTCAGCATTCATCATGTTAGGCCAGAGGAGGCAAATCACACCCACTACCCAGGGAGCACTACTTCCAAAAGCACATTGCCTGTGCTGAGGCAGAGGGGAGGTACCCGGACCAGAATAGCTGACAGAGTGGAACCAGAGAGCTCAGGCCCCAGCTTCCTGAGGGAGCAGCTGTGATGGTTCACTTCTGGATGAATATGTTTAAGCAAAGGCCAAGGGCATGACTTGGGCAGCACGAAAAGCAGATGTGCAGAGGTTGTTCACTGCATTCCCGAAGTTCACACACTCTCCGGAGGCTCCTTGGCTCAATGGCAGGAAGTCATTGGTGGCTACCACCTTCAATCCTAAAAGGTCACTACCGTCCAGTGGATTCCAATCACAGTGACCCTATATGGAGTGTTCAAGACTGTAAATCTTCATGGGAGCCAGCAGTCTCATTGTCCCCCTTGGGACAGGGAGCTAGCAGCCCGTTTTGCCACCAGGGCTCCTTCCTCTCTAATTCTGGATCCAGTCCTTCCGAATATCCTGCACTGCCCTTGTCTATGCTTCTTAAATGCGTTCCACGCTGCTTATGTTAGTCTGGGTGCATTCGAGAAACAAATCCACAGAAACACGTATGTATAAGAGAGTTGTATGTAAAGGGTGAGTGCACATCAAGAAAACATGCTCGCATGTGCTTATGCACCCGCTTTGTCTTCAGCGATCATGTCGGGGTAGGCTGGTGTGCTTTATCCATGTGGGCTTTGTTGTTTCTTAGCTAGATGGCCCCCTGTTTATCTTCCAGCCTTTAAGACCCCAGACGCTATATCCTTTGATAGCCCGGCACAATGGTGCTTAACTACTACACCACCAGGGTTCATTAGCATGTGACATATCTCCTGTCATTCACACTAGATGCTCAAAATAGCAGGAGACCAGGTTTCTCCTTTGTGGCCACACCAGTTACTGACAGAACCAAGAACCCAGACACAGTTATATATCTTGACTATCATTTGCATATTATATGCCAGGAATCCCTAGGGAGTGTCTTGGAATTGTTCTACTCTGGTTCAATTTTCACACACCCTCCCAGTTTCCATACTGACTCTGCCAAAACCCTAGTAATTGATTTGCACCGCCTATCAACTTGGAGAAAACACCCTATGCCAGATATAGAAGTGGACATACTTGGTACCCAGAAAACCTGTTCAGTGTTTTGAGGGCGGCTCAGCAAACAATATGGGCACAGTGATTAAGCATTCAGCTGCTAACACAACGGTCTACTCTGTAGTGCTTCTGAAAGAGAAGGATATGGTAGTTGACCCCCCAAAAGAGTTACAAACTTGGAAACACTACGGATATTTGTATAGGGTCGCTATGTGTTCCAATTGAGATGATTGTCATTGGTTGGGTTTGGTTTAACCCGTCTTACTGAGGAGACTCCTTCTTTACACGCGATCCGTTACTTTAGAGGAAAATGACATGCCTGTCCCAGAACAATCCAAGGACTGGTAAAGGCAACACCCACAAAGACACTCCCTCTGCCTGCCTAACTCTAAAATGCTGCCCATTAAACACTCTGCCTGGTAATATCTGGGCAGCACACTGGGGAGGTGCAGCAAATGTGTGTTGAATGTATGAGGCCATTTCATAGTTTGTTTGCACGATCAGGGTGTCTGTCATAAAGCCGATCTCTTTGACTCCACCTCTCAGCAGAGATGAACACAAGCTTCCCGTTTTTTTCTCGGCAATGTCCTTGTCAAATAAAAGTTCCTTGTAGATCAGTAACTTGCCACAAAGCAAAAGATATGGGAAGAGGCTCATCTTTCTCCTGGCTATGAAATAGAATGGCAAGGCCCTCCCTTCAACACACACACACACACGCACGCACGCACACACACGCGCGCACACACACCCCTGCCTTACAACTACATTCAGTTGATTAGCAAACAAAGCTCTACATCCCAACTATGTGTTTTTCTTCTCCAGAGGAATGACAGACTTATATACGCTGCATTGTCTTATTTTTAATGGAATTGCCCCAGTTCTCCTCACCTTTCCTTAGATAGTGCAGTGAACTATTAGATGACTGCAGGTATTGAAAACTAGTATTGATTTCCAGTTTGTGTCACGTTTGGCTTTGAGCACCCTCCACTTCTCTAGTAAGCTTTCCATTGCTTTGGGGAAATGTTCTCTCTCTGAATTTATTATGTGAGGGTGGTAGGGTAATAATCAATGTGCCTATGGAGGACTATCCTTCTTGACCTAAACTCATTAAGGGGCAGTGCCTGATGGAGCATCAGGTTGGAGGAAGGCTTATTAACAACCTGCATTATACAGATGACACAATTTTGTTGAAAATGAGAAGGACTTGATTCACTTGCTGATGAAGATGAAGGATTAAAGCCTTCAGTTTGGATTATGACTCAAGGTAAAGAAAGCCCAGACCCTCACAACTGGACCTATTGATAACATCATGATAAATGAAGGAAAGATTGAAATTGTCAAGGATTTTGCCTTGCTTGAATCCACAATCAATTCTCATGGAAGCAGCAGAGAAGAGAACAAATGACACATTTCACTAATCAAATCTGCTACACGAGACCTCTTTAAAGTGTTGAAAAGCAAGAGATTACTTTGAGGACTGGGGTGGGTTGACCCAGGCCATGATATTTTCAACTGTCTCATATTCATGTGAAAGTTGAACACTGAATAAGGAAGACCAAAGAAGAATAGATCTATTTGATTAATAGTGATGTAAAAGAGTAATGAATGTACCATGGACTGCCAAAAGAACAAACCCATCTAACTTGGATGAAGTACAACCAGAATGTTCCTCAGGGCAAGGATAATGATTCTTCGCCTTAATTTTGACATGTTGTCCGGAGAGATCAGTCCCTGGAGCAGGACATCGCGTTCTGGAAAGTAGAGGGGCAATGGAAAAGAGGAAGGCCCTCAACAAATGGGATTGACACAGTGGCTGAAACAATGGGCTCAAACTTAAGAACAACTGTGAGAATGGTACAGTACCGGGCAGTGTATGATTATGTTGTATGTATGGTCACAATGAATCCAAACCCTCCCTATGACACTGAACAACAACAACAACAACAACAACCTGACTGAATCCTCTGGGAGGACTCTTGAATGTGAGAAAAATGGAACGAAGCCAGAGGAAGGATTGGAGGATGTCTTAAGTTCCTGTCTTAATCTCCTTAACCAAAAATTATCCAACAACTCAGTAGCCTTAAAACACTTTTCCCCCTGCTTTGGAGCTTACAGGTTCAAATTTGGGTGCGACTCTAGGTCAGGGTCCTTCTTTGTGGATACCAGAAAGTTCCTTGGCATTCCTCGCTATCTTTCTCCCCGTACGGTGTGTTACTGGGTCTATCCTGGCCTTCATCTCAGAAGTGTTTAGGTTTAGGCTCAAGCCTATTCTCATATGGCCTCATTTTTTTTAACATTTTATTAGGGACTCATACAACTCTTATCACAATCCATACATATACATAAATCAATTGTATAAAGCACATCTGCACATTCCCTGCCCCAATCATTCTCAAAGCATTTGCTCTCCACTTAAGCCCTTTGCATCAGGTCCTCTTTTTTTTCCCTCTCCATCCCGCTCCCCCCTTCCTTATCTACCCTTGGTAATTTATACATTGTTATTTTGTCATATCTTGCCCTATCCCGAGTCTCCCTCCCCCCCCTTCTCTGCTGTCCCTCTAACAGGGAGGAGGTCACATGTGGATCCTCGTAATCAGTTCCCCCTTTCCAACCCACTCACCCTCCACTCTCCCAGCATCGCCCCTCTGACTGACCCATCTCCTCTTATAAACCCCTCTATGAGGGGATCTCCAGTGGCCATGCGGCCTCATTTATATTACAAAAGAACTCCCTTCTTTTCAAACAGGATCATGTCCACCAAGGCTCAAATTTCTCACATATTTTGAGGGGGCTACAGATCAATCCATAATAGTTCTTTTGGGTAGCTGTAACAAATGGCTACCAATCGAGTGACTTAAACAGCAGGCATTTTTTTCTCTCACTTTTCTGAAGGGCAAAGGGTTAAAATTAAGGTGTGGGCAAGATTCATTCCTTCTGAGAGCTCTGAAGCAGAATCAAAGTAGCCTCTCTCTGCTTCTGGTGACTGCTGCTAATCCTTGATATTTCCTTGCTTATAGATGCACTGATCCAATCTCTGCCAGTGTCTTCACACGGGGTCTCTGTGTGCCCACTCCTCTTCCTATAAGAACACACCAATCAGTGCATGTAGCATCCATCTGAAATCTAAACCCAGAAAGATGGAGCTCTTGAAATCCTTAACTAAGCACATCTGCCAAGACCTCCTCTCCAAGTAAGGCCATAGCCTCAGGTTCCATGTGAACATGAATGGGTGTGTGTGAATGTGATTTAATGTACTACAGAGGGCACGCTTTGGCCTCAGGAGGAGTGTTTTGCCAGTACCTGCTTCACAGCCCTGAGATTGCCCAGGCATTTGCCACATTTTCTTGTCTTCCCACCATTTATCCACCATTAGGCCTTTTTCCCTAAGTTAGTCAAGCGTCAGTTTCTGTCACTTGTGATCATCACCCTCCCTCCCGCCCAGGTCACAAATTTAAACTGATACAGGCAGTTTCTTTAATGAACACTATGTTAACCTGACTAGCAAGCATTGCTAAGGAGGGAGGATGAATCAGCGAGAACCCGCTTGCTTCATCTAGCTTCGGGGCAGTCCACAGAGGATTGATCCCTGAGCCACTAACGAATTTTGCAACTATCACAGAACAATGCAAATAAGTAAGATCCACATCTGCTGAACACCATCATGAGGTCAAACTGTGTGTAAATAAATGCCTGTTTCAAGGAGTGAGTAAATCCTAAGGTAAGGAGTGACAGGGCTTTGTTGGCATAAACCCAGCAAGGCATTATGGGTCGGATATTAATGAACTCATGCTCCTGGGCCTCACAGAGCCCCAGCTCAACTGCTTCAGCTTGTTGACAAACAAGCACTACCCGGAGAGAGCACTACCATTTTGATGAACAGGGTTGGTTGGGGATGATGCTTCCTAACTTGCATTTTAATACAAATTTGATGCTTCATCTCAGCAATGTGAAAGAGCATTCAGATAAAAGAGAGGGACAAACATCAAGTGACCAGAGGATGAAACTTCTATCTAATCTGTGCCCACTGGAATTGCTTCGTGGGAAGGTATTTTTTGGTGGTGTGGGGTTGTTCCCCTACCCTGCTCCAAGCCTTCCTCCTCATGCCCACCCCCACCCCAGCATACATCCTACTGGGAGAATGTCTCTGAAGAATGAAGTTTTAATAAATGAAGCTTTAATGAGCCTGATAGTCTGCCTTAGACCCCTTCAAACTGTAGTCTTTCATTTGTATTCTTCCATCCTTTTTGAAGAAATGAACCTGGTGGCAAGTAGTATGTTTCCTTTCCAGGATGAGCTGATAGAGCCTCACGCTGCTGTAGTGGGAGGTGAAACATTAAAAGGCCCTCTGTGGCCATGAGACATGCCGACTCTCCAAGAGACACTGGGCAGGTTTGCTGAAGCTCCTCATAATTGACTAGTGGCCCTGGTCCACCCATCTCAACCAACCCAGTCTTCATTTGCACTGCATGCCCTCTCTGAGCTGCAACTGCATGCTTCATTTGAGGATGACAAAGCCTCTATTGTCTGAGAAGATGCGCAGACATATGAACTAATCAATGCTCCCCCTGTCCCCGGGGATTGTGAAATTCTGCCATCATGACCCACCAGCTTCCCTGGAAATTCCTGTCTTAACTCAGGCACTTAATATCATTGGCATCTCTGCTTCCTTCCTTCTTGCACAGCCCCCATGCATTAACTGTCATCCTTCCTCTCCCTAAAATATACTTTGAATCTATTCACTTCATGCCATCCCTACTGCCCCAAGGTGTGTCTTGCATTGACTATGAAACTAGATTCTGTATCCATTTTCCAGGGCTGTCAAAACAAAGCATCGTAAATCAGGTGGCTTTTAAGAACAGTCCACCACCTGTCTATCAGTTCGTGGTGCAGTGGTAGCTAGAGTGTTGCTGTGAAATTGGAAGCCGTGCCACCGATATGACAACAACCAGAAGGGTCAGCAATGATGGGCAGGCTTCAGTGGAACCTCGAGCCCTGTGGTGCTCAACCTTCCTTTAATACAATTCCTCATGTTGTGTTGACCCCCAACCATAAAATCATTTTCCTTGCTACTTCATAACTGTAAATTTGCTACTGCCATGAATCGGGTGACTCGTGTTTAAAGGTCGCTGGACCCATAGATTGAGAACCACTGCTCTAGCCTAAGGCAGACTAGAAAGAAAGACCTGGTGATCTACTTCCAAATATTAACAAATGAAAGCCTTATGGGTCACAACAAAATATGGTCCTATAGAGTGGTGGAAGATGAGCCACTGACCTGCACACAACAGCTACAAAAATAGACTCAAACACACCAACAAAGGCCTGCTGAACTCCAAAGCCCTAACAAACCCACTGCCCTCAAGTCCATGCCAACTCATAGCGGCCCTATAGGACAGGGGCGAACTGTGTATTAGTCTGGGTATGCTAGAGAAAACTCGAGGGAGACTCATGTGTATGACAGAGAGTTAGTGGTTTTTAAAAATCATTTCCCTATTATTTAATCATTATATGCGGGATTATACAACTCTTATCACAATCCATCCATCCATCCATTATAAAGCACATTTATACATTCATCCCCCTCATCATTGTCAAAACATTTGCCACATCCCTGGCACCTGCTCCTCATTTTTCTCCTCCCTCCCCACACCCCTCTCCTTTGAATGCTTGATAATTTTATTGGGGACTCATACAACTCTTATCACAGTCATTCCATCCATCCTTCCATCCATCCATCCATCCATCCATCCATCCATCCATCCATCCATCCATCCACCCATTGTGTGTCAAGTACATTTGTACATGTGTTGCCCTCATCATTCTCAAAACATTTGCTTTCTACTTGAGCCCTTGGTAGCAGCTCCTCATTTCCCCACTTCCATCCTCCCCCCCTCCCTCAAAAATCCTTGATAATATATCAATTATTTTGTCATCTCTTACACATCAAACATCTCACTTCCCCCACTTTTCTGTTGTCCGTCCCCCAGGGCAGAGGTTTTATGTAGATCCTTGTAATCGGTTCACCCTTTCTACCCCACCTTCCCTCCACCCTCCTGGTATTGCCACTCTCACCACTGGTCCTGAAGGGATCATCTGTCGTGGATTCCCTGGGTTTCCAGCTCCTGTCTGTACCAGAGTACATGTTCTGGTCTAATTCTACCTTATAAATCCAGAGAGAGAGTTTTATATCAAACAGTAATTGTACATTAAACAAACGTCCCAGCCCAGGGCAGATCAAATCCATAAGTCTGATATTAGCCCATATGTCTGATACCAATCTATAAATTCCTTTTCAGACCCATAAAACATGTGCAGTGATGCTGAATGCAGGTTAATCACAATCCAATGGGTGGAAAGGCTTGTGGATCCAGTGGCATTGTAAGCATCTCAGTGCTGGCAGCGATCTCTCTGAGGCTTCTTTGGCTTCAGAGGTCTGGTCGCATCCATTTGGCTTGCCTTCTGCAATGTCTCCCAAGGAGTAGCAGAGAGAGAGAGAGAGAGAGAGAGAGAGAGAGAGGTGTCTTCCAACTCCAAGGAGGAAGTACCAGATTTCTCAGAGTTCTCAGGAGAAGGCTATGCCCACATAAAAATCTCACTGACTATCTCCAGATTGGCAGCCTAGACTCCACGCCTACACTCCTAATCCTTAACTTGACACAAGATTAGGTGACTACCACAGGCTCCTAATCCATAACAAGCCCATTTATTTTTTCCCTGCACACCGACACCAATCCAATACCCAAAGCTTTACCCAATGGGTGGAGATTTACTTCTAAAACATGAATATAGAAAAATCGCTTTTGCTTGAAGGCTCTCAAGGAAATGCTCACTGAAGACTCCATTCCTATTATCTCACCTCCCCCAAATTAGTCTTCTTCTGGGCTTTCAGTCACACCAAGTTCTCTCCTGCCCCAAGGCCTTTACATGCACTGTCATCTCTTCCAAGCCCTGAAGTGCCAAGTTCAAAGTTCCAGTTAATCTCCCTGATCCTGAATTTTAAGAACTGTGTGTGTGGGAGGGAAGGGGTTGGGCTGTTTGTTGAACTGCTGGGTTTTGGAGCCATTTGTTATGCAACCTCATTTTGTCAATGACTGGTTAATTAATGCAGCATTCAATTGCCCTTCTTCCACACACAGCACATGGCTTGTATCTTTGGGATCACTCTTCCACCATGCTTCATCTCCATGCTTTTGCTGGCATTGACCCAATCTGCCAGCTCCAGGCCTGCCTAGTCAGGGCATGACTTTCCTCTGTCCAAATGGACTGGGTCAGACTCAGTATGTGACTCATGCTAGGTTAATGATATCTAACCCTAAAAAATGCCCCAGAAACAATTGCCCCATTGCCAATGAGTCCATTTTGAATCATAGAAGGTCCCTGTGGGGTTTCTCAGACTGTAAATATTTATGTGAGCAGAAAGTTCCATCTTTTTCCCTATGAGGTAGCTGGTAGGGTAGCACTGCCAACCTTGCAGTTAGCAATCCAATGCTTACCTGATAGTACCACCAATGATTAGAAAGGAAAAGAGCCTCTCTATAATAGAATTCCTGAGCTTCTAGATAAAACTACAGCTGTCATCAGGAAGCCTGCGTGAAACTCAAAAGGAAACAGCACTGAAAGGAAAAGGTTCAAACTGTGATGGTATCAACTGAGTGCCAGAACCCAGCTATTCCTGATGCTCTGTCCCAAGACTTACAAATTCCATAAACCTACCCATTAATTTCTTCTCCTGCTCCTTCCCTTCTCACGCCCCAAGGTACTTTGACTTAGCTTTGAAGGCACTCACAACTTCACGGGTTCTGCCTTGCACAGGTGTCTGCTTGCTTCCAGTTCAGTCCTGACATTGTCCCTATCTTTAGCCATGTTAGGCTTGCGTCCTAGAGCTTTCCTTTGCTTGTCTCCCTATTGCTCTTGTCCTATGAAGTCTGTGGCTTTATCTTTAAGTCTAAGTCCTGCCCTTTCGCTTTCGTAGAAATCTGTCTCTGTATCTTGGCTCGTGGCAGGTTGTGTCATTCAAAGAATACTGTCCTAATGTTTCACATCGCACATTCTCTTGTGACAAGATGAGTTTGTGTTCACTTTTCCAGAAACAGGGCCTGCTTTCCCTCTTCCTTGCATCTTGGCAGGCCTTTGACTATGGCAGATGTGTTGCTCTGTGACTTCCACCTGGTCGTATTGGGTTGTTCACCATTGGGACCCTGTCAGAATGTTGCAAGGAAGACCAGGCCAAATGAAAATGTCACATATAGGGTTCTTCTTGAGCTCCAACCAATAGAAGTATCAGTCGTGTGAGGGAGTGAGTCTTAAGAGAGCTGCAGCCTCTGTCCTTTGAGCTACCCCAGCTAATGCTTGATGAAGCCAAAACTAGTGTCCTCACTGAGCTCTGCCCAGATTGCAGATTTGTGAGCAAAATTGATATTATCATTACTCTAAGATGTTATTTGTGGGGATACTTTCTGTTAGCAGCAGATCATCAGAATACTGCCTAATCAGACTGCATTGCCAGTTTTTTTCTCTCTCCATATATATATATGTATATGTATATATATATATGTATATATGTATATATACATAGATATAGATATATAGAGATCCTCCACTCATCTGTCAGTTGGTTGTGCTATAATGGTTTGTGTATTGTTATGATGCTGGAAGCTCTGTTCCAAGAATTTCAAATACCAGAAGGATTGCCCATGGTGGACCGGTTTCAGTGAAGCTTCTAGACTAAGACAGACAAGGAAGAGGGGCCTGCCCGTCCACTTCCAAAAATTAGTGAAAGAAAACCTTATGGATCACAAGAGAACACTGACTGACTAATGTGTTTTGGACACATTATCAGTAGACAATTGCTAGAGGAAGACATCATATTTGATGAAATAGAGGGACATGGAAGATCCTTATTGAGGCAGATTGACCTAATCGCTGCAACAATGGACTTCAACATTCAGGAATGTGTGACAATGGTGCAAGATCAGACAGCACTCCATTCCATTTCATATAAGATCTCCATGGATCACAGTAGACTTGATGGCACTCTCTATATGTTTGTCTTCAGTGACTTCCCATAGGGCTTCTCTGCCTGGCAGCCTCTATTCCTCGTGCTTCCAAATGGGGAGCACAACAGGTCCATAGTCACTGATATTCCCCTCAATCCCCAGATCAAGTAAGGAGGCATGAAACTAACTATGTTGTTCTCTTTGCCTTGTCTCTCTTCCTTTTCCCCTCCTCCAACAGGGCTAGAGGGGGTAAATACTTACCTTGCAGGCTAGAAGAGAATTTCTTCCACACCAAAATCTTCTCCTTCCTCAAAAGGCACATACATGCTTTTCTCCTTGTTTTGAATTAAAATGGCAGATGGGATGGTAGGAAAGAAAATGAACTAGTCTAACAGAATGGCCAAACAGATATACCTTCCACATAAGAATGCAAATAACTCCTCAATCTTGTTATAGAGTCATGATATGATGAGCTCCATCAAAGCAGAGTAGAACACCACTGAGGTCAGACAAGAAAGACCATATTGAGTTGATTTTGTATGAGAGATTCTAGTTGCTAATTATACTTTTCATAACAGACAGATGGCAGGTATAGAAGCCCAGACTTAAAATGTCTTTATCTAATTGCCTGCCTAAATATATATTTGCAATATGGTCTTCAAAGGGAATACTTTCTTTACCTTAAATTCCATTTCTTTTTCCCCTCTTTTATGTAATTTTATTGAAGTATCATTGATGTACAATAAACCATAGTGTGTTTTGCTCTTTGAGGTTTTTAAAAAGAATCATTTTACTGGGGCTCCTACAACTCTTATCACAATCTATACTTATATCCACTGTGTACATTTGTTGCCATCATCATTCTCAAAACATTTGCTTTCTACTTGAGCCCTTGGTAGTAGCTCCTCATTTCCCCCCCTTCCCCCTCCCCCTTCCTCATGGACCCTTGATAATTTATAAATTATTATTCTGTCCTATCTTACACTGTCCAACATCTACTTCACCCACTTTTTTGATGTCCCTCCCTCATGGAGGAGGTTATATGTAGATCCTTGTAATCAGATCTATCTTTCTACCCCACCTTTCCTCCAGCACTGGTTCTGAAGGGGTCATCTTTCCTGGTTTCCCTGTGTTTCCAGTTCCTATATGGACCAGTGTATATTCTCTGGTCTAGCCAGGTTTGTAAGGTAGAATTGGGATCATGATAGTGGGCGCGGTAGAATTTCGGAACGAGAGGAAAGTTATATGTTTCATCGTTGCTACACTGCATCCTGACTGGCTCATCTCCTCCCAGCGACCCTTCTGTAAGGGGTTGTCCAGTTGCCTACAGATAGATTTTGGATCCCCTAACTGTACCCCCACTCATTCACAATGATATGATTTTTTTGTTCTTTCATGCCTGATACCTGATCCCTTCTACATCTTGTGATCACACAGGCTGGTGTGCTTCTTTCATGTGCACTTTATTGGTTCTGAGTTAGATGGCCACTTGTTAAACTTCTAGTCTTTAAAACCCTAGACTCTTTATCTTTTTTTAATTAATTAATTTATTTATTTTTTATATTTTATTAGGGGCTCATACAACTCTTTTTTTTTGCTCATACAACTCTTATCACAATTCTTACATATACATATACATACATCAATTGTATAAAGCACATCCGTACATTCTTTGCCCTAATCATTTTTTTAATCTTTTTATTGGGGCTCATAAGGCTCTTATCACAATCTGTACATACATCAAATGAGCAAAGCACCCTTATACATTCGTTGCACTCGTCACTCTCAAAATTCACCTTCCACTTGGGTTCCTGGAATTAGCTCAGTTTCCCTTTTTTCCCCCCCATTCCCCTCCCTCCCCGATACCACACCTGGTCCCTTGATAGTTTATAAATAATTATTATATCTTAGCTTACACTCCCCGGCGTCTACCCTCACCTGCCTCCCCCTTGCAAATCTCCCAGAGAGGAGGTTACACATAGATCTCCGAGATCGGTTCTCCCTTTCTACATGCCCTTTCCTCCTGGTGTCACCACTCCCACCGCTGGTGTTGAAGGGTTCGTCTGTCCTAGATTCCCTATGCCTCCAGATCCCCACTGCACCGCTGTACATCCTCTGGTACAACCAGGTCCGCATGGCAAGGTAGAATTGGGGTCATGATGATTGGGAGGGGAGGAAGCGTTCAGGAACTAGAGGAAGGTTTTGAGTTTCATTGTTGTTACACTGAACCCTGTGTGGCCCATCTCCTCCTCACTACCCCTCTGGAAGGGGTGTTCATCTCTCTACAGGTGGGCATTGGGTCCCCATCATGCACTCCCCCTCTTTCACGGTGATGTGATTCTCACCACCACCCCACCTTTGATGTTGGAGACCTGGTCTCCTCTGTCCTTCATGGTCACCTATGTCGGTGTGCTGCTTCCGTGTGGGCTCGGTTGCTTCTGGGCTAGATGGCCGCTTGTTTGCTTTCGAGCCTTTAAGTCCTCAGAGGCTATATCTCTCAGTAGCCGGGCACCATCCGCCTTCTTCACCACACTTGCTTATGCACACTTTCGTCTTCAGCCATTATGTGAGGAAGGTGATCACACAATGATTGTTTTTGTTCCTTTGTATCTGCTACATGGTCCATTCAACACCTTGTATTCGCTTAGGCCGTGTGCTTCTTCTCTGTGGGCTTTGTTGCTTCTGAGCTAGATGGCCGCTTATTTGCCTTCAAGCCTTTAAGACCCCAGACACTATATCTTTTTTTGATAGCCGGGCACCATCAGATTTCTTCACCACATTTGCTTACACACGCAGCTGTCTTCAGTGATCATGTCGGGAAGATAGGTATCCTGCAATGGCTGCTTAGCAGGGCGAGGTGCTATTGTATTGGGGGATTATGCATGAGGAGGCCCAATGTCCATCTGCTACCCTACTACTGAACCTATAAATATATGCATATAAATCTACTGCCCCCATAATCATAAATATATTTACATATGTACATGTCTGTATTTTGGCTTCTCTGTATGCACTTTGCCTCCTACTCCTACCTCTATTTCCTTTCGATTTCCTCCCGACCCATTACCATGTTTGGCCTTCATTATGGATTCAGTAATTCCTCTCAGTTACCTTGCTCTTGGTCACTCCCTTCCAGTCCTCCCCTCCCCTCCCTCCTCTGGTTTTGAACCATTCGCTGTTCCCTTGTTCCTATGTTGGGCGACACCTCCTCCCTTCCCCTACCTCACACGCTCTCATGTCCCTCCAGGACCGTTGGTCCTTTTGTTTTCTTCTCTCATTATTTGTCCAGCCTAGCTTGTCTAGGTGGACCTGCTGACTTAGTAATATGTGCATACAAATGGATATGACTTTGACTGCACCCAAGTGGCCCATAAGAATATGGCTTTGACAGAAACAACATCGACACGCTGATAAGCAGAAAAGCCACTAACATACAAAATTTACAAGGTAAAAAACAAAACAAATTAAAAAAGACTAAGCAAAAAGATAGCAAATATTAAAAGAAAAATTGCTAGTAGTTCAAGGTCATTTCGTTGGCCTTTAGACCATCCTTTATACTCCCTTGGGCTCCCTTTGCTCTGCTTCCTCCGCTGCTCCATTGCACGCCCCCAGTGTTTGCCTCAGTGTGGCTAGGTCAACTCAGTCGCCCATCCCCCATTGTGTCTCAGGTGCTGTCCCATGTAGGGCCATGTGTTGGTGCAGGATGTCGTATCTCCTAGTGTGGTCAGCTGAATGGTCCTCTCGGTATGACGGGCCATCTAGCTGGTCTATCGACTTTGGGCTTGGTGGACCCAGGTGTACTCCACTACGTTCTTTCTCCTTCTTTTGTTTCAGCTTCCTTCTGGATGTGGTGTGGTGGGTCAGTTCCTTTCCCACTCCAGACGATCTATTTTAGTTTTCTGTGGTATTCCCTTCGAGTGTGGGGGTCGGCCTAATTCTGGTTTGGGCGGGCTTGTCGTCCAGCCTCTTTGTGTAGACCTCTGTACTTTGCGTTGCCCTTCTTGTTTGGTGTGTCGTGTTGGGGTCCGTATGCATGTTCCAGATCTGTGGGGACACAACCGATACTCTCCACTGGGTGGGTTAGTACCCTGCCCCACCCAACCATCCATTCAGATTCTCCCCCTCCCGGTTCTCCCTCTCCCTACTCCACTACTCCTTCTTTATGCTTGGCTCTCATGTACCTCCCTAGGTGTGGCCTGTCCTCCCTCCAACTATCTATGCTTCCTCCCGTTTATTGTGGGATGGATGTTTAGTCTTCTATTTCTGTCATGCTGATTGTACTTACCTCAGGGGACTCATGTTGTACCTGTCCCTTTGGGTCTGGCTTACCTTGCTTAACATAATTCCTTCCAGCTCTTCCCATGAAATAACGTGTTTCATGTGCTCATCGGTGCTTTTCAGTGCAGCATAATACTCCATTGTGTGTATGTGCCAAAGTTTGCTAATCCACTCATCTATCGATGGAAACTTAGGCTGTTTCCAAGTCTTTGCTATTGTGAATTGTGCCGCAATAAACATTGGAGCGCATATGACTGGTCGTGTTTTATTTGCTGCTTCAACTGGGTATATGCCCAGTAGAGGGATGACTGGGTCGTAAGGTAGATCAATTTCCATTTTCTTTAGGTATCGCCAGATTGCTTTCCACAGTGGCTGTACAAATCTGCACGACCACCAGCAGTGGAGGAGGGTTCCGACTTCACCACAGCCCCTCCAACATTTTATCTTTTGATAGCTAGGCTCCATAAGCTTTCTTCACCTCATTTGTTTATACAACCACCTTTTGTCTTGAGTGATTGTCTCGGGAAGGTGACCATCATGGAATACCAGTTCCTTAAATTCCATATCTATAGGCTTAAGTCTTACCCACAGGAAGCCTATTTTTATTTTATCCCTTGAACAAAATCTTGCAATAATTTTATCTTTTTGGGTAAGTCCATCCTCAATCACTTATCCTTTAACATTTACAAGAATTTATCTGTAACCAACCCCATTTACATAGTCTCATTCTTGCTATTTCCACAATAATTGCTAATAACTCTATTTTTTAGAATCGGCAGAAAGCATCAACATCAATATCCCATTGCCACTGAGTTGTTTTCAACTCATGGGTACCCTATAGGACAGAATAGTATTGCCTCATGGGTTTCCAAGACTGAAAAAAAATCTCTTTATTGTGAGTTGGGTGAAGGTTTACAGAATACATCCGTTTTCCATTTGACAGTTCACACATATTTTGCTTCATGATATTGACTGCAGTCTGCTCAACGTAATATCACTTATCGCACTTCCTCCTTGTATTTCCTGTTTCCATTCCCCCTTCTTTCCTGAAGCTTCTGAACTTTATCTTTGAATAAATTATATCCTTTTGATTCAAATAGTTGATTAGTGTTACTTTTTACCTTATAGATCTACCTATTGTTTGGCTGAAGATTCAGCCAAGGGAGTGAGTTCAGTTCCAGATCTGAAGGTACCTAAGGACAACAGTCTTGTGGGTTCCAAGAATCTCTCTCTGAGCAATACCCCTGAACTTTTAAAATAAGTTTAAACTTTGCTGCACATATTTCTCCTATTCTATCCCAAAATTCCAAAGCAAACTCATTATCATTGTGTTGAAGCTGACTCATAGAGACCCTACAAGATAGCATAGAACTTCACCCTTTGATTTTCCAAGGCTTAAATCTTTACCAGAGCAGACAAACTCATATTTCTCACATGGAGCAACTGATAGGGTAGAACCACTTACTTTGTGGTTAGGAGCTCAAAGAGGAGTCCACTCTGCCATTAGAGCTCATTTAGAATGCTAACCAGGATTCCCTAATGCTATCCCTCTCAGATCAGTTGGTAGTGGTAATAAATGTAAATCTTAAGGGGGTCAGACTGCCACATCGTAACTCTTCCTTGGGAAAGATGGTGGGTTTGAACTGCTGATTGATTAGCCCTTAAGTGCTTAATTACAGCCTCACCAGGGTTCTCCTTAACATCAGAACAGTGGACACTTATTGGTTTATCTTTCTGGTCTGTGTTCCCTAAAAATTGCACTTCATCCACAGGGTTTTCTTCCACAACACACAACTGCTAGTGTTTTTGGTTTGTTTTTCCTCATGACTTCACCTTCCTGGTCAAAGCTGATTTGTCCAGGGCAAATGAAAACATAGCCATATTTGCACACTACAAAATTTGAAGTGAGACAGCAAGCTATTTGTTGAGTTTTTTGAATGACAGAAGTCTAAAAGTCTAAAAGGAAGTGTTATGATAGAGGAAACAGTGAGTTTTGATGTCCAGGATCTATGCTGGGGACCCAGTTGGCACTCCGAGTGACTATTCAAAGTGATGGTATGAATTCTCCTCTTCCATGACCTACACATATATTAGATATAACCACTAAGTCCATGATTTGAAAAATGTCTTGTGTGATTGAGTTTGGGTTCCCCATAGGATTAGATCCTGAGACAAAGGTTTTGATTAAGCCATTTTGGGGGAGATATCAATAAGGAAATGGGAAATAGAAAAGGGAAAGAAGGCAGCCAATGAAAAGTACATTATCAAACAATTTATAACTGTGAGCAACTGGAAGTCAATCTTACTGGAGACACTGTAGAAAATCCACTAGTTATTCTGCCCAGAATGTGAGGGAGTGTGGCTATTTGTCCAACAACTCCTATGGGTCATTGGTTAAGGGTTGCTCCAGGAAGCAAGAATTAACTCCACAACCACCTAAACCAACATGCTCAGGTACAGTGGTCCACAGAAACTAGAGAAAGCAAGAAGAGAGGTGTGCTGGCCATTCGGAATTAGGCTAGCATGCCAAGTTGTCAGACATATCAGGTGCTTGCACTATCATAACTTGTGAGATATACCACTGGTATTTCAAATACAAGTATTGTTACCCGTGGTGGAAAATTTTCAGAAAAGCTTACAAGCTAAATAGACTAGAAAGAATAACCTGCCAATCTACATCTGAAAAAAATAGTGGTGTTTGTGGAGCACATTGATAGCAGTGGAATATTGTTTCATATAGTGCAGGATGATGAACCCCTCAAGTTGGAAGACACTCAAAATATAATTGGGGAAGAGCTGTCTCCTCAAAGTAGAGTTGACCTTAGTGATATAAAGTTTTCAGGACCTATATTTGTTGATGTGGCAATGACTCAAAATGAGAAGAAACAGCAGTACTGCAATAACCACTTACAAGAAAATGGGATGCATGAAATATATATCTAGAAAAATTGGAAGCCATGAAAAAATGGAACACATAAAGATCAAACACTCTAGGTGTTATTGAACTGAAATAGACTGGTATTGGCCATTTTGAATGTCATAATATTATGGTTTACATACCAGAGTAACAAATTTGAAAGGAATGGATGACTTTCATGTTAAAAAAGAGAATGTTTCAACATCGATTCCAATGTTGACCATTGTTAGGTGTAGGATATATTACACCTACAAGGATGAATAATTAATAAAGTTATTATTCAAATTTACACACCAACCACTAATGCTAACAATAAAGCCATTGAGGATTTTTACCAACCTTTTCTGTCTGAAATTGATGAAACATGCAATCAAGATTACTGATGACTTGAATGCAAAAATTGGAAACTAAGGAGGAGGATCACTAGTTAGAAAATATGGCCATGGGGATGGAAGCCACATGGGAGATCTCATGATAGAATTTTCCAATAAGGATGGCTTATTAATTGAACATTTCTTTTTCAGTGATGTAAACAGTAACCATAGACATGGATCATGTATACTGGATAGAAATACACAGGAATTAAATCAACTACATCTGTTGAAATAAACTACTATATATACTCGAGTATAACCCAAGGCAACTAATTTTACCCCCCAAAGCTGGGGTGCTTTTTCAGCATAAAAAATGTGCTGAAAAAACTAGGCTTATACTCAAGTATTTACGGTATAAAGAAGTTTAATATCATCAGTCACGAGACTGGAGACCAACTGTGGAACAAACCATCAATGGCAAATTCAACTCGAATTCAAATAAAATTAAAACAAGTCCCCAAGGGTCAAAGTATGAATTTGAGTATATCTCATCTAAATTAGAGGATACTTCAAGAAGAAAGTTGACACATTGAGCACAAATCACCTGAGATGATACGAGTTCTGCAATAATATCAAGAACATCATAAATAAAGATATTCAAAGATAATTAAAAAGATAGAAACTAAAGAAAAGACAAAATGGATGTCACCTTGAATGTGGAGTAGCTGAAGCCAATGAAAGAAATGATGAAGTACAAAAAAGATAGAGAGAGAAATATAGAAATAATTGATGAAGTAAAGACGCTGAATAAAGAAGCCGAACATAAAATTTCAAAGGGGAATTCAAAAAGATGGAATAAAGAATTATATTAAAAGGTGCAAAGACCTGGAATTAGGACAGCAAAAAATGAAAAGCAAGTGCATTTCACTAGCTGAAAAAATTGAAGAGAAATTCAAAATACAGAATTACACAGATAGCTTCAAAAGAACATGAAAGGGATTCACTGACCACATGAAGTCCAGGCTCCACAGCGCTGAGTCCAGAAGACCAAATAGCATAAGGATCTCACTGCAGGTTGCTCTGAAAGTGCTCACAGTAGTAGGCCCTGGATCAACTGGGGAAAATGTAAAACTCAAAATAAGAAGACTAACTTTAGGATATGATAGGCACTAGTGGAATTCCCATTTGACACCTGACCTCACCTCCATGGCTCAACTTTCAGCCCCCCAATAGGAGACTTATACTGTCAACGATGTACAATTCAGAGCCCAGCATTTGTCAGGGAGTTACTCAGAAGGCAGGAAGGAATGGGAATGAAAGACCAATGGAAACGGCAAACAAAGGGAGGGAATAGGAAAAGTAGTATTGCATTGTAGGTATTGCAATCAATATCATAAAACATTGCATGAATTGTAAGGAAAATCAATTTACTCTGTAGATTTTCCTTCACATGACAATCAAAACAGTGTAAAAAGAAAATAAGTCATATGACCGAATACCCTGGTAGATCTTGCTGAAGACCAATTTCCAGTGTTAAAAGATGTCACTTTGAGGAATAAGGCACAGCTGAGCCCTAGTGGTATAGTGGTTGCAAACATAATGCGTCAGAACCAAGCCAGTTTGGTTGCTCAACACAAGATCAACAGTTCTGCTCCCATACAAAGTTCCAGTACTGGAAACCCACAGGGATATCTCTCCCCTGTCCTATAGAGTTGCTAAGGGTTGGAATCAACTTGATGGCAGTGAACTGGATGTAAGCCAGGCTGACTAGAGATACAAATCAAGTGACACTCATATATGTGCAAAAAATAGTTTTCTATCAAGAAGTCACTGTAGTATTTCTATTTCAAGGAAATAACCCAGGCCAGTCCAACTCAAGTCCATAAGTCCAACACTAGCCCATAAGTTCCTTTCCAACTTACGCAGTTACATGCAATGATGCAGAATGCAGGGATGTCAAAGGCCAGTGATAGCAATGTCGTGTGGACCCAAGGTTGATGGAAGCATGGCAAGACTCTGGCAGCTCTCAACGTGGGCAGGAAGCAGTCAGGTGAATGCAAAGAGAAGGGGAGGTTCCCACGGCGCTCCTTATGAGAAGGCCATGGCCACAAAGAGGCACCATCAGGCTATGGTGTGATTGACAGATTGGATACCAACCTTACACTTTTACATATCTTCAAACTGACATAAAATTATATAACTATCATACTATGGTATTTTCAATCACCTCATATGTACTTGAAAATGGACAATAATTATGAAAGATAAAATAAAAGTTGAAATCTTTGAATTATGATGCTGGTGAAGAATATTGAATATTCCATGGACTTTCAGAAGAAGGAACAAATCTTTCTTGGTGGAAGTAGAGCCAGAATGCTTCCTAGACGTGAGAATGGCAAGACTTCATATCACATACTTTGGACATGTTAACAGCTGAGCATAGTCCCTAGAGAAGGATATCATACTTGGTAAAGTGGAGTGTTGAAAAAAAGAAGAAGGTCCTCAATGGGATGAATTGGCATACTGGCTGCAAAAACGGTCTCCAACATTAACTGTGAGGAAACAGACTGTGGGTGCTATGAGTTAGAGCCAAATTAACAGTGTCTAACAATAACAACTCCCCTCCCCCGCCCCATCTGTCAATTTGCTGCACTGTGGTAGCTTGTGCTTTGCTGTGATGCTGGGAGTTAGTCCACTAGTACTTCAAATACCAGGCAGGATCACCCACGGTGAACAGATTTCAACACAGCTTCCAGACTAAGAACTGACAGGATGACAAAACAATCAGTCCACTTCTGAGGGATTCACCATTGAAAACTTTCTGCATAGCAGTAAAATATTGTCTGATATAATGCCAGAAAATGAGCCCCTCAGATTGCAAAACAATCAAAATATCACCGAGAAAGAGTGCTTCCTCAAAGTATAGTCCACCTTAATGATAACTCAAAACCTCACAACAGGACCTGTAGATAACATCATAATAAATGGAGAAAATATTGAAGCTATCAAGGATTTCGTCTTGCTTAGATTCACAACTAATGCTCATGGAAACAACAATCAAGAAACCAAATAACATATTGCATTAGGCAAATCTACTGCACATAACCACTTTAAAGTACTGAAGATCAAGAATTTCACGTAGGATTAAGTTGCACCTGGCCCAAGGCATGGTATTTTCCGCCACATCTTATGCATGTTAAATTTGAACATTGAATGAGAACGACTGAAGGAGAACTGGTGCATTTGAATTAAGGTACTGACAAAAAATTACTGAAAGTACCATGGGTGGAGAGAAGGACAAACAAATCTGTATGAGAAGAAGTGCAGCTAAATGTTCCTTGGCAGATAGGATGGCGAGACTTCATCTCATGTACTTTGCAGATGTTATCAGGACAGACCAGTCCCTGGAGGACATCATACACATTACAGTGGAGGGGTTGCAAAAAGAGGAAGACACACCCGATTAAATGGATCGAGACAATTCCTACAACAATGGGCTCAAACATAACAAAAATTTTGAGTATGGGGCAGGACCAGGCTATGTTTCATTCTGTTGTGTAGGCATTTTTATGAGAGAGAACTAACTTAAAGGCATCTAGCAACAAAGTGTACTAAAGCTTCTGGCACCTTCATTTGCTGATGGATTATAATTCAAAATGAGAAAAATCATTGCAACCATTCATTAATAATCAGAACATGAAACGTGCAAAATAAGAATCTAGGAAAACGGGAAATCATAAAAAACGGAATCTGACCTATAAAGATCAATATCCTAGGCATGGGTGAGTTGAAATAGTCCCTTTGAATCTTAAAATGATAAGAATGACTACGCTGACAATGACAAATTCAAAAGAATGTCTCTTTCATCCTCAAAAAGAGCATTTCTAAATCTATCTTGAAGTGCAATGCTGCCTTTGACAGAATAATATCTATCTTCATACACAAGAAAGGCCGGTTAATAGAACCATTATTCAAATTTTCTTACAAACCACTAAAGCCAATGAAGAATTGTACCAACTTCTTTAGTCTGAAATTGATCACACATGTACTGAAAATGCATTAATAATTGCTGACAATTGGAATGCACACATGGAAAGAAAAAGGAAGGAAGGGTAATTAGAAACTATGGCTTTGGGGATCAAAAAGAAGATGAAGACTGCATGAAAGAATTCTGCAAGAGCAATAACTTCCTCATTGCAAACACCTTTATTCAACAACAGGAGCGGCATATATACATGTGTAATACACAGGAATGGAATTGATTAAATCTGTGGGAAGACATGATAGAGAAGCTCAATATCATTGAGACAATATAAGACCAGGGGCCAACTATGTAACAGACTATCAATTACTAATATGCAAGTTCAAGTCAAACCTGAAGAAAATTAAAATAAGAACGCAAAAGAGCCCAAATACAGCCTATATTATATCTTTGGTCGGCTGGGATTTCTAGAGAAACAAACCAGTGATACTGATACATGTAGAAGAAGGAAATTCATATCAATAAAGAATTTTACATTAAAAAGTCCACACAAGAAACCCCAGACCAAATCCAGCCCATAAATCAGATGCAAACTAGAGGCCCTTCCAGATTCATGAAGCTGTTGGAGGAATAGCCCAAGAAACAGGAAAATCACAGGTTGGTGGAGGCAGAGTTGGGAGAATCCAAAGTCAACAGGCAGTTGGCAGGCCACAGACAGCTCTTAGGGTCAGCATGTTTCATGGTGATTGCCATCCCTAGAAGCCAGATGTAGGGTCCAGTGTCTTTTCATCAGGAAGAAAAAGAGTGAGCCCATTCTCCACAGTCTACTTATAGCTATGAAATAGGTCACACCCCCAAGGAGACTGTGACCTGCACCTTCTGAAGATCCTGGTCAAGCTATATTGACACCAAACCTTACTATCACAATATCTCACCTGAATTTAGAGCCTATCTCAAGAATGGTTTGGACATATTGAACATTAATGATCAGCTACCAGAAGACTTGTGAAATAGCATCAAG
Organism: Tenrec ecaudatus; assembly: GCF_050624435.1. Taxonomy (NCBI): domain Eukaryota; kingdom Metazoa; phylum Chordata; class Mammalia; order Afrosoricida; family Tenrecidae; genus Tenrec; species Tenrec ecaudatus. Next base: position 205,329 of record NW_027457554.1, on the reverse strand, counting down.
GTCATCAATCTTTTTTTTTTCATGTCATCTGTGGCTATTTATTTATTTATCACAAATCATTTTATTGGGGGCTCCTCAAAAAGATCATTATAATACAGTAAAGAAATAAAATACTACAGTGGATATCAGAGGAGACTGTGAAACTTGCTCTTGACCCTAAAGCAGCTAAAGCAAATGGAAGAAATGATGAAATAAAAGAGTTGAACAGAAAAATTTGAAAGGCCAGCTTGAGAAGATAAAGTAAAGAATTATATTGTAACGTGTAAAGACCTAGAATTAGGAAAGCAAAAGGAATGAGTACAGTCAGCATATCATAAATTGAAAGAACAGAAGAAAAAATCCAAGCCTTGGATTAAAATGTTCAAGGATTATTTATCAAACTATTGAATGATGCAGGGAGAATCCAAAGAATATGGAAGGAGTTACAGAGTCTCTGTACCCAAGAATTAGTTGAGGTTCTACTAGTTCAAAAGGCCAAGAGGAAGTTGAAGCTGCAATGTAAGCATTAGTGAAAAGCAAGGAAGGGATAGGAATGGAAATATTTCAACACGCTCATGCAGTGATAGTCCATGTCAAGAAATTTGGAAGATAGCTACTGGCCAACCAACTGGAAGTGATTAATATTTGTGTGCATTCTAAAGAAATATGATGCAACAAAATCTGCAAATTAATTTAAAATAACATTAATATGACATGCAAGTACAATTTTATTGACGATAACTTTAAAAGTAGTTATAGCAATATGTCAACAGGAAGCTGCCAGAAATCCAGGCTGTATTAAAAGAGGGCATGAGGCAAGGTATATCAATGCTGATTTCAGATGGACCTTGGCTGAAAGCAGAGGATACAAGGAAAATGCTTACTTATGTACTATTGACTATGCAGAGGATTTTACTGTGTATCATAACAAACTTTGGGTAGCATATGAATACATATGAGAACAATGGGAATCCCCGTACATTTAATTGTGCTCCTGTGGTACCTGTACATAAACCAACAGGAAGTGGTTGGAATAGAACAAGGGGATACTGTGTGGTTTAAAATCAGGACAGTGTGTGTTGTGGTTATATCCTTTCACCATATGTGTTAGACAGGGTTCTCTAGAGAAACAAAACCAGGACATTTATGATTTGATAGATAGATAGAACACGAAGGAATATAACAGCTAATTAGTCCACATAGCAGTACAGAGGACTCAGTTTAACTCACTTCCATGCAACAGTAAATATGGCAGTACAGCCAGGCAGCAAACTGCAGAACTAGCTAAGGCAACCACACACTGGTCTGGTCACCAGAGAGCAACTGAGAGATAGGAGTGGCTTGCTGAGCCATTTATCTCTTTGCCCACTAATCAAACTGCAAACTTATTAATCCCACATGTTTTTATTGGCCAGGTTGGCACTATAAACCTACCAATCTATCACACTATACTTATTCAAATAATCTGAGAAGCTGCTCTGTATGAAGAAGTTGAGGCATCTGGATTGGAGGAAGAATCATTAACAACCTGTGTTATGCAGATGACCCAATCTTGCTGGCTGAAAGTCAATAGGCCTTGAAGTACTTACTGATAAAGCTCATATAGTACACCTTCAGTATAAATTAGTCTTCAACACTAAGAATACAAATGTCTTCTCAACTTGACAAATATAAACACACAACATCATTACAAATAGAGAAATGTAGCTAAACTCTATTTTACTTGGACCCACAATCAATACTCACAGAAGCAGCAGTCAATAAATCAACGTATTTCATTGGAAAAATCTGTTGTAAAAGACCTCTTTAAAATGTGAAAGAGCAAATGCTTTACTCTGGGGATTAGCAAGTTATGCCTGCTTTTAGCCTTGATATTTTTAATCACCTTAGATGCATGTGAAAGGAGTCTTAATTTCAGTGTGTGGTATGGGTTGAATGACTAACAGCAAGGTTGGTGGTTCAACCCACTTGCTGCTCCACAGAAGAAAGAGGAAGCTACTTGACCCTGTAAAGATTTACAGCCTTGGAAACCCTATATGGTCACTATGAATAAGAATAGACTTGATGGTAATGCTTGACATATGCATGTGAAAGATGGACCATAAATAAGGAAGACTGAAGAAAATATGATGCCTTTCAAATATGATGTTGCAAATAATATTGAATATACCATGAATGCCCAGCAGAACAAAGAGGTCTGTCCCGGAAGAAGTAGAGCCAGAATGTATTTTAGAAGTGAGGATGATAAAACTCCATTTCATATACTTTGAACATGGTATCAGGAGAAATTAGTCCCTAGAAAAGGACAAAATACTTGGTAGAGCATCATCAAAAAACAAGTAAACCCTGAATGAGATGGATCAACACAGTGGCTGTAACAATAGGCTAAAATATGACCATTGTGAGGATGTCACAGGACTAGAAAGGCTTTTATTCTATTGTGCATAGGGTCACTATAAGTGGCAGTGCGTGAGATTTTGTTGATTAACAACACTGGGATATGAGCAATGTCCCCATGGCATATGCTAAACTGTCACCATGCTGGACACAGTTGATCTTTGTGGCTTTAGAGGGTAATTATTTAGAGGGTTATGATTCCACTGAATTTTTTTCTGTGTATTCAAACTATTCCATCCTAAGATTCCACAGATCTATCCAAACCAAGCTCACTGCCATTGAATCAATGCTAACTCATATCGACCCTACAGGACATGGGTAAAATTGTACCTGTGAGGTTCTGAGACTGTACCTCTTTACAGAGTAGAGTCCCATCTTTCTCCCGAAGAGCAGCCGGTGATTTCAAAATACCGACCGTGCAATTAGCAGCCCAATGTGTAACCAAGAACTATTGAGGGAAGCTAGAAGGAGAGCATGAAAAGAAATGAGTAGTTGAGGTGGTTGGATGCACATCCATCCCTTTGTTCTACTCTCTATGATTTTTTCTGAGTTCATTCAAAATGTAAATTAAGACACAAAATAGAATTCTACCCAACCCTGCTATATGCCTCAACAGTATCCATTTTTCTCATTCTTACTACTAATAGAAGCTCAATTTTGTTTAGGGTGATAATGTCCTTACTTAAATCGCTCACTCCTAGGCTCCCTTGCAGCTATGCATGAGCATTTGACCCAGTTTGGGCCAAATATGTGTAAGTGAAAGACACTGAGTAGGACTCCCAAGAAAGTTTTTGTTGTTGTTTAAGGCAAAACACTTTTCTGGCATAACCCATTTCATTTTTGTCCTTGGCTCTTCTGCTGTCATGCTCCCTAGTCAGAATATTGAAAGATGGGAGAGTCACATAGGTTACATGAGTTTGGCAGACCAAAAAGCATGCATTCTCCTATATGCAAGATGAGTCCCTGAGCAAATACGCCAGACCTAGGCTACCTATTTCAAGACTTACTATTGTATAAGACAAACCCCTGTGTGGTGCATAGGATTAACACAATTCACTGCTAAGCCAAAGATGCCTTGGAAGAAAAACCTGGCAATCTACATTTAAAAATTCAGCCCTTGAAAACCTCATGGAGCACAGTTCTACCCTGAATCATATGGGGTAACTGTAAATCAGAATCAATTCAGTGGCAACTGGTTTGGTATTTTTGGTGTTAATATAAGAAAAATGAAGCTTTTGTGATTAGACCACTAGAGTCGGTTTGTTTTTTCCCATGTAGCCAGAATCAATTTGGACCGATAGAGAAATAATTAAAAGAATGTAGAGTTAAGTAAGCGTAATGATTATGGAACTAATCATTTAGCAATGGGCTGCTAACCGCAAGGTCAGTAGTTCAAATGCACTTGTCACTCAGGGGGAGAAAAGTGAAGCTCTCTGCTTCTGTAAAGATTTACAGTCTTGGAAGCCCTATATGGGGTTGCTATAAGTTGTAATCACCTTGATAGCATTGTATTTGTTTGAGTTTGGTGACTAGTATGTAAGCTTTGAGTGGGTAGTAATAGATACTTTGAATACTATTCTTAACACTATAGGTATTATGTCATTTGCTAATGGATAAATGAACAAAAGCGATATTCATTTTGTGTTTTCTGTAGTTTGCCTTATTCTTCCCAGAAGATTCCTCAAGTGTTAAGACCCAGTCTTCTCTGGCATACTTGAATAAAAGAATAACTGATAGACACAGACTTGAACCCTGGCCTGTGTGATCTTGGGTGTGTCACTGTTCTTCAATCCATTTCTCATCTGTGAACTGGGGATTACACACGTAGCCCACAGGGTTGTTTTGGAGATTCAGAGTAATGTGTGTGTCTTGGATTGAGTGCCCTTGCATGCCGAGCTTATTCCTCAGGCCTGGGTGCAGGGAGTCTATTTGAGATCTGATGGCAGGGAGTGGGAATAGGAAAGCGGACGCAAGACTGAGTTAGGGGGAGAAGCAATCACAATGGGAACGGGGTGTTGAGGATTTTAATGTAGGATACAGGGGCTTGATTCCCCCAGGACTTCTGAGGAACATGGGTTCTGTCCTAGAATTGCCTACCAGAAACAGGAGGCTGGGCTCTTCTTCGCCTGTAGTGGTGTTGAGCATTCCTCCTAGTAAGGTGACCTCTCCTACCTTCCTGGGTTTGGCTTTCCATGCCTTTGAAAGGCTTCGAGGCAGAAGGACATGGAGAGCTGCGTGCTGCACAGTTGTGATAAGACACCATTTCAGCAGGAGCCTACACTTACATAGAGCCGTTCGCCACTGCTATGATGGATATCAGGAGGAGCCCTGGAAGTGCAGTCGTTACAAGTTGGTTTGCTAACTTCAAGGTCAGCAGTTCAAAACTACTAGCTCCAAGGAAGAAAGATGGGGTTTTCTACTCCAATAAAGAGTTGTAGTGTTTGAAACTCGCAGGGGGCAATTGTACACTGCCCCACAGGATCGCTATGAGTAGTATTGACTGGAAGGCAGTGAGATGGTGTCAGAGATGGGTCAAAGGAATGTGGCATGGCAACCCTAAGAATCTGCTACAGAACCATAAAGTGCCTGGGATAGATGAGTTTATTGTGCTTGGCCTTTTAAAACCATCAAACGGGCAACAGTTAGAAAGACAAACATACCAAGTGTCATTGGAGATCCGGGAAAAGAAGAGAAACACTGCTAATGATGCAGGTTTGCTGCACAGCAATCTGGCAGAGCTTAGTGAAAGCCCATTGAATGTACCCTAGGACCTAGTGAGCCCCTCCTGGGCGTACAACCAAAGAAGCGCAGTCGCTGAGTTGACTTTCATTCCTCATGACCCTATCAAACAAAGCTGAATGGTCCCATGATGTTTTCATGGCTTCTATTGGGAAGTAGACAGCCATGCCTTTATCCCACAGTGTATGGAAGACGGCTTCAAACTACTGACCTTTGGGTTAGCAGCCAAGCACTTAATATCTCCCCCATCAAAGCTCTCTCCGGGATGTAGAAAAACAAACAAAACCCCAGTTGATTCTTCCTCATTAGCAACCCTACAAGGAACAGTAGAATTGCTGCTTTAGGTTTACAAAACTAAATTCTTACGACAGCAGACAGCCTCTCTTTGCTCCATGGAATAGCTGGTAGGTTGGAACTGCTCACCTTGGGGTTAGCAGCCCAACGCATAATTCCTGGGTATATAGCCAAGCTTTTTATCCAATTCACAGGGCCCTTGGGGTATTTTTACAAGAATGGTCACCACACTGATGCCTGCATTAGAGAAGAGTTGGAGCCGAATTGGATGCCAATCAACAGACAACTGAAGAAGGAAACAAAAGAAAGATGATGATTGCTCATGACCAAGTGGCACGCAGCAGCACATGCAATTGATATGCAGCATGGCAATAACTCTTAATGTCATTGCAAGGAGTTGAAAAGGTCAGAAACTGAATGAGATTTATATTGCAGTACCATTCATGGAAGCTGAAAGCCCATTCACCAAGCAGCATGGTCTAGTGCACATGGCTGTATGCCTATAAGGACACACACACACCAAGCACCCAGCAGGGGTTATTAGTCTGAAGAGGGGAATGGAAGTGATGTGAATGTAGAAAAGGAGGGACAAAACACAAGCAGGGCCTGACATTGATCAGGGTTCACGGTGTGCTATAAAGTAGGCATGATTAATCCCTTCCCTGTACCAGAAGGCTGAGCTAGATTTTTAAAGCAAATCAAGTGCCTGGAACACAATGGTTGTTAGCTGCTGTCGAGTCAGCCTCCAGTCCAACTCACTGTGACAACCAGCTCCCAGTGACTCGATGGGCAATATTCTCCCTGGACCTGCACCATCTCTTTGGTTGTTCATCATATTGTGATTCACAGGGGTTTTCGTTAACTGGTTTTCAGAAGTAGAATTCCAGGCTCTTCTTCATCGCTCATCTTAGTCTGGACACATCACAGAAACGGGTTCAGTCTCATAGCCGCACCCAACCAAGCTTCCCCATTTCAGTATCATAGCAACACAGAAATCAGTTCAGTACCACAGCAAAAACCAAGCATCCCCCTGACAAATGAGTGTTGGATGCACATGAGTTGCATTGTCTTGGACTCAAACCCAGATCTCCCACATGGAAGAGGAGAATTCTACAACTGAACCACCAATTTACCCTCAGAATATAATAAGTATCCAGTAAATGGTTATTAAGAATGTGGCTGCCAGGAAAATCCAGCAATTTCCTGCCACGGCTTTACACTAATATCTTCCCCCACACACTAGAAGGCTGCAGAGGAATGACTTCATCCATGCTAGCCCTGGTATCTAGACAAAGGACCCTAACACTGAGCCACTGAGCCCCAGCAGGCTGGGGAGCAATGTCAAATTGGATGAGGGACAATCCTGGTTGAGTTAGTTTCCCTAAGCTTGCAGGGCAGTTTAGCATGTCCACAGCTGTGTTCAGAATAGCCATGTGATTACCACCGAGAGAAATTCTATATGCTTTCACACCCCTTGCTAGTCGTTGCAGCCATCGTTGAGTACAGTTCATGCTCATCACTATCTAGAACTCACGGTGATGCGGTGGGTGAGCCATTGGGCAGGTAACCTCAAGGTTGGCAGTTCAAAGGCACCAGATGTTCTCTGAGAGGAAGGTGAGATGATCTGCTCCTGTAAAGATTTAGCCTGAGGAATTTTATATAGGGTCACAGTGAGTCAGGATCAACTCAATGGTGTGGGTTTGGTTTATTAGACCCACCATCAGATCATATTTAATGTATTTATTAACATGTATATTTGCCACAAATCCAATGTCTTTTATTTTTATCACTGCATTTCAATACAATTTGTGCCTTTGTGATTCTGTATTTCATTGGAGGTATTTGGAAATATTATTCTGGGGAGTGGGCAGGTGTTCCATAGCCTTTCCTAAATGCCAAAAGGATCCATAGGGTTGCAATGGTTAAGACCCTCTAATAGAATTTATCAAAGAGCCCTGGAGGCACAATGGTTAAGTGCTCAGCTGCTATCCAAAAGGATGAAGGTTTGAACCCACCAGTGGCTCTGTTCTTGGAAGAAAAACCAGGCAACTCATTCTTGTAAAGATTACTGCATAGAGAAGCCTAGAGCAGTGGTTCTCAAACTTCCTAATTCCACAACCCTTTCATACATTTCCTCATGTTGTGGTGACCTCCACAACCATAAAAATATTCTCATTGCTGCTTCATAACTGTAATTTTGTTACAGTCACCCTGTGCAAGGGTCCCACAGGTTGAGAACCATTGGTCTAGAGAGCTCTGCACTGATGCATTGAGTCACTATGAGTTGGACTGGACTAGAAGGTTCCTAACAAAAACACCAACAATCCTTTTTTACCATGACCTTGTTAACTCAAAAAGATTAATAAGCAAATTCACAAATGAGGACATCCAGTTGCCCTGCCAAACTGGAGATGCATGAGTTAAATGGTGACCCTGAACCCACCGTGTCCTCCACCTGGTGCCATGCTAACTTTATTCCTTCTGCCTCTCAGTTCTGTGAAGAAGAAGGGGAAAGGGAGGGAAATTAAAAGAAAGAAATGAAAAGATATTTTTTCCAGCTTCTTCACATCACTGAATTGAACTTTACTTTTAGTAAAAGTATTATGAAATGGAAATGGTGCTTTCACTATTTTGCTTTTAGGTGATATTCAGAGACATGGTGCTGGTAATTATTTGAGCCGGGGAGGTTAGTGTGCAGATTTTCTGAATATGGTTGAGCCAGCATGCCCCCTTCCAGGCCTAGCATTCCCTGGGCTATGAGAAGTTATAGACAGTCTACCCTCTTCTTCCTCTGACTTCGCTGCAAACCATGGACACACTGGTTCTGACTTGACCTGGCTCCAGTACAGAAAAAAAATATCCTCCTTGCATAATTGTAGTGCTTGCATTGGAAGGCACCCAGAGACAAATCTCTCTTCTGGTGGCATAATGGGTCATGTGTTGGGCTACTAACTGCAAGGTCAGCAGTTGGAATTCACCAGTCACTCCTTTGGAGAAAGATGAGGCTTTCTTCTCCCATAAAGAGTTATAGCCTTAGATGAGTATAAAAACTCAAAATGCATTGGCAGAGATTCCACAGAGAATAAGCCTCCATTAAATCCCCTGGGACCATTCACCAGGGATGGGATTAAACCCTGCTCACCGTCAGTACATCAGAAAGTGTATTGTTGCAGATATGATTAGGTTAAAAATTAACATCTTATCATTTGTCTTTACTCTTAACACGTTTTTCATTTGTTCTTTTTTTAATTTTCTGCTTTCCTTTTTATTGAAAAAAGTAACTAATGTCACTAAACAAGTAGAGAATTTGTTAAATGAAAATCTAATTGGTTATGTAAACTTTCACTGAAAACATAACACACTTTTATTTTTACAAAGAGTTATAGCCTTGGAAACCCAGGAAGCCGGAGTATTTTCTCTCGATAGGATTGTTATGCACCCAATGGCAATGAGTGTTGTTGGATTTTGTTTCTTTATTGTTTTCTGTAGCTATGGAGGGGTATAGGGGTTATGTGTTGGGCTGCTAAACGCAATGTGTGAAATGGCAAATTTGAAATCCCCAGCCACTCCAAGGGATTAAGATGAGGCTTTCTACTCCCCTAAAGAGTTCCAGTCTCAGAGCAGCCAGTCCACAAAGAGAACAACATGGCTGGCCCCACTATGAAACATGATTCCCCTCAGTGACCAAGGGTGATACAGGGGACAGCACTGGAGACACAGTGTGCGAATAGCACCTAACTTGATTCCACCACACCGAGGCAAAGTGTGGTGGAGTGCAGTGGAACAGCAAGGGAATGGAGTGGCAAGGTCCCCAGGGAATGCTGAAAGTGGACTTTGGGGCCAGGTTGTGGTGCCTCAACAGAATGGATTGGAAAACACTCCTATGGTCCAACAAATGATCCTTGAACTAACTACAAGCTCTTCTCTCTTGATGTGTTTTGTTTTGTTCTTTGTCAGTGGTTTTTTTTGTTGTTTTGTTGTCTGGTTGTATACTGTTGCTTTGTTTTCCTCTGTCTTCTTTTCATGCATGTTAGTGTCTCCACAGGTCTGCCTAAATAAGAAAGGCTGGATGAACTATCTGGAGGAAAAACAACAGGACCGACAGTTCCGGGGGCACTTGGGATAGGTGGAGGTGCGAGGGGTAAGGAAGTGGTGTTAACAAACACAGGGACAAGGGAACAACATGGGACTCAAAATGGTAGTAGGGGGAAGTGGCAGGCCTGGTAGGGAATGATCAAGGGTAAGGTTACGTAAAGAAGAGGTATAGCTGTAACCCAGGTGGGGACGGAGCATGGTAGTGGGAGAGGAGGAAAGTCAAGGGAGATGGAGGAAAGAGCTAGGAGTCAAAGTGCATTTATAGAAGTCTAGACAAAGACATGTACATGCAATATATATATATATATATATATATATATATCGAAATAGATCTATGTGTCCATATTTATAGGTTTAGTATTAAGGTGGGGGCAGGACCTTGGGCCTTAACTCAAGCACTCCCTCAATGCATGAATACTTTCTTTTATTAAATTGGCACTCTACAATGCTCATCCTCCCAACACAACTGCTGAAGCCAAAGCTGGTGAACAAGTAAATGTGGTGAAGAAAGCTGATGGTGCCTGGCTATCAAAAGATATAGTGTCTGGGATCTTAAAGACTTGAAGATAAACAAGCGGCCATCTAGCTCAGAAGCAACAAAGCCCACATGGAAGAGCACACCAGCCTGTGTGATCACGAGGTCCCAAAGGGATCAGTTATCAGGCATCAAAGAACAAAAAAATCACAGCATTGGCTGCACACCTCCATGATATGATTGCTGAAGACAAACGGGTGCATAAGCAAATGTGGCGAAGAAAGCTGATGGTGCCCGGCTATCAAAAGAGATAGTGTCTGGGGTCTTAAAGGCTTGAAGGTGAACAAGCGGCCATCTAGCTCAGAAGCAAAAAAGCCCACATGGTAGAGGCACACCAGCCGGTGCGATCACAAGGTGACAAAGGGACCAGGTATAAGGCATTATGCAAAAAAAAATATATATATATATATATAATAGTGAATGAAGGGGGAAGTGCAGAGTGGAGACCCAAAGCCCTTTTGCTGGCCACTGGAGAACCCCTCACAAAGGGGTTTAGGAGAGGAGATGGGTCAGTCAGGGTGCGATGTAGTACCGATGAAAAACACAGCTTTCCCCCATATCCTGGATGCTTCCTCCCCCCAACTACCATGATCCGTATTCTACCTTACAGGACTGGATAGGGCAGAGGTCGTACACTCGTACATATAGGAGCTGGAGGCACAGGGAATCCAGGGTGGGTGATACCTTCAGGACCAGGAGTGTGAGGGGTGATACTGGGAAAGTAGAGGGTGAGTGGGTTGGAAACGGGAAACAGCTTACAAGGAACCACATGTAACCTCCTCCCTGGGAGACAGACAGCAGAGAACGGGGGGAGGGAGACTCCGGAGAGGGCAAGATATGACAAAATAACAATCTGTGGATTATCAAGGGCTCATGAGGGAGTGGGGAGCGGGGAGGGAGGGTTAAAAAAAAGAGGACCTGATGTAAAGGGCTTAAGTGGAGAGCAAATGCTTTGAGAGTGATTAGGGCAAAGAATGTACAGATATGCTTTATACAATTAATGTATGTATATGTATGGATTGTAATAAGAGTTGTATGAGCCCCTAATAAAATGTTAAAATAAAAAAGAGTTCCAGTCTCAGAAACTCACAGGTGCAGTTCTACCCCATCCTATAGAGTCGCCATGAGTCGGCATCAACTGGATGGCAGGAAGGACACATAATGATTCAGACCTGGGCTTAGTTTGGGTTCTCACTGAAGCAGACCCTGGCCAAAGACTTAAAGGCAATGAACTTATTTAGGAAACTCTGAGCATGCAGGTAATGATGTGGGGTTGTGAGCCATTGGAGGGAAGGCCACCGATAACAAATAGATTGTGATTCCAAAAACAAACCTGGGAACCTGCTGCTTAATCACTTAGGAAGTCTCCAGGGGTAGGTGTAGCACACGCCTCTCAGAGTTTTGCCATCCAAGGAGTGAGGGGCCTGGTCAGGGCTGTTCCCAGGGGCATATGTTCCTCAGCACATTCAGCCAGCACCAGCAAAGGGACCTTCAGAGCTGGCCCTTGGTGACTGAGGCGAGTTCACGGAATCAGGAATTTGGGAGTGAAGAGAAGGAGCACCGGGAGTGTCTGCTACAGATTGGAGACTGGAAAGTCAACTCGGTGCTCCTCAAGGGGACAGGCACTCCACTCTCTGGATCTCATTTTTAACATCGATACACAAAGGTCGATTCTGTGAGGGTCACAGACTGGGGACTCCCATGGCCAAATGAGGACCTGTGTGGACTCTGGTTGGCCTGCTTATTCACTGCCATCTAGAAGATTCCAACTCACAGTGAACCTGTAAGACCGAGCAGAACTGCCCCTGTGGGTTTCAGAGGCTGAAATTCTATATGGACTTGAAAGTCTCATCTATGCGCAGCCCCCCACCCTATCCTTCACCCCTAGCTCCCCCAGTGTGACTGGTGGTTTCAAACTACTGACCTTCTAGTTAGCTGCCCATCACATGACCCACTGTGCCACCAGGGCTCTTTGGCCTACCTGATTTCTATCCAATGTTATTGAATCGCCTTTGAAAAAATCAGGAGCTTTTTAAGAAAACAGGAATTTTGACTTTCTCTAGAAAAATCGATCTGGCATCACTGGAACCTAAACTAGAGGATCCACAATTCCACGTGGCTCTAGGTATCTCAACATTTCTTCCCCCTGCTCAAAGTAAAATGGTTTAAGGGGACCTTTCACAGCTGGTGGGCTGGTCTCCTTTCTAGAAAGTTGCCTCTGTAAAGAAAATGCATCTTTCTTCCCTTTTACCTAGTTGGGGGTGGTGAGGGTAGCAGGAGCCATTGGTTTAAGAAGAAACAGTCCAGGTAGCTTCAGTCTGCCCTGCCAGGGCTTTAGAATCCGAGCCTTTTTTGCTCCAGCTGACTGGCCTGCTGTTTCCAGGGCAGCCCCACCATCTGTTCCCAGATGCAGGGAGGGAGCCGACTTTCCTTCATCACACCTGCCCCAAACTCAGGCCCAGAACTACTGTCTAAACACAGAACAACTTTTGTCTGTGGCCAAATGTGGGACCCCAGATTTCTTCCCTCTTTCCCGATACTCCTTCAGTGACTTGATGACCTGGGCCAGGCTGAGATGAAATAGCTTGCTCCTCACAGCTGGCTGCTGGGTTCCAGTCAACTCCCAGAGGCCACTGGCTGTGCCCATCAGTAGAAGTGGGAGTTGAGAACCCTCAGCTCTTGGCTGAGCAGCTCTGTCAGTCTGTAGCTGTTGACTGTAGCTGGTGCTTTAAGTCATTTCAGTCGCTCCACCTCAGCTGTGATTAGTCTAGTCTCTGTAGCCTCAGAGGGAGGGGAAAACAAAACACCTCAATGACTTTGAATCAGAGTGGGTTATCCTCTTTTAAAAGGCAGAAAGTCTGAATTGGAGGATATTTTGGGGGGGTCTCTTTTATGCATTTCACATTTATGAAATAAGAACTAACAGTATTTGTTCCAGTAAGTGGATCAGAACCACCTAAGGGCCCACTCCTCCCACCAGGCCATGCCTCACTAAGAATAGAAGTCCATCACTTGTCTGGCATTTTGTGGTACTGTGGTGACTTTTGTTTTGTGTGATACTGGGAACTATGTGATTGGCATTCATATTCCAGCAGGGTCACCCAAAGAGCTTCCAGACAAAGAACAGACAATGAAGAAGGAATTGGCTGCCCGCATGCGAAGAATGAGCCATTGAAAACCCTATGGATAGCAGCAACACTGTCAGTTACTAGACCCCCCATGAACAACAGAAGAACATTGTCAGAACGTGTGCCAGAAGATGAGCTCTTCAACTTGGAAAGTACTCAAAATACGGCTGAGGAAGAGGAAGAGCTGACTTTTCATAGGCAAGTCGACCATAATGATGCAAATCGAGGATAGCCATCAGGACCTTCATTTGCTGATGGGGCACAACTCAAAATGAGGAGAAACAGTTCAAATCGTCATTAATAATTGAAACTTGGGATGTATGAAATATGAATCTAGGGACATTGGAAGTCATTAAAAAGGAAATGGAATACATAAAGATTGATGTTGTAAGCATTAGTTAGCTGAAATGGACTGATATTGACCATTTTGAAACAGAAAATCTTTTGGTTTACTCTGCTGGAAATGACACAATCAAGAGAAACAACATTGCATTCATCATCAAAAGGACATTTTAAGATCTACTTTAATGTACAATGCTATCTTTGGTAGGATGCTATCTAGCCCCATTCAAGGAGAACCAATCAATACAACTATTTTTCAAATTTATGCACCAACCACCCAAAGCTGGTGATGCAGAAATTGAATAAATCTACCACCATATTCAATCCCAAATTTGTCAGACTTGGTATCAAAACGCTATTGGAATGCAAAAGTTGAAAACAAAGAGGACGGATAAGTATTTGAAAAATATGGTCTTGGTGATAGAAACCAAGCTGGAGATCGCATGACAGAGTTTGCAAGACCAATAAATTGCTGATAGCACATACTATATTTTCCAACTTCTGTTCTTTCCTCTTTGGTTCCAACATTTGCACTCCAATCACCAATAATTACCAATTTATCTTGATCGTATGTTAGAATTTTGCATGATTAATGATTTCTTCAAACATATGATCAACAACAAAAGAGGTGACCATAAATGTGGACTTCTCCAGATGGAATACACAGAAATCAAATTGACTACACCTGTGGGAAGAGACAATAAAAGAAGCTCAATATCAGCAAATGAAACCAGTCCAGTGTCTGATTGTGGAACAGATCAGCAATTGTTCATATGAGAGCTCATGTTGAAGTTCAAGAAAATGCAAACAAGTACACGAGAGTCAATATACAACCTTGATAATAACCCACCAAATTTTGAGAACATCTCTGAATAAAGCACAGTGTCATTTAAAAAAAAAAGGAAATAAAGAAAAGATACAAGTGCATGTCAGAAGAGACTCTTAAACTTACTCTTAATGAGGGAGTAGCTAAGGCAAATGGAAGAAATGATGAAGTAAAGAGCTAAATAGAAAATTTCAAAGGACAACTCGAGAATACAAAGTAAAATATTATCACAAAATGTGCAAAGGCCTAGAGTTAGAAAACCAAAACAGAACATATTCAGCATATCTTAAACTGAAAGAACTGAAGAAAAAAGTCAAATCTCGAAGTGCAATATTAAAAAATTCTATGGGCAAAATATTGAATGATGAAGGAAACATCTGAGGAAGATGGAAACAATATGGAGTCACTGTATCAAAAAGAATAGACCAACATTCAACCATTTCAGGAGGTAACATATGAGCAAGAACCAATAGTCAGGAAAGAAGAAATTCAAGATGCATGGAAAGCACTAGCCCAAAACAAGATGCCAGGAATTGCTGGAATATCTATTGAAATGTTTCCACAAGCTGAGAAAGCACTGGCAGCACTCACTCATCTGTGTCAGGAAATTTGGAATACAACTACTTGGCTAACGGACTGGAAGAGATCCATATGTGTATACATACCAAAGAAGGGAGACCAACGGAATGGTCAAATTATGTAACCCTATCATTGGCATCACATGTGAGTCAAATTGTACTGAAGCTAATACAACAACAGTTGCATTAATTCATTGACAGAAAGTTACCATATTCAGCATTCAAGAGCCATCGTGGCACAGTGGTTACAGGTTGGATTGCAAACCCCAAGGTCAGAAGTTCAAAACCACCAGTCACTCCGTGGGAGAAAGGCAAGGTTTTCTACTCCCATAATGAGTTACAGTCTCAGAAACTCACAGGTGCAGTTAGTTCTACCCTATACTATAGGGTCAGGATGAGTTGTCATCAACTACAAGGCAGTGAGTTTGGTTTCCCAGAGATTTAAGCCAGATTCAGAAGAGGATGTGGAACAAAGGATATCAGATATCAGATGGATCTTGCCTGAAAGCAGTGAATACCCAAAAGATGTTTACTTATGTTTTATTAACACCCAAGGTATCTGACTGTGTGGATCATAACAAAACATGGATAGTTTTGAGAAGGGAATTCCAGAACACATTGTCTTGCTCATGTGAAACTTGTACATGGATTAAGAAGCAGCAGCACAAATAGAACAAGGGTTGATTGCATGGTTTAAGAATCAAGAAAGGTGTGCATCCAGGTTGCACCCACTTATTATACTTTTTCAATCTGTATGGTGAGCAAATAATCAGAGAAGCCAAATTATATGAAGAAGAACACAGAATCAGATTTGGAGGAAATATTATTAACAACCTGCTATAGGCAGACGACACAGTGTGGCTTGCTGACAAGGATGGGGGACTTGAAGCACTTGCTGGTGATGATCAAGGATTGCAGCCTTCAATGTGGGATACAACTCAACACAAAGAAAACCAAAATCCTCACAACTGAACCAATAGGTAACATGATGATAAATCGAGAAAAACTTGAAGTTGTCAAGGATTTTGTCTTCTCTGGATCCACAAGCAATGCTCCTGGAAGCAGCAGTCAAGAGATGAAAAGATACATTGCACTGGGTAGATCTGCTGCATAAGAGCTCTTTAGAATGTTGAAAAGTTAGGATGTTACTTTAAGTAGGAAGTGCACCTGAGCCAAACCATGGTATTTTCATTTGCCTCATCTGCATGTGAAAAGCTTGCCATTGAGTGAAGAAGACCCAGGTAAACTGTATGAATTTGAACCATGGTACTGGCAAAGAATATTGACAGTACCATGGACTGCCAGAAGAACAAACAAAATCTGTCTTGGAAATACGGCCAGAATTCCCATTAGAAGTAAGGATGGTGAGACTTTGGACATGTTGTCAGTGGAGACCAGTCCCTGGAGAGGCATCATGCTTAGAAAAATGGAAGGGCTGTGAAAAAAGGTTGAAGGCCCTTGAAGAGCTGGATTGACACAGTGACTACAACAAGAGGACTGAGCATAGGAACACTTGGGTGGATGGAGGAGGAGCTGTTATTGTTATATTCTGCTGTGAATAGGTTTGCCATGGACCAGAACCAACGGGATGGCAAACTAACAACAACAACAACAACAACAACAACAGGGAGAGAAATTAAAAAGCCAAACTCACTGCCATTGAGTTGACCTTGATTCAGAGCAACCCTGGAGGACAGGGTAGAACTGGCGCCCGTGAGTTTCCCGAGAGTGTAACTTTTCACAGGAGGGGAAAGCCTGTTTAACCTACTACTTAGCAGCCCAGCCCATCACCAGGGCTCCACAAGGATAGAGAGAAGCACTGTTAGGGCTGGATATGGCAGAGGCTGTATACTGGTACATATGAGGGCTGGAGGTACAGGGAATCCAGGGTGGACGATACCTTCAGGACCAAGGGTGTGAGGGGCGATGCTGGGAGAGTGGAGGGTGAGTGGGTTGGAAAGGAGGAACTGATTACAGGGATCCACATGTGACCTCTTCCCTGGGAGAGGGACAGCAGAGAACCGGGGAAGGGAGACTCCGGATAGGGCAAGATATGACAAAATAGCGATGTATAAATTACCAAGGGCACATGAGGGAGGGGGGAAGGGGAGGGAGGGGAAAAAAAGAGGACCTGATGCAAAGGGCTTAAGTGGAGAGCAAATGCTTTGAGAATGATTGGGGTAGGGAATGTATGGATGTGCTTTATACAATTGATGTATGAATATGTATGGATTGTGATAAGAGTTGTATGAGTCCCTAATAAAATGTAAAAAAAGAAAAGAGGAGAAAAAAATGATTAGGGCAAAGACTGTACAGATGTGCTTTATACAATTGATGTATGTAAATATATGAACTCTGATAAGAGTTGTATGAGCCCCTAATAAATTGTTTAAAAAAATGATCCTCAATTCTATCTGAATCCTTGCCAGATCTGCAAGTTGCCTTAATAAACACGAGCAAAAAAAGTACCTCTGGCAGCAGACCGCTCAGGTTCAAATCCAGGCTCTCTAATGTATTGATTATGTGACCTTGGGCAAACCTGGACCTCTCTGTGCTTCCAAAGACTCACTTTCCAAAAGGGAAGTCATAAGCCAACTTTTCTTATTCCTCACTGGGTTGCTTTGAAGATGAAATGAGACATCTGTCTAAAAATGCTTCTGACCATCCCTTGGTTCTCAGACCTCCACAAATGCTATGGATTATTGTTATAAGATTATGAATGATTTTTTTTCCATGGTAGTGCAAAGATTAACATCAGTGCTACTTCTCTCTGACAAAATATAAATCCAAATTTCTAAATAGCATGGTCTGATGGATGCGCTGTTAACAGCATCTTGCTTTTCTCCCATCACTTGTCAAAGTAAATCTGATAAGAAATGCTGGGCTAGGGCCTGCAGCCAAGCCCCTCACTGGCAGCGTGCAGGACCTTAGGTTGTTGGCAGGCCAAGGGGCATCACAATGGCAAGAGGAGACTCCACAAAGTGCCCCTGCTTCCTCCCCCACGCCCCCCTTCCCCACGTTCAGGGTGAAACGTCAAAATACAATTTTTTTTGTCACCTGGTGAAATAATGAGCCCCCATTCCCGTTGCCTTGGTATCATCAGAGCGCAACAGCCACGTGGGGTAATCGCTGTCTCCGTGTTAATGCTGCTCAGTTCAAACATTTTCACAGGCCCTGGCGAAATGAAACCCGTGCTTTCTACCTAGGTGGAGTTTGAGGCGATTCAGCCCATTTGCTTCTGCTGAAGAGGCTACCTCAGAAAAACAGGAAATAAAAACATAGAGGGTGCCATTGACATTAGGTTTCTTGTTTTCTTCCTTTCTTCCCTACCTTCCTTTCTTCTTCTAGCCCTTCTCTTTCTCTTTTCTTCCTTCCCTCCCTTTGCTCCCGTCTTCCTGACTGCCTTCACCTTCCATCTTCCCTCCCGCACTCCTCCATTTCTTCTTCGCTCCTCTCTCCCCAACCCACCTTTCTCCTTTCCTTCCCTGCCTTTTCCCTTCAGCCTCCCATTCTCCCTCCTTCACTCTCTCCCTTTGCTCCTTCCTTTCCCCACCGTGTTTTGATCCAGTGATTTGTACTCCTTTCTTCCTCTCATCCCACCCCTCCCCATTGCTGGAGAAACATCAGTTCCTTGTGGCGCTGGTTTCTTGGTGCCAGACCCTGTTCTTTGGGTGTTCACAAGTCTGCGTCCTGTGTGCAAACATAAGACAGACATATGATCAGGGTTGGACAGAAGATGGGATTTGACAGGTGTTCTGCATCCCAAATCTCCAGGAGGCAAAGGTAAAGTCAGGCTCCTGCCTTTAAGGTTATGTCTCCCATTGTAACTGCATCCCACAGAGGCTCCTGCCTCCTGGCCACCTGAGGCCTGCTGCCTGCCTTCCTCTAGCTCCTGGGGAATTGGGGCAGCAGTGGCAAGAAAAACAAAAATCCCCAGGAGTTGACAAGAAGGGAGGCTCCCTTGCTCGAGAGACGGCCCCCTCACCCACCTGCATGTTGTTGAGATGCAGGTTCTCATCCCTGTGGCTGGGCAAGAAACGCCCCCTCCCCAAACGCAGTGGCTTCAAACAAGGACCATCATCGTGTGGTTGCTGGGAGGCCACTGGGTCGTGCTTGGAGTCTCCCATGAGTTGGCAGTCACATGGGAGCTGGGGCAGGGGCCTCTGGTGACTCCAGTGCCTACACGTGCAATCAGAGGGCTGGCAGGTGAAGCTGGCCGTTAGCTGGGTGCTTAGCTGGGTTTTTGGTTGGAGTGTCTCCACGTGGCCTTTCCAGGTGGCTCAGGCTTCTTTCAGCATAGTGTCCGGGTGCTGAGAAGTGTCCTGAGAGGTAGCACGTGGAGGCTGGACATTCTAAGGGTGAGTACTCAAGAAGAAGTCTTTGAAGGGATTTTTCAGAAGCTGTGATGCACTTTGGGGGAGGGAAGGGGGTTGCCCAAACTAGATGTCGCAGTGTCATCTTCTCCATAATCTATTGGTCACAGAGGTCATGAAACATCCCAATTTAAGGGGAAAGGGCATAGACTCTACCTTCCTATAGGTAGCCTGTCAAGGAATTTGGGGGTCACATACAAAGACTGGGAGACCCTGGATGGCACAAATGGTTAAGGACTCAACGTATCAAGAGGTGGGCAGTTGCACCCCTCAGAAGAAATAACTAATGGCCTGCTTCTAGAAGCCCACAGGCTTGAGAATCCTGTGATGTGTAGTTTCTCCCTGGCACCCAGGGGGTCCTCGGAGCCAGAACCAACATAACAGCAACGGGTTGGGTTTTTGTTGGTTTTGTTTGGGCTAATATTAAAACGACTAGTATGAAATTATATATGTATTGTGTTTAACTCTCAGGACTCTGATTATGCTGAAGTTGAACAAAACCGTCTGCCTCTTCTATGAACGCCAGCCGATGGAGGCAAAGGGTGAGGGACTAGAGGAAGAATGAATGTCACATTCCCGTCCTTATGTTTCAGTTGTCCTTAAAGGGCACAGGGGACAAACCAGATGTCTTTGATATGATTTTAGCCTAATGATGTGCTAGTATGATGATGAGCAGCCTGAAAAGTGCTTTTAACAAATGTGATCCAATATTTGAAAAGTTGATTTCACATCGAATTTTATATTCTCAGCATCTCAGTTACAAACAGAAAATCAGGCCTTAAAATCCTTGCATTTCCCCAAGGCAACAGCAGTCTGGAGCTAGAATTTGAATGTCCCCTGTGGATGAGCTGACACGTGCCTGTTAACCACAGTCCCCATCCATCCCTATTGTCCCCAACACAGAGGTTGGCTACAAGTATCCTTTATCTATATGGCTAAATAGGTTAGTTGGTTTGGATTGGGTTGCAAGTTTTTCCTGGTTTGTTTTGGCTTACTTTTGATTTTTTGGGGGGGCTAGGAAATGGTGTGTATTTTGGTACTACATCTTCCAAAGCGAGAAAATAAAATCCAGTAAGCCAAGACGGTCAAAAAGTCTAGGTTAATGATGAAAGGAGGAGCCCTGTTGGTGAAGTAGATTATGAGTTGGACTTCTAACTGCAAGATCAGAAGTTCGAAACTCCCCCCACCCCCACTCCACAAGAGAAAGATGAGATTTTCTACTCCTGTAAAGATTTACAGCCTTGGAAACCCACAGGGGCAATTCTATACTCTGTCCAAAGGGTTGCTATATGTCAGAATTGATTCCAGGGTAGTGAGGTTTTCTTGATTGATATAAATAATTTTGGTGAGTATTGAAAAAAACAGTCAATATTATTTTTAATACACATCCAAGAAGGTCCACATTAATTGTTCACACAACCCTGCCACCTTCTTTCTTTATTTCCTTGCCTCCCACTCTCCTTTCTTCCTCCCTATGGTCTTTTATCTCATTCTTTTTCTTTCAAGGGTTAGCCTAGAAGTTGGAAAGTATGACTAATTCTTAACCAAAAGACTAAATTGGTTTTATTGTTGGTGTTATTACTTGGGTTAAATTTTTTTCTTTATTCTTCTTCTATTGGTTTGTGTCATGTAACCCAGAAAATGGGGAAACATTTGGAACATCAAAACACTATCCTTTCTCAGTAGACTACAAGCATTAAAGGCAACAGAGATAAATACTCCAATAATAACAATAACATACAAGGATAGCTAGAGAGATAAATAGATAGATAGAAAAACCACAAAATCTGAGCAGTTGTGGGAAGGAGAATGGGACTAGCCCCATGAATAAATATAGGTTTGCCAGAGAATAGTTCTATATACATATTAGCATATACTACAAATATGTCCATGAATATATTAGTGCATCCAGGAGACATAATTATGAAAATATCTTAGCTATAACAAAACCCCTTGAGGGAGCGTGTCCTACATATAGGGGATCAGGAACATAGCTCTGAGAGACCTCAAGATCAATTGGTACAAACTAGCTCACAAAGACAATGTTCTGTATCCATCAGGGAAGTGACTGGGGTCTTCAAAAGCTAGTGAGTAGCAAACTAAAAGTTGGTTCTTGGTCTCACCCTATGTGTTGGACAGGGTTCTCTAGAGAGACAAAACCATATTGCTAGTAATTATATATAAATATATTTATAAAGCTAGATATACAATACAAGAAATGAACCAGTAAATTATATACAGATAGATAACACAAGAAACTAACAGTTAAATTATAAAACAGTGAGACACTAGCAGCCCTTTAAGGCTTGACAGCCGCCAGTTTCCAGTCCCTTTCTGTAGAGAGAGCTGGGCTATGTATACCCAGGCAGCAAACAGCAAGGCAAGTCACCAACTGTCACCAACTGTCGGTCCCCAGCTCCAGAGACGAACATTCCAATCCTGTGGGATTAAATGGACCTCAACTTACAGTGACACAATCCACAAGTTAGGCATCCCACAGGTAGTGTACCCCTTTAAATTGAGGCACAGAACAAGCAAGGCGAGGCTCACGAAGCCATTTATCCCTCTGCCCTGCGATTAGTCCTACTTGTATTTATCGGCCTGGCTGACACAATAAACTATTGCACCCTGTCTGGAGCAAATAACAGTGAAGAAAATCAAGATGCCTGGCAACAATTAGTCCAAATCAGTAATGGACTATGCGTACCTCAGCCTTTATGATGCTAAGGTCACAAGAACTAAATGGTGCCTGCCTATCACAAACAGCTGCTCTGAAAGGGATCATGGTACATGATCCTAGATAGAGTGGGGAGTAATGTGTAAGAAAACTGAAAGTCATACTACTACTACCAATAGTAATGATAATAATGATAAAAGATGAGGTTTATTGGTTAGATAGACTAGTGGTCCTTCATCACCCTTCGGGTCTGGAACTGAATTCAAGCCCGTGAAAAATAGACAGGTTTATAAAGTGAACCTTATGAGAATCAAAGATTGCAGCCCTCAGTATGGATTACAACTCAATGTCAAGAAGACACACATCCTCACAACTTGATCAATAGGTACCATGATAAATGGAGAAGTTTGTTGTTGTTTTTTATTTGTTGTTATTTGTTGAAGTTGTCACGGATTTTTGTCTTGATGAGGTCTATTATCAATGCTCTTGGAAGCTGCAATCATGAGATCCAATGACGCATTGCATATGGATACATTTGGTGCACAATACTTCTGTAGAGTGCTAAAAAGCAAGGATGTTACTTTGAGGACTAAGGTGCACCTTACCCAAGCCATAGTAATTTAAATTGCCTCATAAGTATGTGAAAGTCAGACATTGAATAAGGAAGGCTGAAGAAGAATTGATATGTTTGAATTGTGGTGCTGGTGAAGAATATTGAAAGTAACATGGACTGCCAAGGGAACAAACAGATCTGTCTTAGAAGAAGTATGGTCAGAGGGCTCCTTAAAGGCAAGGATGGTGAAGACTTCCTCTCACATACTTTGGTCATGTTATTAAGTGAGACTAGTCCCTGGAGAAGGACATCATGCCAGGTGAAGTAGAGGGACAGTGAAAGAGAGGAAGCCCCTTAAGGAGATGGATTGACAGTGACTGAAACAAGGGGCTCAAGCTTGGGAACAATTAGGAGAATAATTCAGGGCTAGGTAGTGTTTCTTTCTGTTTGGCATAGGGTCAATGTGGGTTGCAACTGGCTCAATGGCATCTGATAAGAACAACTACAACAAAATGAATCATAGCACTGAGGAGCACACATTCCTCAGAACCATCAACCATTCAAAAGCAAATAGGCAGTATTTGCCCAAGGCCAAATTCAAAAGGCAGGCAAGGTTAGGGGAGAAGGGTGAATGAAAACAGGAAGCAGAGTTTCAATGGCATGAGTGATATTACATTGCAGGAGATTGTCATCAATGTCACATAACAAAACATGTATAAATTGTTACGTGCAAAGCTGATTTTCTCTGTAAATCTTAACTCACCTTACAATAAAAAGTTTCTTTTTTTAAAACAAAGACACCATCGTTCATATAATAGACACAGCCAAAGATCTCCTGGACAATCCTAAAATGATCTCCCAAATGATTTGGGTAGTTAGCCCTCCCCAGGGAGTTCTACCCATTGAAACACTGGGCGGTTATGGCTGCAATTATATTTCAGGCCAGAAGAGGCAGCAGAGGCCTGGTTGTTCAAATGCTGCAAAACTACCAGACAATGGGCAAACAGTTTCTTTCCACGGACAACTAGCGGCTGTGTCATATCCATGTATGGTGTTCAACACTTGGTGACAGAATCCAGCCCCCTGGGTTTGGGTGGGGTCTGTTTCTCACCCATGCTTGGCTTGGGATTGTTCTATGGCATCCACAAAGTGGAGTCCTTTCCTTTCTGATGTCCCGAGAAAGCTGTTTTCTCCTTTTTCTCGCTCCGGCCCTCTTCCCAAGAAACCTGGGGTTCACTCTGCTTTCCTCTGGTTGATGTTTCTCAGGCAGTTACTTGACCTTGGTTCATCTACTGCAGGTGACCATTAGCAAGTAACTGTACCGTCCTTGGATGGTATTGTTCATGAGCTAGGCTGCGAACTACGGGTTAAAGGTTTGAGTTCACCCAGAGGTGCCTACCAAGAAAGGCCTGATGATATGCCTCTGGAAAAAAACCCACCCCAGCCATGGAAAATTCTAGGGACCGGACTTCTCTAACACACTTGGGCTCTCCATGAGTCCGAGTTGACTCAATGGCAATTGGTTGCTGGTATTCCTGTAAGTAGAAGACAACAATCTTTAAGCAGTCCCTCTTGGATTCATGGGAGGAGGATGGCTTCCTCTGAGAGAACTTCTCAGGGCTCCAAGGGCTCAATGATCTTACAGAAAATGAGAGAAACGATGAGCCTGATGACAGATGATATTGCTATGCAGGCCCCGTTTCAGGATGCTCAAGTTTCCAGGTCTTTCCCTGACTCACAGTGGAGCCCTGTGAGGTTCCAAATAGAAGGGCACCCTTGCTCCCAAGACCTGGAGCCTTGTAGCTGAGCAGATCAGTCATGATGAGAAAGAGGACCCAAGGGGGAAGTCAGGGGGCTGCTTCACTTGTCTCGTTGTCAAGCAAACAAATGTTTTGGCAGGAAATTTCTCTTCAAGAGTGTTCTGATTTCTTGAAGGAAATCTTTTTCTGAACCATTTCCTCAGGGGAAAACCACTCAACTACCTTGGGAAGGAAGATTTTTCTCCTTCCAAGCTTACCAGGCTGTGCTAACTCACAGAGGAGGTGTGACTAGCAGGCAATGAAACTGATTTCCAGACTCCTATGAAAATCAGCAAGTGCTCTGTTGCTAAGTGAAAGGTCAGCAGTTGGAAAATCCCAGCTGCTCTGCAGGAGAAAGTGGTGGCTGACTGTGTCTGACAAGATGACAGCTTTGGAAACCCAATGGGGCAGTTCTCCTCTGTGTTCTACAGTTGCTTTGAGTTGGAGTGGACTTGACAGTGATAGATCTGATCTTTTCCCCATGAAAATCGGCTTTCACGAATACATGTGCATTCATGGATGTCTGTGTCTGCTTTGGCATGCATGTGCACATATGTGCCTATTTGCACGTGGATGGATACGTCTGTGAATGTGGGCGTCTCTATTTACTTTGCCATGTGTGTGCACATGTCTGCCTTTGTCAGTATGCATGCGGGCTCAGGCAGCATAAAGAGATCACAGAGAAACTTGGAGAGAAAGAGAAAAGTAACCTATTTTCTCATGGGTCTCCCATACCTGACGGTCTACTGGCATCCACCGCCATGAAGACCAGAGGTCACTTCATGCCATGTGTCCAGCTGCCCATTGCTGGTTGAGGTCAGTCACCAGGGAGGCTGCAGGAGTGATTCCCACCATCTTTCCTGGAGCCCCTCCCACCTTACTCAGCCTCCCTAGACCTTGAGTGAAAGGCGTTTCCAACGTTTTTACATAAAGATTTCTGAGATTGACTGAAGAAATGATTTCATTTGACAAAACATGAAGCTTTGAATTTAAAGATTTGAGGCAAGTGCCCTCCAGAGAGGGGGACACAGGACGGGGCCATCCTCCCTTCCGGTATGCACGGGGGTTGCTATGTGTTGGAACCAACTTGATGAGCACCAGCCAGCAACAACAACAACCAGAAGTTGTCCAAACCTGTGGCCTCAACTCGGAAATGAGAATATTAATATTGCCTCCTAGAAAGAACTCAAGGTATGTAAAATTGGTTAATAGGCATTTGGAAAGTGAGTACATTAAGTGGACTGATGACATTGATAAGGCAATAAGAAACTGAGAAGGCTTCACTAACAGGTGCTTTCACATCTGTAACCAGTAGATTCCTTCCTTCTTCATCTCTTGCCATCTGAATCAGCTCCCACACTTTCCAGGCAGCTTGAGGGATTAAATGTTCAGTCTGATCCTATTATAAGCCTCAGAATCAGAGGCTTTACCTGAGGTTTGAGGAGCTATACTGGGAATGAGGGAGAGTAACCTGTCTTTTCTATTGCTCTCCTATCGCTCCCTCTTCCCTAGCCCTTCCCTGTCTCTGGGCCTGCCTTTCCTCCCTAGAGCATTGGCTTCCGGGAGAAGAGGATGGAAACAATGAGCACAATGAGCACATTCCTGACCAGGCCTCTTACCATGCTATCTTCCAACCCTCTCTTGGAAGGGCCTCCACGAATTCCTCTTATGTCATCTCACAATAACTTGTTAGATACCATTGAGTGAGCTCCTGACTCATAGTAAATGTACACACAAGAGATTGAAGCACCACCAGGTCCTGCACCGTCCTCACAATGGTCATTGTGTGTGAGCCCATGGTTGCAGCAGTGTTGAGGAGATCCTGTCCAAGAAGGCTGCCATTGGGTGGGAGCGGCTGCAGCTTTCAGAGACTTTGGAGGATGCCAAGGTGGATAGTTCACGGCGTATCATATGAGGTCAGCCAGCGGGCCTTGGGGGCCCTTCCCATTATCCATATATATATGAAATAAATGGAGGCCCTCAGCAAGATGGGCTGCAGACACCTCCAGGACTCACTTGATCCTTGGCAAGCTCCCTTAGCCTTAGGACACCACCTGTTGGAACTGTGGCTTTGCTGCCTCTCCTGGCTCTCAACTTCCCTCCGAGAGGACTCTAGCCACCCTTCTCCTTCCAGATCCTTCCAGCAGGAGGCAGATATTAGTCTCTATGCTTTTGCATGTGGCCAGTTTTCTAGGGACAGATCAGCCTCTCCCAAGAATTAGGGTTCACCAGAGTGAGCGTGCCCACAAGTCTGCAGAGCGTATGGCCAGGCCTCTGAAGAGAGAACTGCTGGAAGATTTGCCCCTTTTCAAAAGCGCTAATTCCACAGTTGAGAGCTCGTCTCCTGGGGACTCAGATTGAGTCTCAAGGAGCACATCCCCTTTGACACTGCTGGCAACTCGAGGTGCTGTGGGTCATTTTCTTGCCTTTGAGGTGTGCAAGGGAAATGCTACAATATGTCCCTTCACATGAACCACCAATCCTTATCTGGAGAACTCTCCGAGATGACAGGGATGGGAGGGAGATGTTACTGGGGCACGCTTTCACCTGCACATCTCTCAGGTGAGTCAAACATTTGACCCCCAAAAGTTGAGTATGATGGTGAGAGTTCAGGCTGGGAGATAGAGTGTCTGGGTTCAAATCAAGAGCCTGAACATCTCACCTCCCATGGTTCTCCTGCATAAAACCCAAGCCAAGCAGTTTATCACTTCCCTGCTGAGCATCCTACTGAGGTAAACTAAACTCAGGCTTTGCTGATGTCACGTTGCTTGTACCAAATGGCTTTGCCTTGTAGCCCTTAGCAATGGCCAGAAGGGCTGCTCATCAAACCGCAGAGCAGGGCTTCTGGCGCACATGTTAAGAAGGGGGCTATTGACAACAATGTCGGTAGTTCAGAACCCACTAGCTGTTTCTCTGGAGAAAAACTGTGGCTGTGTGCTTCCATAAAGATGCCCAGCCATGGAACCCCCCTGGAGAAGGCCATGATGAGCTGGAGTGAGCTCTACAGGAGTGGGATTTTTTACTGTGTATGTAATCCCACCTGGGCAGAGATTTTCTTTGTGACATTAAAGAGGTTGTACCTTACACCAATAACTTGGCTGCTACAAAAGGATTCAATTCAACACTGAAGCAAACTAACTCCAAGGGAAGAAGGCAGCTGCCATGCAGAGAGCTCCAAGGACCACCAACCATGGAGGTTATTGAAGCCAAAACAAGAATACCGCCCACCAGCCCTCAGCCCCCAGGGATGGACAAAGAGAGCCTGCCCATCAAGCTGGTGCACTGGCATGATGCTGTCAGCCTCCGGTGCTGTGAGAACATTGACTTTGGTGTGTTAACGGCACCCACTTGCAGTATGTTTGTGATGTCAGCGTGTGGAAACTATGGCAAGCCCCCCTCCCGGCCTCACAGCAGCAAAGCCTCGGCATTAAAACCCCGTGCCTTCTGTGGCGCTTGCTAGCTGTGAGAGGGCAGGAAATGCTTTTGACTTTTCTGCTCCTTGTTGCGAGCTCCCTCTGAGGCAGGGAGCAGAGCATGTGAGGTTGGAATCTGTTTTGTTTCATCACTACCCTTTGTCATCTCTCTGAACACTGTCATGTGCTCCTCACCAATGCTTCGCCCTCTCTATCACCAAGCCATGTGCTCTTTAAAACATGCACACACACACACACACACACACACACACACACACACACACACCCCTAATGTTCACATTTTGAGGCACATTTGTCTTTAATTCACTAATAATAACAATAATTATTCAAAGCCACTTTACCATCTGAAAAGAAATCTCTATGCATACACTTAGATCATGGATGCCAACTGCCTTCTTAACAACATTTCCCAATGAAATATTCAGCAGCGATTATATGAAGCCTGAAGCTGTTCATCCAGTTTGTGTTAATCAAAACAAAAACAAGAGAAGAAGGGATCCAAAAGGACATGTAAGATCATAGACTGAAAGTAGCCCCATCGAGCACCGAAGGCTTGTTCAGAAGGGCAGAGCCACAGGTAAAAGCTACGTCTGTCTGGAGTTGCTGGCATTTAACTAGATGCAAAATGTCAGCGCAGGAAATGGCTTGCCCAATGCAAATACTAACAAGGGAGGCTTGTGTTCCTGTGTAAATGGAGCTTCAGCCTATCCGGGCCTTCAGGATCCAGCTCCCATCGCAGCATCCACGGGAAGCACCAGGGGAATGTTCCGTTTGCTTATTTTCTCTCTCTTTGCTAAGAAGAAAAAGAGCCTTTGTGGCCTAGTGGCTACAAGTTGGGCTGCTAATTGCTATATCAGCAGTTTGAAACTACCAGCTGCTTTGTGGGAGAAAGATCAGGCATTCTGCTCCCATAAAGAATTCGAGTCTCAGACACTCCCAGGGGCAGTTCTACGCTGCCCTACAAGTTGGCTGTGAGTCAGTATGGATTCGATGGCAGTGAGTTTTCTAAGAGTAAGAAGTATCTAGGGGTGTAAACAGTTAATGAGCTCTGCTATTAAGGGAAAAGTTGTCATTCCCAACCCACTTAGAGGAGCTGTGAAAGAGAAGGCTGGCAATCTTCTTCAGAATCCTCGGCCATTGAAAAGTTTATAGAATGTATTGACCTTGGTTGTTAAATAGATCCAGGTATATGGTGGAGCATACAGGGACCAATGTCATAAAACTGGGTGGGGGTGGAAAAAATCTCTGAGACAGATGCAAAAACTGTGAGGGAATGAGTTGTTGAGCCTGGGGGATCAGGACCATCGTCTCTGGGATTTTCAAAGTTCCTGAGCAATCAGGAAAGGGGCAACAGTTGGTCTCTCCCCATCCAGAGGACAGCAGAAGAGGAGAACTGATTGGGCACAATGAATCAATGACTAGTGACTCAAGCAATGATCACCCTCCACCACTGGAGACCAGAAGAACTAGATGGTGCCTAGCTCCCACTATCGACTGCTATGAAAGAGATCACATTAGAAGGGCTTGATTAGAGTAGAAGGGAAATGTGGGGCAAAACTCAAAATCATAATAAAACACCAAGCTTACTGTTTGGATAAAGACTGGTGAAATTGCAAGACTATGGTGCTTAGTTACCCTGCAGATCTGGAACTGAACTCATCATGGCTCAATGTTCAACCAAACAATAGACAGGTCTATAATGGGAACAATGACATTAGAGACATACAAATACCATAGAATAATAGATCACATGAGATCAAAAGACAGCATTCCCCCAAGAACGAAGTTCAAAAAAGTTGAGAATGAAGGAAGCTTGGAGACAAGAAACAAGAAGATGTGGGGGAAGTGATGGTACATTGTGGGAATTGCTATCAATGACATGAAACAAAATGTGTATGCATTGCTCAATGGACAGCTGAGCTGCTCTTTAACCTTCACCCAAATCACAATAAAAATGTTTTTAATCAAAGAAAACATCATGGTTCACTTCTACTCTGATACACACGGGGTGATGAGGAAATAGTGTCAACCGGGTTTGCTGTAGTCCAGCCACCAGACATGTGCTTATGGGAGAAAGAGCATGCTGATGCTGGCAATACTGAGCAGGACCAAGATGGTTTTATTTGCCTGCATCATGAAGATGGTAGCCCTGGTGGTGAGATGATTCAGAGCTCAAGTGCTAACCAAGAAGCCACCCAATTTTAACTCACCCAGCCCTACTGAAGGAGACTTCCCTCCTCAAAAGTGTTGTTGGTTGTGATGTGCCATTGAGGCGATTCTGACTCCCTGTGACGGGAAGGAAAGGCACACTGTGCTATAGTGTTAGGGTTTTCAGCGGCTACTTCCTCTGAAGTGGGCAGTGGAACCCTTCTTTGTATTTTGTTCTTAGCCTGGAAGTTTCCCTGACACCTCTTCACTTGAGGTAACCCTACTGGCATTTGAAATACCAGTCACGTGGCTTCCAGCATCACAGTAACACACAACTTACCACAGCACCACAAATGGACAGACAACAACAGGCTAGGAGTCTTCATGGGAGCAGGCAGTCACGTCTTCACTCTCTCGATGGGGATCAGTGAGTTCAAACTGCCAGTCTCTCTGTTACAGCCGCACATGCAACCACTGTGCTGCTAGGTACATTTCCTTAAAATTCTACCTAGAAAAATCTGTGGAACAGTTCTTCTCTGTCACAGAGGGTCACTGTGAGCCAGGATGGGCTCTGAGACACACAAATGCAACACCATGAAGCCACCTTACTCTGTCCTGCTCTTATTTAACTCTATTCTTTTCTGAGCTATCTTTTCCATATATTCAGAAGAGACTGGCACTAAGCAGTGTTAATTCCACCAAGGCCAGGAAGGAGGTCAAAGAGTCACAAAGGACTATCTCTTTGCTCTCATGCCACTGCACTAAGGAGGCTTGGGTGGCAGCTGGAAACTGCACTTTTCACTCCCTGTCCCTACACTCCTGGCTGAGTCTCCTCAGAGTGAGACTGCCCCTTTACCCAGCTCACTGCATTGGCTGTCTTGCTCTGAAAAGAGAATTCGCACATGTGAGTCTGACTGGGTGACAGATGGGAATCTTAATGCTGCTCTTTGGAATATGAAAGGCCTCGGATCAGAGTGCTGCAGGGGAGTGATGTCTGCAGAAGACCTGCTGGCCTCCCAGTTAGAAAGAAGCCTTCCCCTTTGCCTCAGAGGTACGTTCACTGTGGGTGGCAAGTCAGATCCTTGGGCTGGCACTATCAGTAAACAGATCATATGGGCACCTTGAGAAGCGCTTGCTCACTGACACAGCTCCCCAAGGATGTAAATATACCAACCAGGATGACTAAGGACACCAGTGCCAAGAATGATCACATTCTTTGCATGTGTACAAATGAGGTGGGCAGCCACGTTCGCTGATGGTGGCTGCCCAATGAGTGTCTGGAATCACACCTGGCTAGGTGGACCATTGAAATAGTTGGTGATATGATAATAGGGAGTACACCCCGTTGCCAGTAAAGCTGAGGAAATGGCATTTGAGGAAGCAGGGGCAGCCGGGTCGCCAGCATGAAGGCAGTGAGAACCTTGCTTGTGCCTCCTGTGTTCACTGGTGGCTGCTGTCATCTGGGTTGTGAGGACACCATGGCTACTGCCAGCATTCTCCACGGTCCCTGGTTCCACTCTCAAGTCGCTGGCTTCATCACTACCACTGCCATCGAGTCGATTCTGACTCACAGCAACCCGAAAGGACAGAGTAGAACTGCGGCTGGTGGGTCTGGGGGGCTGTGGATCATTATGAGAGCATTTCTATCTCGCAGTAGCTAAAGGGTCCAAAATGCTGGCCTTACGGTTAGCAGCCCAACATAACCCACTTGGTCATGAACCCTTGCCAGCTGATCCAGGGAGTCCATTCCCAAGTGCATATCTAAAACAATGAATGACGAGTACCCAGATGGATGCTGCACTAATCACTATGGGCAAAAGGTAAACAATAAGCCAACAATACCCATCAGTAGAAGAATAGAGAAAATATGATCTACACTGAGTGGGATATACATATAGTCTGCCACAAGAAAACTAAGGCCTTTGATTCGGACAGACTCTGTAACACAGGTGAACGCAAGACATGAAGAGAAAGACGCCAAACACCAAATGCCATGTATTGTGAGTCCATTTAGAGGAAAAATGCTGGACAGGTAAATCCCGTAGAGCCATAGAGTAGATTGGTGGTTTCCCAGGGTGGGGTGGGAGGGGCAATGGGGAATGACTGCTTAATGGCTGCAGGGTCGATGAAAATGTTCTGGAACTGGATAGTGGGAAGCTTTCACAGTGTCCTTAAAACTACTCTTAAAAAGGGGAGAGAAAGAATCTGCAGAAAGCACAGTTCTGATTGACTCACATGAATGCGATCACCAAGAATTGGAATCCACTAGAATTGGAATGGCAGCTAGACTATTGTTTCCTTGGGAGGTGCCTCCACGAAGGACCAGTAGAGAAGGGTAATACTGATAGAGCAAAGGGAAGGGGCCAATAAAGAAATGTCATTGAGTAGGTTCCCAGAGACAGTATAAATCCTCTTGTACTTGTCCCACCCAAAGGCTGAGGGAACTGGAGTGTGGCTCCACCTATCCTCATGTGTCATTGGTTAAAGTGGCATTAGGTCCTGGAGGATGTCAACTCCCCTGTCTGCTCAATGACTGTACCCTGTGTGGGG
Organism: Tenrec ecaudatus; assembly: GCF_050624435.1. NCBI lineage: Eukaryota > Metazoa > Chordata > Mammalia > Afrosoricida > Tenrecidae > Tenrec > Tenrec ecaudatus. Next base: position 172,882 of record NW_027457554.1, on the reverse strand, counting down.
AGTTACATGTGCTTCCTGTGAGACCATTGGCATTTATGGGAGTGGTGGGTGCCAAGTGCTAATACATGGGCACATTAGCAGCTGCTACAGCAAGTGCTGTACATTTTTAGCTGCTTGAGTGACAGGTGGGCCCTACCTCCTGCCTATATTCAGTGGTAGGGTGTTCAGATGGGGGCATGCGAAAAATAATAAGGCCCTATTCTTTGAAAATAGACATTATTATTATTTTAATCTGTCCCAACCCCCTTTCTTATCTGTCCCTGTGAACTACCTCACTGGCTGAAACATCATTTCCCTGACACCACATTTCAATACGGTCACAAGGCTGTTTTCATTGGCCCAGTGGAGACACTGACATAAGATGGGTCAACTAGACGCTTTTTCTGGAGCATTTCCAACCAAAACAATTAAAAAGAAAGTCCCGCTTTTGCAAGTGGCCTGGCATCTAAGAAGCATAATTCAGAAGAACATGTACCGCCACGTGGAGGATGCGGTCTATGTTGCGAGATTACAGCATGTGCCCTGAGAGACAGACACAAAGAACACAGGAACATGCCAGTGGTGGTCAGGAACGGTCGACAGAGCCAGCTGTCCTCTTGTTCTCCCCACCTTTCCATTTTCCTAGGATTCTCTCTTCCAAGTATTGGTCTCTTTGCCTGTTTACAAACAAATGAGCCCCAAATAAGATCCAGATCATAGAAATAGAAGGAAGAAGTTGGATGGAGACTGCAGTTCATACTCCCCGGAAGCCATTCAGACTCCCTGGAAGAAGGAGACACTGTGATGGAATTAGCTCTGGATTCCTGACATTTATTGAGGAATGCTCAGGGAATAAGCACCTGTGGGGGGAATCAAGGAAGGGCACAGGAGGGAAATCTCAACAGAGGTCTCAGCCCTGCCTATGGAGAGTGTCATAGTCAGTGTTCCCTGGAGAAACCAAACCAGTTATATAGCTGAAACTGGAGATATCGATATATCCACCAGGGCTCCTATAGTTAACCACTGCACCGGCCACTCATTGCCATCAAGGTGGACTCAAAGTGACTGTGTAAAACAGTATAGAACTGACCTTTTGGGTGTTGGAGACTGTAACTCTTCAGGAGATTACGAAGCTTCATCTTTCCCTCAAGGAGCCCTTGGTGTTTTCAAACTGAGGTCCTTGCTGTTGGATGCCCAATGGGCCACCCACTACGACACCAGAGCCCCAGAGAGTGAGGCTTATTTCTAGGAATTGGCTCACATAGGGGAATGGCAAGTTCCAAATTCATAGGTCAGGCAACAGCCTAAAGAGCTCTGTAGATGTACATCTTAAAATCCATTGGTTAGGTGATGGGAAAAGACAAGAATAAGAATGGTCAGAACACACCCTAGGGAAACTCTCTTTCTGCGCTGAAGGCCTTTGGCTGATAGGTTTACCCCTTCCCACATTATGGAAGGTATTCTATTTTGCTTGAGACCAACTCCTTCATAAGAGCAAATAGATGAGGTGAATAAGCGGCCATCTAGCTCAGAAACAATAAAGCCCACCTGGAAGAAGCACACCAGCTGGTGCGATCATGAGGTGCCAAAGGGACCAGGTATAAGGCATCATGCAAAAAAATAAAGAATATATATATGTATACATATCTCGGTGTGTGTATGGATATATATATATATATATATATATATATATATATATATATATATATATATATATATATATATATATATATATATATATATACCATAGAGAATGAAGGGGGGAGTGCAGAGTGGAGACCAGAGGCCCAAATGTCTACCACTGGAGATCCACTCATAGAGGGCTTTAGGAGAGGAGATGGTTCAGTCAGGGTGCGATGTAGTACCGATGAAGAACACAGCTTTCCCCCAGATCCTGGATGCTTCCTCTCCCCAACTACCAGGATCCAAATTCTACCTTGAAGGACTGGATAGGGCAGAGGCTGTACACTGGTGCATATGGGAGCTGGAGGCACAGGGAATCCAGGGTGGATGATACCTTCAGGACCAGGGGTGTGAGGGGTGATACTGGGAGAGTGGAGGGTGTGTGGGTTGGAAAGGGGGAACTGATTACAAGGATCCACATGTGACCTCCTCCCTGGGAGATGAACGCCAGAGAAGGGGGGAAGGGAGACTCCGGAAAGGGCAAGAGATGACAAAATAACAATCTGTGGAATATCAAGAGCTCATGAGGGAGGGGGAGCAGGGAGGGAGGGGACAAAAAGAGGACCTGATGCGGAGGGCTTAAGTGGAGAGCAAATGCTTTGAGTGTGATTAGGGCAAAGAATGTACAGATGTGCTTTATAAAATTGATGTATGTATATGTATGGATTGTGATAAGAGTTGTAAGAGTCCCTAATAAAATGTTTAAAAAACAAGAGCAAATAGATGAATGCTTGTTTGACCCAAAAACTGGGCACCATAGCCTCGCCACATTGATATGCAAAAGGAGCCATCACAGGGAGCTCTGTAACTGGGACCTGGCCAAGTGGTGACCAGTAGCCTGGGACTTTGTAGCCTAATACGTTGCAGCGAATTGCTTACTAGTTCTCCTCTAGCTATAGTCTTTGTAACTCCCACCAATGACAGGGTGGAACTATGCCACCGAGGGAAGTAGACAGCATGCTAATAATATCAGTAAGGTGCATGGTATCCTCGAAGAGGTGAGACCATTCAAGTAAGACCTGTAGAGCCCTAATGTAGGGATTGGTCGGTTTGGTCATCCTGGGTGAGTTAGCTCAGAAACAGAAAGTGGAGTTTCAAGAGCACCGAGAAAGACGAGCCAGCAGTGGAGTGTGCTCTTTGGACCCAGGATTACTACTCTGAGCACCACCTCTGTCCAGGAAACAGAGATCCCTGACACTGGATGCATCAGGAGACAATGAAAAACAGTGGCAGATAAATAGCTCATGGAAGCAGAGGCAGCAGCACCAAGACCCCAGAACAGGGAGCTCGCCAGCACACAGAATGAGAAAGCTGAGTGTCTTTGGGCCAAGGCTTCCAGACAAAGCGGGCTGCCTCAACGCACTTATCAGCAGAGCTGAAAGAAATTTGTACACGGTCCCAAGCAGAGCAGAGGACAAGGAGCTGCTGGGCAGAGGCCAAGGACCAGAAAAAGTTCTGCCTCTGGGCACCACTGGGAAGAGACTGTCCTGACTGAAGAACTATATCCCCAGACATTTCTGATCCTGAATTGTCACATGCTAGGTCCCCAATTAACTCCAGAATCATAAGTATTGTTTGCGAGTTCTGTGTGGCCATTGCCACTTAAGGATTATCAAACCCAGCAGAGAAGAAGAGAGTGTCATGGTAGGGATGGTTGGTGTCAGAAACTGTGAAAAGAAAGGAGGGTGGAGGCATTTTGATCTCTGTCTCATAGGAATCAGCCTTGGGCTGTTTATCTTGATTTTCCTCCATTGCCTTTTGTGAAGTTACAGGGGGGTCAAATGCCTCCACTATGCCATTTATACCCCTACATTGACAAGTCGTTGGATGAAGGTTAGTTTGGGGAAGGAGCAGACCTTGGATGAGCTCTCATCAGCTGAGGCAATCCTAAAAGGGGCGAGACAGCTGGGACCTTTTCTATCAGTGGCTCTCTCAGCAGCTGGGGAAATCAGTCTCTTGGCCCTGAGAGGAATCTGGGTGACACACTCATCTATGACAATACCCTGAAGAACAAGCTCCCGCAAAAACCTGGCTGAGAACTCTCGCCTAGAAAACAGGAGTGCATGCCTAGCTAATAATAGCCATTTACTGAAGGCCCTATGATTGGAACTGTGCCTCATTTACAGATGGAAAACTAGAGGAAGGGATTTAAGGTGGCTAAGTTAATAAGTGACAGAGACAAGATTCAAACACAAGTTTGAAGCTGGTACTGTTAGCCTTTTTTCCAGGGCTGGGTTTTAGATGAGGCAAATGAGACACTTGTCAGGCACACAAGGTAAAGAGGCCTTCCCTCTCCAGTGTGACTTTCCCCATAAGTCTGAATCATGGGCCTGGTGTGTCTTATTTGCCTTCCCTGAGTCTCAGAACCTGGTCTAGTCTGATTTGCTATTTGGAGGAATAAGCCAGAATGCTCAAGTACTCTGAGTCAAGACCCATTCTCCCCTGGAATTGTTCAGTGGGACTTACCAGCCTCTTCCTTCGTGTTTCACTTTTCTAGAAAGCTCCATGGAGGACTAGCTCTCATGAAGAGAGCTTCAAAAAGCTCATGGCAAAATTCCATTATTTTTTCGTATCATTTTTCCACACGCTTTTGGAAGCTCCCTCCTCATCCCTTTCCACAGTCTTTCTCAAGGAAAGAGACTGTTGCTGGTTGATGTCACATGGCCCTGAGTCTGTTTTCTACTCAGAAAGCTCTGCACAAACTCTATCAACAAATGACGTAGAGTCAAACGTGCTGTGTGTCTTTAAGTTGATGTCAGCTCATAGTGACCCTACAGGACAGAGTAGAACTGCCCCCAAAGGTGTCCTAGGCTGAGATCGTTATGGGACCAGCTCGTCAGGTCTTTTCCCCTTTAGAGCCCATGGGTAGGTTCAAACTACCAGCCTTTTGTTTAGCCACCCAGTCCTTAGCCATTGTACCACCAGGGCTCTTTAAAACAGGGATTAGGTTGATTAATTGTATAATCTCCAGCCACATTTGAAAGCTGCTTCCCAGAACACCCTTCCCCAGATTGTTGATTAAGACGGGCATTTGGGGACTCATTTCTTTCTCATTTGTGTAAGTGCACTCTATGAGAGGGGTTTCCCTTCATAGATAGGTGATCACATACTATTTTTCCAAATTGAACCACTCTTGGTGGTATATTGGGTTAAGAGTTGGGCTGCTGCTAATGGCAAATTTAATGGTTCAAACCCACCAGCTACTCCTTGGGAGAAAGATGAGGGTTTTCTGCTCCAGTAAAGATGTGCAGTTCTGAAAATCAGCAGAGCCAGTCTATTGTGCCATATATGAGGTAAACCCCATGGCAGTGGATTTGGTTATGGTTTGGGTCTGTGGGGGAAGTCCTTAAGTCATTCTTTAGTCACATGGAGGAGTCCCTGGGTGGTGCAGTTGGTTAACATAGTGGGCTACTAACTCATAGGTTGGAGCTTCAAGCCCAGCCAGAAGTGTCTCCGAAGAAATGCCTGGTGCTGCATTTCAAACAACAACAACAAAATCAGTTATAGAAAAAAACAACAGAATGTCGTTCTACTCTGGCCCAAAGGAGTCCCTATGAATCAGAGTTAACTTCATGGCAACTGGCATGGGTTTGGTCCATGGGAAAAAAGAACCCTTCATAATTGCCTCCATGCCCAATAGTTCCTTTCCTGTATCCCTAGACCACCCCAGCACCCTCAGCATCTTGCCTTATAATTGCCATGTGTCCGTCTCTCTTCCCAATGGGCCAGGCCGTGATGCAGCCGCTGCCGACACAGAGGGATTGTGCAGTCCCTGCATGATCTACAGTCCTCATTACATATATCTTGAATGAAGATTAAGTGATCCTCTCTAGAGCTTAGCTCAGGGGAATCCACTACCTCAGCTGGAACCGAAGTGGTGCCAGACCAATATCTGTTTTTAAAAGATAGAAGGACATTCCTAATCTTTGTGGAGAAACAGAGAGGATTTAGTGAAATGTTTCTGCAGTTGAGGCTACAGATGATCTGTTGACATGGTCTAAAAGGTTGTAGGTGGTTTAATGTCTCTGGGTACCATCAATTTTGCATTTTGTCCTGACTTAGCAAATTGGTTGGGAATTCGGCTTACTGACAAGGACCTTCAGAAAGAATGTGGTTGCAGGAGCAAGTTTAGAAAGGAAGGAGCTTTGAAGCAGCCCTCACTGAGTACCAATCCAAAACTCTGTAACCCAGCACCTCAGAGGGCTTGATCTGGGATGGACTATGGCAGCAGCACCATGAGCCACTTCCTCCAGTGGCCCTGACTGAAGGCTCAGAACCTGCCTCTGATTGGCAGCTGAGAGATACTAGGACCGTCACCTGCCACATCGCCTGCATTTCTCCTGGCAGTAAGAAATCCCCAAAGTACACTATGTTCGGGCAATCTTTCCAGCCTACAAGCAGTTGTTGCTTATCTCTGTTAGCTTTGTGCAGGGGAACAATCAGGCTTTGAAATGGAAAGACTTGCATGTGTGTGACTCATGAGGTTAAGAGACCAACGCATAACCACTATATTACCAGGGTTCCTTCCTCTGGAAGGATAGGTAAGCAACAAAAGGACCATTTCTCTTAAAACCTCTGATCGAGAGTGGCACACAACTCCTTCCACTTTTATTCTATTGGCCAAGCCCTTCGCTGGCAGGGCAGGAAAGTTTACTCTTTCCTTGGATGACTAGGAAGTGAGTGAAATTTTGTCATCTCATACAAAGGGAAAAGGGAAACATGCTCTATGATCAAATAAGTTTAAAAAAAGTCAAAATATTCATAGAATCTGCCGAGTGTGGCAAAAGCATGAGCACTCCCATTGTAGAAGAAACACTGCTCTCGGAAACCACACTGTGCCTGGCAAGGGAGGCTGGGAGGATTTATGCTTGATCACTTTGGCCAAGTCATTAAGCAAGGCTGATCAGTAGAAAAGGAAATCGTGTTTGGTGCGGGGATGTGTCATTGGATATGCAGGCGATTCTCCTTGAGATGTATTGGCCCACAACTTTGGACTCACATACAGCAGTGACCATGAAGATGGCATCGGACCTGGCGACATTTCATTTTTGTATATAGAAAGTTGACACAAGCATCTCCTGGTGGTGTAGTGGGTTACACATTGTGTCCCTAACCTTAAACTCAGCAGTTCGAAAACAGCAGCACTCGGTGAGGGAAAGATGAGGCTTTCTACTCCTGTCAAGAGTTACAGGCTCAGAAACTCATGGGGGCAATTCTCCCCTGTCCTACAAGGTCGTTATGCATCAGCAGTGACTCGATGGCAGGGAGATTAAGTTGATATTACCTATTTTAGAAAACGGTTCTGATTATTCAATTAAGTAAGGCAGGTGCAGCCCTGTCACACAGGGTTTGTTTAGATAGCACAGTAGTGTCCACTCACTCATTAGCTCAGTGTGTCTAGAAACCCAATGTGTATTTCCACATGGGACAAGTCAGGTTGAAGACACTGGGGATTCGTGCTTTGTTGAGCAAGCCCTGGAATTGCAAGAGTTCTAAAAAGAGGTCAAAGTTCCTGTTTTTATAACTCTCTCTCACACACACAGACACACACACACACACGGAGAAAGTGGTGAACTTCACAGAACGTAGTGGGGACTTCACAGAAAGGGGGGTTGATAGCCGTGAACAGGGTTGGGATGGGTCTTGTTCTATCCATTTGAAAGTCTCTAGGCTAAACAGAAATGTCCTGGTAGTATAGTAGGTTCGGTGTTGGTATATTGATTGCAGGCATGTGGATTCTTAATCCTCAAGTTCCCATGAAACCCTGCTTTCCATGGCAAATCAGCCCGCCATTTCAGCACGCCAGTATTGCCAGGAGAAACGAGCCTCAGCAGCCACCACTGCTCCACAGCCTGCTTTTCACGGTCACACGGGGATGTCAGAGTGCCCCACACCTCATGCACTTGACTCAGTGCTTGCTTGCAGGGGTTGCATTTCGTTAGAGCCCAACAACTTCCGAGCATTGGCAAATTCCCTCAACCAAAGGTGGGCAGCGGCCTCAAAATGTCACCAGTCATTAACCACCAGCAGGGTTGCGTTATGCTCGTCAGTGCCATCATGTGCAAGGGGAAAGACAATTCCCACAGGCTGCCAGCTGTGTTTAAGGAGGGAATGCCAAGTGGGGAAGCTGGGGGTCCTCACCCCAGCAGCCACAGTTCCTGGCTCCAGGCCCTCCCCCAGGCTGTGCCAGGACGAAGAGCCTGGACTCTCAGAGACTCCATACCTCGATTTCCACTCAGGTTGTGTTGTGTTGATCATTCCTTCCCTAGGCTGCCACCCATCTGTCATTTTGTCATCATGTTGTCATTTGTCTATAGCTGTGATTGCTGTAAGCGGTGTCACCAGCTACGATTATAACCAGAGCAAGCCACTCTGGACACGCTTCACCAGAGCATCCAAGCTAGGACACACTGGGAAGAAAGACCTGATGATGTACTACTGAGAATGAGTCCATGGAACCCTGTGGATCAAAAGAGAATACCGTCCAAACAAGTACTGGAAGAGGAGCACCCTAGGTGGGAATACACTCACACTATTCAGTGGGAGGACTCCCTGGGTAGTGTTTGACTAGCACCCAGGAGGTCGGCAGTTAAATCCCACCCAGAATCCAAGAGGTGCCTAAGGAAGGTAGGCCTGAAAATCTGCTTCCAAAAGGTCACAGCTTTAAAAACCCTATGGAACAGTTCGACTCTGAAATGCATGGGGGTCGCTATGAGTCCAAAAGGACCGAAAAGCAGCTAATAACAACAACACTGTATAAAGAACAACACTGCAAGTCCTTAGGACAAAATACACAGCAGGCACAATAGCCTCGACCCCACAGGATAGGGCAAATTATTTTCCTTTGTACCAGAGACCGGAACTGTACAACGGAATGAAACCCTGCCTGCTCTTGTGTCATCACCACAGTCGTTGGTCCATGTTGAGCCCATTGCTGTAGCCACTGTGGACATCCATCTTATCAAGGGTCTTCTTCCCTCTTGCTGCCCCTGTACTTTAACAAGCATTATGTCCTTTCTTAAGAACCAGCCTCTCCTGATAGCATGTCCAATGGATGTGAGATGAAGACTTGCCATCCTCACTTCTAAGGGGCATTCTGGCCGTGCTTCCTCCAAGAGGGATTTGCTTGTTCTTCTGACATCCCAGACGACTTTCGGTATTGTTTGCACATCATTCACATGCATTGATTCTTCTTCAGTTTTCCTTACTCACTGTCCAGCTCTCACATGCATATTGACCATTGAAACTACTTACCTTGAATTCAGAGCTTAGGGTACACTGCTCAAAGCCACATAGCTTGTGAGCGGCTGAAACATGTCTGCTGCCAGGATGTGTCCAATTCATTTTATTGAAACATCATACTCAAAAGGTGCTTTAGGCAAACATATTTTGTCTTTTGACTACATGTCCCAATAATATAACCAGGCTCAGACCCTCACATTGTAATGATTCAGCTATATGTCTGAGAGGAAAAAGACCGCCAACCATAAAACTGATGGGAGAATAGGTACTGACTGTCACCTGCAATGCCATTCCTTCAACAAATATTTATTGAGTGTTATTCAAATGACAACATTTTGCAAAGCTTTAAGAAGACCCAGATGCAGAGAACACAGTCCCTGCTCACAGGAGACTCACAGATACTGCATCAGGGCATTCAGATCAGGGACACCACAGATAGATGCTGAAAGAAAAATCATAAAAAAAAATAGCAACCACGCACGGAATCCAGGACAGATAAAATCCTCAGGAACAATAATGGGAGTAGCGATACAGTGGTAGCTTTTTAATCTCCCATCATCTTGCATAGGGGTGGAGTCCAGACTGTCATTCAGGCCATAGCCAGTGAGGTCTCAATGTGGGCATGGCCTTCTCTTGAGGATTGTGGCAACTCCTGTATTCTTTCCTGGGGGTGAGAGACACCCATGACTTGATATTCCTGCTGACAAGATACATGGATCTACATTGATGGCAGCCAGAGCCTTGAATGGGGAGGAGACATGTGGAGACCCATGCCACTTTCCACCTCTACTGGGTCCATAAGACATTCCACTGACTGCCCTGTGATCTTCCAGCACTTGGTTTCATTGCATGTGTTGCATAAGTCTGAAAAAAATTTACACACTGTTATTGAATATATGGGTTAATTTCGTACTTATGGACGTGGTCTGGACTGGGCTGGGATGTTTTCTTAATATACAATTATTCTTCTATATAAAGCTTTTTTAAGACACATGAGTGTTTATGAATGTGCTTCTCTAGTCAACTCGAACTGACTCAGATACCATGAGGGCACAGGGTGGCTGTGTAGGGAAGGGGAGGGAAAGGGAACTGATAACAATGATGGATTTAGAACACACAAACACACATCCTAGGGGCCGAATAACAGAAATATGGGTAGAGGGACACAGAAGACGGTGTGTATAAAGATATTAATTTATATATAATTTAGTAAGGGTGTGATGGTTGAGGAAAGAGGGAAAAAACCGGAGCTGATATCAAAGGGGTCAAGTAGAATGATAGTGTTTAGAAAATGATGGTGGCAGCATATGTACAAACTCGCTTGATCTAATTGATTTATGGATTGTTATATTATCTGTCAGAGCCCCCATTAAAATGTGTTCTTTTTTCGATAACAACATAAACTCACTGCCATGGAGTCAATTTTGACTCAGTATAGAACACCCCCTGTGGTTTCCTCGCTTGCTATTCTTTAAGGAAACAGAAAGCCTTTTCTTTCCCCTGCAGAGTGGTTTCAACTATTGACGTTGAGGTTAGCAGGCACCATAGAACCATGATTCCTAAGGATGCTGATACAAAGGAAGAACCTTGTGGAACATAATTTAAAATTCTTTAATTATCTAGACTTACTTAACTGGAAGAGTCCCAGAGACTATGACCCTGAGTTACTCTTCAAACCTTGAATTGAAACTGTCCCCTGAAGTCATCGTTAAACTAAATAACAATTTAGCTCTTAAAGGATTGCATACTTGAGTGTTGCAGTCTTTAAAAATCAGCACAAATCTAAATGGGCTACAGATAATTCAAAATATATGTGAGAGGGTTGTGGCAGAGAGATTAAGTAAAAAGAAACACCTAGAATAGAAAGAACAAGAATGTTAATTCAATATGAAGAGTGTGACCAATGTCACTGAACCTTGTGTCCAGAAAGGGTTGAAATGGAACAGATTTTGCTTTGTATGTTTTCACATATCAAAATTATATATTAGTAGAAAAAGAGAGACTCGCATCTGTATGAGGCAGACTACCAAATACTGGGTTATATATAATGCTAAGTATTGAATATTATCCCATTTTCATATGGCAAGTATGGAAAGCCAAGGATGGAGTGAGGCATTCACAGGGGAGATGGCATTTGAATGATCCAGGAATATGGCTAAAGAAGATGCTCATTCCCAAGTGTTTCCACTGGGTTCGCAAACACATCAGCAAATGAATGTCAAATAACCCGTCTCACCCTCTAACTCAGAGCTGTGCAACCGAACTCTCTTCTATGATGAAAATGTTCCAGAGCAGTGATTCTCAACCTGTGGGTCGCGACCCCCATGGGGGGGGTCGAACAATGCTTTCACAGGGGTCATCCGATTCATCACAGTAGCAGTATTATAGTTATGAAGTAGCAACAAAAATAATTTTATAGTTGGGGGGAGCACCACACATGAGGAACTATATGAAAGTGTCAACATTAGGAAGGTTGAGAACCATTGTTCTAAAGGCATGACATCCAATCTGGTAGCTACTACATTTTATCAGGACAGACCAGTCCATGGAAAGGGACATCATGCTTGGTAAAACTGAAGGTCCACAAGAAAAGAGACTGACCATCAAGGAGATGGGCTGACACCATGGCTGCAACAATGGACTCCAACCTAACAACCATGGCGAGATTTGGCACAAGATCAGGCAGTGTCCTCAAAGTAATATCCTTGATCTTCAGTCTTTTTAAAAGATCTGTTGTAGCACATTTAGCCAATGCAACGTGTCATTTGATGTCTTGACTGATGCTTCCTTGAGCATTGATCTGGCTTAGGGTTTAAAAATTCCCCTTGGCTTCTCAATCATACAGGAGGCCCACACAGTGATCATCTTTCCTCACTACACAGAGTGTCATGCCCCACTCACATTGGTCTCCTTGCTTTTCCAGGAAGAAGCTTGGAGAACCCAATCACAAGGCCTTTTGCCCTGACTGTCTCCTACCTGGAACACTTTCCCCACCGCCACATGGCCACTCCTGTGTCTTCCTGCCTTATTCAAGTACTGCACTGTCAATGAGATCTTCCTTGGCTGCGATGCACTACTTGCCCCAAGTTTCCCATCCAGCGCAGTTTAGTGAGAAAAATCTCACTGCTACCTGCAGGGGGGGAGCCTCGGCACTGGCATCTCAGAAAATTGAGCATAATCAGAACAGAAATGTGACCCTACCTCTCACGCTAAAAAGCTGCTAACTGCAAGATCTAAACCACCACACAACCAGCCACTTCTCAGGAGAAAGGCTGAAAGTTAGTCGCAGAAACCTACAGGGGAAGTTCTACCCTGCCTTATAGGGTCATTATAAGTCAGTATCAACTCTATGGCAGTAAATTTGCATTTGGGGGGAGCGCGTTCTAAGGAGCTCTGGGTCACATACCCTGATCAATCCAACTGGCAGCTGCATCAGCTGGCTAAGGCTTCAAAAGACTGAGTAGGTAACCCAGAGTTCAGTGCTGTTGGCAGAAACTTGTGGGGGGTCAGAAGGACTTGAGGTGATGGTGTCCTTCTCAGTGGCCTCAGATAATCTTCTCCCCGGTCTGGGCATCAGCATCTTCTTTGCAAAATGGGATGATTGCATTAGAGAACCACTAAACTCCTACATACCTGAGCAACCAGGAAGCAATTGTGAATCCTGGAGAGGAGCAAAGACTATGCTGGTGGCTCTGCAAATCTTGGGAAGCTTGGATCCGATGCGGCTGGAACTGTCCACTGCGAGGCACCAAGAATCCCGAGAGCTGTAGTTCAGGTCTCCCCCTTGCCTGTGTACCATGGAAGATTTAATAAATGTTCTCCTCATGCTACCTTTAGGATCCTTGGTGGCAAAGTGGCAAAATCCCTTCACATTGGCCTGTTAACTGCAGGGTTGGCAGTTCAAACGCACCTGCTGCATTCCTGTAGGAAGGGCAGATTTCAACTCCCACAAAGAATTGTTTCAGAAATCTACAATGACAGTTGTATCCTGTAACTCTGAGTCAGAACTGGCACAACAGCAGTGCGTGAGTGAGCTTTAAAATACATTTGAGACTGGGGTCTATTTTGAATTCCCCTACCTGTCCATTGGGTGTCATGGGAAGAGAGTAGATAGGAGAAAAAAGGGTAGAAGGCAGTGAGGGAGGAGGGTAGAATGTACGGGAGTAACACGTTCTGGCAGAAAATTGTGTGTATGTGTGTGTGTGCGTGTTCTATTGTAATTCACACAGATTATGGGTGGGGGAGGGAACTGAAAAAGTAAATATCCATGAAAAAGAAAAATTTTTTTCTTTGGTGATTTTCCTTTTGTTGAGCTAAGGGATGGAGAATGTACTGCATGGGCGTGACCAGCCACTGGACCGGTGTGCTGTTAACACACCCTCCTGCCTTTGCATGCTGGGGGCCTCTCTGTAAACAGAAGTGACTTGTGACTTCTGATTTCCTGGGGCTCTAAAGAGAACCCGAGAATAGAAGTTCTAAATCGTGAACAAAGGAGAGACAAAGGGTTAATGAGAGGACAGAAGTTTGAAGTTTCATTGGATGAACACAGCGCCAGCATCCAACAAACATGCCAAAGGCTGAACTCTGCCCGGAAGTAATGAATGAGCACTGCCTTTAGCCCATGTCCTCACTCTCCCCGTCTCCTGCACTCCAAGCCAGCCTCACTAAGAGTAGTCAAAGGTGACATGGTGGTCCTTTCATCTCTCTCTGACCCCTCACGCTGCCTTCACCTCTATCCAAGTTGCTTCATCCTTCCCCCTTCTCCCTGATCTTCCTCGTGGAAAGATCTAATTCATACTAACTGGTAAAAGTCAGTTAGCACACAAGAAAGAAGACATCTCCTTCCTCAGCCTATGCTGCAGAAAAAGAAACTCGGGCTTGAGCTCATTTGCCCAACTGTCAAAGGTCCCATCACGGGCAGGGCCATGATGTGAAAATTCAAGCAAGCAGCCCCAGAGCCAGAGTTCCCAACGCTCATCCACTGCAGTTCAAGTTCATGGGGTGAAGTGGTGAAAAGCTAACCGGAAACTGAGAGTTAATGTAGATACCCAAGGCTTACTTGCCAGGGCACTCACTCACTGCCATTGAGTCAATGCTGACTCATAACAACCCTATAGGACAGGGTAGAATTCCCCTGTGAGTTATTGAGAATGTATCTCTTTATAGGAATAGAAAGCCCCATCTTACCCTTATGGAGTGACTAGTGGTTTTAAACTGTTGCACAAAGCATAACCATGACACCATCAGGACTCCAAAACATGCCAGGGCAATCAATGGTTCTGTGAGATCTCTCAGGATAGAGATATACCTTGCTCCTTGGCTACACATGAGAAAGCATTCACCTCCAAGCCTAGTTTGTGATCCAAGTGAGTTTTATGAGAATTAGAAGAAGTTTCATGTTTATAAAGGCACCTGCAGGGCTCTTCAGAAATGTGCATCTCCTTAGAAGCTTCCCTGAAAGTCACGAGGTCTGCTCTGTGCTCCTGCCTTTTAAATTACTCCCAGAGGTGGGGCGTGCTGGTGACCCTGGTTGAACTCATTGGCTGAACTGAATTCACCTGGCCTTGGTGGGCCAATTCAGGTGCAGAACACACCCAGGTGTACCTCCCCTTCCTGGCTGGGAACCTGAGCCTTTGAGCATGAGCAGTGTACCACTTGTTCATGGGACAAAGGCTCAGACTGCTGACCATGCGTAATGGATGCCTTAGTCCCTAAGCTAAACTACCTAGCAGTTCCAAAACCCCACTGCTGTGTAGTGTTCATGAACTTTGGCAGCAACACATCCTTACCACGAAGAATTCTGGTGGCCCAATGGCTAAGCACTTGGGCTTTAGACCGCGGTCAGTAGCAATACATGAGGAAAAGGTCTTGCCATTGTAAACATTCCACCCCACTGCCATCAAACGCAAAGGACCTCTGGTGACATGGCAGGCTACTCACAGAGCTACTAAATGCAAAGTCAACAGTTCTAACCCACCAGCTTCACTGTGGGAGAAAGATGAAGCTATCTATTCCTATAGAGACATAATATCTCAGAAACCTATAGGGAAAATTCTTCCCTGCCATGGACTACTAAACGAACAACCTAATATGTCTTGGAAGAAGTCAGGCCAGAGTGCCCTTGACAGCATATATGGCAAGATTTTGCCTCCCAAATATGTTGGACATATTGCCTGGAGAAGGACATCCTGCTTGGTAAAGTGGAGGGGCAGCACAAAAGAGGAAGGCCCTCAACAAGCTGGATTGACACCGTGGCTGCATCAATGGACTCAGGCAGAGAACAAATGTGATGATGGTGCAGGACCTGGAAGTGTTTGGTTCTGTTGTGCATAGGGTCACTTTGGGTCAGAAACCACTCAATGGCACCCGACAGCAACAACAACAAGTATATAAGATCACCATGAGTTGGAATCAACTCGACAGAAAGTGGGCTTTGGGTCTGTCATGGAACCAACCCTGGCTCATAGAGACCCAATCATGGGATTCTGAGGCTGTAAATCTTCATGGGAGGAGAGGGTCTCATCTGTCTCCTGCGGAGCAGCTGGTAGGTGTGAACCCCTGACTTTGCAGTTGACAGTCCAACACTTTCCTTAAAGTACCCCCCGGGGCTCCTTTGGTAATGATGACAGACTAGGCAAACCAATGGGGACATTTCTACTCTGTCACATGAAGGCATCCTATGCAGAATGGGCTCAACGGGAAATAACACCAACCCCACCACTTTTAACACCATCCCAATCTTACAGACTGTGCTAGGCTCTTGAAGGAATTGACTTTTTGCACTTCCACTGAGCGAGCTATGAGCATGCATGCCAACACATAACTTCCGGTCCTGAACTAGGGATCAGCTGCACATGTAAGGATGTGCTTCTAATGTGGAAGGAAATAAAGAGAGGGAATCTGGAAGCAGGAAAAGCCAGGAAGCAGGAGTCACTAAGGCAGACCCCTTTCCTAAACCAACTTAATTAGCATATCACAGATCCTGGCTCAGAGGTGATGTTCAAAGAAGAATTGTTGACTGAATACACAAGGGAAGGAACAGAATAAGTAAACACAGAAATGTGCTAATGACCAAATTGACTCACAGTTCTGACCCTGCTCTTCTTCTTCCAGGTTCTTCTCTACTTGCTAATGGTATTTGCTCGAACTCTCACAAGCACAAAAGGAGCCCTGGTGGCGTAGCAGTTAGGCAGTGGGCTGCTAACCACCAAACTAGCAGTTCTAAATTAGCAGGCATTCTGAAGGAGAACAACAAGCTGTCTGCTCCTTTAAAGCATTACAGTCTTGGGAATGCACAGTGGTAGCTCTACCCTGGCCCATAGGGCTGCTCTGAGTCTGACTCGACTGGACAGCAGTGAGTATGGGTTTGGTTTGGTTTTCACAGGTACCCCGATCCGTTGGTGGTCTTGGTAAATTGCACACGCTGGTTCAGTGGAGCTTGTGTAGGGCTTGAGAATTTGCACTTCTATCAAGCTCCTGATGTTGCTAGTCTGTGACCATATTTGGGGTGGCAAGGCTCTGGACTACCCGGGTCTTCCTGGTGGCTGCTGTCACAGCGCAAGTTCCCAAGAGTGCACCACTACTCATTTCTTTGGAATGATTTGGACTGAGTTTTCCCAGCCATTTCATCATGGTTTTTGGCTATTTGTTCCATGACACTGAAAAGTTTGGACCTGACATACGCAGCTCAGGCTGTATTATCTATCTTCTCTGCCCTCTTGGATTGGAGATGGATCACCTATGAAGCGATGAGGGTAAGAAGGGTTGGGTGTCCCCGGGTAATGTGAACAGTTAGCGCGCTCAACCACTGCTGATTAAAAGGTTTGCGGTTCAAATCCAAGGCCCCTCAGGAGAAAGGCCTGCTGATTGAAATCGGAACGACCAGCCTTTGAAAGCTCTGTGGGGTCCCGTGGTGCTGACCCACATGGCATCACCGTGAGTTGGAATGGACTCCTCAGAAACGGGTTTAGTAAGCAGCACAAAGAGGAAACTCCTTGGAGAACTGGAGGCCACAGTAGCTGAAACCATGGGCTCCAACATACTACCCCTGAGGCTGACAAAGGACCGGGCAGTGCTGCCTTGTGTTGCAAAGAAGGTCCCTGTAATGTCAGAATGACTGGACAGCACTAACAACAACAAAGGATGTCAGGGCCCTTCACTTCCCCAGACCACTGACCAGGTTCAAAGACCCGCATGTGAGTATAGTTTTACAGTTAGACGTGTTTAGAAAAAATAATGTTTGCAAAAGTAAAATCTTGGTTTAATTTTACAGAGCATGAACAATTAGTAGAACTCTTAAGGTCCACCGGAACCTCTTTAGGGTCCCCTCCAATTGCTCACCACCGATAAGTCGATTCTGACTCATATTGATCCTACAGGAGAGGTTAAAATTTCCCCTGTGGGTATTTCTGAAACTGTAGCTCCTTATGGGAATAGAAAGCCTCCTCTTTCTCTGCAGCTGGTGGGTTCAAACTGCCAACCTTGTCTTCAGCAGCTCAGGACTTACTTGTATCTCTATGAAACCAAAATCTACCTCACTGCCAGGGAGGTGATGCTGACTCATAGTGACCCTATGAGGCAGAGTAGATCTGTCCCTGTGAGTTTCTAAGACTGTAATTCTTTATAGGAGTAGACAGACTCTTCTTCCCACGGACTGGCTGGTGGTTTCAAAGTGCTGACTTTGGTGTTAGCAGCCCAACATGCAAACACTATTACACCAAAGCTCCTTTTGTACCTCTATAAGTAGATAAATATTTCTCTTATATCTGTGTTTCAACCAAAGGCATGGCTTTAGAGGAAAAAAGGCCATGAGTGTCAAGAATGATTTGAAAATGTGGAGTTCTTTTGGGAAAGGATATATATATACTTGTGTACATAAATACAATTCTGATGGCAAGAGTGGTCAGGAGTTGGATTGTTAATCTCAAGGTCAGCAGTTTGAATGACCAACCGCTCCTCTGGAGAAAGAGGAGATTTTCTACTCCTCTAAAGAATCACAGTCTCAGAAACCCACGGGGGCCATTTTACTCAGTCCCATGGGCCTGTGAGTTGGAATGGACTTGATGGCAGTGAGGGAATGTAAATATGCAAACACCCACCTCGGACTTAGGGTTTGACCTGCTCCCTCAGCCCCGTGAGCATCTGCATCTGCAGCCATGGACTTGGCATTCTGTGAAGAACCCATTAATGCACCGCCACAAAGAGAATGAGTTTCCTCTGTGTCAGTCCATTACCCTGCCAACGTTCAGGATGGAGCCAACACCCTTGGTCTCCCAGAGAAATTGGCTCAACATCCCCCTGATGTGGTTGCATGACAAAGGCCACTCATGCAATGCACTGCATGTGCTCTATTTAATGCACTATCACCAACAAGTCTACATGGGTGGTAACTCTGAAAACCTTGCCCAAACAGCTGGCTTCACCAAAGTATATGGAATCCTGTGGAGTCGTCGACCAGTACGACTCTGTACTGGCTGTGCGTTGGCATTGCCACGGTGGCTTTCTCACTGACCGTGACCTGAATCCTGCTTCCACTAAGCCTTGCTTCATTGGCCTGGGATGGCGCCAGGCCAATGGGAGGCTAGAAAGCTCCTAAGGGATTCCAAAGTATGACCAAGGGTGAACACTACTGCTTTTGGCCATCACATCCGGGAAGGCCCTTGGGACTTTGCCACTCAAAGTATCATAGGTCAAGGAACCAGCAACATCAGCATTAGCTTCTCCCACGCTAATGCCATCGAGTTGATGCTGACTCATAGTGACCCTACAGGACAGGGTAGAACTGCCCTTGTGGGTTTCCCAGACTGTCACTCTTGCCCGGAGTCTACAACCTCATATTTCTCCCAAGGAGTGGCTGGTGGTTTAGGACTACTGTCCTTGTGGTTAACAGCCCAAGAGTACCACGGCCTCTAGAACTGCTGGATCCTAGACCCCACCCTGAACCCACAAAATCAGAATCTGCCCCCCAGCCCGATTTCCAATAACCTGGGTAAGTGCATGCATGTGAAAATTTAAGAAATACTTCCTTAGAAACCATTACTTTCCAGAACAAACTCCTCCTGACAGAGGTGCAGAAATGGAAGCCCATTAGGCCATGCTCGCCTAGAAGCAATTGGAGGTCTCAGTGCTCCTATATCCTGGCTGTCATCCAGATTTCCTTATTCTCACCTGGACTGTTGTCACTGCAGCAGGTACTGGTGAGTCCTCAGCACGAACAGCCCCACATTAGGTCTAGAGACACAGCTCCCATTTCAGAGTAGTACAATCCACAGTTTACTGTAGAGTTTCTGGCTTTTACTGGCTTGGGGTAGGGTCTAGTGGGAAACGCATCTTAGCAAGAGCCATTATGTATTCTGGATGTGCACAATGAGTTTATCTTGAGGCATATTTATGTCTGATGTTGTTATGTATTTCCCTTTCTATCCCATGCAACGTTATTTCTTTGAAAATTTATATTTGCTTTTAATTATCCAGACTTATAAGTGATTTATAGCTAGGTCTGATCGATTGGAATCAGATGACCACGCCTGGATTAACCATGGGTCCTGGTGACCATTAGGCACTTCTTTCCATGAATGATATTTTCACCTGAGTGAATGCATTCACGACTTTTCTTCTCTTAAGATAAATAAGCAGGTGGGTATCATTTTGCTATGCTGGCACTTCCTTGTGTTGTTTTAAGTTCACCCAGCAATTTTTAAAAAGAGAAACATATTACAACTGTCACACACTTTATAATTCATGTGGAAAAATTTGGGGGAGAGCTAAATAGAGGTGACCCGTGGTGCAGTCTTACTTACTGCTTGTTAGAAGGTACTGAAATCTTATATACATAAACACTAGAAACCAGGAGAGAAGAAATGGTGGTTCCATGGCAGAATTCTCACTAGCCATGCAGGAAATTTGGGTTTGATTCTTGGCCAGTGCGCCTCCTGTTACAGCTACCACCTAACTGCTAGTGGAGGCTGGCATATTGCTATGATGCTGAACAGATTTTAGCGATGTTTTCTGCCTACCGACAGACTAGGAGAAAAGGCCTGGTGAACTCCTTCAAGCCATCAGCCACTGAAACCCCCCCAGCTGACAAGGGGTCAAATCTACAACCCATTGAAGGAATGGGGCAGGACCAGTGGGCATTGAGTTCTGTAGCGCATGGAGTCCGCATGAGTCAGGAGCTGGCTGACTTGAAGGCAATTGTCCACAGCACTCTCTAGGAAGGCAGTGGTTGGAGCACATAGGCCTCCTTCATGTGGCCCAATGATCATCAAGCCTTAAGTCATGCAACCAACTCTGGGAAATGAAAGATGCCCGGGGTACCAGGGATATTTGAAGGACCTGGTGTAAATTGGTTCAGCCCGAGGGAGTTCTGGAAACCACTGAGGTAAGCTTCCTGCTGAAACCACTAACTTAGCTCCAGTGCGAGTGGATGGGTGTCTGCGCATGTACCCAGCCACCATTAGTGCGTTTGTTGTTGTTGTTGCCGTTCACGTCTGTAGAGTCGATGCCGATTCACAGTGACCCTATATGACAGGGTAGAATTCCCCCTGTGAGTTTCTCACACTGCGACTCTTTTGGAGTAAAAAAGCCTCATATTTCTCTTGAGGAGTGGCTGGTGGTTTTGAATGGTTGATCTTGCCATTAGTCCATTGCGTAACCAGGTGCTGTCAACTTGATTCCAACTCATGGCCACTCTATGTACAGCAGAACAAAACAACACGCTGCCCTGCGCATTTCTCACAGTCATTCCTACATTTGAGCCACTGTGTCAACCCATCTTTTGGAGGTTTGTCCTCCTTTTGGCTTGACCAAGCATGCTGCCCTACTCCAGGGACTGGTCCCTCCTGATAACACCCAAAGTACATGAAGCCAAATGTCACCATCCTCGCTTCTAAGGATCAATCTGGCTGTAGTTCTTTCAACATAGATTTGTTTGTTCTCCTAGAAGTTCCTTGGTGTATTCAATATTCCTCACCAGGACCATATTTCAAATGCATCAATTCTTCTCATGGGACTTCCTTATGCATTTTCCAGCTTCCACATGAAAATAATCATGCCTTGGGATAGGATATTCCTGAGTTTTTAAGGTGGCAAAGTCACCTTGGTTCAAAAAAATGTTTAAAAGAACTTTTGCAGCAAATTCACTGAAAGCAATTTATCCAGTGATTTCTTTACAGATATTTCTATGAGCGTTGGTTGTGGATGGGTCCAAGTAAGATGAAATGCTTCATCATTTAAATCTTTTCTCTGTTTATCATGTTGCTTATTGGTTCAGTGGTGAGGATTCTTATTCTTTTAACCTCGAGTTGTAATCCATACTGAAGACTATCATCTTTGAACTTCATCAGTAAGTGCTTCAACTCCTCTTCCCTTGCAGCAAGCAAGGCTGGTCGCCTGCATATCTCAGGCTGTTCTCAAATCTTCCTGCAATCCTGAAGTCTCCAATTCAGCCATTCAAAACTCAAAACAGCTCAATGCCATGGAAGTCAAGTCAATTCTGACTCCAGCAACCCTGTAGGCCAGGGAAGAACCTCCTGGAAGGTTTCCAAGGCTGTAATCTTTGTGGCAGCACATGGTCACATCTTTCTCATTCGGGATAGCTGGTGAATTCCAAGTGTTGCTCTTTCGGGTTAACAGTGAAGTGCTTAAACATTGCCCTACCTGGATTCCAAGTGTGAGCTAACAGCCACAATTTTCTTCTGAGACCAAAGGGGTTGTTAGGTGTGAATTCTCGACCCAGGGTGGTCCAGCAGACCTGCTCAGTATTCGCCCAGGTGCAAAATCCATCAAGAGGATGCATTGTCATTATTTTTAATCACATTACACACCCAGATGTAGCAGCAACCCAGCTTTGTAATATCACCCTGGTTTTGATAAATATGTACCATTCCTTGATAACGCTTCCAAATCCTTTAATATCCTGCAGCTCAGTCCCTGATGTCTGGCTGTAACAAAATGTGTGAGGGGAGACCGTATGTCAATAAACTCTCCCCGTCTGCATCAACTCAGCGCATAATCAGCTCCAAGGTAAAATGCATGGTAAGTCACTTATGCGCTGGCGGGGAGGGCAAGGGGCCCCATTCAGGTTTGTCTTCTGATGAAGCTGACCAAAAGGACTTCTTATTTCAGCCTATTAGGAGAGTGAGAGTTGCCCCCCCTCCCTCGCCATTTTTCTTTTCTTTTCCCTTTTTGTCCCTTCCCCCTTGGAGGGACAGCCTGCTCTGCTATTCTGAAAGGGTTGTCTGTTATTTGCTGCGCTCTCCACTCCATTAAATCACCTTTCCTCACATTAAATACAGGTCTTCAGCGTGGTCAGAGAGCTTTGCTCTGAGGGATAATGATATAATGAGGATGACGTGCATGAAAAATCATTTTTCAGCTCAATCCCAGGCAGACCACGGGAAAGCATGAAATGGGAAGGGAGAGAGTTGTACCTCACTTTAGACAGGAGCCAGGCTTCTGAGGGGGCAGTCTCGACCTGGAAGGCTGCAGAAGGCTTCTTTACATCACTCACTCATTCACCCATTCATTCAACTAGCTTGCTACTTACTTATAAATGCCAGACCCTGGGGCTCTCTCACTGAACAAAAGAGACAAAAATCCCCCTTCTGTCAAGAAGCTTCCATAAACAGAGGCATTCAAACACTTCCTAGAGAATGTGTTTAAAGTCCAATTTACACAAAAGCAGAAGAAGAGACTGATGCGAGGGGTTTCACATATGCACATGTTCATATATGACTCCCATTGCAGTGACAAAGTGTAGTACTCTTCCAGGAGACACTATTCATTGGAGTTAAATTGCTCCCCCCAAACCCCTGAGCTCTCTCTCTCTTTTTTTTCTTTCTTTCTGAGAGCAATTGCCCTTGGAAGGGATTAGCTGTTATCACTCTCTAGCACCTTAGTGTGAACTTATTTATTGGCTCCTTTTCCTGCCTAGATAGGAGGGGCATCCAGGGCTGCTAAATGTCAGAAAAATCCCAAAAAAGGCAGCAACAAGAGAGGCAGAGGACAATTGGGGCCAGTTTTTCTCATTTGAGTGGGGGGGGGCATTTGTTAAAGATGCAGATTACACACACACTTCCCTGCCGCCCCCCCCCCAATATGGCCCTACTAAATAAGGATCCTACCCCACCATCTGTCCGGGAGCCCCTGAACTGGCCTTTCCCATGAAAAAAGCCAGGACCATTGAAAGTGACTCTTTAGGCAAAAGACCCGTGACTTACGTTTTCCAAACCAGGATAAAGCCCATTAGTTAAGCACTTGCATATTAACCAAAAGGTTGATGCTTCAAACCCACCCACAGGTTCCTAGGAAAGCAGGCCTGGTGATCTGTTTCTGAAAGGGCACAGTCTTGAAAAGTATCCCTGGTAACATATTGTCCTGCTAGCCATAAGGTCGGCAGTTCAATACTACCAGCTGCTCTGAGAGAGAAAGCTGAAGCTTTCTACTGTACAGATGTATAGTCTCAGAAACCTACCAGGGCAAGTATACTCCGCTGCCATGAGTCAGAATTGACTCAATGGCAGCAAGTGAGTGGATGGGCAGGGATTGATTGGGCACCAACTAACACTAAGAACAACTATTTTGGGTGGCAGTGACATTCTTCTGCTTTATCTTGAATCTGAACTCTCAGCGTCATTAACAACGGAGGCAACAGACAAATAATTATAAACTACAGAAGGGTAAAGAGAAGCTAAAGAAGTTACTTCTGTTTGGGGTTTAGTTGTGTGTTTTTTTTTTGAGCAGAAAATATGAACTATGAAGGAGCAGGGACTTGCTGGACTTAAATATAAACTGTAAGATCTCTCTCCGGGCTAGAGTTACATCTCAATTCTTGGCTCTGCATGAGAAAGAATTCACGCCAAGCCTGGCTCGTGATCCAAGTGAGTTTAATGAAGGTTAAAAGAAGTTTCAGGTTTTACGCAGCACCCCTAGGATTCCTCCCCACCTTGCAGCCTGGCAGAGACTGCTCGAGGTCACGCAAAGATCTCTCTCCTAAGTTTTCCTCCAAAAAAAAGACCTGTCTCATGTTCTTTCTCAAGTTCTCTCCCCAGTTCCTGTCCCCAGTTTTTCCTTTCTCCCCCTCATTCCTGCCTTTTCAAGGATTCCCGTGGGGAGGCATGGTGAATGACCCCAGGTCGATCCCATTGGGCTGATCCAGGTTTAACGCCCATCCGTACCCATCAGCGGGAAAACCTAGGCTTTTGTTCTATGCTTGGTTCTCTTGGGCATGCGTCAATGGACATCTCATTCCTGCTTATCTGCTAACAAAACCTATTTTTCAACCCCAAGTCTTTCTTGCCAAAAAATAATGTCCCATATTAGGAATGGCATGAGCATGGCTTCTGCGTTGGATCAGATCAAGAAGATAGCTTTCGTGCCCTGTACTAAGATCACAAAAGAATGTAATCCAGTGCCTTGTAGACAGTCTCGTGTACACAAAAGGTTTTCTAAGAGTCTAAATAGGCTGAATTGCAGCCTAAAACAGAGAGGGACCCATTTCAAAGAGATGTGGGGACACGGCTTTCATAAAATGGAATGCATCATGTAATCCAGTTCAAGGGAAACCCAGTAACTTTGGGAAGGAACTGCATTGGCTTGGACTAAACAGCCAGAGATAGTGCTACATAAAAAGAAAAAAGATGATTGATAAAGCAACCCAGACATTATTGTGGAAAAGGAAAAGGGACTTAGAAGACAATCAAAAGCTACAAGGAACCTCTCTTAGGGAGAAGTCTTGTGGTTTCAACTTGTGTGCTCTGGGGGATATTTGGCAGTCACGTATTAAATTGTGCACTCAATTTAATCCCTTTAAGGGATTTTGTCACTGGGCCTACAGCCCAACTATCCTGACAAAAAAATCTATCTTGAAAACCACCCTGGGGTGAGGAAGCTAAAGGCAAGCACATGATACGATCACATGGAGGGAAATTGGGGAGCCAATGCAACAGCAAGAACCCAGGCCCTAGACCTAGGCCCTAGACCTATGAACCAAAGCAAACCCATCTTGCCAGGTTTCACTGCTTGAGCTGGTTTGGCCAATGCCGCATGGAGTGGAGATGTGCTGCCCCAGCCAACCCTTCCTCAAATTACAAAATTATGAGCAAATAATACACAAAGTGGGATTGAAAGTCACTAAGCAGCAATAGGTAAGTAAAACATATGGGCCTACCATTACCTATCTGTAAAGAGTCTTTGGCAACTGGTTTATGGAAGACGCAGGCCCTGATTACCTCCCATTACACGTATTCTTTATCATAGCCACGGACACTCATGGAAACATTAAAGTTGTGCTTGAGAGAGGAAAAGGTGAGTTAAGAACTGAGAAAGATGGTCATGTGGCCTGGATATTGCTCAAACACTCCATTCTCCTTGGTCTCTTGGAAGAAGTAGAGGGATGAGAATCCAAAGCTGTAAACATTGTGTGGATTAGAAACATGTTAAATTTGGTGTGAGGGCTGAAGGCCCAGGTTGGTAAAATTATTTCTTTAGGATTTTCTAGAACCAGAGCTGCTCTGAGACCCACACTGGAGAGAATGCCATGGTCATTACCCTTGTATGCTTTATTTTGGCTGAGTCCCTCCCCCATCATGTGTCAGGGCTTACCCAGTGCCCCTTCTCAGCCCTGATACACGGTGTTGCCAAAATGGCTCAGAGATGTTAAGCAATCTGATCAAGGTCATGTGGCTTAAGGTCAGTTACAGAGTCAGACACTGAAATGCAAGAAGACTGACTCCTATGCCCAGACCTGGGACAAATCTCTCTGACAGAGCTGGGTAGATGCCCCTAAACATCCGTCTTGTGTGTGTGTGTGTGTATTTGTGTGTGTGTGTGTATGTGTGTATCCACATATATATGTTTGGTTTATTTGTCATCAACATAATTAGAGTACTTTCTATCCAATTAAAAAAAGAATTAAGCCAAGGTTGGTGGTTTACAATTTGCACAAGTGCCTTTATGAACTATCATGGTTTACTTTCTTTCATTTGGAGGCAGCTTCAAGCTTCAGACCTCTTCACTCCCCAGGTGAGGTGCTACATCAGACCAGAGTCAGAGGAAAGGATTGACCAGAAAGAGTCAGTTCACTGAATGAGGTTCCTTTGAAAAGGAAGCCAAAATGGCCCTTAAACTCATGGCCATCAAGTCAATACTAGCTCATAGTGAGGGACCCTGTTGAACAGGATCCTATGGTACAGGGTAGCTTTGTCCCTGTGACTCTCCAAGACTAACTCCATGGAAGCCGAAAGCATCATCTTTCTGCCACAGGGATGATGGTGGTATCAAATTACTGGCCTTTGGGATGTCAGCTCAACTTGTAACCACTGTGCCACAAGGGCCCTTAGTCAATCTAACAGGTCTGGCAAAATGTAGAGCCAGACATTATATACTGAAAATGGCTCACCACCACCACCACCACCACCAAAGGCTGGCTTTCTGGTGGGGTCTTCTGCTATTGACTGGTCCTCTGTTGTGGCCCTCCTCCTTTCAGGGATGCACATTCTGGCACTTTTATCAACCACATCTTGGTGCCCCAGATTTCATGCTGTGCTCTTGTCTCGGACCCCAAACTTGAGGCTATTAGGTAATTGAGAGCATAATATGAACATTCTTCCCCCAGCCATTTCATTTGCTCCATTATTTTGGTTCTCATCCATCGGGTAAGGAAATGCGTCTTAGTCTGCCCTTCCCCTTCCTTTGTGCTGAGGAGGTACAAAGGGAAAACTTGTCTCTACTTCTCTTTTGCAGGACAACTTCTACCATATCCCTCCATTATCACCTCATTGCCCTTTGCCAGTCTCTGAGTAGCTAAAACTTTGCATCATTATTAAGGAGCTTTAGTGATATAATGGGTTACTGCTACCACCAGGCAAGTAGTTCAAACCCACCAGCCTCTCCACAGGAGAAAGATGAGGCTTTCTGCTCCGCTAAAGAGTTACAGCTCCAGAAACCCACGGAGGCAGTTTTACTCTGCTCTACAGGCTCACTACGAATTGGAAGCAATTAGATGGCAGTGAGTTTGTTGGGTACGGCTTGGTTTGATTTGGTTTTCTACCATCGTGTTATCAACTCTAAGATGGGAAAGAGTAGACCACAGACCCCAGAGCTCTCTCTCTTGTGTCCCCCAGATTTCACACTCAACAGTGACTTGTCTTGCACTGCTTCTGCCCGCAGCTCTGCACTTTTACTTGAGTCCCCAGGTACTACTGCTGATGAACAAAGTACCCCACCGCAGTGACTTAAAACACCAGTCATTTTCTCATGCTGACAGAGTTTTTGGGTCAGCAATTCAGACAGGCTCCAGCGTATAGTCTCAGCTGGGAAAACACGGAGACTGAGGTGGCTTGATAACTGGGCTGATTTCTTGAAGAACTGTGGGAAGAACAGATTTTCGTACGTGATAGTGATTTGATGGTTGCATCATGAGGGTTCCTTCATTCACATATCTGCCTCCCCTCTGCCCACCTAGGTTGGGAGGACTGTCAGCTGCGTATCTACAGGTGGTCTCTCTATGTAGCTCAAGCTTCTTCGCAGCAGCAGCATAGTGAATGCAGGATCAATGGATGTCTTACAAGGCAGCTCAAGACTCAAGTACAAGTGAATAACGCAGCAACTGCACAGCCTGGCCATCAGCATCACTTACATTGTATTCTATTGGTTGAAGCAGACATCAGTTTACTCATATACAAATAGAAAGGACCCAGATCCCACCTTGTGGTGGGAGGAGTATCTAGATTAGGTGGCAAAGAGTCGACTGTTTGAGAGAGATGACTGGCTACCATCTTGGAAAATTTGATCTCACCCAGTCTGGCCACTGGTACAATAATTTATATCCTCCCTGCTACCCTTTAATGGCTGATTCCTCCCCACGCCGCTTTCTAAAACCCCTTCCTCCAGGAAGCCTTCTCTGATTACTCCAGTTCACCTTATCCCCAATTTTATCTCCATCATTTCTATTTAACATTACAGAGTATAATAGTGGTTGTGGTTTTTAGAGGGGGTAATAGCTAATATTATGAGGCAGAATGACTATGCTCACCTAGCAGTTATCAACGTCTGGGTCACAACCCCTTTGGGGGTCCAACAACGCTTTCGCAGGGGTTGCCCATTTCATAACAACCCCAGAACTGACCATGTTCCCAAGAGTCTTCTGACCTCAGCCTCTGCCAATCCATAACTATGCTCTTAGAAGGGCTTTTAAAATCGCTTCCGGAGATTCTTCCCTGGCAGAGGGCCTGAAGCAGGGCAGGTACTGAGGGAAGATGTCAAGGCGTGTTGTGATTACGTGCCCTCCAGTTGATTTTCTATGCATGGTGACCACATGTGACAGAGAGGACTTTCTCATTGTGGGGAGAGGGGTTAGGCTGTTATCTCTATGGGAGCAAATCTTCCTCCTGAGTGGGCTCAAATCATCACAACATCAGGGCTCCTTTAATTGGCTGCATAAATACTCACCAAACCCTCTGCCAGCAAGTTGATACCGATGCACAACAACCCTATAGGACAAGGTAGAACTGCCCCTGTGGGTTTCTGAGCCGGTAACTCTTTATGAGAGTAGGAAGCCCAGTCTTTCTCCCTAAGAGTGGTTGGTGATTTTGAACTGCTGATATTGCCAGTTAACATCTTACCTCGTAACCCCTACAATACCATGGCTCCCTTAGATACTCCAAATAATCCAGTGTGATTCCGGTGCTAAAAGGGAAGAACAAAATGAGATTTAAAAATGGTTTTCATTGTAGGCTCTTAGAGTCCTAAGGACTGAGTTGAGAGTAAAGGGGTGGCCGGGATGGAAAAAGGGAGGAGAGCAGGAGCAGAGAGGAGACACACAGAGAGAGAGAGAGAGAGAGAGAGAGAGAGAGAGAGAGAGAGAGAGAGAGAGAGAGAGAGATGATTTAGAACTGTGGGAATTTTATGGGCAAGCAAGCCTTTTTCAGTCTGAGCAGGCAGATTGAGAAATCCATAAACAACCAAGGAGCAAGCCTGAAGATAGAGCTGCACGGTCTAACAGACAGGGGGATAATAGCACTCAAGTCGAAGGAGACCCTGGGCCACATGTAAATGATTCAAGTCATAAAAGGCTGCTCCTGGGTGCTTTGTAGCAGAACAAAAGCATTCCACTGACATGCAAAAGTGGTTTTGGAAAAACCTACCGATTTTCCTGACTTGCCTCTCTGGCCTATAAATTAATGCTTCAGACCTCTACCTTGAAACAGTTGCCCCTGTCAAGAACCAATCTGGAAGGTGAGGTGGGGCCATTCAATATTCACAGGAATATTGGCAATTCTTGGCTGCCAACTGCTTCAAAGCACGTCTTCCAGCAGCTTTCAGCAGTCCACTCTACTCAGAAGCAGGGAAGGGCAGTGGGGGCAATCACCATGACCTAGGACCATGGAAGCAGGAAGAAATGCTGAGGTGGGCAGATAACTTTACCATCCTTAATGGGCTACTTAACTCCTTGGGGGAAGGGTAGAGGTGGCGCCAGTGAGGTGCCCCAGGCAGCAGATGGCACTGTTAGCAGCCTTTTAGAAGGGAGAGTGTCTGAGTTTAGGGTGCCCAATATGCAGAACTGACATAAGGAAGGAGGCAAGTGCAAGGTGTTTGTTTGGGAGATGCAAGAAACACTGGTAGGGGAATGGGGAAGGAAACCAAGAGTTGGAAGGCAGCCAATATAGGGTGTAGTAGTGAGCCAGCTGACTCTGTGGGCAGCTGGAGAGTAATTCCCCTGGGGAACGTCTGGAAAACCAGGACAATGGTGCTTCCCCAGCTTTCTGTGATGAAGGGCCAGGCTGTTGGTTACCTTTTAAAAAGACTCTTAAAACATCCTAGTGATGTCAGATTCTGAGATCATAGAGGCTTCCTCTTCCTTGCTTGGTCTTGTTGGTATGTGCTATCAAGTTGGCCTGCCTCAAAGCAACCCCCATGTACAACACAAGGAAATGCTGCCAGTCCTGGGTCACCCTCACAATCGTTCTGATGTGTGAACCCATCGTTGCAGCCTCCGAGGCCATCCATCCTGCCAAAGACCTGCCTCTTTGTCGCTGGCCCTCCCCTTATTTCTGACCAGATGGGTTCGTCCTCCGGCCCCCTCTCTGACAAGGTTCTGCCTTGACTTACTCGGCCTCCACCACCTGACAGTGTTTCCATGCCGAGCATAAGGTTTTCAGTGGCGAATTCCTTTGCAGTGGCGGCCGATTTTTCTTCATTCTTAGCTTGTCCTCAGTCTGGAAACTCCGAAGCACCCTTTGCCCTTTGGATGACGTTGCTGGCATTGGAAATACCAGTGACATGGCCTCCAGCCTTCCTTTGTGTACCTAGCTGAAAATGGACAGATAATAAACATCTCACAGTTTATCACCGGTTCATGTACCACCCTTGGAGCAGCACTGGTGTAGATCATACATCACTGAGTTCTCCTGCACAAGGAGATGGAGCCCTCGTGGCTGAGTGGTTATACACACCAGCTGCTCCAGGGGAGAAAAGGTGGCTTTCTATTCCAGTAAAGAGTTAACAACCTCAGAAACCCACATGGGCAGTTCTACCGTGTCATATAGAGTCATTATGAGCTAGAATCAACTCAATGGCAGGAGTCTGAGTTTTGGCTGTCATGTTAGCCAGTGGGGGATGGTTGGTGGCCAGGGTGTTGGTTTGACTGGGGTACAAGTGGGGAGGGATAAACTCCTCTGTGTGCATTGCACTAGAAAAGTGGCCATTTCCTCTTTCTAGCATGTGATTGAAAAAGAACTGCAGTTAGTGGCAGTTGATAGTCAGCCTGAAAACACTGTTGGACAAAGTGTAGGGTGCCCAATCATATGCTCCTGAGGGGTCCACCAAGGTCTTTGCCCATCCCGTCCCAGTTAGTGACACTCTGGGCACTTAAGGGAAACGCAAAGACTAGACGAAGTGTCTGGAAAAATGTCCCAGAGTCATGACTTCACTCTGACCTGTTTTAAAGACGGAGGCATTGTGAGGTGGGCCCTACTTTACCTGCTGTGATACTTAAGGTTTATTAACTATCCAGGCCAACAAACACATGTGGGATTAATTGTAGGACAGGGAGATAAATGCCTCAGTAATAAGCCTCGCCTTTCTCTTTCTCTGGTTTCTTGTTCTCTGATGGTCAGACCAGTGTGCCTTAGCAGTAAAGCCTTAGACATTCTTTACCTCAACTGGTAAGGCTCACTTTCTGTGAGCCATCCCTGAGGAGAAGCCACATGGACCTACCCTGATGCAGCCCTGGGTGCTGGAGAAGCCAACTGAAGAACCCTGCCAGTGCTGATATGCTTACGCGCTCACTGATTCGGCTTTTCTCCTGCACCCGGCATCACTGCGTGTGCTTGGTAAGATGGAGGAGGACTTTGTGTATTGGTGGTGACATACAGGCTAATGTTGGACTTGTGGACTTGGGCAGCACTGGGTTGGGAGGTTTTCTTGGTGTGCATTTACGCTTTGTTTAAAACTCTCTTATACATATGAGTTTCTGTGGATTTGTTTCTCTAATGTACCCAGACTAATACACCTGCCTAACCCAGTATCAGAGTTCAGTTTTCCTCAAAGTAGTGATACCACTATTGAGATAGTTAAGGTTTATTCTGACAACCTGGCCAACTAACACAGGTGGGGTTAATGGAAGGGCGGAGAGATCAATGGCTTGGTGAGCCTCGCCTTTCTTGTTCTTGGGTCCCTTGCTTTCTGATGGCCAGATTCGGTTGCAGCTGTCTTAGCCAGTTCTCTGCTTCAGGTGGCAAGGCTGACTTACTGCAAGACATCCCTGAGGAGAAGCCACAAAAACCTGCCCCGATGCTGTCCTGGGTCCTAGAGAAGCAGACTGGCGACCCCTGCCAGCGCGAGAGATGCTTACATGTTCACTTACTCGGCTTTCCTCCTGCAGCCGGCACCACTGTGTTTGGTAAGATGGAGGAGAACTTTGTGGATTGGTGTGGGACACATGGGCTAATGTTGGACTTGTGGGTTTGGGCAGCACTGGATTGGGATGTTTTCTTGATGTGCACTTAACCTTTATCCAAAACTGTCTTTTATACATAAGATTTTCTGTGGATTTATTTCTCCAATGTACTCAGACTAACACAACTACTATAAGAAAAGCAAAGACACAGGACACAAGTTAGCACCCTTGTCAGTTTGGGAATGACACTAAATACAGAAAAGCTATTCTCCCCCATGGCACCTCTGGGTGGCATCCCTGGGTGGCACAAACAGTTAAGAGCTCAATTCCTGACTAAAATATACTTCTGAATCTATATGGTGGTGCCTCAGAAGACAGACCTGGTGGCCTGCTTCTGAACGCTCACACAGCCTTGAAGCCCCTACCTAACACGGTTCAGTTTGGCTCTGCACACATGGTAGTTCTGTGACTTGGAATCAACCTCACAGCAACTGGTTTGGATGACAGGTACTCAGTCCCTGAGTTATGACCGGCACCATTCTGACGATTCTGTTATGAGTCAGTCCTGACAGAAGTCAAATATCTCATTATTCTTACCTTTAATTTTCATCTTTACACATCTGACCATCATTAGTTTGTGGGGGTTGAAAACATTGGATATAAACTTACAGCTAGAATGGCATCAGAGATATATGCTATAGCATTACATGTAGTGCATGCTACTTATGGGAAATTTTCTAAAAAAGAAAGAAAAGCAGATGGTCATAATGCAGCTCATCTCAACTTGAATACAGCACAAATCAGAGATTGTGTTTTCTGGGTCTTTGAACTGATATGAGGCAATTCAGTTGTGGGCTGATGAAAAGAAGTGAAGTAGACCTGTTTTTAAAGGCTTTAACGATCTCGAAGGCTAAATTGAATGGGGGAAAATATGGTTTAAATCCCTGGAATAGAGATTTGGGAACCTTTCACGAACCTGTTTCATGACACCAATTTACTTCCAACACTGTGGAGAGCGACACACTTTCAATGCAGCAAGTGGTTTGCTGCCATCTTTGAGCAGGCTCTATTATTTTCTACTCAGCCTATCCAGACATTTACTTGCATGCTGGCCTTATTTTTTTTAAGCGAAATACGTTTCTAATGGCTTAAAATTTTTAAAATTTCTGTAGACCACATCACTTAATAACAAAGAAATTAAATAAAAACTTAACAATGGAAAAGGTGGCTATAAAGTAGAATCAGCAGGGTTGTTGGGTAAAAGACAGGGACTGCAGGACACAGGGTTCTAGGAACTTCAGAAGCTTAGGGATTTGGGTGGAGACACTGATTTAGGCCAAAGTGACTTAATCCTGGCCACGACTAAACCAGGGTGAACCACTTTGAGAAGCTCTAGTGTTTTCTCCTCTTCTCGGTTGTCTGATCTTCTCTCACCTGAAGCTATTGATTCTATGTCTCCTCTTCTCCTGGCTAGTTTTTCAGGGCATTGACAGCTCTTTCTAGACTTGTGACACACTCTTAGTCTGCAGGTTTGGAGTCTGGGGCTGGCTGCAGTTTTGTCTATGGTAGTGAGAGGGCCATCGAGATCAAAGGGTCTATTCAGATGGTCTCTGTGTCCTACTGGAGAAGTCAGACAGAACAGTCTGGTCACTGTAGTTGCCATCGCCCCTGGGACAGAGTTTTGGGTGCAGGAGAAGAAAGATAGGGATAAAAGTGATGCAAACACAAGCAAGTATCTTTAATACATAGATCCCTTCAGACTCCAGCCTGGACACTGTTCCTTTGTTGGTCTTTACATACACTCTCCCCTGATTCGAGAAACAGTTCTGAGTAGTCGGTGATTGTGACTGAGTAGGAGGGCTCACTGCCTAGATGTCACATTTCCTAGGTCTGCCTGATGGCTGTTCCACCACAAGTGCTCTCTTAGTGTGCCTCCGTTTCCTTGTCTGGAAAATGGGGTTGATAGTTCTCCCCACCTCATCCACTTAGTGGTTAGTCAATTAAATAACTAATCACGCCAATAGGTTATTTAAAGTTAAGGGGCTTGCCTGCTAACCCAAAGGCTGGCTATTTGAATCCACCCAGAGGTGCCTTAGAAGAAAGGCCTGGTGTTCTACTTCCACTCTCAACCCTGGGAAACCTATGGAGCAGAGTTCTATGACAGACAGAGTGTCGCAAAGGGTGGGAGCAGGTAGATTTCCACTCCTCAGAACCCTAGGGATCAGTTCTGCTCTGTTCACGTCATCACTATATATCAGAATCGATTTAATAGCAGTGGATGGCTTTAAAACTCACATTGAATCCCTATCGGTGCAGGGGTTTAAGCACCTGGATGCTAACTGCAAGTTTGGTGTAAAGTTGAAGCTCTCTGCTCCCATAAAGATCCACAGCCTTGGAAACCCCGGTGGGGTTTCCTACTCTGTTCTGCAGGGTCACTATGAATCACAGTTGACTCTACGGCACTAAGAGTGCTTTTGATGGTCTGTCCTTACATAGTTGGCTGGACAAGTTGCCCAAGGAGACCATGGGATGCAAACACTTCCCAGATGAAGTATGTTAAAGCTTCAAATTCACAGATCTATGTAGCCTAGCATTACCAGTCACCCAGGCGTCTGTCACTATTCCCAGTTTCCCTATTAATTCAGACTTCTTTGCAACCATGGTTCAGGTGTAAGGCTTCCAGGTAAAACACAGGCTGCCCAGTTTAAACTGAATCCAAAATAAACAATGAAATTTTCTTAGTACACACATCCCCCATAGTTATACTAAATATGACACATACTTAAAGCCTATCTATTGTTTACCTGAAATTCAAATTAACCAGGAATTCTATATTTTCATGTAAAGAACCTGGTAGGCAGGGCCACAGAGGGCTCTTTTAGTAGCATTAAAGAACACCAGCCCCCTTTCTGTAGCAGTATAGGCATCTCCCGAAGCCAACATGGGGAAGCACTTGGGCACAGGTGGTTTGAATGAGAGGTGGCCCTGAAAAACACAGTGCAAGAACAGCAAGGTGAGGCCAGGAAGGGAGGGAAACCAGTAAGAGGGAGTCACTAGGACTCAATCCCCTAGGAGGCTTCTCAGCAACCACGGAACTTGTCTTAGCATCAGGGCACAGGAGGAGTGAGGAGCTGGGGCTGAGCAATATCCTTGGGGCGTTCATGCCTCTGCACTTCCGGGTGGCACTTGTGCTTGACTGAGCATGCCCATGGCAGAGAAGCAGAGAGCCTCAGGCACTTGAGGTGGAAAGCCTTCAGTGTACTGGAAACTGTCTCCCACAGCTGCTGAGTTGCAGTGCTACACCCGAGCAGAGAGTAAGGCGGATGTCTAGAGCCCCAGCCTGATTTGCCCGAAATCAACCTCTCAATCTTAGTTGGATGAAAGAAGTTGCTCAGTTGACCACAGAGGGTTGCTATGAAGATAAAATCCGAGAATGTGTGGAAGAGGATGTTAAAAATTGATAAGCACTACCAAAATGGAACGTATATTAAGCATTATTCAGTTAAGAATGAAAGGGAGAGAAAAGAGGGAAAGAGGGAAGGGCAGAAGAAAAGTGGGGGAGGGAAAAAGGAAATAGCCTCATAAAAATAACGTCCAAGTAACAAAATTATTTGGTAAAAAATTTTTATTGAGTGCCTTATTTTTTACCCGGTAATGTAAATAGGTAATAAGGAATACATAGTGAATCAAACAATCCAAATGCCTGCCCTCACAGAGCTTACATTTTAGGGGGAAAGTAAAATGGATAACAAATTAGAAAAGTACTATTAAAAGAAACCAGACAAAGGAGCTGGGGTGGGAGTTGAGAGGGGGTGTTTGGGGAGAATGATAGGGTTTCTATTTTGAATGGGATGGTCAGCCAGGGGAGGTGTCACAAAGGTGACTTTGAGATCAAAACCTGAAGGAGATGAGAGGGAAAGTGACACAGATCTCTGGAGGAGAGGGTTCCAAACAATGAGATCCTGTGGGCAAAGGTCCTCAGATGGATATGTGCCTGGTCTGTGGCAGGAGTGGCAAGGCCACCAACTTGGCCATATCACAGAGAGCAATGGGGAGGGAGGGAAGGAGGGAGGAAGAAGGAATAGAAGACCCGTGGGCTGAAGGGATACTGAGGGAGATGTATACAGAATATACAGAGCTCTACAGGGCATTGTGAAGAATTTGTCTTCCTTGGGGGTAGATGAGCCGTTAGAAGGTAGTGCGTGGGCATGACATGGCCCACCGTGCATTTTAAAAGGGCATTAGCTTCTGTGTTAACAGCAGGCTTTAAGGGAACAAAGATGGAAAGCAGTCAGTGAATTGGGAGGTTAGGAAAGCAGTGCAGGCATGAACAGATGGTGGTAGGGCAAGGGCGGTAGGAGTGGAAAGGGTTGGACAGAACAGGATTCTGAATCTACCATAACAACGGATGGAAAGAAAGAGGCAAGTTATGGATGCATCTACAGCACTTGACCTGAGCAACTGGAGGTAAGGAGCTGCTAACACTGAGCTACAGAAGTCTAGGGGAGGAACAATCTTGAGTAAGGGGTGACGGAGAACGTGGCTAAGTTTCAGAGGCTGTGAAGGTCCAAGTAGAATAGCAATGGGTGGAGTCTGTGTCGTAGTCATGAATCTGGCAATCCTCAGTATAAGAGATTATTTCAAGTCACAAAATGGGATAAGGACATCTACATGGAAGGGTGTAGGCAGAGAACAGAAGAAATTCAGAGTTAGTCTTTGGGTAACACAAGAATAAGAGGTCAAGGAGGTCAGAAAGAACCAGCAAAAAAGACTCAAAAGGAGTGGCTAGAGAGATGAAGAAAACCCAAGAAGCCAAGTGAAGCATGAGATCATTGTAGAAGTGAGGCTCTGTGGACTAGCCGGGTGATACAACAAGAAAGGTTCTTTCAAAACGAAAAAAAAGTTCTCCTAAGGAGAGCATATTCCAATGGGTTTTGTACTTGAAACAGTGCTTGCCTTCCTCCCATTTAGATAAAGCTGCCTCCAGGGCACCAGTTGTCCACATCTTGTGCCTTTTAAGACAGGTGTTTGAACTGTCCACCATTTCCATCCATTCCTGGCCTCTACCCTGCCCTGAGCCGCCTCTGCCTTGTGGTATCACATCCCCTAGCATCTAGCCCAATCCTTGAAGCACTGTGAGCCCCAGACTACATGTGTCTGAGCTATCCCTATTTAGATCACACCTAGTTCCAGACCCATCATCTGTCCCCTCAAATCAGCAGTGGCCAGGGTTTGCGGCTGTGGCTGCTACTGCTATTACACAGAGTCTCAGTGAGAGAGTTGGGTAAGCATTGGGCTGCAATTGTAAGGTCAGCGGTTCATGCACATCAGCACATCCGCTAAGAACAATGTGCCTGGCTGCTCCTGAAAAATGCAGTCCCAGAAATTCCAGGGAGTAGGCCTACTCTGCCCTAAAGGGTGGCTATGAGTCAGAATGGATTCCCTGGCAGTGATGTTTGTTTTGGAGTTAGGTGATTGTTGTTAATGGCCTTGAAGTAGGCTCCCCTAATGGTGACCTTATGTACAAAAGAACAAAACATTGACCATGACTGTACCATCTTCAGAGCACTGGTGTGCTTGAGTCCTTTGCAGGGATACTGTGTCCATTGGTTTCATGGATGAGCTCCCCTGGTTTGTTTATCTAATTTGCGAAGCATGATGTCGTTTTTTAGCTATCAGCCCTTTGTGATGACATGTCCACAGTATCAAGCCACAACCTTGCCATCGTCATTTCCTAATAGGGTTCTGGTTGTATTTCTTCGAAGATGGATTGTTCATTCTTTTGATAGTCCACTGTAAATTCAATATCTGAAATATACCTTGGCCAACCTCTAATGTTCTATCACCACCCCTTATAAAATAGCACGACTTCCTGGCAATCAGCTTGCTTGTTATTTGTGTACTAGGTTAGCCAACAGGCTAGTGTAAGTCTTCTGGAACTTTCCAGGGAGCATACTTTCTTTCCTCCCACTTGGCCAACGCCAAAGTAATCCAGTATTACAAAGTCTTGATCTGCAGAACTGACTTGAATTTAACGGAACACACACACACACACACACACACACACACACACACACACACACACACATACACATGCACACGGCCACCACCACCATCATCCTTTGTAACTAGAGCCATTGCCGAATGACTCAGCTGTCCACAGTTATTGGGAATCATGACTGAGTGATCCAAACTGTGAACATCGCATCTCTTCTTGCCACTCTGAGGCAGCAAGGACGCTTAAATACCCATTAGAACATCCTCCCCTTCCAGAATAAATAAATGCAGGTCTCTGATAAGGGAGCCAAAATGGGAGGCTCTGAAGCACTGGGTGGGTTTTTCCCTTGCCACAGCAAGCTCTTCACTCATCGGAGGCTGGCTCAGGTTTTAGAGAAAGGTAGGGCAATGACTCCTGAGATTAAAACATGCCTGCTTCTCAGACATGTATTCTAAATGAAAATGTGGTTTATGGGCATCAGGTTCATAAATCTAAAGGCCAAGCAATTCTACTTATGACCATCAATCATCGAAGTTACACTCGCAGAGAATGAAAATGTACACAACCACTGTTAGCCCATACCCAGCCAAGGAGCGTCTTCTACCAAGGAACCAGGTTCCCTGACAAAAACTATCTGCCCTGTGTTTACTCATTGGTACCCAAACTGGTGGCATTGAATCTCAAACAAGAGGATTTATCACGAGATGCTCTCAAGGCCAATCTCTTCTGATTTGTAGAGAGGGGATTATATTAGGAGTCAGAAAAAAAGGGTTTGATTGCCACCTTGGCTGTTTACACCGCATGTAGAACTTGGCCATTCCGTCTCTTTGTCTCAGTTTTCTCCCCTACCTAGAAGTACCTAAGAGGCTGTGAACCTCCTTTGCATCAGTTGCTATTAGAATTGTCTTAGTTCAGAATAGCATAGTGGTTAGTGAAGATCTCACACATCAGATTACTCTTGGAAATCTAACTCTTCTTTTATTTTTTAGCCAAGTCTTTTTTTTCTTTCTCTCATCTCTTAATTTTTTTTCATTTCTTTTTATTATTATTATTATTGTATTTTATTGGGGGCTCTTACAGTTCATCATAATCCATACATATATCCATTGCCTCAAACACATCTGTACATGTGTTGTCATCTTTTTAAAAAATCTTTTTATTAGGGCTCATAATGCTCTTATCACAGTCTGCACATACATCAATTGAGCAAAGCACCCTTATACATTCGTTGCACTCGTCATTCTCATAATTCACCTTCCACTTGGGTTCCTGGAATCAGCTTGGTTTCCCTTTTTCCACCTATCCCCCTCCCTCCCCGATCCCACCCCTGGTCCCTTGATAGTTTATGAATAATTTTTATATCTTATCTTACACTCCCTGGCGTCTCCCCTCACCCGCCTCCCCATTGCCATCTCCCAGAGAGGAGGTTACACATAGATCTCCGAGATAGGTTCTCCCTTTCTACACCCCCTTCCCCCCTGGTGTCGCCACTCCCACCGCTGGTGTTGAGGGGTTCATCTGTCCTAGATTCCCTGTGCCTCCAGATCCCCACTGCACCGCTGTACATCCTCTGGTATAACCAGGTCCGCAAGGCAAGGTAGAATTGGGGTCATGATGATGGGAAGGGGAGGAAGCGTTCAGGAACTAGAGGAAGGTTTTGAGTTTCATTGTTGTTACACTGAACCCTGAGTGGCCCATCTCCTCCACACTACCCCTCCGGAAGGGGTGTCCAGCTGTCTCCAGATGGGCATTGGGTCCCCATCACGCACTCTCCCTCTTTCACGGTGATGTGATTCTCACCACCACCCCACCTTTGTTGTTGGAGACCTGGTCTCCTCTGCCCTTCACGATCACCTATGTTGGTGTGCTGCTTCCGTGTGGGCTTGGTTGCTTCTGGACTAGATGGCCGCTTGTTTGCTTTCAAGCCTTCAAGTCCCCAGACGCTATATCTCTCAGTAGCCGGGCACCATCAGCCTTCTTCACCACACTTGCTTATGCACACTTTCGTCTTCAGCGATTATGTGAGGAAGGTGTTCACACAATGATTGTTTTTGTTCCTTTGTATCTGCTACATGGTCCATTCAACACCTTGTATTCGCTTAGGCCGTGTGCTTCTTCTCTGTGGGCTTTGTTGCTTCTGAGCTAGATGGCCGCTTATTTGCCTTCAAGCCTTTAAGACCCCAGACGCCATATCTTTTTGATCGCCGGGCACCATCAGCTTTCTTCACCACGTTTACTTACACACACGTCTGTCTTCAGTGATCATGTCGGGAAGATGGGTATCCTGCAATGACTGTTTAGCAGGGCGAGGTGCTATTGTATTGGGGGATTATGTATGAGGAGGCCCAATGTCCATCTGCTACTCTACTACTGAACCTATAAATATATGCATATAAATCTACTGCCCCCATAATCATAAATATATTTACATATGTACATGTCTGTATTTAGGCTTCTCTGTATGCACTTTGCCTCCTACTCCTAACCTCTATTTCCTTTCGCTTTCCTCCCAACCCATTACCATGTTTACCCTTCATTCTGGATTCAGTAGTTCCTCTCAGTTACCTCGCTCTTGGTCACTCCCTACCAGTCCTCCCCTCCCCTCCCTCCTCTGGTTTTGAACCACTTGCTGTTCCCTTGTCCCTGTGTAGGGCGACACCTCCTCCCTTCCCCTACCTCCCACGCTCTCATGTCCCTCCAGGACCGTTGGTCCTGTTGTTTTCTTCTCTCATTATTTGTCCAGCCTATATTGTCTAGGTGGACCTGCTGACATAGTAATATGTGCATACAAATGCATATGACTTTGACTGCGCCCAAGTGGCACATAAGAACATGGCTTTGACAGAAGCAACATCGACACGCTGATAAGCAGAAAAGCCACTAACATACAAAATTTAGAAGGTAAAATACAAAACCAATTAAAAAAAGACTAAACAAAAAGATAGCAAATATTAAAAGAAAAATTGCTAGTAGTTCAAGGTCAGTTCGTTGGCCTTTAGGAGTGTTTTCTAGGTGTAGCTTGTGAGGCGCCACGTCCTGGCCCGGAAGACCATCCTTTATACTCCCTCGGGATCCCTTTGCTCTGCTTCCTCCACTGCTCCATTGCACGCCCCCAGTGTTTGCCTCAGTGTGGCGGGGTCAGCTCAGTCGCACATCCCTCATTGTGTCTCAAGTGCTGTCCCGTGTAGGGCCATGTGTTGGTGCAGGATGTTGCATCTCATAGTGTGGCCAGCTGAAAGGTGGACCCAGGTGTACTCCACTAAGACTTTTCTCCTTCTTTTGTTTCAGCTTCCTTCTGGATGTGGTGTGGTGGGTCAGTTCCTTTCCCACTCCAGACGATCTATTTTAGTTTTCTGTGGTATTCCCTTCAAGTGTGGGGGTCGGCCTAATTCTGGTTTGGGCCAGCGTGTCGTCCAGCCTCTTTGTGTAGACCTCTGTACTTTGCGTTGCCCTCCTTGTTTGGTGTGTCGTGGTGGGTCCATATTCATGTTCCAGATCTGTGGGGACACAACCGATACTCTCCCCCAGGTGGGTTAGTACCCTGCCCCACTCCATACCATCCATTCGGATTCTCCCCCTCCAGGTTCTCCCTCTCCCTGCCCCACTACTCCTTCTTTACGCTGGGCTCTCATGTACCTCCCTAAGTGTGGCCTGCCCTCCCTGTAACTATCTATGCTTCCCCCCATTTATTGTGGGATGGATGTTTATTCTTCTATTTCTGTCATGCTGATTGTACTTACCTCAGGGGACTCATGTTGTACCTGTCCCTTTGGGTCTGGCTTACCTCGCTTAGCATGATTCCTTCCAGCTCTTCCCATGAAATAACGTGTTTCATGTGCTCATCGGTGCTTTTCAGTGCTGCATAATACTCCATTGTGTGTATGTGCCAAAGTTTGCTAATCCACTCATCTATCGATGGAATCTTAGGCTGTTTCCAAGTCTTTGCTATTGTGAATTGTGCCGCAATAAACATTGGAGCGCATATGACTGGTCGTGTTTTATTTGCTGCTTCAACCGGGTATATGCCCAGTAGAGGGATGGCTGGGTCATAAGGTAGATCAATTTCCATTTTTTTTAGGTATCGCCAGATTGCTTTTCACAGTGGCTGTACAAATCTGCACGACCACCAGCAGTGGAGGAGGGTTCCTGCTTCACCACAGCCCCTCCAACACTTGTTGCTCTCTGATTTACTCATCTGGGCTAGCCTCAGGGGTGTTAGGTGGTATCTCATGGTTGTTTTGATTTGCATTTCTCTTATGGCAAGGGACTTCAAGCACTTTCTCATATGTTTATTGGCCATATTGATCTCCTCTCTAGTGAAAGTTCTTCTCAATTCTTTTGCACACTTCCTTAGGGGGTTAACTATTTTCCTCTTTTTGCAGGTCACGATGGTGTTGTAGATTTTAGTAATGAGCCCTTTGTCTGATGTGTCATTACTAAAAATCTTCTCCCAGTCTGTGGGTTGCCTTGTCACCCTCTTGGCGAAGTCTTTCGAGGTGCACAGGTGTTTTATTCTTATTAGATCCCATTTGTCGATTTCCAGTTCACCTGTGTGTGTCCCCTTCCCTGATGCAGTGAGTCATGTGCTCCCTGGGCCAGTTCTCTGAGATTAGTCCCGATTCCCTCCTTAATGGTCCTGATGGTTTGGGGTTTGACTTCTAGATCTGTGATCCACCTTGAGTGTATTCTTGTGCATGGGGTGAGGTAAACGTCTTGTTTCATCTTTCTACATGTGGATATCCATTGTTTCCAGCACCACTTATTAAAGAGGGCATCTGCTTCCCACTTGACGTTTTTGGGACCCTTGTCGAAGATCAGTTGTCTATATGCTGATGATTTTAATCCTGGGCTTTCTATTCTTTCCCACTGGTCTGAGTGTCTATCATTGTGCCAGTACCATGCTGTTTTGACCACTGTAGCTGTGTAGTAGGCATTAAAATCAAGTAGGGCGAGTCCTCCAATTGTGTCCTTCTTCTTGAGGAGTTCTCTGCTAATTCTGGGTTTCTTCCCTCTCCATATGAAGTTGGTGGTCAGTTTTTCCAATTCTTTGAAGAAGGTTGATGGTAATTGGATTGGTATAGCATTGAACTTGTAGAGTGCTTTAGGAAGAACTGTCATCTTTACTATGTTCAGCCTACCTAACCATGAGCAGGGGAGCGTCATCCATTTGTGAAGGTAACTTTTGGTTTCCTGTAATAGGGTTTTATAATTATGCTTATAAAGGTCTTTAGTATTTTTTGTTAATCATATTCCTAGGTATTTCAGTTTGTTCTTGGCTACTGTGAAGGGTACTTCCCTCTTAATCGCCTCTTCCATGGCCCTGTCCGATGTGTATAGAAACCCTACCGACTTCTGTTTATTGATCTTGTATCCTGCTACTCTTCCATATTCCTCTATTGCTGTAAGCCAACTGTGGAGTTTTGGGGGTCTTCAATGTATAGGATAATGTCATCTACAAATAGCGATAGTTTCTCCTCCTCCTCTCCCAACTGGATACTTTGATGTCCTTCTGCTGTCTTATGTTGTTAGCCAGACCCTCCAAAACGATATTGAATAGAAGAGGGGAGAGGGGGCATCCTTGTCTTGTACCCTTTTTCAGTGGGATTGTTCTTGTCTTTTCCCCATTGACTATGATGTTGGCTGTTGGTCTTTCATAGATAGCTTGTATGAGCTTGAGGAACTTACCTTCCAATCCTATCTTCATGAGTGTTTTGATTAGGAATGGGTGCTGGATGTGGTCAAATGCTTTTTCTGCATCTATGGATATTATCATATGGTTTTTATCCTTTTTTCTTCTCGATGTGGTGTATGATATTGATGGATTTTCGGATGTTAAACCAGCCCTGCATCCCAGGGATGAATCCTACTTGGTTGTGGTGGATGATATGTTTGATGTTCCTTTGTATTTTATTGGCCAATATTTTGTTAAGGATTTTTGCATCTATGTTCATTAGAGATATTGGTCTATAATTCTCTACACCTGTGGGGTCTTTTCCCTGTTTGGGTATCAAAGTAATGCTGGCTTCGTAAAATGAGTTTGGGAGCTTGCCGTTCTTTTCTATGTTATGGAATACTTTGTGGAGGATCGGTGTCAGCTCTTCCCTGAATGTTTGGTAAAATTCTGCTGTGTAGCCATCTGGCCCTGGGGCCTTTTTCCTTGGTAGGTTTTTGATGACACTCTCTATTTCTTCCTTCGCTATGGGTTTGTTGAGGTTCTTGATCTCTGTCTCAGATAATCTAGGGATAGATTGTTTTTCTAAATATTTATCCATGTCTTCCAGGTTTCTGAATTCATTAGAATACAAACCTTCATAGTACTTTGTGATTATCCTTTTTATCTCATTGGGGTCTGTTGTTATTGCCCCCGATTCATCCCTCATCCTGGCTATTGATGTTTGCTCCTTTCTATCTTTGGTAAGTTGTGCCAGAGGAGTGTCAATTTAATTAATTCGTTCATAAAACCAGCTTCTAGTTGCGTTAATCCTTTGCATTGTTCTTTTGTCTTCCCCCTGTTTAACTCCGCCCTGATTTTTATTATTTCTTTTCTCTTGCTATTGGAGGGGTAGTTCTGTTCACTCTGTTCTAAATGTTGGAGGTTT
The DNA here is from genome assembly GCF_050624435.1 of Tenrec ecaudatus. Classification (NCBI taxonomy): domain Eukaryota; kingdom Metazoa; phylum Chordata; class Mammalia; order Afrosoricida; family Tenrecidae; genus Tenrec; species Tenrec ecaudatus. The sequence goes on along the minus strand of NW_027457554.1, from coordinate 128,484 downwards.
TGTGTTAACATATCTGTCATATGCCTTTCTTCTTTTTTCATATATGCATTCAGTGATATCAAGCTACCTCTGATAACTGCCTTTGCGGTGTCCCATAAGTTTTGATATGTTGTATGCTCGTTCTCATTAGTTTCTAGAAACTTCCTAATATCCTCTCTGATCTGAACCTTAACCCATTCATGTCGCAGGAGATTATTGTTTATTCTCCAATTGGTTGTCCTTGCTTTTCTGGGTCCCTCTTATTAATCTCCAGCTTTATGGCATGGTGGTCTGAGAAAGACGTCTGGATAATATCTATGTGTTTGAATTTACTCAGGCTGGCCTTGTGTCCCAGCATGTGATCTATTCTTGAGAAAGATCCGTGTGGATTGGAGAAGAATGTGAAATCTTTTGCTTTTGGATGAAAGGCTCTATAGATGTCTATCAGGCCCTGTTGCCTAATTACATTGTTTAGCTCTCTGGCCTCTTTGCTGAGCGTCTTCCCCTGTGGCCTGTCTTTCTCTGATATTGGAATGTTGAAGTCCCCCACTATTATTGATGTTTCCGTGATTTCATGTCATTTTTTAATAGTTTGTTTGACGTAATTTGCCGCGCCATTATTAGGTGCGTAAATATTCAGTATGCTAAGTGCTTTCTGGTTTACTGAACCTTTGAGCATTATGTAGTGTCCCTCTTTGTCTCTTTTTATGTTTTTCATCTCGAAATCCATTTTGTCGGAGATTAAGATAGCCACTCCTGCCTTCTTGGAGTTACCATTTGCTTGGTAAACTTTCTGCCAGCCCTTTATTCTCAGCATATGCTTTTCTGCTCGTTTAAGGTGTGTCTCTTGCAGGCAGCAGATTGATGGGTTATGTTTTCTAATCCAGTCCTCCAGCCTCTTTCTTTTAATGTACGAATTGAGCCCATTTGTATTCAGAGAGATTATTACTATCTCTGGCTTCAGAGTTGCCATATTCTGTTTTGTGTTTTGGGTCTTTACCTATCTTCCTTTATATCAGTGTACTGCGTTTGAGTGGAGGGTTTCTATCATGTCCTCTTTTCCATCTGAGACCCTGTTGTCCTGGTACGTGTTGCTGGCATGTTGGCTTCTAGATGGAGATGGGCTATATGGTGGTCTCCTGATGGTTCTAGTTGGAGCTTGATCTTCTGGCCATAGTGAGTCAGCCAGTATGTTCTGCAGGGTCGGGTGACATACAGCATATTTTTTGAGTTCTTCCTTGTCCTGGAAGACCCTTATCTTACCCTCTATCTTAATGGATAACTTGGCAGGGTATAGGATTCTGGGGGGGGCATTTTTATCTTTCAGTTTTTGGAAGATGTTGCTCCATTCTCTCCTCCTCTTCATGGTTTCTGCTCATAAGTCTGAGCTTTTTCTTACCTGCGCTCCTTTTTATGTGACTGTCTTCCTTTCTCTTGCTGCTCGTTAAATTTTCTCTTTTTCCTCTAAGTTGGAAGTTTTTACTATTATATGTCTTGGCGTGTTCTTCTTGGTGTTTAGCTTAGCCGGCGTCCTCTCTGCGTCCTGTATGAGAGTCGGATTCTCCTTTGTTAGGTTGGGAAAATTTTCTTCCAGAAATTCCTTTGCTATCTTGGCTGTCGATTTGTGTGTTATGTTGTGTTCCGGTAGACCGATTATTCGAATATTATTCCTCTTCATAGCATCTGTCATTGATCTCAAGCTGTCTTCTGTTTCTTTAATTTTCCTATCTGATTGTTTTTCTCGCTTGCTTCGTTTGTTTTGAGTGTCCTCTAGTTTACTGATACGGTTCTCAGCCTCCTCAAGCCTAGATGTAGCTTCTGTGACCTTTTGTGTGGCCTCTGCTACCTCCTCTGTTAGTTTCTGCAGTTCCTTTTGGTGGGTAGAATTCATCCCCTCTATTGTGGATTTAATCCCCTATATTGTGCATTTCATCCCCTCTATAGTTGCATCCTTATTCTGGTTTGCTTCTCTTAGCTCCTGTATTACTGCAAGCAGAGTTCTGAAGATTTCCTTTTGTGGCTGAACTATATCTGTTTCTACTATGAGTGACGTTAGGTCTGTTAAAGTGCCTGGTTTCTCTGATTTTTTGTTGGGAGTGATGTGGTCTGTTGATTTTTCCTTGATCCTTTCATAGGCACCATGCTTCTGGGAGACAGGAGTAACCTTATCTATGTTATTGTTAAGGATTCTTTCAGGCAATTGCTTATGCCCTCCTGTAAGGATGGGTCAGACTGCTGTGTAGACCGAGTTCCCTGTCGGGTTGGTGACCCGCAGTGCCGAGATGTTTCAGCAGCTGGAGTGGGTGTTGGGGCCTCAGTGAGTGCCCTCAGGCTGCTTTGACCAGGGGTGACAAGGTACCCTTAGCAGCCCCCTTTATGGGGAGGGGGGGTTAGTAATAAAAGGATTTAAAAAGTTAATGATATAAAAATAGTTTTTGACGGAATATTGGGCAGAGGAAGAAAAAATTGTAGGGAGGGGGAAGAGAATCTATAATAGAAGAGGGACAGGCTGTGATACTAGTAGTGGTGGAAGGAGAAGAAAAAAGATAGAGAAGGAGAATCTATAGAAAAAGGGCAGAAGAGAAGTACAAGCATTAATGAAAAAGTAGGAAGGAAGGAGAGAGAAAATACAGCACAGAAAGTAAAAGAAAGGGAAGAAGGAATAAAAAAACAAAACAAACAAAAACACAAAAAAGAAAAACACACACACACACCAAAAACCTATGCTGGATGGAGGACGTGTGGATGTGTATGTCTGAAAATTTCCCCCTTTCCCTCTAAGCGCTGGTGATGCCTAATAGAACGCAGAGGTGGCTGAGTTCGTATTGTCCCACGATGTGGTCCTGATCTATGTGTTGTTGGGAATGCTCTTCAGCTCAGCAAGACCTCCCAGGTCCGGCCGCTCCCCACTGGCGGTCCTCGTGTTCTAGCTGGGAAGTGCTAGGGCAGCTAAGGCTACTGTGTGGAGGCACAGGCCACCGTGCCCGTCTCCTGTGGTGGCTGGGGAGGGCTGCGGTAGGCTTAGGGCTGGCACTGGGGACCCCACAGGGCCCCCAGGTGGTGAGAGCCAGCTGGAGCTCACCGACGGCTCCGCAGGGACTGCAAAGTCGAGTTCCAGGCTCCGCTGCAGGTGGAATGTTTGATCTGCCCTGGCTGTGAGCGGGCGCGGGAAGGCCCCTCGGACAACCGTGCAGACAGCAGCGTGAAACTGCAGGGAACAATGGTGCCCGTCCTCCGCCACGGCTCAGAGCTCAGAACCGTGTGAACAGCGGCAGCTTGGCGTGAGACCGCAGGGGACAATGGTGCTTGTCCTCCGCCCCGCTCAGAGCCCAGAACCGCGCGGACAGCGGCGGCTTGGCGCGAAACTGCAGTGGGCAATGGCACCCGTCCTCCGCTCAGGCTCAGAGCCGCGGCAGCCGGGGTCCCCGCAGCACCCTGGGGAGGGTACCTACTCTTGTGCCTGGCGCTGGGAGGGGCCCTCGGCGGGCAGACTCTGTAGCGTGGGCCACGGCGCTCCGTGGAAGCGCAGGGTCCCGGACACGCATGGGTTGGGCTATGGCTCCCGCCGGCAGGAAGTGCTCAGCGCATGGGCCCGACCTGGAGTGGAGCTCGCACTAGGCTGCCGGGGGTCGGAGGGGGTGGGCAGCTGGCACACGGAGGGCCGGTGGAGAGGTCCGCGGCAGCGGTGCGTGTGTATGGTCCCCCATGGGGCTTGCCAGACAACCCGCGGGTACGCTCCAGAGAGATTGGATGAATGGCAGGAGGGACGCGGGCCCAAGGGCAGATCGTTGCCCTGCGGGGAGAGGGGAACCGCAGGAGAGGAAAGCTTCTCTCCCAGTGGGGATCCGCCAGTGGGCCGCTGGTGTAGGGGAGTGCTTGACCTGCTGCACCTGTCTAGGCAGGGCAGGCAAGCGACTCTGGGCTGGGGTCTGGTTTGGGGATGGAGCTTAGGCTAGTCGCCAGTGAGCTCGCGGCAGCTTAGTGACCAGAGATGTCCCACAAGTCCGGTCCTCTTTCACCTAGACCCCTGCTCAGGACAAATGTGTGGGGTGGGACTGGGGTGCTGTCCCAGGGGAATATTTCAATCACCAGACTCCTACTATTCAGCTACCTGGTCACCAAATCCGCTTTGTTTGGAGGAGCTCTCAGAGTATGCGGGTGTCCCCATCGGCCATCCTCCCGGACTCCTCTAACTCTTCTATTTACTCACTGTGTAACCTTGGGCTGATCATTTGACCTCTCCATGCCCTGACCTCCTCTGCCAAATAAAAATAGTACCTGCCTCATACTAGCATTTGGTGAGTTGGAAGAATTAATAATTTTGCAGGTTTGACCCTCGTCGCAGCCACTGGCCCCAAAAGGGATACAGCTGCTGTGCTGTGTGTCAAAATGCCACAGCAACGCATGGTGGCAGGGCCCATGCAGGGCTGCGCATGCGGGAGCCCATCAGGGAGCGCATGAGGCAGGAAAGGAATCTGGAGCTTGCACAGGGGGCCCTGGTCGGCAAGCCCTGCTGCACCACTGAGCGCAGGAAGTCTGCACACAGCAGGCCCGCTGCATTGTGGGCAGTGCAAGTGTAAAGCCCAGCATCCTCGGGCCGCGCATTGTACAGTATTAGCTGCCTGATGCTGGTGACCATCACATTGCCTTACATCTGGCCCAGGCGCAGGATCAGGTTCTCAGGCTGCTCACCCTGCTGCTCCCAGGTGGTGGTGGGCAGGGGGCGCCCGAACTGACATCAAAGTGCAGGCTGGCCATGCCCCCAACAGCCACAGCCTGCTGTGAGGAGGGGTTGCTGTAAAGCATGGCAGTTCTGGCGCATCAGGTGACGTCCCTTGTGTGGTGCAAGCATGTGGTCTTAGGCAGCTCCTGCGTGGTCCCTGGGTTGGGTGCACTGTGGGGTCTGGAGGTTGGGGCTGCTGGGGGAGCAGCCCAGCACTGCCTTGCAGGGCATGATGCACAGGCGCAGGCCGCACAAGCACGCGATGAAGTTGGGCTCCTTGCTCAGCGCTCGAGGCAGAGGCACATGGGCTGCCAGTCCCAGATGCAGCAGTCGGAGCCCTGCTGCGTGAACACTAAGCCCTCACAAGAGGCAGCGCCTGGTGCTGTGGGCCCCTTGGACTGAAGTGCACCACCTCGCACCTCCGCAGGCCACACACTTTGGGGCAGCCTCGCTCTAGTCCTGCGCAGTCCTGAGGATAGAGGGGGTGGCTCAATGTGGGCCCTCTTCTGCTGTTCTGCTCCTGCCAGGACCGGTCCACACACCTAGCCTTCCAATCCAAGACTAGGATTCTAGTGGTACATGCGCTCCCGAATCAGCCTCACTATTCTATTTACAAGCTTGTCTGCTTTCTGGAAAGCTGATGAGTCGTGCTCCTCTTGTTGGGTGACCAGAGTTACTGCCCCCCTTCTTAGGACCACCTCCACTCCCTCACCCAGTCAAGTTTCATTCTTCCAGGCCCAGAGCCTTCACCCCACTGCTCCCAGGATGCCTCTCTCACTCCCTAACCCACTTTCAGAGGCCAGAGTGCAGCACTAAGAGATCTCGGTGTTCAGGTTGGAAGGGGTGGGATCCCAGAGTACGGAGATCCAGGGGTAGAGCCTGCATGGTACCCCCGAAGACCTATCCCCTCATGATCTTCTGTTGCTCTCCTCCCTTAAAAAAATGTGTAGGACTTACGACATTGTACAGCAAATGATAAGTGCTAAATTCTACTTCCTTACATAAAATTCATTCATTCAACATTCATTGAGCACTTATTATGGGTCAAATACTCAACCAGGCAGTGAGAATACAAAAATTATGGAAATGTGGTCACCCTTTAGGGAGTTCATATTGGAATGTGGGAAGAGGGCTTATGAGCCATTAATCCAAATAAATATTGAATCAGGGAAATGCATAAAACATGAAGGCAAAGGGAACATGGACAGTGGAGCCAGAAGATAGACTTCCGAAGGCTTTACAGAAGACGTGGCCTTTGTGCTGGCTCTCCAAGCAGGGGCTGCATTGGCACTCCCGACAGGCACAACGCCTCATCAGAGCCACGGGAGTGTGGAAGCACACGGAATGTTGTGGGAATTCAAGGTCTACCTGTGACTGTCATGTCAGATGGGACACAGGAATGACAGATCCAGAAACATTGCTCAGAACCGATTTTGAAAGGCCTTGAATTCCAAGTTACTAAGTTTGAATTTTACCCTATAAAACCTTGCCTTAGATCAAGGTCCCCAGAAGCCAACTATGAGCATGATTCTTATGAAAATGATTTATTAGGTGTTACCAGGAAAAGCTAGAAAGGGATAGAAAAAAGGTATACGGCAAACAAACCAAATAAGTCAAAGTGTGCTACCAAGTGCTGTGAGAGACAATTTAGCTCAATCTTTCAGGGTCACTCTGGAGACTGGAAAAGTGACTCCTCAAGCGTGGTCTCCATGGAAGTAAGAGAATAAGAGACTTGTAGCTACTCACCCCTCAGTCACTGTTTCTGGGCTCCCCTGGGCACTCTATGGAACAGGGAGTTGTTCAGGCAGCCTGGGGTCATCAGAGGGTCTGAGAGGAGCATCTGCAGAGTTATGAAGAATCTTTGACATTTTAAAACAAGACAAAGATACAGTCTAATCCCTATGTCGGAAATCTAACTGGTAATGGCACACAAAAGTGGAGATGCATCTAAGGGTGAGAAAATCACTCAGACAGCCATGGTCATGGTCCAGGCAAGAGCTACTGCAGGTAAAAACAAAGGTTACAGGTGAGGATGAACTAGAGAGGAGGAAGCGAATTGGAGAAGCATTTATGGCTAGGACCTGATGATCATTTGAATTTCAGGACGAGGAAGCTAACTTGTGTAGCCATCAAGGACTAAGGGACACAAAGTACATTTGCCAAGAAAGATGGGAGAATGATGTTGAGCATGTTGGATACCTGGAGGACACTCAGCTAGAAACACCCATCGGATTGGTGTAAATGTGGGCCTGGACATCAGGAGAGAGGCCTTGGCTAGAGCCATACATTTGGAAGGCATCGACAGGTAGATGTCAGTTGTTGTTCTTGTTAGGTGCAGTTGAGACACTTCTGACACATTGTGACCCTATGCACAACAGAATAAAACCCAACCCAGTCCTGCACAATGCTTACAATTGTTCTTATCTGTAAGCCCATTGTTGCAGTCGCTGTCTCAATCCATGTTGAGAGCCTTCCTCTTTTTCACTGCCCCTCCACTTTACCAAACATGATGTCCTCCAGGGACTTGTCTCTCCTGACAATATGTCAAAGTACATGAGATGAAGTCTTGCCGTGCTTGCCTCTAAAGAGCATTCTGAGTGTACTTTTCCCAAGATCTGTTTGTTCTTCTGGCAGCCTATGGTACTTCCGAAAACTTTTCCATAATTTGAATGTATCACTTATTCTTCCATCTTCCTTATCCAATGTCCAACTTTCACATGCATATGAGATGATTGAAAATACCATGACTTGGTCCAGGAGAACTTTTGTCTTTTTCAAAACTTTAAAGAAAATTTGTGCAGCAAATATTTCCATCATAATGCTTCATTGGATTTCTTGATTGCTACTTCCACGAGCATTAATTGTGGAGCCAAGAAAAATGAAATCCTTGAAAAATTAAAACTTTTCCCCATTTATCATGATGTTATCCATTGGTCCCGTTGTGATGATTTTGGTTTGCTTTATATTGAGTTATAATCCACACTGGAGCTTGCTATCCTTGATCCTCACCAGTTGTTATTTTTAGGTCAAGTCAGCTCTGACCCAAAGTGACCCAATGCACAGCAGAACAAAACACTGCACTGTCCGCTGTTGCCTTCACAATTGTTCCTATACCTGAGTTCATGGTTATAGCTATAGTGTCAATCCGTCTCACGGGAGTCATCCTTTTTTTCACTGCTCTTTTACTTTATCAGACATGCACTCCTGCAGGGACCGGCCTCTCCTGGCTATATGTCCAAATTGAAGTCTTGCCATCCTTTGCCTCTACGCAAGAGCTTCAAAGTGTAAGGCACCTTGCTTGATCTTAATTCTTATAACATAAATCGTTTTGTCTTTTTAGGAGTCCATTTACCTTTCTATATTCCTTTCCAGCACCACAACTCAAATGCTTCTATTCTTCTAAAGTCTTCCTTATTCAATGTCCAACATTCCCAAGTGTATAATGGAATGGAGAAGACTGTGACTTTTAGGACTAAGGTGTGCCTGACCCAAGTTACGGTCTGATCTTCAATCTAAAGCAGTCTTGAGCAGCAGATTTACCTAAAGCAGTACCTCTTTTGGTCTCTCAACTGCTGCTTCCATGAACATTGATTGTTCATCCATATAAGACACAGTCCTTGACGACTAAAATCTTTTCTCCATTTGTCATGGTGTTACCTATAGGTCCAATGGTGAGGATTTGGGTCTTCTTTACAATTATTTGTAACCCACACTGAAGGCTGTAATCCTTGATCTTCATCAGCAAGTGCTTCCAGTCCTCCTCCCTTTCAGCAAGCAAGGTTGTTGAACATCTGTATATTTCAGGTTTTTAGTAAGCCTTCCCTTCAATCCTCATACCACATTCTTCTTCATGTAATCTATCTTCTCTGATGATTTGCTCAACATACAGATTGAAAAAGCATGGTGAGAGGATTCAACCCTAACACCTTTCCTGACTTTAAGCCATTCAGTTTGTCCTTATTCTGTTAACAGATCTAACTCTTGATCCATGTACATATTCTGAACATTGTATTGTGTTCAGGAAGTCCATTCTCCTTAAAGTTATCCACAGTTTATTATGAATCACAGAGTTGAATGCCTTTGCATAGTCAATGAATCACAAGTAAACATCTTTCTGGTATTCTTTGCTTTGAGCTAAGGTCCATCTGACATCACCAATAGTATCCCTTGTTTCACGTCCTCTTGTAAATCCAGCCTGAACTCCTGGAAGCAGTTCCCTGTCAATATACTGCTGCAACCATTGTGGGATGATCTTTAGCAAAATTTTACTTGTGCGAAATATCAATGATATTGTTCTATAGTTGGAGCATTTTGTTGGATCACCTTGCTTTGGAATGGGGACAAATATTGATCTCTTCCAAGCAGTTGGCCGAGTAACTCTCTGCCAAATTCCCTAGCATTGATGAGTAAGTGCTGCCAGTGCTTTTCCAGCTTGCTGAAACATTTCAACGGATATTCCATCAATTCCTGGAGCTTTGTGCTTGGCTAATACTTTCAGTGAAGTTTGAAATTCTTGCTTCAGCACCATTGGTTCTTGTTCATATGGTGCTTCCTAAAATGGTGGGATGTTGACTAGTGCTTTTTTGTAAAGTGACTCTGTGTAGTCTTTTCATCTTCCCTTGATGCTTCCTGTATCATTCATTATTTTGTTTACAGAATCTTTAAAGATTCCAACTTGAGGCTTGAATTCTTTTTCTTGACCTTATGCAGAGCTTCTTCATCAGTAGGAACCAGAAAAAAGAGAACACCAAAACGTGCCAGCTATTGAGATGAGGAAGTGCTATTGATTGACCTGTATACTTCCCCACATAAAAATATGTTGAAGTACGAGCCCACTTAAAACTCATTGTCATCAAGTTGATGCCGACTCATAACGACCCTATAGGATAGGGTAGACTTCCCCGGTGGGTCTCCAAGACTGTAATTTTTATGAGATTAAAACAGCTCCATTTTTCTTCCTAAGTGCAGCTGGTGGTGTCCAACTAATGACCTTCAGGATTGCCGCTCAACTAGGCATGGTGAACATGACCTCATTTGGACGGGGGATTTAAACATGCATAATTAGTTATACAAGGAGATCATTAGACTGAACCCAAATCGTGTATAACAGATGCCCTCATGGGAAGAGAAGGGACACAGACCAATTCATATGGAAAACTGTCAAGTGAAGAGAGAGGCAAAGATTGGAGTTGTGCTGTCATCAGCTAAAATTTTGCTGAGGCTAGAAGAAGAAACAAAAAATTCCCGAGAGCGTTTGTAGTAAGCATGGCCCTGCTAACACCTTGACTTCTGACTTCTAGCCTCCAGAACTATGAGAGAACTAAGTGTCTCTTGTGAACTGGTGGTGATTTGTTACCATAGTACCAGGACACTCATGGAGCCTGGAAAAAGTGAGTATTAAGGAGCGTACAGCACTAGAAGAGGCATGTTTCAAGAGGCAAGGTAAAAGAAGCACCAAATAGGAAAGCATGCTCCCTTGGCATTTAATGATACACAGAGGTCACATGAGGTCAAAGGATGAGCAGTGGTCATTAGGTTAGACTATATTCCAAAAGCATTGACCCCCCCCCCTCACAGAAACCATGATGAAGGGGGAAACCATATTGTAAGAGGTTTAACAGGAGGGGGAAGAAGAATACAGGTGGCAAGTGAAAGTGTGATCTGTGGACCTGTAGCCTCAGTATCATCTGGGAGCTTCTTAAGCACAAACAGAGCATTCATGGGCCTCAATCCAGAACTACTGAATTTAGAAGTCTGAAGGTATAGTCCAACAATCTGTCTTAAGAAATACTCCAGGTGATTCTGATGCCTGCTCATGTTTGAGGCCCACTAATGTCTACAACCTTAAATACGTTTGGGAGCACAAAGCAATATGACAGCTACCTACAGGGGAGCCAGAAACCGGTACTCATCACCTGTCAGTTTGTTGTACTGCAGTGGCTTGTGTATTGCTGCGATGCTGGAAGCTATATTATTGGTATTTCAAATACCAGCAGGGTTACCCAAGGTTAACAGTTTCAACAGAATGTCCAGACTAAGAGCAGACTACATAGAAGAAATAGGCTGTCCACTTTTGAGGACTTAGCCACTGAAAACGTTATGAATAACAAAGAATAGACAACCAAAAATTTATCAGATGACATAGATAAGACTGGCATCCACCCGCAAATGGCTAAGATGAGTGCCCACTGGATATGTGACTTCTATTTCTTTGGGAGCACAGACTCATCACATGGGCTAAAATTGTGAATTGTCTCTCTCCATCACAGCATGTTATAATAAAATAGTGACCTATGATTGCCGTGTGTATCCAGCATGAAATAAACCATCAACTAGGTCACAAAAACCAATTGAAACTCTGTGTTTACACAGGCAGAGAAGTTGAAAAGCTAAAATGAGTCTGTTGCCACAAATGGTGCAATAGAACCCAAATTCTCATTCCTCATGTCCAGCATCACTCTAGTTTGTTGTTATTATTTTTGTTGTAAACCATCCACCCCAAACTAGTGCATAAAATATAAGGGGTGGGGAGTGGGAGGTGATCCTGGAGATGGATGGCAAGAAGTAGCTCTTTGGGTTGGAGGGAACCTGTGAGCAGCTCAAGTACCTGGTGAGCCAGGAGTGCCTGGCTTCCCTGATTCCTGAACAGGACAAAGAGCCAGTTCAAGGTCTGGTTCCAGAACCACTAGACCAGGTGCTGCAAGTGCCACATGGTGGAGATGTGGTTGGTCAAGAGGAGGCAGCCCTTTGATACGGAGAATCTGAGGTGGGTAGCTCAGGCACAAAGGGTGGTGATGAGTAAATCAGCTTCTGAGACCCCAACTTGAGCGATGGAAAGATTCTGTGGGCGCTGAAGTGCAAAGGTTGCCCTGGTTAGCCCACATGGCAGCTTCTAATCAATACTGTGGCTTCTGAAGGGATCTGCTGGGCCAGTGAAATTCAAAACAGAGAGGGCAGCTCCGAAGGTGATGGTGACTTTTTTGGTTTGGGGATCTGACAGGGATCATCTGGATAGATTCTCTCAAGGGACACAGTACGATCAAAGAACATGTCAAAGCAAGTGATCCAAGTCCCCCAATGATGCCAAAACGACCCTGTTGGACATGGTATGTCGTGTGACTAGAAGTGTATTGAGCAGAGAAAACCTCAGAGAATAATTACAGAAGTCTGTAGAGCAGGGGTCAGGGATACACTGCGGGTCTCTCGGTCCATGCATGTGGCTCTGAAGTAAAATGGAAACCTTTCAAGGACAGGTATTATTCAGATACCCAAGCACTCCCTCAATGCATGAATACTTTCTTTTAATAAATTTTCACTCTATGATGCTCACTCTCCTGACATAACTGCTGAAGCCAAAGTGAGTGAACAAGTAAATGTGGCGAAGAAAGCCGATGGTGCCCGGCTATCAAAAGAGATAAGTGACTGGGGTCTTAAAGGCTTGAAGATAAACAAGCGGCCATCTAGCTCAGAAGCAACAAAGCCCACATGGAAGAACACACCAACCTGTGTGATCACGTGGTCCCAAAGCGATCAGTTATCAGGCATCAAAGAACAAAAAATCATATCATTGGCTGCACACCTCCCTGATACGATCACCGAAGACAAACAGGTACATAAGCAAATGTGGTGAAGAAAGCTGATGGTGCCCGGCTATCGAAAGAGATAGTGTCTGGGGTCGTAAAGGCTTGAAGGTGAACAAGCGGCCATCTAGCTCAGAAGCAATAAAGCCTACATGGAAGAAGCACACCCGCCGGTGCGATCACGAGGTGCCAAAGGGACCAGGAATAAGGCATCATGCCCCCCCCAATATATATATATATATATATATATATATATATATATATATATATATATATATATATATATATATATATATATTATATTTATATTTATATTTATATATGTGTGTGTGGTATATATAAATATACCATAGTGAATGAAGTGGGAAGTGCAGAGTGGAGACCCGAAGCCCAAGTGTCGAACACTGGAGATCCCCTCACGGAGGGGTTTAGGAGAGGAGACGGGTCAAGCAGGGTGTGATGTAGTACCGATGAAGAACACAGCTCTCCCCCAGATCCTGGATGCTTCCTCCCCCCAACTACCATGATCCGAATTCTACCTTGCAGGACTGGATAGGGCAGAGATTGTACACTGGTGCATATGGGAGCTGGAGGCACAGGGAATCCAGGGTGGACTATACCTTTAGGACCAGGGGTGTGAGGGGCGATTCTGGGAGAGTGGAGGGTGAGTGGAGGAGCTGATTAGAAGGATCCACATGTGACCTCCTCCCTGGGAGATAGACGGCAGAGAAGGGGGGGGGAGGGAGACTCTGGATAGGGCAAGATATGACAAAATAGCAATCTGTGGATTATCAAGGGCTCAGGAGGGAGTGGGTAGCGGGGAGGGAAGGGGAAAAAAAGAGGACCTGATGCAGAGTGCTTAAGTGGAGAGCAAATGCTTTGAGAATGATTGGGGCAGGGAATGTGTGGATGTGCTTTATACAATTGATGTATGTATATGTGTGGATTGTGATAAGAGTTGTATGAGCCCCTAATAAAATGTAAAAAATATTAAAAAATATTTTTATTTCTTTGAAATAATTTTTCAATTGTTGTGAGGGACAAATTTGGCTCTTCTATCTCAAAACTTTGCCTCCTGGATGTAGACCAAGAAGGAGGCTATGTCTAGACACAGTCGCCTCACATATTGATATTTTTGCTTAAAAAGTGTCTGTGGTATTGGAGCAATGCTTTCTGACTTACCCGCACATACTTTTACAGAATAAGTGATGAACCAGCTGCTTTGAATGGTGAACACATGGAAGCTGGGAAGGGTGAGGACCAGAAAGAATCACTAGACAATAAATAATGTAATACATCTGCGTCAGGACCTTGGCTCCAGAGCTACAACTTCAGTGCTGTGCAGCACATGTCTTCTGTTTTGAAACACAATTGCAGTCAATTATTATCTTCCTCATGAGTCATTATTTCCTATGGCTCTGGGGATTGGCAGTACTAAGCTAGCAGATTCTTCTGTGGGCTTGACGTCAGGCAATGGCTTATGATGGAGACATCTCACACAGCTTCCCCACTGGTAAGTACCAGACAATGGCCACTGGTGTTTGCTGGGACTTTAAGGGGGACTATTGTCAGCATCTGCATGTGGCCTCTACATCACACTTCCTCACAGCAAGGCGACTGGACTCCGAAGGTCTTGTGCAGAGAAGGAGCCAGGTGGGAGTTATATTACCTCAGAAGTCCCAACGCACCTCAACTGCCATATTTTACTCCTGGGGAGCCATAAGGCCGGCGTGCGTTCAAGGGAAGAAACATAAACTCCAACTTTGGATGGGGAATGACAAGATTCTGGAAGACCTTGTAGGGAAGAAACAATCCCTGGAAGGCATTTTGTGAGCTACAGTCTGCCCCAGGACATAAACCTTAACTGGGAAGCTCAATGATAGCCTTGCACACACTGGCTGGTGAGTTCCAGTGACTTTCTTTGAAGGAAGGGAAGGCAAATTTGGAAGGGAACCCTCTGAAGCCCCCAAGTGACCTGAATGCGCACCTTGGCAGACATCCACTGAGCATTCCTTCCTCCTTCAGGGATTAAGCTGGGAGAGAGAATGGTTGCTGGAAAGACAAAAGGAATTGACTAACACTCTGGAATTACATCACTCCCTCTCTTTGTTCATTTTTCACTATTTTTTTCTTGTGTTGAATTTATCTTGTCCTTACTCTCCCCTAGGACCTTCCACTTAGATATGGGGTTGGGGTGAGGGGTTGATTGATCTGTGCTGAAATCAGGGAGGTTGGTAGTAATAGAAGGATCACCTTACTCCCCCATAGTTTCCATAGTAACCGGGACCAATTGGTGGGAGCAATGGGCAGATAAATGCCGCATTGCGGGGTTCGGTGCTTGGTGGAGGTGAAGGCTGATGTATCTAGAGTGGAGAGAGGAAAACAGCCTGGTGGGCAAATGTTGTTGGAGATGGCTTTGAGAGTAGCTTCTGCTGGTCTCTTGCTCCTCACTCTCCCCTTGGTAGTGGCATGTGTGTGTGTCCCCACCTGCCATCCCTTCATCCCCACTTGGAGCCCTTCTGGCTATTATTTCCTCATGGTAAAACTGTCAGCTCATCATCCTGGTTTCTTCCATTCATGCTCCTTTAGCTGTGTTGACTTCTAACTGGAGAGAATCAGAAAAGTCAAGTTCCCTCCCCACAGGGCCTTTGCTGAAGGAGACAGCCCAGATCTGTGCTGCAATCTGGGTACGGAATCTCTCCTAGCTCACTCTCCCACTTCTTAACAGGTTTTTCCTGCCACTGCTCCTGGCTGGACGGGATGGAGTGTTCAAGTGATGCCACAGAAGTCACAGCAAATGAACCAAGGGACTCGGCAAAGACCATTCATGAGGTGGAATATGCTATAAGCTCTTGAATGGGAAGCCACCATTCTGGCAGTGAACATGGTCCTATGGACCCTCCTCGTTCTAAGGTTTTAGTGCAGTCCTACCTGACTGAGTGCTCCCCAAGTGAGTTCCTCCTGAATGTGAAAGAAGGCTTATCCTTCTTTAGCTTTGAAGCTACTCCTTCTTCACCTGGTGGATTCATATATTGAGGATCTTCGCTTCCTGATTCCTGAGCTCAACTGTGCTGACTGATAGCTTCATGGCCAAGGACACTGACACAGCTCTGTATTCTCTATTCACTCTCTTTGTTTCCCATTGGTTTCCTTTTGTATAATTGTGGAAAAGGAATCCCTGGGGATGGTTTGTTCTAGAGTAAAGTTCTTCCAATTCCCTAAAGGAGGGTATAGAGAAATGCAAAGTTAACTGGAGTCTCTCCAGCATGCACTGGCACCCCAAGGGGGCTGCATAGGTCTCAACCAAAAGTGGAGGTCTGCTGCCTCACCCCTAGACAGGGAACACATCATGGGCAGGAGCCAAGTGCTGTTTCTATCTGGACCTTCAGGGTCTTCGCAGTGCCTGGCTCATAGAGGAAATGAAAAATGCTTGTTTCTTCTTAACAAGTCAGAGATTTACTATTGTTTTAGGGTCGGTCCTGTTGGTTCCCACTCATAACAACCCTATGTCAAACAGAACAAAACGCCACCCGGTACCATCATCACAATTGTTCTCATGTTTGAGCCCATTATTGCAGCCCCCATGTCCATCCATCTCATGAGAGCCTTCCTCTTTTCTATTGCCCTTCCATTTTACCAAGCATGATGTCCTATTCCTGGGCCTGGTCTCTCCTGACAACATGTTGAAAGTACATGTCCAAAGGGTGACAAAATCTGGCCATCCTTACTTCTAAGGAGCATTTGGCCTGTGCTTCTCCCAAGACAAGTTTATTGGTGCTTCTGGTAGTCCATAGTACTTTCTATGGTTCTTTTTTCCTGGCACCATAATTCAAATGCATCGATTCTTCTTTGGCTTGCCTTATTTAATCTCCACATTTTACATGCATAGGAAGTGTTTGAACATACTATGGCTTGTGTCAGATGCACCTTAGTTCTCATAATAACATCCCTGCTTTTCAATACTTTAAAGAGGTCTTGTGAATATTTAGCCAATACAATGCAATGCATTTTTTAAGCTCTTGAGTGCTGCTTGCATGAGCGTTGATCATGGATCCAAGGAAGAGGAAATCCTTGACCACCTCACAATTCTACATCTAAGCATATACCTCAAAGAATAACAAACAGAGACTCAAAGAGATAGTGGTATACAAGTTCACTGCAGCACTACCCACAATAGCTGAAAGGTGACTATTACCAAAGTGCCCAGGGCCCGAAGAATGGATAAACCAAACAATAACTAAGTCATACAATGGAATATTATTCAGCCTTTAAAAAGGAATTGATGTTTGGGAACACGCTACACCATGCAGGAACCTTGAACACCTTCTGCTGAGTGAAACAAGTCAGACCATAATGAGATTGATATAAAATATGCAGAATCCATAGGGAAACCCATAGACAGCAAGCAGAGTCACGGTTGATAAGGGTTGGGTGACGAAGGCAATGGGGAGTGACTGGTTAATGAGCATTGACTGTGTCTCCATTCAGAGTGATCCAAATGTTGGCCTGATCCTATATTTGGTTTGCATGGAGCCCCTGCCCTCTCCTGAGGGGTAGCCTCAGCAAAGGCACTGACAGGCTCAGAATCTTGGTTTCCTGACCTGTGAGTGTGCTGGAAAGATTAGATGGAGTAATAAATAATGACACTGATCACAACCAATTATTATAAAACACTTACTATGGGCCAGACGTTGTTCCCCAGCCGTGCTTCTAGCAGGCACACAAATACAATGCCCTTGGGGCCTAACAGAAACTCAGATTCCACTTCAGCAGGTCTGAAGCAAGCTGCGAGAAATGGAGTTTCTAATGGGGAAAACAGTGAGGACCAGGATTCTCAGAAGGATTGAGGCATTTGAATGGCAGTGATGGCAAAGACCGTGTGTGGAGTATACTGTGTGTGGCCAGGAGAATGAGCAAATCAGTCCTAGAGGAAATTGAGCCAAGACACTCTTCACAGAATGTTCCTAGAAGAGAGAGTGGCAAATTTTTGTCATGCTGATTTTGGTCATGTCGTTAGGAAACACTAGTTGCGAGAAGAGGACATCATGTGGATCTGGGGAAACTCTTCATGACACGGACTGGCACCATAACCGCAACAATGACCTCAAACTTGCCGATGGGCAGGAAGATGGCATAGGATCTGGCAGTGATTTGTCTTATCAGACCTACGGTCAAAAGGAGTCAAATTTGACTTACTGGAGACTAACAACAACAACAAGGTCATTCTATCTATTGATGCATTCAATCTCAACCTCGAACACACAACCTAAGCACTATTTTTCACTTCCCTTCTACACACAGCAGCACAAAGGGGGTTCAATGATTTGTCCCAGGTCATGGAGCTAGAAGGACATAGAGCCAGGACTGGACAATGGAGCGATCTGACAACAGAGACATTAAACATAAGCAGGGCTTTGTCTCCCACAAAGATCATAGGCATAACCATAATGGACTTGGCACAAGTGCTGCCACATGGCAACCATTCAGCAGATAGGTGCTATCTTAATGCCATCCAGTTGACAGCAAGTCAGCGACTGTATAGGACAGGGTAGAACTGTCTGTGGGTTTTTGACACGAAATATTTACAGCAGTAGAAATCCTCATCTTTCTCCCACAAAAGTCCCTATGATTGTTAGTAATTTGGTCAGAAGTCACTTTAATGGTGACCAAATCCTTCCTTTTTTGGGATTCAACATTATACCCAACTGCTTCTAATAGCTCCTCGCCCCAAACCAAAACAGGCATGAGAGAGTTGATTCTGACTCATGGTGCCCCCATGTGTACATTGCATAGGACTTTCAAGACTATAAGCTTTAAGGAGGTTGCCAGGGCTTTCCTCCATGGTGTCCCTGGGTGGCTTCCAACGGCAAATGATTTGGTAAATAGTTGTGTGTGGAACTGTTTGCCCCCCCTTCAGGAATCCCAATATCCTTGCAGCTCTCTATTCACAGAGGACTGTCCTTCCAACCAAGAGCTCAGAGTGCTTGTTTTCTCTCTCTTATTTTCTTTACATCAAGAAGTTTGGGACTCCCCAGGAGCTGGGTCCCAGGGACATATTTATATGTAATTATGACCCTGTCATCTACAACATGATCATGATAAATGGAGAAAAGACTGAAGTGATCAGGGTTATCTTCTTTCTGGAGTCCACAATAAATGATCATGCGAGCCCCGGTCACGAACCCAAGGGATGTATTGTATTGGGTAAATCTGCTCTTTGAGAACTCTTTCTTTTTTTCTTTTTTTGCAGTTGGGAAAGAGAAAGGGGAGATAGGCTGTTCTCCCAAGGTGGGGTCCCTGCCAGGGCACCCCCCACTCAAACCTGGCCAACTCCACTCGGGAATAGAGTTCCCTGCCACTTCTGTAGAACTGCCCTGTGGAAGGACCAATGTCCTAAAGGTTCAGAATGGAGAAGACAAGTTTCAAGAGCTACAGCCTAGCCCCTTACAGCCAGAGTGTGACTCAACAAGGGCCCCCACAGGCACTTTCTAGGGATCTTAAGTAGTTGGGGCTTAAGGAGAGTGGCATGGGGCTCTAGCAAGCAAGGAGCCCATCCCAGGATGGGGTTACATATCCCAAGCCCTTGATGGGGAGCCTCAGGTAAGCAGTGGGCCCAATGGAGTTCTGGGTATGTGGGCCTGGGGGAGGGGAGCCACCTTTGGGGCTGGACCAACCCAGGGCATCCCAAGTGGGATGGGGTGCAGGGGCCTGGGCAGCGTCCCTCTTCCTCTCCATCCTCCATGGCCAGTCAGGCTAACACAAGGTCTTGGGCAGGCAGGGGGCCTGGGGCAGTGCCCAGATGAGCCAGGGGCTAGCTGGGCAGGGGGTGTTTCCTGGGTAGGCAGAGGGCCTCGGGCAGGGTCTTTGTGGCAGGCCCAGACCCAGGTGGGCAGGGACCTGGAACATGTACCCAGGTGTGTGCCCGGCCTGGACTGGACCCAGGGTTGGCAAGGGCCCTGATGCAGGTTCCTGGGTGGGCAGCGAGCCCAGGGCAGAGTCTTGGTGGTGAGCAGGCCCAGGGTGGGGGCAGGGGGTCTGGAGTGTGGTCCTGGGTGGGTAAGCTGGGCAGGGCAGGGACCCTGGTGACTGGCCAGGTGACTGGTGGGCTGCAGACCCACATCAGGAGTCATGGTGGCAAGGCCCTCCCTGGTGGGCAGGAGTCTGGGAAGTGGCGGGAAGGCTGCACAGACCACACCTGGTCTTTAAAGTCCTAGGCCTTGCGCATCAGGTCATTATGGCCCATGGAGGCAGTGCGGCTCTGAGGCTGGCTCACAGCCGTCAGAGCTTGGCTCGCTCAGCTCCTGAGCCCTTGACCTCTATAGGAAGTGCTGGCTGGCCTCCTGTCATGTTCTCAATAGGCTCCAGCTGCTGCCAAGTAGGCCATGACTTAAAGGGGCCATGGGCTTCCACCTGTGCGCCCCTCCTCCTCACCCTTAAAGGGGCCGGGTGCTGCCGCCAGAGACCTCTTTCAAAAGTGTTCTTCAAAGTGTTTAAGAGCAAGAATGTTACATTAAGGTGCACCTGACTAAAGCCATCTTAGTCATATTTTCGATGGCCTTCTATGCACGTGAAAGTTGGACATTGAAAAGGAAGATCAGAGAAGAATCAATGCATTTGAATTGGGAGGCTGGTGAAGAATATTGAAAGTACTATGAACTGCCAAAAAACAAACAAATGTGGGTTAGAAGTACAGCCAGAATAGTCCTTAGAAGCAAGAATGGTGAGACTTCCCCTCACGTACCTTAGACATACTGTTAGTGAGAGATCAGTCCCTGGAGGAGTAAGGACATCCTGCTAGGTGAAGAGAGATAAGCGAAAATGAGGAAGACCTTCAGTAAATGGATTGACACAGTGGCTGCAACAAGGGGCTCAAACATAACAACAATTGAGAGGATGGTGCAGGACTGGGTGGTGTTTCGTTCTATTATCCATAGGGTGGCTAGGGATTGGAACTGACTCAATGACATCTAACAGCAGAAACAATGTCTACACCCACTACTAACAGGACAGGAAGTTTCCCAACCCCTCTCATCTCTCAACCCCAGGAACAGAGATGCCACCTTCCTTCTAGCTGTATTCCCAGTATGTAGAACAGAGCTCAGCAATGAAGTACCTAACAAACCTGAAGTAGCTGTTACTTAGCTCCATGCCTCATAGGTCTCAGTTCCCAAGTCCCGAAACAATGACATCAGTGTTGTTGTTTGTTGCCATCAAGTCGATTTCCGGTTACACCTGCGTCACACCTGCCTACCTAGAATCCCACCTTATGAAAATAAGGCAGAAGAATGATTCTTTCCCACGGTGTCTGCAGACTATGACGCACCACTCTGAAGGGATGTCATGTAAGTGTTGAACTGCTAGCTCAAAGTTGACAGTTCAAACCATCAGCTGCTTCGAGGAAAACGATGAGGCTGTCTGTTCCAGTAATGTTGGACAATGTTGGAAAACTTACATAGGGTTTCCATGAGTTGGAATTGACTGGACAGTAATGGGTTTGCTGTACCTGGAATGATGATCGACCAGAGAAAGAACGAGAGGGAAGTCTGAAAAAGAAGCACCGACCTGACCTCCATCGGGCTGTTTTGTGATTTTTTGCAGCAGATGGTTCGAAGGGAACAGGGAATGAAGAGGCAGAGTGCATGGCACAGTTGAGGGCTATTTGCCATTCTGACCAAGTGCCTCTGTGAGAAAAGGGGGAGGGGAGGCTTGACCTGGGTCTTGATCAAAGCCCAAGAAAATATATGTATTTCCAGAATGAGGGAGGTTTCCCAAGTCAGGGTAGTAACAGGAGCTGCCAGCTCTCACCTCTGACCCTGTGGGCCCTGTTAAAAGAATCTCCTGGACTGGGTGGGAGGTGGGTGGTTAGGCAGAGAGACAAAGAGAGAGTCGAAAGAGGAACTCTGGCTCTTTCTCAGCCTGAGCCTGATCCCCTGAGCCTCCTCATCTCCACTCTCCCCCTTCCCCGGCCCCCCACAGGGACACCTTCCAGAGGTCTTCCTGTACCCATATGTAGGTTTTGGCTCTTCCTGCTTTTGGCTCTGCTCAGTGGCAGGGCATTTGAAGGTTGGTTGTGGGTTTTGTACAGTTGACATTAGGGTAAATGCGTGATCATTTCTTAAATTTATCCTACTGCAGATTTAGGCTGTGTTTCCAAACTCCCTGTCCTCACAGAGGCTCTGCAGAGGGGACAGTGACTCTGATTCCACCTGGAATTTCCTGGTCGAGCACAGGGATTTCCCATCACAGTCTAGCCATGGCACCAGGGTTCAAGGTGCTAGGAGAGGGGCAAATGGGTCCCCAAAGGAGATGTGTAGTGACCACAAAAGTGACACACTGGTGGTCACCTACTAATAGTACATGGAGGTGCTTGCACCTCTCAAGGTGGAAACATACAATTTCGCCTATGCCTCCTCTCTAAAAGCAAGTGGACCTGCTTGTGACATGAGGTTTTGGAAAGTTCTTTCATGGGCCACAAAGAAGTGTGGCTGATCCAGTGTCTCAAGCTGATTTAGAGTAGTGTCCAGAGAGTTCGTGGTGAAAGGGGGTAGGGAAATGAGGGGAGCTGGCCAGGGAGTGAACACGGAATAATTGGAGCCAGACAGAGTAATGAATGGGAGGCAGAATGGATATGGAAGTAATCTGGGGGACGAGTTTGGATCTGCCTCTGTGGGTTTCTGACACTATAAATTTGTCCATTGTCAGACGGCCTCATCTTCCTCCCTCTCAGAGCAGGTAGTGGTTTTGAACTGCTGGCTTTGAGATTAGTAGCGGGATGCTTAACCCACAGCATCACCAAAACTCCTTAGCAAGAAGGATATTACCACAACCACAGCCAACACCCCCTTTTTCCTAATTTTCTGAGAGATAGAGAGGAAAAAGTGCTGTCCAGCGTTCAACTCCCTTTAAAGAAAATGGGAGGTCCAGGGTGATGACAGCAGGTGGCTGGAACATCCCAGCCTGGCATCCAGGGCCACCCGGAAAGATCCTCCCTTGTGGGCTCTGTGGAGCAGGCACACTCAAAGACCATAGGAGCTCGGTCTCAGCTGTCGGCCTCGGGGCTTGGGTTTCTTAGTTCCTGCTGCTTGGGGAGGGGCTGCTCGATGGAGAGCCTCGTCACTTAGCATCATGGCTGCTCAGACGGGATACCCCTGAGTCATGTAATTTACATTTCATGCACAATTGAAGCAGCTAATGGTGTCATTCTCCAAGGGGGGAACAAGTTGTCATAATGTTAATTACATTGCAGGCGTGCTCCCTCTCCTTTGTCCCCAAGTGCTCCAAGGGAAGTTCCCAGGTAGCAGTCGAGTGGGTGTCCAAGAGAGTGGCTTTGGCTCTCTCCAAGGTGTCAGGGATGAGGAGTGGTTACAAGGCCAAGAATTCTTTCTCTGACTTCGTTGTGGGTGTGTTGGCGCAGTGGGAGTAGAGGTGGCAGCTAAAACAGCCCAGTGATCTCCCCATCATTTTCTAACCTGCGCGTGTGCAATCGGGCAGGGCTGGAGGGTGCCTGTTCAATGCTCAAGCTAATTTTGCTTGATAGGGGACAGTGGAGATGATATGTAGGGAAAAGGAGGCAAAATCCAACCACGCTTAGTCCTGATATCAGCAGACGGTAGAGCTAAGCCTGTAGTCTCTGAGGCTGGTCTGCTGGGATTTAAATTCCAGCTCCCCCTTGGATAACCTGGTTACCCCTGGGCCAGATGGCTTCACCTCTCTGTGATTCGTGTTCTCACCTATAGACGGAAGCTGATGTATTACCAATGGGTCAGTCGATTCCAACTCATAGTGAGCCTGGAGGACAGAGTGGAACCATTCTATAGGCGTTCCCATAGGCTGTGACTGATACTGGAGCAAATTGACGCATCATTCTCATGGGAAGCTGCTGAGGGTTTCGCTGAGCTAGTGGTAAATAGTCAAGGGCTTCTCTATTGCCCCGCCAGTGCTCCTCTTAAAGGGCTTGCAAAAGTCACCAAAACCCCACTTCTCTTGAGTTCATTCAGACTCATAGCAACTCAGCAGGATAAAGTAATAACTGTCCCTGCAGACGTCCGACCCTGAAAATCTTTATGAGCTCAGACAGCCCCATCTTGATCCCAAAGAACAGCTGGTGGTTTTGAACCACCGACCTTCTGGTTAGCAGTTCTAATGCTTCACCCACACCACCAACAGTGGGATGAAATGGGTGAATGTACATGCAATGCTTAGAACACTCGTACATAACATGCACTTAGTAATTGTGAGCTATTGTGGTAGGAGGGGAGTCCAAAAACCAAACCAAACTCACTGCCATCGAATCTACTCTCACTCCCCATGACCTGAGTTCTACCCTATAGGACAGGGTCCAACTGCTCCTGTGGGTTTTTGAGATTGTAACTTTATAGGATTGGAAAGTTTCATATGAGAAACTGAGAGTGGCTGGTGGTTTTGAACTGTTGGCTTTGGGATTAGCAGCCCAATATGTAATCACCCACGCCATTATTAAATGAGAGCTACGAGTTTCTGACATTTTCTGTGAGGTAGTAGAAGTATATGTCATTCCTATATTTAAAGAAGGTAAATCTACTGAAACAGAACAATTGCCATGGCTTTCCAAAGAGAGGAGAGATGTCAGTTTTAAGGATATATAGAGCTGTGAGTCATCCCTGGAGAGTACAAATGGTTAAAACACTTGGCCATTAACAGAAACTGAGGAGGTTCAAGCGCACCCAGAAATACCTTGGAAGAAAAGCCTGGCCATATGTTTCTGAAAGGTTATGCCGATTGAAAGTCCTATGACTCACCATGAATCGCAATCAACTCAGTGTCAAATGGTCATTTTAAATTTCAGGATGGTTCCTAGGCAGAAAGAAAACATTCTAAGTTGTCTATTGAAGAGGAGGTTTGTGAGAGCACCTGGCCCATTCAAACACAACTGATGAGGAACCTCGGTGGGGCCACTGTACACAGACGAGGCCATGCTTTCTCCACATCTGGTTTTGTGGGATGCTGTCAAGTTGGTTTCAACTCGTGGCGACCCTACATACAACCGAAAGAAACACTGCCTGCTCCTGTGCCAGCCTCACAATTGTTATGCTTTAGTGTGTTGTTGTAGAAACGGTGTCCATCCATCTTGGTGAGGGTCCTCCCCTTTTGGGCGCCCCTTTACCAAGCATGATGGCCTTTTCCATGATGTTCCTCCTCATAGCTCCTGATGCCCAAGGATGTGAGATGAAGTCTAGCCATCCTTGCCTCTAAGGAGCATTCTGGATACACTTCTTTCAAGACAGATCTTGCTCCTCAACTGAAATTCTTGCAGAGAGAGTGAAAACACACCTGATTTTCCTAGAGTCTCGTTTCCCAAAGTGGCCAACACCACCCACCTACTGGGCACAGAAAAATCCAGAGATCTACAAAGCAGATATCTACATTTTATCCTGGATGGTGGGCTATAGTCCTAAATTCTTTCATTGCTGGGGGGTCCTGAGTAATTTCTTTTTCTGAAAAGAGGGCAGTAGGCAGAATAAGTTTGGGAACCTTTGGTCTGGAGCAGGAGCTGGAAACCTGTTTTTCTGCCAAGGACCATGTGGTGATTTATAACATCATTTATGGGGCCATACAGGTCAAATATTTAATGAATTCACCCCTAAGGTGATGGCTACAAATGCTTCTCGTTGGTGAGATGAGTGATGCTGGCAGCTATTGATTATTTGGGGGGCCCTATACAGCCCTCGGGCCATACGTTGGTCTAAGGTAGTGGATCTCAACCAGTGGGTCACGACACCTTTGGGGGTCCAATGACACTTTCACAGGGGTTGCCTGGTTCATCACAGTAGCACAATTACAGTGATGAATTAGCAATGAAATAATTTTTATGATCGGGGTAAACACAACCTGGGGAACTGTATGAAAGAATCATGGCATTCGGGAGGTTGAGAAACACTTGTCTAGGGAATGGTTGGGATCTCCATGTAGGCTACACATGAACTCCATAGGCATTCAGTCAGCGTATCAATTGGGTTTCATTCGAGAGGAAAGAACTATTGTGATCATGTTTCAAGGACAAACAAATCTGGAAGGAAATGCTATTGTGGATGAAAACAAAACATAAAACAAACTCTTGAAAGATTTCTGTATGCTAGAGATGAATTGCAATCAAGAAAATTAAATGATATCTCTGAGGGTTCCAGCAGAAAACAAACCATGCAGAAGGTTTAATTAAAGAGAGTTTAATGAAGACTATTCACAGTGGTGGGGATGGGCTTAAGAAAGCCAACAAAAGTTAGGGAGGCCCCAAGGGTCTAACAAGAGCATAAAGCTGTTGCCACGTGTCCTATGGAATTTTCTCTTCAGCTCTTTGACTTTGTCATTTCTTCTCATTGTCTTAGCTACTCTATGATATAGATCAATTCTGACTCATAGGAATTTGATACTACTGTCCTCTCCCAATTTCCATTACTTTCCAACGTCATGTGTGTTAAAATATGCAGTATTTCATCAGATTTCCTATGCTCTAAACCAGTGGTTCTCAACCTTCCTAATTCCTTGGCACTATAATGAAGTTCCTGATGTTGTGGTGAACATCCATTCATAACATTATTTTCGTTGCTACTTCATAACTGTAATTTTGCTTCTATGAAGAGGATACCGACCCCTGTGAATGGGTAGCTCAACCCCCAAAGAGGTTCTGAACCAGAGGTTGAGAACCGCTGCTCTAAACTAAGAGGTGTTTCTTTAAGATGTAGTTCAGTCTATTGTTAGACGCCCAAGTCCTGTTGTTGCTGTTGTTAGGTGCCGTCGAGTGGATTTTGGCTCACAGCAACTCTATGTACAATGTACTGAAACGCTGCCCCGTCCTGTGCATTCCTCACAGTGGTTCTTTGCTTGCGCTCATTGTTGCAGCCACTGAGCTATTCCAAATTGTAGGGGATGCCTCTCCTTTGCTGCCCTTCTACTCTACCAATATCTGTGTCTTCCTCTAGGACAGTGCTTCTCAACCTTCCTAAATCCACAACACTTTCATACAGTTTCCTTTGTAGTGGTAGACCCCCAATCATAAAATTATATTTTTTGCTACTTCGTAACTCTCGTTTTGTTACAAGTTATGAATAGTGCCACCCTGTAAAGGGTTCGTCTAAGCCCCAAAGGGGTCACGACACACATGGTGAGAACCGCTGCTCTAAATTTAGAGGAGTTTCTCTTAAGGTCTATTTCACCATACTGTTAGAAGCTCATGTCCATTTGTTGTTGTTGTTAGGTGCCGTCGAGTGGGTATATCTCATAGCATACATAGCATAGTCTCTACTCCCTTGCCCCTTCTTCTCCACAGAACTGAGAGGCAGAAGAAATAAAGGCAGCATGGCACCAGCTGGAGGACACCATTGGGTCAGGGTCACCATTTAACTCATGCTTCTCCATTTGGAGGGGCAATTGCATGTCCTCATTTGTGAATTTGCTTATTAATCTTTTTGAGTTAACAAGTTCATGGTAAAAAAGGATTGTTGGTGTTTTTGTTAGGAACCTTCTAGTGAGTCCAAATCATAGTGACTCAATGCATCAGTGCAGAGCTCTCTAGACCAATGGTTCTCAACCTGTGGGACCCTTGCACAGGGTGATTGTAATAAAATTACAGTTATGAAGCAGCAATGAGAATATTTTTATGGTTGTGGAAGTTACCACAACATGAGGAACTGTATGAAAGGGTTGTGGCATTAGGAAGTTTGAGAACCACTGCTCTAGGCTTCTCTATGCTGTAATCTTTACAAGAATGAGTTGCCTGGTTTTTCTTCCAAGAACAGAGCCACTGGTGGGTTCAAACCTTCATCCTTTTGGATAGCAGCTGAGCACTTAACCATTGTGCCTCCAGGACTCTTTGATAAACTCTATTAGATGGTCTTAACCATTGCAACCCCATGGATCCTTTTGGCATTTAGGAAAGGCTATGGAACACCTGCCCACTCCCCAGAATAATATTTCCAAATACCTCCAATGAAATACAGAATCACAAAGGCACAAATTGTATTGAAATTCAGTGATAAAAATAAAAGACATTGGATTTGTGGCAAATATACATGTTAATAAATACATTAAATATGATCTGATGGCGGGTGTAATAAACGAAACCCACACCATTGAGTTGATCCTGACTCACTGTGTCCCTATATAAAATTCCTCAGGCTAAATCTTTATAGGAGCAGATCATCTCACCTTCCTCTCAGAGAATAACTGGTGCCTTTGAATTGCCAACCTTGAGGTTACCTGCCCAATGGCTCACCCACAGCGTCACCGTGAGTTCTAGATAGTGATGAGCATGAACTGTACTCAACGATGGCTGCAACGACTAGCATGGGGTGTGAAAGCATGTAGAATTTCTCTCGG
Source organism: Tenrec ecaudatus (assembly GCF_050624435.1). Lineage (NCBI taxonomy): Eukaryota > Metazoa > Chordata > Mammalia > Afrosoricida > Tenrecidae > Tenrec > Tenrec ecaudatus. The sequence continues at coordinate 100,851 of NW_027457554.1, read as the reverse complement.
TGGTAATCGCATGGCTATTCTGAACACAGCTGTGGACATGCTAAATTGCCCTGCAAGCTTAGGGAAACTAACTCAACCAGGATTGTTCCCCATCCAATTTGACATTGCTCCCCAGCCTGCTGGGGCTCAGTGGCTCAGTGTTAGGGTCCCTTGTCTAGATACCAGGGCTGGCATGGAGAAAGTCATTCCTCAGCAGCCTTCTAGTGTGTGGGGGAAGATATTAGTGTTAAGCCTTGGCAGGAAATTGCTGGATTTTCCTGGCAGCCACATTCTTAATAACCATTTACTGGATACTTATTATATTCTGAGGGTAAATTGGCGGTTCAGTTGTAGAATTCTCCTTTTCCATGTGGGAGATCTGGGTTTGAGTCCAAGACAATGCAACTCATGTGCATCCAACACTCATTTGTCAGGGGGATGCTTGGTTATTGCTGTGGTACTGAACTGATTTCTGTGTTGCTATGATACTGAAATGGGGAAGCTTGGTTGGGTGCGGCTATGAGACTGAACCTGTTTCTGTGATGTGTCCAGACTAAGATGAGAGATGAAGTAGAGCCTGGCATTCTACTTCTGTAAACCAGTTAACGAAAACCCCTGTAAATCACAATCTGATGCACAACCAAAGAGATGGTGCAGGACCAGGGAGAATATTGCCCATGGAGTCACTGGGAGCTGGTTGTCACAGTGAGTTGGACTGGAGGCTGACTCAACAGCAGCTAACAACCATTGTGTTCCAGGCACTTGAATTGCTTTAAAAATCTAGCTCTGCCTTCTGGTACAGGGAAGTGATTAATCATGCCTACTTTATAGCACACCGTGAACCCTGATCAATGTCAGGCCCTGCTTGTGTTTTGTCCCTCCTTTTCCACATTCACATCACTTCCATTCCCCTCTTCAGTCTAATACCCCCTGCTGGGTGCTTGGTGTGTGTGTGTCCTTATAGGCAAAAAGCTATGTGCACTAGACCATGCTGCCATGTGCACTAGACCGTGCTGCTTGGTGAATGGGCTTTCAGCTTCCATGAATGGTACTGCAATATAAATCTCATTCTGTTTCTGACCTTTCCAACTCCTTGCAATGTCATTAAGAGTTATTGCCATGCTGCATATCAATTGCATGTGCTGCTGCGTGCCACTTGGTCATGAGCAATCATCATCTTTCTTTTGTTTCCTTCTTCAGTTGTCTGTTGATTGGCATCTAATTCGGCTCCAACTCTTCTCTACTGCAGGCATCAGTGTGGTGACCATTCTTGTAAAAATGCCCCAAGGGCCCTGTGAATTGGATAAAAAGCTTGGCCTATATATGCAGGAAATATGCGTTGGGCTGCTAACCCCAAAGTGAGCAGTTCCAACCCACCAGCTATTCTATGGAGCAAAGAGAGGCTGTCTGCTGTCTAAGAATTTAGTTTTGTAAACCTAAAGCAGTAATTCTACTGTGCCTTTTAGGGTTGCTAATGAGGAAGAATCAACTGGGGTTTTGTTTGTTTTTCTACATCCAGGAGAGAGCTTTGATGGGGGAGATATTAAGTGCTTGGCTGCTAACCCAAAGGTCAGTAGTTTGAAGCCGTCTTCCACACACTGTGGGATAAAGGCATGGCTGTCTACTTCCCAATAGAAGCCTTGAAAGCATCATGGGACCATTCAGCTTTGTTTGATAGGGTCATGAGGAATGAAAGTCAACTCAGTGACTGCGCTTCTTTGGTTGTACGCCCAGGAGGGGCTCACTAGGTCCTAGGGTACATTCAATGGGCTTTCACTAAGCTCTGCCAGATTGCTGTGCAGCAATCCTGAATCATTAGCAGTGTTTCTCTGCTTTCCCCAGATCTCCAATGACACTTGGTATGTTTGTCTTTCTAACTGTTGCCCGTTTGATGGTTTTAAAAGGTCAAGCACAATAAACTCATCTATCCCAGGCACTTTATGGTTCTGTAGCATTCTTAGGGTTGCCATGCCACATTCCTTTGACCCATCTCTGACACCATCTCACTGCCTTCCAGTCAATACCGACTCATAGCGATCCTGTGGGGCAGTGTACAATTGCCCCCTGCGAGTTTCAAACACTACAACTCTTTATTGGAGTAGAAAACCCCATCTTTCTTCCTTGGAGCTAGTAGTTTTGAACTGCTGACCTTGAAGTTAGCAAACCAACTTGTAACCACTGCACTTCCAGGGCTCCTCCTGATATCCATCATAGCAGTGGCGAACGGCTCTATGTAAGTGCAGGCTCCTGCTGAAATGGTGTCTTATCACAACTGTGCAGCACGCAGCTCTCCATTGTCCTTCTGCCTCGAAGCCTTTTCAAAGGCATGGAAAGCCAAACCCAGGAAGGCAGGAGAGGTCACCTTACTAGGAGGAATGCTCAACACCACTACAGGAGAAGAAGAGCCCAGCCTCCTGTTTCTGGTAGACAATTCTAGGACAGAACCCATGTTCCTCAGAAGTCCTGGGGGAATCAAGCCCCTGTATCCTACATTAAAAGCCTCAACACCCCGTTCCCATTGTGATTGCTTCTCCCCCTAACTCAGTCTTGCGTCCACTTTCCTATTCCCACTCTCTGCCATCAGATCTCAAATAGAATCCCTGCACCCAGGCCTGAGGAATAAGCTCAGCATGCAAGGGCACTCAATCCAAGACACACACATTACTCTGAATCTCCAAAACAACCCTGTGGGCTACGTGTGTAATCCCCAGTTCACAGATGAGAAATGGATCGAAAAACAGTGACACACCCAAGATCACACAGGCCAGGGTTCAAGTCTGTGTCTATCAGTTATTCTTTTATTCAAGTATGCCAGAGAAGACTGGGTCTTAACACTTGAGGAATCTTCTTGGAAGAATAAGGCAAACTACAGAAAACACAAAATGAATATCGCTTTTGTTCGTTTATCCATTTGCAAAAGACATAATACCTATTGTGCTAAGAATAGTATTCAAAGTATCTATTACTACCCCCTCAAAACTTACATACTAGTCACCAAACTCAAACAAATACAATGCTATCAAGGTGATTACAACTTATTGCAACCCCATATAGGGCTTCCAAGACTGTAAATCTTTACAGAAGCAGAGAGCTTCACTTTTCTCCCCCTGAGTGACTGGTGCATTTGAACTACTGACCTTGTGGTTAGCAGCCCATTGCTAAATGATTAGTTCCATAATAATTACGCTTACTTAACTCTACATTCTTTTAATTATTTCTCTATCAGACCAAATTCCATCTGGCTACATGGGAAAAAAACAAACCGACTCTAGTGGTCTAATCACAAAAGCTTCATTTTTCTTATATTAACACCAAAAATACCAAACCAGTTGCCACTGAATTAATTCTGATTTACAGTTACCCCATATGATTCAGGGTAGAACTGTGCTCCATGAGGTTTTCAAGGGCTGAATTTTTAAATGTAGATTGCCAGGTTTTTCTTCCAAGGCATCTTTGGCTTAGCAGTGAATTGTGTTAACCCTTTGCACCACACAGGGGTTTGTCTTATACAATAGTAAGTCTTGAAATAGGTAGCCTAGGTCTGGCGTATTTGCTCAGGGACTCATCTTGCATATAGGAGAATGCATGCTTTTTGGTCTGCCAAACTCATGTAACCTATGTGACTCTCCCATCTTTCAATATTCTGACTAGGGAGCATGACAGCAGAGGAGCCAAGGACAAAAATGAAATGGGTTATGCCAGACAAGTGTTTTGCCTTAAAAAACAACAAAAACTTTCTTGGGAGTCCTACTCAGTATCTTTCACCTACACATGTTTGGCCCAAACTGGGTCATATGCTTATGCATAGCTGCATAAGCCTAGGAGGGAGCGATTTAAGTAGGTACATTATCACCCTAAACAAAATTGAGCTTCTATTAGTAGTAAGAATGAGAAAAATGGATACTGTTTAAGCATATAGCAGGGTTGGGTAGAATTCTATTTTGTGTCTTAATTTACATTTTGAATGAACTCAGAAAAAGTCATAAAGAGTAGAACAAAGGGATGGATGTGCATCCAACCACCTCAACTACTCATTTCTTTTCATGCTCTCCCTCTAGCTTCCCTGAATAGTTCTTGGTTACACATTGGGCTGCTAATTGCACGGTCGGTATTTTGAAATCACCGGCTGCTCTTCGGGAGAAAGGTGTGACTCTACTCTGTAAAGAGGTACAGTCTAAGAACCTCACAGGTACAATTTTACCCATGTCCTGTAGGGTCGATATGAGTTAGCATTGATTCAATGGCAGTGAGCTTGATTTGGATAGATCTGTGGAATCTTAGGATGGAATAGTTTGAATACACAGAAAAAAACTCAGTGGAATGATAACCCTCTAAATAATTACCCTCTAAAGCCACAAAGATCAACTGTGTCCAGCATGGTGACAGTTTAGCATATGCTATGGGGACATTGCTCATATCCCAGTGTTGTTAATCAACAATATGCACAATAGAATAAAAGCCTTTCTAGTCCTGTGACATCCTCACAATGGTCATATTTTAGCCTATTGTTACAGCCACTGTGTTGATCCATCTCATTCTGGGTTTACCTGTTTTTGGATGATGCTCTACCAAGTATTTTGTCCTTTTCTAGGGACTAATTTCTCCTGATACCATGTTCAAAGTATATGAAATGGGGTTTTACCATCCTCACTTCTAAAATACATTCTGGCTGAACCTCTTCCTGGACAGACCTCTTTGTTCTGCTGGGCATTCATGGTATATTCAATATTATTTGCAACATCATATTTGAAAGGCATCATATTTTCTTCAGTCTTCCTTATTAATGGTCCATCTTTCACATGCATACGTCAAACATTACCATCAAGTCTATTCTTATTCATAGTGACCATATAGGGTTTCCAAGGCTGTAAATCTTTACAGGGTCAAATAGCTTCCTCTTTCTTCTGTGGAGCAGCAAGTGGGTTGAACCACCAACCTTGCTGTTAGTCATTCAACCCATACCAGACACTGAAATTAAGACTCCTTTCACATGCATCTAAGGTGATTAAAAATATCAAGGCTAAAAGCAGGCATAACTTGCTAATCCCCAGAGTAAAGCATTTGCTCTTTCACATTTTAAAGAGGTCTTTTACAACAGATTTTTCCAATGAAATACGTTGATTTATTGACTGCTGCTTCTGTGAGTATTGATTGTGGGTCCAAGTAAAATAGAGTTTAGCTACATTTCTCTATTTGTAATGGTGTTGTGTGTTTATATTTCTCAAGTTGAGAAGACATTTGTATTCTTAGTGTTGAAGACTAATTTATACTGAAGGTGTACTATATGAGCTTTATCAGTAAGTACTTCAAGGCCTATTGACTTTCAGCCAGCAAGATTGGGTCATCTGCATAACACAGGTTGTTAATGATTCTTCCTCCAATCCAGATGCCTCAACTTCTTCATACAGAGCAGCTTCTCAGATTATTTGAATAAGTATAGTGTGATAGATAGGTAGGTTTATAGTGCCAACCTGGCCAATAAGAACATGTGGGATTAATAAGTTTGCAGTTTGATTAGTGGGCAAAGAGAAAAATGGCTCAGCAAGCCACTCCTATCTCTCAGTTGCTCTCTGGTGATCAGACCAGTGTGTGGCTGCCTTACCTAGTTCTGCAGTTTGCTGCCTGGCTGTACTGCCATATTTACTGTTGCATGGAAGTGAGTTAAACTGAGTCCTCTGTACTGCTATGTGGACTAATTAGCTGTTATATTCCTTCGTGTTCTATCTATCTATCAAATCATAAATGTCCTGGTTTTGTTTCTCTAGAGAACCCTGTCTAACACATATGGTGAAAGGATGTAACCACAAAACACACTCTCCTGATTTTAAACCACGCAGAATCCCCTTGTTCTATTCGAACCACTTCCTGTTGGTTTATATACAGGTACCACAGGAGCCCAATTAAATGTACGGGAATTCCCATTGTTCTCATATGTATTCATATGCTACCCAAAGTTTGTTACGATACACAGTAAAATCCTCTGCATAGTCAATAGTACATAAGTAAGCATTTTCCTTGTATCCTCTGCTTTCAGCCAAGGTCCATCTGAAATCAGCATTGATATACCTTGCCTCATGCCCTCTTTTAATACAGCCTGGATTTCTGGCAGCTTCCTGTTGACATATTGCTATAACTACTTTTAAAGTTATCGTCAATAAAATTGTACTTGCATGTCATATTAATGTTATTTTAAATTAATTTGCAGATTTTGTTGCGTCATGTTTCTTTAGAATGGACACAAATATTAATCACTTCCAGTTGGTTGGCCAGATAGCTATCTTCCAAATTTCTTGACATGGACTATCACTGCATGAGCGTGTTGAAATATTTCCATTCCTATCCCTTCCTTGCTTTTCACTAATGCTTACATTGCAGCTTCAACTTCCTCTTGGCCTTTTGAACTAGTAGAACCTCAACTAATTCTTGGGTACAGAGACTCTGTATTCTCCTTCCATATTCTTTGGATTCTCCCTGCATCATTCAATAGTTTGATAAATAATCCTTGAACATTTTAATCCAAGGATTGGATTTTTTCTTCTGTTCTTTCAATTTATGATATGCTGTCTGTACTCATTCCTTTTGCTTTCCTACTTCCAGGTCTTCACACGTTACAATATAATTCTTTACTTTATCTTCTCAAGCTGGCCTTTCAAATTTTTCTGTTCAACTCTTTTATTTCATCATTTCTTCCATTTGCTTTAGCTGCTTTAGGTTCAAGAGCAAGTTTCACAGTCTCCTCTGATATCCACTGTAGTATTTTCTTTCTTTACTGTATTATAATGATCTTTTTGAGGAGCCCCCAATAAAATGATTTATGATAAATAAATAAATAGCCCCAGATGACATGACAAAAAAAAAAAAAAAGATTGATGACCTTGATGCTATTTCACAAGTCTTCTGGTAGCTGATCATTAATGTTCATTATGTCCGAACCATTCTTGAGATAGGCTCTAAATTCAGGTGAGATATTGTGATAGTAAGGTTTGGTGTCAATTTAGCTTGACCAGGATCTTCAGAAGGTACACTTCACAGTCTCCTTGGCGGTGTGACCTATTTCATAGCTATAAGTAGACTGTGGAGAATGGGCTCACTCTTTTTCTTCCTGATGAAAAGACCCTGGACCTTACGTCTGGCTTCTTGGGATGGCAATCACCATGAAACCTGCTGACACTAAAGGCTGTCTGTGGCCTGCTAACTGCCTGTTGATTTTGGATTCTCCCAACTCTGCCTCCACCAACCTGTGGTTTTCCTGTTTCTTGGGCTATTCCTCCAACAGCTTCATGAGTCTGGAAGGGCCTCTAGTTTGCATCTGATTTATGGCCGGAGTTGGACTGGGGTTTCTTGTTGTGTGGACTTCTTAATGTAAAATTCTTTATTGATATGAATTTCCTCTTCTACATATATCAGTATCACTGGTTTGTTTCTCTAGAAACCCTAGCCGACCACAGATATAATATAGGCTGTATTTGGGCTCTTTTGCGTTCTTATTTTAATTTTCTTCAGGTTTGACTTGAACTTGCATATTAGTAATTGATAGTTTGTTACATTGTTGGCCCCTGGTATTATTTTGTCTCAATGATATTGAGCTTCTCTATCATGTCTTCCCACAGATTTAATCAATTCCATTCCTGTGTATTCCACATGTATATATGCCGCTCCTGTTGTTGAATAAAGGTGTTTGCAATGCGGAAGTTATTGCTCTTGAAGAATTCTTTCATGCAGTCTTCAGCTTCTTTTCAATCCCCAAAGCCATAGTTTCTAATTACTCTTCCTTCCTTTTTGTTTCCATGTGTGCATTCCAATTGTCAACAATTATTAATGCATTTTCAGTACATGTGTGATCAATTTCAGACTAAAGAAGTTGGTACAATTCTTCATTGGCTTTTTTGGTTTGTGAGAAAATTTGAATAATGGTTCTATTAACCGGCCTTCCTTGTGTATGAAGATAGATATTATTCTGTCACAGGCAGCATTGCACTTCAAGATAGATCTAGAAATGCTCTTTTTGAGGATGAAAGAGACATTCTTTTGAATTTGTCATTGTCAGCATAGTCATTCTTATCATTTTAAGATTCAAAGGGACTATTTCAACTCACCAATGCCTAGGATATTGATCTTTATAGGTCAGATTCCGTTTTTTATGATTTCCAATTTTCCTAGATTCTTATTTTGCATGTTTCATGTTCTGATTATTAATGAATGGTTGCAATGATTTTTCTCATTTTGAATTATAATCCATCAGCAAATGAAGGTGCCAGAAGCTTTAGTACACTTTGTTGCTAGATGCCTTCAACTCAGTTCTGTCTCATAATAATGCCTACACAACAGAATGAAACATTGCCTGGTCCTGCCCCATACTCAAAAATTTTGTTATGCTAGAGCCCATTGTTATAGGAATTGTCTCGATCCATTTGATCGGGTGTCTTCCTCTTTTGGCAACCCCTCCACTGTAATGTGTATGATGTCCTCCAGGGACTGGTCTGTCCTGATAACATCTGCAAAGTACATGAGATGAAGTCTCGCCATCCTATCTGCCAAGGAACATTTAGCTGCACTTCTTCTCAGACAGATTTGTTTGTTCTTCTCTCCACCCATGGTACTTTCAGTATTTTTTTTGTCAGTACCTTAATTCAAATGCACCAGTTCTCCTTCAGTCGTTCTCATTCAATGTTCAAATTTCACATGCATAAGATGTGGCGGAAAATACCATGCCTTGGGCCAGGCGCAACTTAATCCTACGTGAAATTCTTGATCTTCCGTACTTTAAAGTGGTTATGTGCAGTAGATTTGCCTAATGCAATATGTTATTTGGTTTCTTGATTGTTGTTTCCATGAGCATTAGTTGTGAATCTAAGCAAGACGAAATCCTTGATAGCTTCAATATTTTCTCCATTTATTATGATGTTATCTACAGCTCCTGTTGTGAGGTTTTGAGTTATCATTAAGGTGTACTCTACTTTGAGGAAGCTCTTTTTCTCGGTGATATTTTGATTGTTTTGCAATCTGAGGGGCTCATTTTCTGGCATTATATCAGACAATATTTTACTGCTATGCAGAAAGTTTTAAATGGTGAATCCCTCAGAAGTGGTCTGATTGTTTTGTCGTCCTGTCAGTTCTTAGTCTGGAATCTGTGTTTAAATCTGTTCACCGTGGGTGATCCTGCCTGGTATTTGAAGTACTAGTGGACTAACTCCCAGCATCACAGCAAAGCACAAGCTACCACAGTGCAGCAAATTGACAGATGGGGCGGGGGAGGGGAGTTGTCATTGTTAGACACTGTTAATTTGGCTCTAACTCATAGCACCCACAGCCTGTTTCCTCACAGTTAATGTTGGAGACCGTTTTTGCAGCCAGTATGCCAATTCATCCCATTGAGGACCTTCTTCTTTTTTTCACCACTCCACTTTACCAAGTATGATATCCTTCTCTAGGGACTATGCTCAGCTGTTAACATGTCCAAAGTATGTGATATGAAGTCTTGCCATTCTCACGTCTAGGAAGCATTCTGGCTCTACTTCCACCAAGAAAGATTTGTTCCTTCTTCTGAAAGTCCATGGAATATTCAATATTCTTCACCAGCATCATAATTAAAAGACATCAACTTTTGTTTTACCTTTCATAATTATTGTCCATTTCAAAGTACATATGAGGTGATTGAAAATGCCATAGTAAGATAGTTATATAATTTTATGTCAGTTTGAAGATATGTAAAAATGTAAGGTTGGTATCCAATCTGTCAATCACACCATAGCGTGATGGTGCCTCTTTGTGGCCATGGCCTTCTCATAAGGAGGGCCCTGGGAAGCTCCCCTTCTTTTTGCATTCACCTGAATGCTTCCTGCCCACGTTGAGAGCTGCCAGAGTCTTGCCATGCTTCCATCGACCTTGGGTCCACACGACATTGCAATCACTGGCCTTTGACATCCCTGCATTCTGCATCATTGCATGTTACTGCGTAAGTTGGAAAGGAACTTATGAGCTAGTGTTGGACTTATGGATTTGAGTTGGACTGGCCTGGGATATTTCCTTGAAATAGAAATACTATAGTGACTTCTTGATAGAAAACTATTTTTTGCACATATATGAGTGTCACTTGATTTGTGTCTCTAGTCAGCCTGGCTTACATCCAGTTCACTGCCATCAAGTTGATTCCAACCCTTAGCAACTCTATAGGACAGGGGAGAGATATCCCTGTGGGTTTCTAGTACTGGAAATTTGTATGGGAGCAGAACTGTTGATCTTGTGTTAAGCAACCCAACTGGGTTGGTTCTGACGCATTATGTTTGTACCCACTATACCACTTGGGCTCAGCTGTGCCTTATTCCTCAAAGTGACATCTTTTAACACTGGAAATTGGTCTTCAGCAAGATCTACCAGTGTACTCGGCCATATGACTTATTTTATTTTTACACTGTTTTGATTGTCATGTGAGGGAAAATCTACAGAGTAAATTGATTTTCCTTACAATTCATGCAATGTTTTATGATATTGATTGCAATACCTACAATGCAATACTACTTTTCCTATTCCCTCCCTTTGTTTGCCGTTTCCATTGGTCTTTCCTTCCCATTCCTTCCTGCCTTCTGAGTAACTCCCTGACAAATGCTGGGCTCTGAATTGTACATCGTTGACAGGATAGGTCTCCTATTTGGCGGGATGAAAGTTGAGCCATGGAGGTGAGGTCAGGTGTCAAATGGGAATTCCACTAGTGCCTATCATATCCTAAGGTTAGTCTTCTTATTTTGAGTTCTATATTTTCCCCAGTTGATCCAGGGCCTACTACTGTGAGCACTTTCAGAGCAATCTGCAGTGAGAACCCTATGCTATCTTGGTCTTCTGGACTCAGCGCTGTGGAGCCTGGGCTTCATGTGGTCAGTGAATACCTTTCATCTTATTTTGATGCTATCTTTGTAATTCTGTATTTTGAATTTCTCTTCCATTTTTTCAGCTAGTGAAATGCACATGCTTTTCATTTTTGCTGTCCTAATTCCAGGTCTTTGCACCTTTTCATATAATTCTTTATTCCATCTTTTTGAATTCCCCTTTGAAATTTTATATTCAGCTTCTTTATTCAGCGTCTTTACTTCATCAATTATTTCTATATTTCTCTCTCTATCTTTTTCGTACTTCATCATTTCTTTCATTGGCTTCAGCTACTCCACATTCAAGGTGACATCCATTTTGTCTTTTCTTTAGTTTCTATCTTTTTAATTATCTTTGAATTTCTTTATTTATGATGTTCTTGATATTATTGCAGAACTCGTATCATCTCAGGTGATTTGTGTTCACTGTGTCAACTTTCTTCTTGAAGTATCCTCTAATTTAGATGAGATATACTCAAATTCATACTTTGACTCTTGGGGACTTGTTTTAATTTTATTTGAATTCGAGTTGAATTTGCCATTGATGGTTTGTTCCACAGTTGGTCTCCAGTCTCGTGACTGATGATATTAAACTTCTTTATACCGTAAATACTTGAGTATAAGCCTAGTTTTTTTTCAGCACATTTTTTATGCTGAAAAAGCACCACAGCTTTGGGGGGTAAAATTAGTTGCCTTGGGTTATACTCGAGTATATATAGTAGTTTATTTCAACAGATGTAGTTGATTTAATTCCTGTGTATTTCTATCCAATATACATGATCCATGTCTATGGTTACTGTTTACATCACTGAAAAATAAATGTTCAATCAATAAGCCATCCTTATTGGAAAATTCTATCATGAGATCTCCCATGTGGCTTCCATCCCCATGGCCCTATTTTCTAACTAGTGATCCTCCTCCTTAGTGTCCAATTTTTGCATTCAAGTCATCAGTAATCTTGATTGCATGTCTCATCAATTTCAGACTGAAAAGGTTGGTAAAAATCCTCAATGGCTTTATTGTTAGCATTAGTGGTTGGTGTGTAAATTTGAATAATAACTTTATTAATTATTCATCCTTTTAGGTGTAATATATCCTACACCTAACAATGGTGAACATTGGAATCGATGTTGAAACATTCTCTTTTTTAACATGAAAGTCATCCATTCCTTTCAAATTTGTTACTCTGGTATGTAAACCATATTATTATGACATTCCAAATGGCCAATACCCGTCTATTTCAGTTCAATAACACCTAGAGTGTTTGATCTTTTTGTGTTCCATTTATTCATGGCTTCCAATTTTTCTAGATCCATATTTCATGCATCCCATCTTCTTGTTAGTGGTTATTGCAGTACTGCTGTTTCTTCTCATTTTGAGTCATTGCCACATCAACAAATATAGGTCCTGAAAACTTTATACCACTAAGGTTAACTCTACTTTGAGGAGACAGCTCTTCCCCAATTATATTTTGAGTGTCTTCCAACATGAGGGGTTCATCATCCTGCACTATATGAAACAATATTCCACTGCTATCAATGTGCTCCACAAACACCACTATTTTTTTCAGATGTAGATTGGCAGGTTATTCTTTCTAGTCTATTTAGCTTGTAAGCTTTTCTGAAAATTTTCCACCACGGGTAACTATGCTTGTGTTTGAAATACCAGTGGTATATCTGACAAGTTATGATAGTGCAAGAACCTGACATGTCTGACAACTTGGTATGCTAGCCTAATTCCGAATGGCCAGCACATCTCTCTTCTTGCTTTCTCTAGTTTCTGTAGACCACTGTACCTGAGCATGCATGGCTTAGGAGGTTGTGGAGTTAATTCTTGCTTCCTGGAGTAACCCTTAACCAATTCCCCATAGGAGTTGTTGGACAAATAGCCACACTCCCTCATATTCTGGGCAGAATAACTAGTGGATTTTCTACAGTGTCTCCAGTAAGATTGACTTCCAGTTGCTCACAGTTATAAATTGTTTGATAATGTACTTTTCATTGGCTGCCTTCTTTCCCTTTTCTATTTCCCATTTCCTTATTGATATCTCCCCCAAAATGGCTTAATTATAACCTTTGTCTCAGGTTCAAATCCTATGGGGAACCCAAACTCAATCACACAAGACATTTGTCAAATCATGGACTTAGTGGTTATATCTATTATATGTGTAGGTCATGGAAGAGGAGAATTCATACCATCACTTTGAATAGTCATTCGGAGTGCCAACTGGGCCCCCAGCATAGATCCTGGACATCAAAACTCACTGTTTCCTGTATCATAACACTTCCTTTTAGACTTCTGTCATTCAAAAAACTCAACAAATAGCTTGCTGTCTCACTTCAAATTTTGTAGTGTGCATATATGGCTATGTTTTCATTGTGTGTTTAGCCCTGGACAAATCAGTTTTGACCAGGAAAGTGAAGTCATGTGGAAAAACAAACCAAAAACACTAGCAGCTCTGTGTTGTGGAAGAAAACCCTGTGGATGAAGTGCAATTTTTAGGGAACAGAGACCAGCAAGATAAACCAATAAGTGTCCACTGTTCTGATGTTAAGGAGAACCCTGGTGAGGCAGTAATTAAGCACTTAAGGGCTAATCAATCAGCAGTTCAAACCCACCATCTTCCCCAAGGAAGAGTTACGATGTGGCAGTCTGACCCCCTTAAGATTTACATTTATTACCACTACCAACTGATCTGAGAGGGATAGCATTAGGGAATCCTGGATAGCATTCTAAACGAGCTCTAATGGCAGAGTGGACTCCTCATTGAGCTCCTAACCACAAAGTAAGTGGTTCTAACCTATCTGTTGCTCCATGTGAGAAATATGAGTTTGTCTGCTCTGGTAAAGATTTAAGCCTTGGAAAATCAAAGAGTGATGTTCTATTCTATCTTGTAGGTTCTCTATGAGTCAGCTTCAACACAATGATAATTAGTTTGCTTTGGAATTTTGGGATAGGATAGGAGAAATATGTGCAACAAAGTTTAAACTTATTTTAAAAGTTCAGGGGTATTGCTCAGAGAGAGATTCTTGGAACCCACAAGACTGTTGTCCTTAGGCACCTTCAGATCTGGAACTGAACTCACTCCCTTGGCTCAATCTTCAGCCAAACAAAAGGTAGATCTATAAGGTAAAAAGTAACACTAATCAACTATTTGAATCAAAAGGATATAATTTATTCAAAGATAAAGTTCAGAAGGGTCAGGAAAGAAGGGGGAATGGAAACAGGAAATACAAGGAGGAAGTGCGATAAGTGATATTACGTTTAGCAGACTGCAGTCAATATCATGAAGCAAAATATGTGTGAACTGTCAAATGGAAAACGGATGTATTCTGTAAACTTTCACCCATCTCACAATAAAGAGATTTTTTTTCAGCCTTGGAAACCCATGAGGCAATACTATTCTGTCCTATAGGGTACCCATGAGTTGAAATCAACTCAGTGGCAATGGGATATTGATGCTGATGCTTTCTGCCGATTCTAAAAAATAGGGTTATTAGCAATTATTGTGGAAATAGCATGAATGAGACTATGTAAATGGGGTTGGTTACAGATAAATTATTGTAAATGTTAAAGGATAAGTGATTGAGGATGGACTTACTCAAAAAGAGAAAATTATTGCAAGATTTTGTACAAGGGATAAAATAAAAGTAGGCTTCCTGTGGGTAAGACTTAAGCCTATAGATATGGAATTTAAGGAACTGGTATTCCATGATGGTAACCTTCCCGACACAATCACTCAAGACAAAAGGTGGGTGTATAAACAAATGAGGTGAAGAAAGGTTATGGAGCCTAGCTTTCAAAAGATAAAGAGTCTAGGGTTTTAAAGACTGGAAGGTTAACAAGTGGCCATCTAACTCAGAACCAATAAAGTGCACATGAAAGAAGCACACCAGCCTGTGTGATCACAAGATGTGGAAGGGATCAGGTATCAGGCATGAAAGAACAATAAAATCATATCATTGTGAATGAAGGGGGGTACAGTTAGGGGATCCAAAATCTATCTGTAGGCAACTGGACAACCCCTTACAGAAGGGTCGCTGGGAGGAGATGAGCCAGTCAGGATGCAGTGTAGCAACGATGAAACATATAACTTTCCTCTCGTTCCTAAATTCTACCGCGCCCACTATCATGATCCCAATTCTACCTTACAAACCTGGCTAGACCAGAGAATATACACTGGTCCATATAGGAACTGGAAACACAGGGAAACCAGGACAGATGACCCCTTCAGGACCAGTGCTGAGAGTAGCAATAACAGGAGGGTGGAGGAAAGGTGGGGTAGAAAGAGGGATCTGATTACAAGGATCTACATATAACCTCCTCCATGAGGGAGGGACAACAAAAAGTGGGTGAAGGTAGATGTCGGACAGTGTAAGATAGGACAGAATAATAATTTATAAATTATCAAGGGTCCATGAGGGAGGGGGAGGGGGAAGGAGGGAAATGAGGAGCTACTACCAAGGGCTCAAGTAGAAAGCAAAGGTTTTGAGAATGATGATGGCAACAAATGTACACAGTGGATGTGTGTATAGATTGTGATAAGAGTTGTAGGAGCCCCCAATAAAATGATTCTTTTTAAAAACCTCAAAGAGCAAAACACACTATGGTTTATTGTACATCAATGATACTTAAATAAAATTACATAAAAGAGGGGAAAAAGAAATGGAATTTAAGGTAAAGAAAGTATTCCCTTTGAAGACCATATTGCAAATATATATTTAGGCAGGCAATTAGATAAAGACATTTTAAGTCTGGACTTCTATACCTGCCATCTGTCTGTTATGAAAAGTATAATTAGCAACTAGAATCTCTCATACAAAACCAACTCAATATGGTCTTTCTGGTCTGACCTCCGTGGTGTTCTACTCTGCTTTGATGGAGCTCATCATATCATGACTCTATAACAAGATTGAGGAGTTATTTGCATTCTTATGTGGAAGGTAAATCTGTTTGGCCATTCTGTTAGACTAGTTCATCTTCTTTCCTACCATCCCATCTGCCATTTTAATTCAAAACAAGGAGAAAAGCATGTATGTGCCTTTTGAGGAAGGAGAAGATTTTGGTGTGGGAGAAATCCTCTTCGAAACTGCAAGGTAAGTATTTACCCCCTCTAGCCCTGTTGGAGGAGGGGAAAAGGAAGAGAGACAAGGCAAAGAGAACAACCTAGCTAGCTTCATGCCTCCTTACTTGACCTGGGAATTGAGGGGAATATCAGTGACTATGGACTTGTTGTGCTCCCCATTTGGAAGCATGAAGAATAGAGGCTGCCAGGCAGAGCAGCTCTATGGGAAGTCACTGAAGACAACACATAGAGAGTGCCATCAAGTCTACTGTGATCCATGGAGACCTTATATGAAATGGAATGGAGTGCTGTCTGATCTTGCACCATTGTCACACATTCCTGAATGTTGAAGTCCATTGTTGCAGCGATTAGGTCAATCTGCCTCAATAAGGATCTTCCCTGTCCCTCTATTTCATCAAATATGATGTCTTCCTCTAGCAATTGTCCACTGATAGTGTGTCCAAAACACATTAGTCAGTCAGTGTTCTCTTGTGATACATAAGGTTTTCTTTCAGTAATTTTTGGAAGTGGACTGGCAGGCCCCTCTTCCTTGTCTGTCTTAGTCTAGAAGCTTCACTGAAACCTGTCCACCATGGGCAATCCTGCTGTTATTTGAAATTCTGGGAACAGAGCTTCCAGCATCATAACAATACACAAACCATTATAGTACAACCAACTGACAGATGAGTGGAGGATATCTATATCTATCTATCTATATATCTATATATCTATATATCCATATATATATATATATATATGGGGAGAGAGAGTAAAACTGGCAATGCAGTCTGATTAGGCAGTATTCTGATGATCTGCTGCTAACAGAAAGTATCCCCACAAATAACATCTTAAAGTAATGATAATAATATCAATTTTGCTCACAAATCTGCAATCTGGGCAGAGTTCAGTGAGGACACTAGTTTTGGCTTCATCAAGCATTAGCTGGGGTAGCTCAAAGGACAGAGGCTGCAACTCTCTTAAGACTCACTCCCTCACACGACTGATACTTCTATTGGTTGGAGCTCAAGAAGAACCCTATATGTGACATTTTCATTTGGCCTGGTCTTCCTTGCAACATCCTGACAGGGTCCCAATGGTGAACAACCCAATACGACCAGGTGGAAGTCACAGAGCAACACTTCTGCCATAGTCAAAGGCCTGCCAAGATGCAAGGAAGAGGGAAAGCAGGCCCTGTTTCTGGAAAAGTGAACACAAACTCATCTTGTCACAAGAGAATTTTGCGATGTTAAACATTAGGACAGTCATCTTTGAAGGACACAACCTGCCACGAGCCAAGATACAGAGACAGATTTCTACGAAAGCGAAAGGGCAGGACTTAGACTTAAAGATAAAGCCACAGACTTCATAGGACAAGAGCAATAGGGAGACAAGCAAAGGAAAGCTCTAGGACGCAAGCCTAACATGGCTAAAGATAGGGACAATGTCAGGACTGAACTGGAAGCAAGCAGACACCTGTGCAAGGCAGAACCCGTGAAGTTGTGAGTGCCTTCAAAGCTAAGTCAAAGTACCTTGGGGCGTGAGAAGGGAAGGAGCAGGAGAAGAAATTAATGGGTAGGTTTATGGAATTTGTAGGTCTTGGGACAGAGCATCAGGAATAGCTGGGTTCTGGCACTCAGTTGATACCATCACAGTTTGAACCTTTTCCTTTCAGTGCTGTTTCCTTTTGAGTTTCACGCAGGCTTCCTGATGACAGCTGTAGTTTTATCTAGAAGCTCAGGAATTCTATTATAGAGAGGCTCTTTTCCTTTCTAATCATTGGTGGTACTATCAGGTAAGCATTGGATTGCTAACTGCAAGGTTGGCAGTGCTACCCTACCAGCTACCTCATAGGGAAAAAGATGGAACTTTCTGCTCACATAAATATTTACAGTCTGAGAAACCCCACAGGGGCCTTCTATGATTCAAAATGGACTCATTGGCAATGGGGCAATTGTTTCTGGGGCATTTTTTAGGGTTAGATATCATTAACCTAGCATGAGTCACATACTGAGTCTGACCCAGTCCCTTTGGACAGAGGAAAGTCATGCCCTGACTAGCCAGGCCTGGATTTGGCAGATTGGGTCAATGCCAGCAGAAGCATGGAGATGGAGCATGGTGGAAGAGGGATCCCAAAGATACAAGCCATGTGCTGTGAGTGGAAGAAGGGCTAATGAATGCTGCATTAATTAACCAGTCATTGACAAAATGAGGTTGCATAACAAATGGCTCCAAAACCCAGCAGTTCAACAAACAGCCCAACCCCTTCCCTCCCACACACACAGTTCTTAAAATTCAGGATCAGGGAGATTAACTGGAACTTTGAACTTGGCACTTCAGGGCTTGGAAGAGGTGACAGTGTATGTAAAGGCCTTGGGGCAGGAGAGATCTTGGTGTGACTGAAAGCCCAGAAGAAGACTAATTTGGGGGAGGTGAGATAATAGGAATGGAGTCTTCAGTGAGCATTTCCTTGAGAGCTTTCAAGCAAAAGCGATTTTTCTATATTCATGTTTTAGAAGTAGATCTCCACCCATTGGGTAAAGCTTTGGGTACTGGATTGGTGTCGGTATGCAGGGAAAAAATTAATGGGCTTGTTATGGATTAGGAGCCTGTGGTAGTCACCTAATCTTGTGTCAAGTTAAGGATTAGGAGTGTAGGCGTGGAGTCTAGGCTGCCAATCTGGAGATAGTCAGTGAGATTTTTATGTGGGCATAGCCTTCTCCTGAGAACTCTGAGAAATCTGGTACTTCCTCCTTGGAGGTGGAAGACACCTCTCTCTCTCTCTCTCTCTCTCTCTCTGCTACTTCTTGGGAGACATTTCAGAAGGCAAGCCAAATGGATGCGACCAGACCTCTGAAGCCAAAGAAGCCTCAGAGAGATCGCTGCCAGCACTGAGATGCTTACAATGCCACTGGATCCACAAGACTTTCCACCCATTGGCCTGTGATTATCCTGCATTCAGCATCACTGCACATGTTTTATGGGTCTGAAAAGGAATTTATAGATTGGTATCAGACATAAGGGCTAATATCAGATTTATGGATTTGATCTGCACTGGGCTGGGACGTTTGTTTAATGTACAATTACTGTTTGATATAAAACTCTCTCTCTGGATTTATAAGGTAGAATTAGACCAGAACATGTACTCTGGTACAGACAGGAGCTGGAAACACAGGGAATCCACGACAGATGATCCCTTCAGGACCAGTGGTGAGAGTGGCAATACCAGGAGGGTGGAGGGAAGGTGGGGTAGAAAGGGTGAACCGATTACAAGGATCTACATAAAACCTCTGCCCTGGGGGACGGACAACAGAAAAGTGGGGGAAGTGAGATGTTTGATGTGTAAGAGATGACAAAATAATTTATATATTATCAAGAATTTATTAGGGGGGGGGAGGATGGAAGTGGGGAAATGAGGAGCTGATACCAAGGGCTCAAGTAGAAAGCAAATGTTTTGAGAATGATGAGGGCAGCACATGTACAACTGTACTTGACACACAATGGGTGGATGGATGGATGGATGGATGGATGGATGGATGGATGGATGGATGGAATGAATGACTGTGATAAGATTTGTATGAGCCCCCAATAAAATTATCAAGGGTTCATAAGGAGGGGGGAATGGGGATGGAGGAGAAAAATGAGGAGAGGTGCCATGGGCTTATGTGGAGAGCAAATGTTTTGACAATGATGAGGGCAATGAATGTCTAAATGTGCTTTATAATGGATGGATGGATGGGTTGTTATAAGAGTTGTATGAATCCCTAATATAATGATTAAATAATAGGGAAATGATTTTTAAAAACCACCAACTCTCTCTCATACACATGAGTCTCCCTCGATTTTGCTCTTGCATACCCAGACTAATACACAGTTCGCTCCTGTCCTATAGGGCCGCTATGAGTTGGCATGGACTTGAGGGCAGTGGGTTTGTTAGGGCTTTGGAGTTCAGCAGGCCTTTGTTGGTGTGTTTGAGTCTATTTTTGTAGCTGTTGTGTGCAGGTCAGTGGCTCATCTTCCAGCACTCTATAGGACCACATTTTGTTGTGACCCATAAGGCTTTCATTTGTTAATATTTGGAAGTAGATCACCTGGTCTTTCTTCCTAGTCTGCCTTAGGCTACAGCAGTGGTTCTCAATCTGTGGGTTGTGACCCCTTTTGGGGTTCAGCGACCTTTTAACACGAGTCACCCGATTCATGGCAGTAGCAAAATTACAGTTATGAAGTAGCAAGGAAAATGATTTTATGGTTGGGGGTCACCACAACATGAGGAATTGTATTAAAGAAAGGTTGAGCACCACAGGGCTCGAGGTTCCACTGAAGCCTGCCCATCATTGCTGACCCTTCTGGGGTTTGTCATATCGGTGGCACGGCTTCCAATTTCACAGCAACACTCTAGCTACCACTGCACCACGAACTGATAGACAGGTGATGGACTGTTCTTAAAAGCCACCTGATTTACGATGCTTTGTTTTGACAGGCCTGGAAAATGGATACAGAATCTAGTTTCATAGTCAATGCAAGACACACCTTGGGGCAGTAGGGATGGCATGAAGTGAATAGATTCAAAGTATATTTTAGGGAGAGGAAGGATGACAGTTAATGCCTGGGGGCTGTGCAAGAAGGAAGGAAGCAGAGACACCAATGATATTAAGTGCCTGAGTTAAGACAGGAATTTCCAGGGAAGCTGGTTGGTCATGATGGGAGAATTTCACACTCCCCGGGGACAGGGGGAGCATTGATTAGTTCATATGTCTGCGCATCTTCTCAGACAATAGATGTTTTGTCATCCTCAAATGAAGCATGCAGTTGGAGCTCAGAGAGGGCATGCAGTGCAAATGAAGACTGGGTTGGTTGAGATGGGTGGACCATGGCCAATAGTCAATTCTGAGGAGCTTCAGCAAACCTGCCCAGTGTCTCTTGGAGAGTGGGCATGTCTCATGGCCACAGAGGGCCTTTTAATGTTTCACCTCCCACTGCAGCAGCGAGAGGCTCTATTAGCTTTTCCTGGAAAGGAGACATACTACCTGCCATTATGTTCATTTCTTCAAAAAGAATGGAAGAAAACAAATGAAAGACTACAGTTTGAAGGGGTCTTAGGCAGACTATCAGGTTCATTAAAGCTTCATTTATTAAAACTTCATTCTTCAGAGACATTCTCCCTATGCTGGGGTGGGGGTGGGCATGAGGAGGAAGGCTTGGAGCAGGGTAGGGGAACAACACCACACCACCAAAAAATACCTTCCCACAAAGGAATTCCAGTGGGCACAGATTAGATAGAAGTTTCATCCTCTGGTCACTTGATGTTTGTCCCTCTCTTTTATCTGAATGCTCTTTCCCATTGCTCAGATGAAGCATCAAATTTGTATTAAAATGCAAGTTAGGAAGCATCATCCCCAACCAACCCTGTTCATCAAAATGGTAGTGCTCTCTCCGGGTAGTGCTTGTTTGTCAACAAGCTGAAGCAGTTGAGCTGGGGCTCTGTGAGGCCCAGGAGCATGAGTTCATTAATATCCGACCCATAATGCCTTGCTGGGTTTATGCCAACAAAGCCCTGTCACTCCTTACCTTAGGATTTACTCACTCCTTGAAACAGGCATTTATTTACACACAGTTTGACCTCATGATGGTGTTCAGCAGATGTGGATCTTACTTATTTGCATTGTTCTGTGACAGTTGCAAAATTCATTAGTGGCTCAGGGATCAATCCTCTGTGGACTGCCCCGAAGCTAGATGAAGCAAGCGGGTTCTCACTGATTCATCCTCCCTCCTTAGCAATGCTTGCTAGTCAGGATAACATAGTGCTCATTAAAGAAACTTCCTGTATCAGTTTAAATTTGTGACCTGGGTGGGAGGGAGGGTTATGATCACAAGTGACAGAAACTGACGCTTGACTAACTTAGGGAAAAAGACCTAATGGTGGATAAATGGTGGGAAGACAAGAAAATGTGGCAAATGCCTGGGCAATCTCAGGGCTGTGAAGCAGGTACTGGCGAAACACTCCTCCTGCGGCCAAAGCGTGCCCTCTGTAGTACATTAAATCACATTCACACACACCCATTCATGTTTACATGGAATCTGAGGCTATGGCCTTACTTGGAGAGGAGGTCTTGGCAGATGTGCTTATATAAGGATTTCAAGAGCTCCATCTTTCTGGGTTTAGATTTCAGATGGATGCTACATGCACTGATTGGTGTGTTCTTATAAGAAGAGGAGTGGGCACACAGAGACCCCGTGTGAAGACACTGGCAGAGATTGGATCACTGCATCTATAAGCCAAGAAATATCAAGGATTAGCAGCAGTGACCAGAAGCAGAGAGAGGCTACTTTGATTCTCCTTCAGAGCTCTCAGAAGGAATGAATCTTGCCCACACCTTAATTTTAAGCCTTTGCCCTTCAGAAAAGTGAGAGAACAAATGCCTGCTGTTTAAGTCACTCGATTGGTAGCCATTTGTTACAGCTACCCAAAAGAACCATTATGGATTGATCTGTAGCCCCCTCAAAATATGTGAGAAATTTGAGCCTTGGTGGACATGATCCTGTTTGAAAAGAAGGGAGTTCTTTTGTAATATAAATGAGGCTGTATGGCCACGGGAGATCCCCTCATAGAGGGGTTTAGAAGAGGAGATGGGTCAGTCAGAGGGGCGATGCTGGGAGAGTGGAGGGTGAGTGGGTTGGAAAGGGGGAACTGATTATGAGGATCCACATGTGACCTCCTCTCTGGGAGATGGACAGCAGAGGAGGCGGGGGAAGGGAGACTCGGGATAGGGCAAGATATGACAAAATAACAATGTATAAATTACCAAGGGTACATGAGGGACGGGGGAGCAGGGAGGGAGAGGGACAAAAAAAGAAGACCTGATGCAAAGGGCTTAAGTGGAGAGCAAATGCTTTGAGAATGATTGGGGCAGGGAATGTGCGGATGTGCTTTATACAATTGATGTATGTATATGTATGGATTGTGATAAGAGTTGTATGAGCCCCTAATAAAATGTTAAAAAAAATGAGGCCATATGAGAATAGGCTTGAGCCTAAACCTAAACACTTCTGAGTTAAAGGCCAGGATAGACCCAGTAACACTCAGTACGGGGAGAAAGATAGCGAGGAATGCCAAGGAACTTTCTGATATCCACAAAGAAGGACCCTGACCTAGAGTCGCACCCCAAATGTGAACCTGTAAGCTCCAAAGCAGGGGGAAAAGTGTTTTAAGGCTACTGACTTGTTGGATAATTTTTGGTTAAGGAGATTAAGACAGGAACTTAAGACATCCTCCAATCCTTCCTCTGGCTTCGTTCCATTTTTCTCACATTCAAGAGTCCTCCCAGAGGATTCAGTCAGGTGGTTGTTGTTGTTGTTATTGTTGTTGTTCAGTGTCATAGGGAGGGTTTGGATTCATTGTGACCATACATACAACATAATCATACACTGCCCAGTCCTGTACCATTCTCACAGTTGTTCTTAAGTTTGAGCCCATTGTTGCAGCCACTGTGTCAATCCCATTTGTTGAGGGCCTTCCTCTTTTTCATTGTCCCTCTACTTTCCAGAACACGATGTCCTGCTCCAGGGACTGATCACTCCGGACAACATGTCAAAGTTAAGGCGAAGTCTCCTTATCCTTGCCCTGAGGAACATTCTGGCTGTACTTCATCCAAGTTAGATGGGTTTGTTCTTTTGGCAGTCCATGGTACATTCATTACTCTTTTACATCACTATTAATCAAATATATCTATTCTTCTTTGGTCTTCCTTATTCAGTGTTCAACTTTCACATGAATATGAGACATTTGAAAATACCATGGCCTGGGTCAACCCGCCCCAGTCCTCAAAGTAATCTCTTGCTTTTCAACACTTTAAAGAGGTCTCCTGTAGCAGATTTGACTAGTGAAATGTGTCATTTGTTCTCTTCTCTGCTGCTTCCATGAGAATTGATTGTGGATTCAAGCAAGACAAAATCCTTGACAATTTTGATCTTTCCTCCATTTATTATGATGTTATCAATAGGTCCAGTTGTGAGGGTCTGGGCTTTCTTTACCTTGAGTCATAATCCAAACTGAAGGCTTTAATCCTTCATCTTCATCAGCAAGCGAATCAAGTCCTTCTCATTTTCAGCAAAATTGTGTCATCTGTATAATGCATGTTGTTAATAAGCCTTCCTCCAACTTGATGCTCCATCAGGCACTGCCCCTTAATGAGTTTAGGTCATGAAGGACAGTCCTCCATACGCACATTGATTATTACCCTACCCCCCTCACATAATAAATTCAGAGAGAGAAAATTTCCCCAAAGCAATGGAAAGCTTACTAGAGAAGTGGAGGGTGCTCAAAGCCAAAGTTGACACAAACTGAAAATCAATACTAGTTTTCAATACCTGCAGTCATCTAATAGTTCACTGCACTATCTAAGGAAAGGTGAGGAGAACTGGGGCAATTCCATTAAAAAAAGACAATGCAGGGTATATAAGTCCGTCATTCCTCTGGAGAAGAAAAACACATAGTTGGGTTGTAGAGCTTTGTTTGCTAATCAACCGAATGTAGTTGTAAGGCAGGGGTGTGTGTGCGCGCGTGTGTGTGCGTGCGTGCGTGTGTGTGTGTGTGTGTGTGTTGAAGGGAGGGGCTTGCCATTCTATTTCATAGCCAGGAGAAAGATGAGCCTATTCCCATATCTTTTGCTCTGTGGCAAGTTACTGATCTACAAGGAACTTTTATTTGACAAGGACATTGCCGAGAATAAAACGGGAAGCTTGTGTTCATCTCTGCTGAGAGGTGGAGTCAAAGAGATGGGCTTTATGACAGACACGCCGATCGAGTAACCAAACTATGAAATGGCCTCATACATTCAACACACATTTGCTGCACCTCCCCAGTGTGCTGCCCAGATATTACCAGGCAGAGTGTTTTATGCGCAGCATTTTAGAGTTAAGCAGGCAGAGGGAGTGTCTTTGTGGGTGTTGTCTTTAACAGTCCTTGGATTGTTCTGGGACAGGCATGTCTTTTTCCTCTAAAGTAACTGATCACGTGTAAAGAAGGAGTCTCTTCAGTAAGACGGGTTAAACCAAACCCAACCTATGACAATCATCTCAATTGGAAAACATAGCGACCCTATACAAATACCCGTAGGTTTTCCAAGTTTGTAACTCTTTTGGGGGGTCAACTACCATATCCTTCTCTTTCAGAACCACTACAGAGTTGACCGTTGTGTTAGCAGCTGAATGCTTGATCACTGTGCCCATTTTGTTTGCTGAGCCGCCCTCAAAACACTGAACAGGTTTTCTGGGTACCAAGTATGTCCACTTCTATATCTGGCATAGGGTCTTTTCCCCAAGTTAATAGGAGGTGCAAATCAGTTACTAGGGGTTTCGCAGAGTCAGTATGGAAACTGGGAGGGTGTGTGAAATTTGAACCAGAGTAGAACAATTCCAAGACACTTCCTAGGGATTCCTGGCATATAATATGCAAATGATAGTCAAGATATATAACTGTGTCTCTGCTCTTGGTTCTGTCAGTACCTGGTGTGGCCACAAAGGAGAAACCTGGTCTCCTGCTATTTTGAGCATCTAGTGTGAATGACAGGAGATAAGTCACATGCTAATGAACCCTGGTGGTGTAGAAGTTAAGCACCATGGTGCCCGGCTATCAAAGGATATAGCGTCTGGGGTCTTAAAGGCTGGAAGATAAACAGGGGGCCATCTAGCTAAGAAACAACAAAGCCCACATGAAAAAAGGACACCAGCTTACCCCGACATGATCGCTGAAGACAAAGCGGGTGCATAAGCACATGCGAGCAGGTTTTCTTGATGTGCACTCACCCTTTACATACAACTGCCTTATACATACGTGTTTCTGTGGATTTGTTTCTCGAATGCACCCAGAGTAACATAAGCAGCATGGAACACATTTAAGAAGCCTAGACAAAAAAATAAATAAATAAAAGAAGCCTAGACAAGGGCAGGGTAGGATATTCGGAGGGACTGGAACCATAATTAGAGAGGAAGGAGCCCTGGTGGCAAAACGGGCTGCTAGCTCCCTGTCCCAAGGGGGACAATGAGACTGCTGGCTCCCATGAAGATTTACAGTCTTGAACACTCCATATAGGGTCACTGTGGTTGGAATCCACTGGACGGCAGTGACCTTTTGGGATTGAAGGTGGAAGCCACCAATGACTTCCTGACATTGAGCCAAGGAGCCTCCGGAGAGTGTGTGAACTTCTGGAATGCAGTGAACAACCTCTGCACATCTGCTTTTCGTGCTGCCCAAGTCATGCCCTTGGCCTTTGCTTAAACATATTCATCCAGAAGTGAACCATCACAGCTGCTCCCTCGGGAAGCTGGGGGCTGAGCTCTCTGGTTCCACTCTGTCAGCATTTCTGGTCCGGGTACCTCCCCTCTGCCCCGGCACAGGCAATGTGCTTTTGGAAGCAGTGCTCCCTGGGTAGTGGGTGTGATTTGCCTCCTCTGGCCTAACATGATGAATGCTGAGACGGGGTGGATGCTAGGGGGTTAAACTCCCTGAACTTTACCTAGCCCAGGGGAAAGCTTATTATTTAAAGTAAGTTTTAGACAGAATCTTTAGAAAGATAAATTGTTAAAATTATGTACACAATTACTCCCCAACACATAGGCTCAACCTCATAGGCTGTGGATGACTTTGAGCAGGTGCTCAGTCACAATGGGTTTCTATCAGGATTGAGAGTTCAGCTCTCTCAACTCTCCAACTGGTTATTAGCACCATAGTCTCGTTTCTATTTATGTATTTACTTTGTTTTTAGGGGGAAAAGACTCCCAATTCAACTATATTTTATTAGGAACTCCTTTGCTAAGTTTTACACAAGAAAAAGGCACAAACTGCTGTTCTGGATGAAGGAGAGCATCCGCATGAGGCCACAATGGTGTCGGAAGGACCCACAGCCACAGTTACTTAAATAAAATGACACCCATTCTGTCTTGCTGACTCTGACTCATAGTGACTCTGCGTAGGGATCCTGAAGTTGCTACCTTTACAGGAAGCAATAACCTCATCTTTTTCCTGTGGGATGACTAGTGGCTTCGAACCAGTGACCTTGCTCTTAATAGTCCAACACTATCCAGCATTACCACCTGGTCTCCTGAATACTTAAATAAGACATAGAAAACAAACAACTTTTTCACAAAATTGTGACTGAAGACAGATCAATTCATGGGGTTTCAGGGGGCCTGTGAAAGCATGAGAGGGACCTTCATTGGGATGTGCACACTACCGTATATCGTTGAGTCTGGCCCAGGGAGTGGACGCAAGCACACTGCCTGAGGGACAATCTTTCCACTGCCAGTCAGCAGTAGGTAAGAACCCAATGGCGGCTGAATCTGTGGCCCCTCAAAATGGATGTAGGGTCTCCACATAGACTCTCACTGTGAGCCACAGCCTATTGCTCAAAATTTAAGCTCAAATACGACTTAAACGCCAAACATCCTGTTTCCTTAAAATAGGGTACTGCCAGGATCAGCTAGAAGTCTGCATGACCTATCAGATCTCAACGCCGATCTCAAATCACTTCACATGATCCATTCTACCAGTCATGTCAAGGACAACTAGAGGTCTGCATGAGCGAGCCCAAATGGCCTCCTTACTTACCCATTCCAGAGGCTGTGCCTGTATAACCTATCGACTAACACATTCCGATATGCCGTGGTTATGAAACCAACCATCATGCTAGAATAAGGACCAATCACGATGCAAGGGTCAGGGTCAATGGGAAAGCAAAATAGGGGATGAGGGGAGGCAAGAGGGGTCCCTTCACTCAATCCCTAAACCTGATCCAATGTCACTGGACTGGGGTCTTCCTCACATCTCAAGGGCACATGATTCATGATTGAAGTGAATTGTGCTTATTCAATCATTGTTCTGCTTGCTGTCCTGCTGTGCTGCATACTCTTCTTCCTTTTTTGTGCATGGCTCCCTCTGTTGTGGTGACAAATGGCTCCAGAGGGATTTGACATAGGGAGAAAGACCACCCGCATCAACTGTCACCAGAAGCAGACACTAAGTCCATTTCTCTCACCTCACAGAACTATGCACACCAGACACTGGCAGGGCTGCCTGGGAGGGGAACACTTAGTGCAGTGGTTCTCAACCTGTGTGTTGCGACCCCTTTGGGAGTCATATGACCCTTTCACAGGGCTCACCCAATTCATAACTGTAGCAAAATTACAGTGATGAAGTAGCAAGAAAATCATTTAATGGTTGGGGGAGGGGGGCATCACCACAACAAGAGGACCTGTGTTAGGAAGGTTGAGAACCACTGCCCGAGTGTGTTTAGGACTTTGCTGCCCTCAAGATCATCAGTCATTCCTGAAGGCAGAGCCACTGCAGGAAGCCCTTCTGGGAAATGCCCTGAAGACAGGTCTCAACCAACTCCACCCTCACCCTCCGAGATCCTAATCATAGGACGCATGGAAATGCTCCCTGCCACTTCGAAGACTGTAAGTCCATGGGAGCAGAAAGCCTCCTCTTTCTCCCTTGGAGTGGTGGCTGGTGAGTTCAAACTGCTCACTTTCTGGCTAACATAACCCACAGACCAGCTCCCCCTGAGCTCAGTTTGGTTTGCCGCACAGCACACATTGTTTGGAACCTTCTGAAATAGCTATGCACATGTGCAGGATGGGGGGATTTCGCACAAGATGCAGTTTTCCACCCTCTCTTGGTAAAAATAATTTTTGCAAAAGGCTTGTATTCTCTTCTGGATCTGAGTAGCAGCTACTCTCATGAAGTCATAGCACATACATTCATGCTACAGTCCTCCCAACTCCCTAATGTCTTACGCTTTGTCTGCTCCATGCTTTTCTGTGTCCTACATGGCAGCTGTAGGCACCCAAGGCATGGGCTCTGCAGCCTGGGTCCAAATCTCTCCTTCCCACTTCCTCACTGTGTGGTCCTAGGCTCATGACTTTATCATCCTGTGCCACTGATTTTTCATCTGTAAAATGAGGCCAGAGTAGAGTCCACACATAGGCTTGTTAAGTGGAATAATTGAATTATTATACACAAAAAGCTTAGAACGGTGCTTGGCATCTTGCAAATACTATTAGGTGGTTATCATAGGGACTGGGAAATCCATTACATATGCTCAGGTTCAAACTTCCGGCCAGGAAGGGGTGGTACACCTAGGTGGGTATTACAACTGGATTGGCCCATCTGGGCCAGGTGAATTCAATCCAGCCATTGGGGTTGACCATGACCGTCAACCATGCCTCCCTATGGAGGAATTGAAAAGGCAGGATCTTGCCCGCTCCGATGTCTCCCTTCACCCACTTTTCTGTTGTCCGTCCCCCAGGGAGGAGGTCACATGTAGATACTTGTAATCAGTTCCCTCTTTCCAATCCACCCTCCCACAATCCTCTCAGTATCACCACTCACAAATTATCAAGGTTTCTTGATGGATGGGGGAGCGGGGAGGGAGGGGAAAAATGAGGACTTGATGCCAGGGGCTTAAGTGGAGAGCAAATGTTTTGAGAATAATGAGGGCAATGAATGTACAAATGTGCTTTACACAATTGATGTATATATGGATTGTGATAAGAGTTGTATGAGCCCCTAATAAAACGATTTTTTAAAAAAGAAAAAAGGCAGGATCCTGGAGCCCCCTGAGTGACTTTCTCTCCAGCAGCTTCTAGGTAGGCTGTGCCCCATGAGGGGCCCTGAGGTGCCTGTGTAAACCTGAAACTTCTCTCAAAAAACTCACGTGGATCACAATCCAGGCTTCGAAGTGAATTCTTTCTCGCGCGAAGCCAAGGCCTGAGGTATATCTCTCCCAGGAGAGATCTAACAATAGTATCTCTTATTATAGCATTAGGAGCCCAGGTGGTGTAGTGGACTGTGCATTAAGCTGCTAATCGCAAGGTCGGGGGTTTGAACTGACTAGCCCGTCCGTGGGAGAAATATGCGGTTGTCTATTTCTGTAAGGCAGTGGTTCTCAACCTTCATAATGCCCCCACCCTTTAATACAGTTCATGTTGTGGTCACCTGCAACCATAAAATTATTTTCATTGCTACTTCATAACTGTAATTTTGCCATTGTTATGAATTGGTTGACCCCTGTGAGAGGGTTATTTGATCCCCAGAGGGGTCGCGACCCACAGGTTGAGAACCTCTACTGTAAGGATTTAAAGTCTCAAAACCCCAAAGGGGCAGTTCTTTGTCCTATTAGGCCGGTATGAGTGGGAGTCAATAAAATGGTAGTTAGGTTTTTTTCTGCATCAGTATAAGATTCTGGTGGCAATCTCAGTCATCCTGCATTGTGGTCTGGTTTGAACTCTGGTAGATCTGTGGGAAATGACTGCCCTGGTTTGAGGTGAGGGCCACGGTGCTTCAGTGGTAGATCTCTCATTGTCTTTCACCAGGAAGACCCGGGTTCGATTTGCAGCCAATGTGCCCCAGACTGTCATTGAAAGTTTGTGTGTTGCTATGACACTGAGCAGGCTTCAGTGATGTTTCCAGACTGAAATAGAATAAGGACGAAAGACCTGATTATCTCCATCCACACATCGACCTATGGCCCACCACGGTTGGCTTCCCCTCCCAGCCCTGGTGATAGCACAGACTGGCATATTTTGCTTCGCTTCCCATGAGGTGCCCATGAGAAGCTGACTCGACAACCACGGTCAAGATCAACAGCTTGAACTACTTTCTGGGTCTACAGAAACAAGAACAACCTTCTGAAATGAGGTCGCATTGCTATTTGGGACTGGGAGAATGCCTTTGTGACAAGGATTGTGCTCTGGATCCCAAAGGCGACATTTAAACACAGCCACATAGCAACTCCGGAAATTGCCATAGTAGAAGCCAGGTTTAAAAAAAAAAAAAGTTCTACTGACTTGCTCAAAGGAGGCCAGAGGTGAATGGGGGTGGGGTGGGGTGGGGTGGGAGCCTCCTCTAAAAATGAACAAATTTGTTTCCTTACATATTTGTCATGTCTTTTGTTCCTGAATGATAGTGGGGGGAAAAGCAGATGAGAGGAGGAAACGGCGACTGACAGTCATCTTGTTGGTGTTCCCACAGCATCCCCTCCTTAGGCACTTGCTGCCATCTCATCCAACTCCACTCAGTATATTTTCAGCCAGCAATGATGCAGAAATGTCTGTGTACTCCAGTTTTATTGTAGTCGGGCAGCGTTTACGGGTTTGACTTTCAACTCAGCGTGGCAGGACGTCTAGAAGCAATTATAACCAGCACCTGCTCTGTCTGTGCGGTGGGCAGGCAGTGACGGATCCCCAGCTTCCGGAACACTAGTGCCCCCTCCCAGCTCAGGATAATGACGGTGACACTCGGCCTCCATGTTGTCTGGGGGAGCTCTAGGAGCTCTCCTCTGAAACCTCATATTATTGGCATTTCTTTGAGTGAACACATCAAATTAGTGACTGTAAAGGAAGGTGTAGGAGATGATTATTGGTGACAAGACAAGCCTCAACCACCTCCAGAGAGCATGTCTCCTAAGTGCAAAGTATGGAGAGGGAGGAAACAATTGACCACAAATGGAATAGGCTCTGAGTCTCGCCACACAATGTATATGTGTGGTCACTGAGGCGCCAACATTATGGCTGGAGGACGGATATGGTTTGTGCAGCCGTGATTGCCATCCAGAACGTGCCGTGCTATTGTGAAAAATGATTTTTTATTCTGAGCAAATCTCTGCTTCCACTTGCTTTAATGCTTTGCCAGAGAGCCGGGGACTCTGGGAGGGGTGGGGACGCACAGGGCTGGGCTGACCTCAGGAACTCATGTGTAAAGGGCTTTTTCTCACTTGGAAGCAGGCTGGGTTCACAGCTGTTCTTTCTGGTAAAGCTTGTTTCTGAACCTTGCCACGTCTGAGTCCGAAGAGGGAAATGAAGGTGACAAATGCTGCGAGGAGACCTGGGCACATCTTGGCTATGGTCCTGCTTAAGTCTGTTTCATTTGAATCCCAGTTTTACCTTTCCTCCTTTCTGGGTTCCGATGCATCAGATGGGTGCCAAACGCTTCCACGGACAACTAAAGCTGAACAAGGTGGAGGCAGATGAAGAGCAACGGGAGGTTGGTGTTTGGGAGACTGAATACTTGGGCTTCCTAGGCCAGTCCAGCTGGTGGTTAGAGCCCTGTTTCAGATTCCACTGAAATCTCCTAGTGTCCAAGGACCAAGTAGCTCCTAAGTCCAGAATTTCTGTTACATGTCTCACCAAGGAGAAGCTGGGCCAAAATGCATTGAAGAATAAAGCAGGAGCTTGGCTTGTGAATCCACTCTCTGATTCTGAAATTTCAAAGGCTCCGTGCACAGACATTTCAACACTGAAAGCACAGCAGGGAAAATCAAAGACTTGGGCTTCCTCCTTGCCCCTCTTTTAGGGCTTTTATGGTTTTCCAAGGTGCCTCCCAGAGCCGAGTGTTGTATAGGTCATGTTTAAAAATGTCGTAGTTCTGAGGGACTTGCTGTTCTGCTTTCTTTTGCAAGGAGACCCGGTTTCTTGTCTTGTGGCCAAACACAGAGCACAGATGTCTGTGGGCCCCCTCCCTTTCCCCTGACCTTTGCTCTCTTCTCTGGATACCCTACTGACCTGTTCTCCCTTACAAGATCTGAACTGCTCACAACTTCGTTAAATTCTCATCCTAGCGAGAAGCATCTGAGCATCATATTAGAGCCTGTATGCGTTCTGTTCTGGATACCTATTTGTGTAACTTCAGGTCTCTGGCATGGAAACGTCCCATGCCCACAGACCCACACAGGTAATATAAACTCCAACAGTAGTTTAAGGTTTAAGGTGGTCACAGGGAACACTGGGGCCGTGTCTCCTGGTGAACCACACAGGCTGTCAAAAGGGGCTAGTTCCATCTCAATGTAGCCATGCAGGAATGTAGACCGGTTAGGTAGCAAGACAAGGGGTTGTTCCTCTCCATGCTTAGGGGGCCCCCTACGGGAGGTTGGAAGCCAATGCGGCCTAAGCCCAAGCCAGGAGAGCTTAATTGACACCTCCTGGCTGAAAGCCCTTAAAAGGCTGGTATCTGGAGACCACCGCCCCTTCCCTTCAGCTGCTTCTCTGCCTTCCACTCAACAGGGCTGGGTGTGCAGTGTCATGAGGGTGCCCATGTTCAGTTTAGTGTAACGCCGGAACCTTCTTCTCTCGTGTATATAAACCCACTCGGATTACCAACCAGGCTTTGGTGTGAATTTCTTTCCAGTGTGTAGCCAAGGACTGAGACATTTCCCACCCGAGAAACCTAACAGACCCAGACTTACAATAAATCCATATTTTTATTTAAAAGGCAAGAGGTGACCAGGTCTAGACAATAATGGTGAAGAGGGCCCTGGGTTTGAGAAAGATTCTGAAGTAGAATCCATAACCCTTAGAAATGTATTGGCCTTAGGGGAGGGGCAAAGAGGGCTGGATTGAGAAAGTCTCTGGCATCCAGTTCTGACTTGACTTCTGGATCCTGAATCCTTCAGGGCCATGACCTTGCCCTCCAGCCAGACCTTCCAAAAGCCATCTTCTCAGAGCCTTGTTAAGTTCTCATAATGCATCACACCTGCCATCCTGTGAGCAGCTACCAAACCCAGGCACTTTTTTCAAAGACAAGCTCGCTCTCTCTACCCCTAAGAGCAGGTAGTTTGGGGATGATGGATATGAGATACCACAGAAGACAAATCTGTTATCTTCCATGGTGCACAAAACATGCTGTCACAACCAGGACTCGTGACAATCCCTCAGTTTCCTAAATTGCTTCACTGCTACTTTTTAATTAAGCATCATTAGATTGTCATATATTGATAAGAGGGATGACCCTGAGCTGGATGCATAAATTAAAGCTTTCCTCATCCTGTGCTTTTATATGAATGTGTTAATTATTTTTGTCATAAGGGAGAATAATGGAGGGATGGAGCAATACCAAAGGGAGTTTGACAAAGTGTTGGTGTTTGCTGCGGCAAACGTGGTGCGTGTCAGATACAATCCGTCACCAGTGAGTATGCAATTAACACCAAGGGACAAAGGTAGGATTCCCTGTAATAAATAGCCTTCCTCCCAGATGCTAATGGGGACCCAGCAGGACCCAATGTTGTGTTGTCGCAGTTGTACACGGGCCCTTAGAGGAGACAGAGCTGGTGTTTGAAACGCGTCTTGTTTGCCCCCAGTTGGAGATCATCCACCCCAGGACGGTCCTATCCACTGCCAGGGACTCGCAGCTCCCCCTCCACAGGATGCAGCCAGCTCTCCAGCTCCCAGATGCTCCCCCGTATGCAGGGCCTGGGGCAGGACGGGGGGTGAACAGTGGGCACTGGGCAACCTGGGATCCCATCCAACCTGGCCTAGGACGTGCACAGTCCCACCTTGCAGGCCTCCTGGAGCGTGGCCTCTTTCCTCCTACAGTTGGCCCTCAGCTCGCCCCAGAGCTGCTGCAGTTCCTGTAGCCTCGCCTGGAAGGTCTCTGAGGCCCAGTGGCCCCCCTGCAGGCCCCTCTGTCCCTCCTGCAGCCACAGTGGGCACACAGACCTCCTCCAGCCACCAGCCTTGTGGCTATTGGTTCTGGGCACTAGCTTGTAAGCTTCGTTCCCCCCTCTATGTAATGGGCACAACAATGGATTATTTTGTTTCAAGGAGAGAAACCATATACAGTCCTGAGTGTGGCCCATCTTTTGTAGCTGGGAATAGAGACACTTAAAAAAGAAGGGAAATAAATGGATTGACCTCCAGTCCCTTCACCGGCAGGGACAAATGCTCTGGTCTCACTGTGTCCCCTAAAAACATCATGTCAAAACGTTTTCTTTTAAATTATGGACATCACTGCATTATAGTTACGACAGCCAAAGGTGGAAGCCGCGTTTGAGTCCGTGGACAGATGGATGGACCAAGTCAGTGAGTTCGAGTTCTAGAACGGAGTGGTGTCCTTTCATTAAAATAGGGGGATAAATGTCAGGTCACAAATAAACCTTGAAAAGACATGCTGGGAATGAAATAAATAAAATTCCCAACTCACTGCCATCCAGTCAACTCTGACTCATGGCAACCCTAAAGAGCAGGGTGGAACTGCCCCCACGGGTTCCGGGATGGTAACTCTTTTACAGACATAGAAAGCTTCATCTTTCTCACAAGGCGCAGCTGGTGGGCTTGAACTGCTGGTCTTGCAGATCACAGTCCAATTCATAACCACTACGCCAGCAGGGCTGCTGGTAATGACATAAGCCAGACACAAAAGAACAGGTGTAGGACCGAGCCAAGTAGAGAAAGGGTGAGCACAGGCAAAGGCACAGAGGCAGGCAGATCGGAGATATACGGATTCATGGTGGCACCCTTGGGCGGGTTAGTGCCCTGTGACCCCGCTACCCATTTATTTATTATTATTATTATTTTTCCTTTCCCCGCCTCCTTTTATCTGTGTACCATGTGTATCCCTGAATTTGGTCTGGTCCCTGCCATATTACCTGGTCCTCACCCCAGGAATGTTCATAAAGTAGCTTTTCCCCTATGTCCCTTTTGCATTTTTTTAAAGCTTACATCCTTGGACACAATGTGTACTTGTCCTTTTGTGCTTGGTTTACTTCGCTTAGCATGCTTTCCTCCAGTTCTTCCCATGCAGTGATGTGCTTCATACGTTCATCACTACTTTTTAGCGATGCGTACTACTCCATTGTATGTATGTACCACAGTTTTTTTTCCCCCACTGAAAAAGAAGTCTTTATTCTGATCCCACCAGCTGTACCATCTGTTATGTGCCTTCCTCCTTGGCAATCCGGTCTTTCTTGAGTGGTCCCATGAAAGCTTTTTTCTCTTCCACGGTCTGGAAACGGCCATGACCCAACTTGGAGGTGGTGTCGATCAACTTGAGGTCGAACTTCTCCAGGGCACGGCGCTTGGTCTGCACCAGCAGGGAGTTATGCAGAGTGAGCACTCGCTTCTTGGTGCCCACCATGCAGCCCTTCAGCATGACAAAGTCATTGATCACTTCCCCGTAGTGGACAAAGTCGCCCAGGGGATTGATGCTCTTGTCAGAGAGATCATAGTCGGTGGAGGCGTTGTTCTTGATAAGCTTGCCGTCCTTGACGAGGTAGCCCTGGCCAATCTTATAGATCTTCTTGTTGATCGCTGTGCAGTGGTGGTAGCCTTTCTGCACAGCGCGGGCCATCGAGAATGCCACACGGGCGGGATGCCATGCCCCGATACAAGCCACCTTGCGCAACCCTCGGTGGGTCTTTCGGGGCAGCTTCTTGGTGTGCCAACGACTGGTGACCCCTTTGTAGCCTTTGCCCTTGGTCACCCTCGTGACGTCGATCATTTCATCCTGCCCGAACACCTGGTTCACTGGCACCAGCTTCTCTCGGGCCCAGTCCAGCTTCTCAGCCACGGAGCCCCCGTTCACCTGCATCTCCGTCAGGTGCGCCTTCTCCTGGCGCAGGGGGAGCAGGTGCGTCTGGGTGTGGGCGATGGCGAGCATGACCGGGCAGGACTTCTTCATGCTGCTAAAGTCTTTCTCGAGCTGCTTATTACCCTTGTCATCCTGCCACTTCTTGCAGTACTTGGTGAAAGCCTTCTTCTTCGACTAGTGCCAGTTCTTGTAGAACCGCCCTTGCGCTCGTCGTCACTGATGTGTTCCGCAAAGACCGTCTTGAAGGTCCGGAGGCCGCGAGGTGTCTCCACATAGCCCACGATGCCCACCACCACCATGGGAGGGGCCTCCACGATGGTCACGGCCTCCACCACTTCCTTCTTGTTCACCTTGGAACCTGGCCTGTCGACCTCGCGCACAATGTGGGTCATGCCGGCCTTGTAGCCCAGGAAGGCCGTCAGGTGGACTGGCTTGGAGGCGTCATCCTTGGGGAAGCTCTTCACCTTCCCGCGTGTCGGCTGCTGCGCTTCCGAGGCAGGAAGCCCAGAGACCCATGCTGGGGCGCCAAGAACTTCCGGTGTGACATTACATCGTTGATCCCTGCTGGTAGAGGTACCCCAGCTTTTTAATCCAATTGTCAGGTGATGCAAATTTGGGTTGTTTCCAATTCCTTGCAATTGTGTACTGTGCCACAATGAACATTGGAGCACAGATGTCTGACCTTGGTTTGTTTCTTGCCCAGTAAGGGGGGGGAGGTGTTGCTGGGTCATATGGTAACTCTATTTCCATCTGTTTTAGATATCGCCAGTAGACCTCTTTCTTACACACATATGAGTCTCCCTGGATTTGTTTCACGTATGATGTGTCTGGGTCATTGTGTAATCGTGGTCTCTTTTAAGACTTGATCGATGTTTTCTTTACATTGTTTGTCCTGAAGGTCTCTTTTGTACCCTAAAAAAAGGAGTCAAGAAGATGCATGGGACTTGATTGCTGAAGGGGGGCAGGAGTGAAGAAATGGATCCAAAGGGTGTCCATACCACTTCTGGGCTCTGCTCTGGAGCTGTTGCCAGCTGTCCATAAACTGTTGGCACCTGTGGCCGAGGCTGCGGGCTGACCCCAGGCTTTTCTGGCAGAGGAGGGCTGCCTTCTGCTCCGGGATATGTGGGATGTCCGGAGGCTGAGGAAGGGGATCAGGTTGTGCTCAAGGGGCCCCTGGCATGGGAGTATACTGGCTCAGCTCTTTCTCTGCAGGGTCCCACAGAAGAGGTCCCCTGGCCTGGACCCAATGCTAGACCCAGTGGCATACCTGCCCCTGAACTTGGAGGAGGCCCATCTCCTGCTCCAAGGCCTCGTGTCTGTGCAGCAGCCTCTCCATGCTCTCCAATTCCTTCCCAAGGTCCAGGACTCTAGCAAGGGCACCCTGTGGAGGACGGGCACATTGCAGGCTTGGCCTCTGCCCTTCTGCCCAGGGTTCTCTTCGATCCTTTCTTCCTGGCTGGTCTTGGCCTTGGCCTCGGGCAGGTGACAGAGTCTGATTAGTGTCTGCACAGTGACACTGCGGGTGTTGGGGACAAGGCTGCTGGATGGAAAACCAGTACCAGCAGGGGTCCCAGGCCTTCCTGTCAATTCCCTTCCTGCCTCCCTTCCATGGGGTCTCTGTCTCATAGGCCAGGTGTTTCTGAAACCGCATCAGCTTCTCTTTGTGGTCCCCAAGAGGGACAGGCTATTCCAGCTGCTGGCCCCACCCCTGGATCCAGTCACCGTCTTGTGTGATTGTGGGGACATGAGTGCCCTGATGTTCATACTACCTTGGCCCTAAGCGGTGACCCCGTCTATCCCTCAGGCTGTGCCAAGGAGTGAAGTGCTGACCAGGCTCAGGGACAGCACAATAATTTTTCTTTCACCCAAGATGACAGGGCCCAGGCCCATCAGTCTTCAGATCTAGGAAGTGGCTGGGCAAGGGCCATGGGTGGGTTCTCATGTGGAAGGTGCCCCTCACCCACCCCTGGGGCCCTGTCTACTCTGCCCATCAGGATGACAGGTGTCCACACGGGTCTGAGAATCAAGGGCCCTGGGCTACAGTCCTAGCTTTGCCCCTGGAAAAGGCATTAAACTCTCCACATCCCGTTCCACCGCAGGCCGCCCCTTGGCCCCTTGTGGGGCTGAAGGTCACTTGTAAAGGTAAAATGGGGTTCAGGTGGGGTGCCCTCTGACCTGGCTAGCAGCCCTGAGAAAGCCGGCAGTAATCAGAGAGCTGTGAAGCTTGTGTCACTGACCTTCTCCCAGGGCTTCCACTCAAGCCGGCCGCTCTCGTATCGTGCCCAGCAGGCCCTGAACCCAGGGGCCTGGCAGCACCCTAGCCTGCTCTCTCAGCGCAGCCTCCTGCATAGTGGGAGGTGGGAGGTGGGAGGTGGACCCAGCCCTGAGTACCGAGTGTACCCCTGCTGGGGCAGGCTCACAGCTCATAGCCCTCACTATAAGTCCCAGGGGCCTCCACTCAGCTCTGCAGTTGAGGGTAGGCCAGGCTCCTCGGAAGAAGGAAGCAGGGGCCATGTGATATGGGCAGATCCAAATGCCCTCTGTGGTCACCAGAGTGTGGCCTAACCCATCCCCATGCGCTTCTGGGTGCTTGGGCACCTCGGCTTGGTCACCAGCCCTGGATTGGAGCCCTGGCAACATGGTAATCCCTCACCCACCAGCACAGGTTCGGTGTGCATACACACCTCACCTGTGTGGCCCCAACAGTCTGGATACACCGGCCTTATCAGGGTCACGCCCATGACCGTCCCGGCCATCACCTCCCTGTCCTGTGTGCTCAGCACCTCTGGAAGGTGCCATGCTTCTGGATCAGCCGTTCCACCTCTTCCACAGAGCCCTCCAGGGCACTGGCTTCCTGGGAGACCTGGGGCAGCCATGGAGGTGACACAGAGGTGGAGGGGGATCGGGGGCACAGATGGTGGTTCAAAGGGAACCCTAGACAGCAACATCTGCCAGAACCTTGGTTTACAGCCTGGGCTCTCTGGGTGTGCATCAAGGGGCCTGCAGCTAGGGGTGGGGAGGTGGGTGCTGAGCAGGAGGGGAAGGAACCTGAGGAAGAAGAGCACTCCAACCTGGGGGCCGTTAGGAACATCCCAACTTCTGACGAGGTGGGGAGGAGCCCCATCAATTTCCAACCAAACCGCGTAGGGCTTGGCTGGCCGGGGCCAGGTGTGGGGAGGAGATGGCCCTGAGTGACCTGAGGCTCAGGTGTCCCCTTGGCCACTTGGGAAGACACAGTATCTAGCTCCGTATCAGAATAGCAGCCAGTGATCCAGGAAGCAAGGGGGATTGGGGTGGTACTACAGGAGGACTGGAGGTCCTGGTGTCAGTGTGCCTGTGTGTGGTGAGGGGAGCTGTCTCCTGGGCCTGCAGGATCTTCTCCAGATGCCACACTGTCTGAGGAAGAGCTGCTTGCGGTGCATGTCCTGCCGTCTCCCTTGCTTCCGTTCCCAGGCCTGAAAGACCTGCTCCCAAGCATCCTGCAGGGCGCATAGCCTTTCCGGGACCTGGGCATGGGCATGGACACAACCGAAGGTGGTGCTGAGGGAATCTCCAGAGAAAAGGTGCCTGACTGTCCCACCTAAGGGGAGGGTATTGTTTGTGTTTCCACAGGGAAAGAGGGACCAGATATAAAGCCAGTGCCAGATGAATGCAGTGTGCCTGCACGGAGTGGGAAGCCAGTGGAAGGGCCTGAGGGCTGGGCTCCCATACCAGCTATGTGGACAACTGCCCCTGCCCCCAGAAGAATTTACTTCAAAGGGGAGCACTGAAGGTGCATCTAGGAGAGAGGGACATATTTGATGAGAGCAAATGGGAGCAAAGTAGGGGGAGGAAGAGAGAGTGGAGCACATCCTGGCCCATCAGGCCTGGAGGATGATATCCCGGCTCTGAACAGCCAATGGACAGAGTGGACAATGTGGCTGATCTCACTACGAGACACACCGTCCATTGATGCCCCAGGGCCCTAAGGGGGACAATACTGGAGACTCAGGATTAGAACTGGCTCAGACTGATCCTATGACACTGAGGCAAACCACTAAAAGTGTGTGGCAGAGCAACCATGGGAGCAGAGCAGGAAGCCCCTGAGGTAGTACAAAGGACAGACTCTGGGGCCAAAGTATGGTACCCCATTGGACCTGACTGAAGGACATGCCTAGAGATTAAAAATCAGACCTTCATCTATGTATACGTTTTTTTTCGTTAAAATTATTTTTTTTATTCTTAAAAAAGCATTTTATTAGAGACTCATACAACTCTTATCACAATCCATACATACATCAGTTGTATAAAGCACATCTGTACATTCTTTGCCCTCATCATTTTCAAAGCATTTGCCTTCCAAAATTAATTTATTCTTCTATGGGTAATTGATTTCCTTTTTGTTGTCATTGCTGTGTTCTCACTCATTGCCTATCTTGCAATGACTTGATTTTTGGTGCATATTATTATCTCTACAGACCTATCTAGATATGATAGACTGCATGAATAGTTTGGAGGAGAAAACAAGGGGACCAATAGTTCCGGGGGAATAGGGGAGTGGGAGAGAAGGGGGCAAAGGGGTAGTGCTGAACAACCCAGGGACAGGGGAGCAATAAGTTATCCAAAATCAGTAGCAAGGAGGGTGTGAGTGGTCTGGTAGGGATTCAGCAAGGGCAAGGTAACCGAGAGAAATTACTGAAACCCAAATGAAGGCTGAGCATGATAGTGGGACAAGAGGAAAGTAAAAGGAAATAGAGGAGAGAACTAGGTGACAAAGGGTATTTATAGAGGTCCAAAGACTGGAAAGTACACATGTAAATATATTTATATGAGTGTAGGGAAAGAGATCTATGTGCATATATTTATAGGTTTAGTACAAAGTCAGCAGATGGACATTGGGCCTCCACTCAAGCACTTACTCAATGCAAGAGCACGTTGTTCTATTAAATTGGCATTCCAGGATTCACACCTTCCCGACACGATTGGTGAAGAAAAATGTGTGCATAAGCAAATGTGGTGAAGGAAGTTGACGGTGCCCGGCTATCAAAAGATATAGCGTCTGGGGTGTTAAAGGCTTGAAGATAAATAAGCGGCCATCTAGCTGAGAAGTATCAAAGCCCACATGGAAGAAGAACACCAGCCTGGCTGACCACGAGGTGTAGAAGGGACCAGTTATCAGACATCAAAGAACTAAAAATCGAATCAGTGGGTGCCCACCTTCCTGATATGATCAGTGAAGACAAACGTGTGCATAAGCAAATGTGGTGAAGAAAGCTGATGGTGCCTGGCTGTCAAAAGATATAGCATCTGGGATCTTTAAGGCTCAAAGATAAACAAGTGGCCACCTAGTTCAGAAGCAACAAAGCCCACATGGAAGAAACACACCAGCCTGTGTGACCACGAGCTGTCGAATGGGATCATGCGGTATCAAGAATCAAGGAACAAAAAATCATATCATTGAAAATGTGGGTGAGTGCAGAGTGGAGACTCACAGCCCATTGGTAGCCAAGCGGACACCCTTTACTGAAGTGTTGTGGGGAGGAGATGAGCCAGTCAGGGTGCAGGGTAGCAACGATGAAACATATAACTTTCCTCTAGTTCTAAAATGCTTCCTCCCCCCACTCTCATGATCCCAATTCTACCTTACAAATCTGGCTAGATAAGAGGGTGTACATAGGTACAGATAGGAACTGGAAACACAGGGAATGCAGGACAGATGACTCCTTCAGGACCAGTGGTGAGAGTAGCGATGCCTGGAGGGTGGAGAGAATGTGGGGTGGAAAGGGGAAATTGATTACAAGAATCTACAAATAGCCTCCGCCCTGGGGGAAGGACAGCAGAGAAGAAGAAAGGGGGAGACTTTGGACAGTGCAACATATGATAAAATAATATTAATTTATGAATGATGAAGGTTTCGTGAGGTAGGGGGGAGTGGGGAGGGAGGGGGAAAATGAACAGCAGATATTAAGGGCTCAAGTAGAAGGCAAAGGTTTTGAGAATGATGATGGCAACAAATGTACATATGTTCTTTTTTTTTTTTTAAACCCTTTTATTATTTAAGCTTAATTTATTCCCAAGCCATGAGTTTTTGCTTCTTCAGTTTCTTCTGGGAAATCTTTTTCTTCAGTGCAACCTCCTCTTCCGGCTTGGGAACGATTTGTTCCTTCTCAGTCAGGATCATTTCAATGTGGCAGGGGGAGCTCCTGTGTGGATTAATCTAGCCAAGATCTCTGTAAGTCCGGTGGTGCATCTTGGGGACTTTTTTCACCTGGATGTGCTCGATGACCTGAGAATCCACATCTAAACCCTTAAGTTCAGCATGAATTTCTGCATTTTTAAGCATGTGAACCAAAAATTCAGCACTCTTTTTGGGCTACCAACTCTGGGTCCCACCCCACTGTTTGGCCTGGGCACATCTACCAACACCATCATTGTCCCGTTGGAAAGGCACACACTGCTTCTGCAGAGTGACGTCTTTCAAGTATTTGGTGGCTTTCCAGATGTGCATGCCTTTGATGGCCTGGGCAGTTTCACGGGTGTTTTTGAAGTGGACCCGGAGATTCGACCCTCTGTATTTGCAGGATTTTGTAGGGTTTTCTGGGTCAAATGAGTAGCGAACCATTTTAGCAGGTCACCTCAGGCCGCTACAGTTAGAGGAAGAGCCTGTACATATGTTCTTGACACAATGCATGTATGTATGGATTGTGATAAGAATTGCACGAGCCCCCAATAAAATGTTTAAAAAAATAGAAAAGAAAGGTGCTTGGCCCTGTGAGGCCAGGGTGCTGTGGTCCAGTGGGCTGGGGGAGGGCCAGAAAGGGGAGCCGACCTCCACGGCGGACGGCCCTGTAGCCTGGAGCACCTGCTGTCTCCGCTGGGTGGCGCACTGGTGCAGCTCCTTCTGGGCCTCCAGCTTGGCCCGCAGCTCTTGGTGGACACTGAGGCTTTGGGCTCCACTGCCGGGGTCTTGGGGCTCCTCCACCACCTGCAAATCTCACTGCACACTGGCTGCCCAGGAGGCATAGTCTTGCACCTGGAGCCTGGGAGAGCACGGTATAGCACGGGGTGAGGGGACCTGGTACCGAGGCAGCGTCACAGCCGGCCTGAGTCCACCACAACTCATGTCCAAGCCTCCATGTCTCTGCCGCTCAATCCCACAGCCTTAC
Organism: Tenrec ecaudatus; assembly: GCF_050624435.1. Lineage (NCBI taxonomy): Eukaryota > Metazoa > Chordata > Mammalia > Afrosoricida > Tenrecidae > Tenrec > Tenrec ecaudatus. Next base: position 57,447 of record NW_027457554.1, on the reverse strand, counting down.
CAAGTGTCTACTCGGCCTCAGCTCTGCCCGCCACCCCTCCTTCCCACCCAGTTCTCCAGGGCCAATGAAGTCCCTCATGGGCCACTTGATAGCTTTGCCCACCCATCCACAACTTTGCCAGACCCCCACTTAGAGGTAGCCTTTGTTGGCCTTGTGTGAGAGCTGAGGGACTCGGGACTCTTGTCCCTTCACTGCCTCACTGTGCAGATGGAGGTTTTTGGTGTGTTTTTTTTAATTTAAATTTATTTATTTTATTGGGGGCTCTTACAGCTCTTGTTACAATCCATACACCAATTGTATCTGACATAGTCATACGTATATTGCCATCATTCTTTTCTAGACATTTATTTTCTGTTGAGCCCTTGGGATCAGCTCCTCTTTTTTTCCTCCTCCCCCATTCATGGTTCCTTGATAGATTATAGATTGTTATTATTTTCATATCTCACATTGACCATTGTCTCTTTTATCCTCTGGTTTCTATTGCTCCTCTCCCTGGGAGAGGTGTGTGGTTATATGTCATTCATTGCTATCGGTTCCCGTTCCTTCCATCCTCTACCTCCCTTCCTCCTACCCTTTTGGTATCTCTATTCCCATTCCTGTTCCTGGGTTCCATGTGTCATGAGTTTTATCTCTTGCTAATACCTATGCACTCTAGTCCAGAGTGGGAAGCGGCACTGGGGTGATGATAGTGGGGGGTGAGGAGGCCTCAAGGTGTCAGAGGCAGATTGTGTGATTCATTGGTGTGATCCATTTCTCCTCAGGAGGGCCTCCACCCAGTGGGACACAGCATCTGGGAGGCTTGTGGCTTTCTCCTGAGACAGCATGGTGGCCAAGGGCCCGGGTATTGAGTGTGGGACTCTGGGCCTGGGGTGGCAGCACTTGCAGAAGCCACCCCCTCCCCCAGGCACCCACCTGGATATGGACGAGCACGTGAGACAGTTGGCTGTGAACTTTGAGGGTGGCCTCAGCAACTCAAAGCAGGTTGGGACTGGCCTGAGTCAGCTCCCACAGCTCCAACCAGGCAGCCCTGCCCCCAGGCGGGGGTCAGCAGTTATCCCAGCATGCTCATTCCTCCCCCTCAGCTTCTGTCTGGTCAACCCTTCAGCTTCCTGGCTGGGTTTAGAACTTGTCCTAAGCTCCCAGAGGGCCACCGTCCTGAGATCTTGCTCGGCGCTTTAGGCGTTTCTGCAAACTCTCCTGCCAGGAGCCCATTATCACTAGCAGTTTACCCCTTGCTCTAACGATGCTCCAGGAGGCCTGCTTGGGAAGTGTTGGGCTGTTGCCTGGTTCAGTCCCACTAACTGTTCCTCAGGAGAAAGAAGAGGTTCCCTGCTCCTGGAAAGATTTACTGGCTTGCAAACCCTCTGGAGGATCCCCATGAGTCAGCAAGAGGGGTCATTCTAAAGCCCGGCACACGGCAGGTAGCCACGTTGTGTGCCACCCAGGCATGATGTGTGTTTGGAGGAGACTGCACACCCTTCAAAGGTAGAAGCTGCACCCCTCCATGGTTCTTGCATTCAGCAAATGCCGGGCCCCTGAGACTCCGGGCCAGCTTCTGGGCTAGGATCAAGGGCAAATCGGGATCTCGCCTAAGCTCCATCTGGGCTGGAAATGCAGTAGCTTGTACTGTGACCTGCGTCAGCCTGGGGCTGTGCAGGGCATCCTCAGCCCAGTTCAACTCTTCCCAGAACGCCCCTGCAGGTGCAGGGAGGCCATGGCTTGGGAAAGTGACCCTGCAAAGTGGGCTTTGTGACCAGGCTCCCTGATCAACCGACCCAGGTTTGCCTCCTCCACAGGCCGCAGACAGCAGGGGCTGCCCTGGGTTCCCTGAACTCTGGCCCTCTCCAGAGACAGTGGTTTGGCAGAGCCGCAGCACAGCAAGGGTCTCCCTGGAAGCTTCTTCATCCCATGCCCAGCACCTCCTCCCAAACTCACCCCTGCTCCAGGCTGCTGGTACTCACTGTTTGTCCTGTCATCACTGCTGTGCCCTGGGGGCAGTGCTGGGCCGCCACTCCAGCAGGCTCTCCGCTAGTGGGGCAGGCTGCCCCCTGGTGGCCACCCATCTTCACTTGGTGCCAAAACATTGCAAACTTGGTTAAGAGGAGCTGAGAAGAGAGGAGAGGGGTCACAGGGGGCCCTGGCTGATGGGCTGTAAGACACCTCAGTGAGTGACAGGGCAGGGCAGGACTGAACAGCCACAGAACTTGCCCCTCTACGCAGAGAGGGGAATAGGAAGCCACAGCTGTCCTCAGTCCAGACTGATGTTCCCCATCAGCCCCTTGTGCATGCAGCCCCCCTCCACTCCCCGTCTTCATTCGGCTCCAGGGCACCTTCCTTGCCCCTAGCCCCTTCCTCACTAGGGTGTGCTCATAGTCCTCTCTCCTCTGGCCACCTGCTGCTGGCTGCTCAGCCAGCTCTGCAAGTCCTCAGCTTCCCTCAGGAAGCCCTGCAGTGCCAGCATCCTCTTCAGATCCTGGCCCCTGTGGTGACAGCCTGAGTCCCCCAACAGTTATTGTGCATGTGTCCACATTCTGGAGGTCAAGGGACCCAATCAAAGGGGTTGCCTGAAGGACAAGGTTCTTCATGGTCTTTGCCCAGGCTGCTCCTCTGGATTCAAGAAGCAAACCCAGGGCATAGAGAGTTGGGGCTGGGGAGGGTGTGGCTGTGGGGAAGGGCATTTGACTGGATCCAGGGTTCTGAGCCCCTGCCCTGCAGGCTGTCCTCAAAAGTTTGTGGGAAGAGGAAACAGTGAAGGACTCATCTTTTCCTGACACATGTCTACAGGCCTCTGTCACGGTTCTCTTCAAGGCAGGGGTAGCATCTACGGGAATGAGCAACCCCAGCCAGTTTTCTGGTACCCACGGATGCAGTGACCCTCACTGTTGGGCTACCAACTCCCGCAGTGTCTGCAGCTGCTTCCAGAGCTTCCCCTGCATCACACCCAGCTGCTCTGAGACCTCAGTTACAAGGATCTACGTATAACTTCCTCCCTGGGGGATGGACAACGGAAAAGTGGGTGAAGGGAGACAAAATAAGTAAGATCTGACAAATTATCAAGGGTTCATGAGTGAGGGGGGAACAGGGAGGGCGGAGAAAAATGAGGACATGATGCCAGGGCCTTAAGTGGAGAGCAAATGTTTTGAGAATGATGAGGGCAATGAATGTACGGATGTGCTTTACACAAGTGATGTATGTATGGATTGTGATAAGAGTTGTATGTGCCCCTAATAAAATGATTTTTAAAAATTAAATCATTATAATTTCTTAGGACAATGCCATTTGTATTTCAAAGCAACATTCACGAAAGCTATTTTTTCACCTTCACTATCTTCTATTTAGTTTTAGATAGAGCAAAAACAATTCTTATGCCTTTGTATGAGATGTAATGCAAGTAGACCTAAATTTATGCATAATTAAAAATTTGAATGAACAAAATATTTTGTTAAAGAATTTGACCTTTTGTGAAAATCATCGAAAGCATATAGCATTTTATTGAAGGGTGGGAATGTTTTCCTCTATTTTATTCTAGTATTTGGTCTGAGGTTCTTACGGCATATTCTGATTGTTGTCATGTAAGAGATTGTACATTCCATATAAGAGAAAACTTTCCTTATAATATTTTCCTATCCATGGCTTCCTGCTGAATCTCTCATTTGTTCTTTTATCATTATTTTTTCCTATAAAAACCCAGGCTGCTTAATGTTATTCTTATTAATCATTTATATAAGTTAGGAAAATATTTATTATATATACATTTTTATTAAAAATCTTTTATTGGAGACTCTTACAACTTTTGTTGCAATCCATATTGATTGCATCAGGCATTTTGTACATATGTTGCCTTCATTCATTTATAGACATTTCTTTCTTTTCTTTTTTAAAATCATTTTATTGGGGTTCATACAACTCATCACAATCCATACATACACCAATTGTGTAAAGCACACTTATACATTCGTTGCCTTCATCATTCTCTAAATTTGCTTTCCGCTTGGGTTCCTGGAATCAGCTCATTTCTCCTTTCCCCTCTCCCTCTCTCACCCTGCTCCTCTTCCTTCATGAACCATTAATAATTTATAAATTATTATTTTCTCTTATCTTACACTGCGCGGTGTCTCCCTTCACCCAATTTTCTGTTGCCCATCTCCCAGGGGCGAAGTGATATGTAGATCCTTGTGATCGGTTTCCCATTTCTACACCCACTTCCCTCCCAGTATCGCCACTCTCACCGGTGGTCCTGGGGGGTTCATCTGTCCTGGATTCCCTGTGTTTCCTGTTCCCATCTGTAGCGCTGTGTATCTTCTGGTCTAACCAGGTTTGCAAGGTAGAATTGGGATCATGAGAGGTGGGGGGAGGAAGTGTTTAATAACTAGAGGAAGGTTGTGGGTTTCATTATTGCTACACTGAACCCTGAGTGACTCATCTCCTTCCCACTACCCCACCGCAAGGGATGTCCAGTTGTCTACAGGTGGGCATTGGTCCCCCGTCATGCACTCCCCTCATTCACGATGATATAATCCCCCCTCCCGCCTTTGTTGCTTGAAAACTGGTCCCCTCATCCCTTCATGATCACACATGTTGGTGTGATGCTTCCATGTGGGCTTTGTTGCTTCTGGGCCTGCTTGTTTACTTTCAAGCCTTTAAGACCCGGGACGCTATATCGCTTGATAGCCGGGCACCATCAGCCTTCTTCACCACACTTACTTATGCACACATTCATCTTCAGCGTATGTGGGGAAGGTGATCACACAGTATTGGTTTTTGTTCTTTGGTGTCTGCTACCTGATCCCTTCAACACCTCGTGTTCACTTAGGCTTGTGTTCTTCTTCTCTGTGGGCTTTGTTGCTTCTGAGCTAGATTTCAGCCTGTTTGCCTTCAAGCCTTTAAGACCCCCAGAGTTTCATTATATTGTGCAGAGAGTGGCTATGAGCCAAACCCACTCGACTGCACCCAACAACAATAACAACAGGACTTGTGCTTCTAACAATATTCTGAATAAGGCCTTAAGAGAATCTCCCCTTTGTTTAGAGCAGCGGCTCTCAACCTGTGGGTCGTGTCTACTTAGGGGATCAAACAGCCCTTTCATGGGGTGGCCTGAATTATAGCAGTAGCAAAATTACAACTCTGATGTAGCAACAAAAATAATTTTATGGTTGTTTGGTGACGACTACATGAGGAACTGGATGAAAGGGTCGTGAGTAAGAATTTTGAAAACCACTGTCGAAGAGGAAGACTCAATTTTTGATACAGTTGAAGGGCAACAAAATGGAGTCAGCCCCAAGATAGATGTGATAGCACAGTGGCTGCAACAATAAACACATGCCAAAGAAACACTGCAAGGATGGCACAAGACGGGACAGTGTTTCATTATATTGACATAGAGTTGCTATGAGTCAAAACCCACAAGAAAAAAAAAAAACAGGAATTGTTTTCCTAACAATGTACCTAAGTAGACCTGAAGAGAACCTCCTATTAGTTTAGCGCAGCGGTCCTCAAACTGAGGGTTGTGACCCCTTTTGGGGGACGAATGACCCTTTCACGGCAGTGGGCCGTTCATTAAAGTGGAAAAATTAGAGGTATGATGTAGCAATGAAAATAATTTCATGATTTGGCAGTCACCACTACATGAGGAATGGTTTGAAAGAGTCGTGGCATTAGGAAGGTTGAGAACCACTTCCCTAGAGGAAGACAGAATTCTTGGTAGAGTACAAGGGCAGCAAAGGAGAGGCAGCCCCTAGAAGATTGATTAGCCCAGTGGCTGCAACAATGAGCACAAGCAAATGAACAACTCTGAGCATGGCATTGGACTGGGCAGCATTTCATTATATTGTGCATAGAGTTCTTGTGACCAGAAACCCACTCAACAGCACTCAACAAAAATAACTACAGGACTTGTGCTTCTAACAATATGATGAAATAGGACTTAAGAGAAAGTCCTTTAACTTTAGAGCAGCGGTTCTCAACCTATGGGTCGTGCCCCTTGGGAGGGTAGAATGACCCTTTCACAGGGGTGGCCCAATTCATAACTGTAGTACAATTACAGTGACAAAGTACCAATGAAAATAATTTTATGGTTGTGGGTCCCCACTAAATGAGAATCGATATGAAAAGGTAGTGGCATAAGGAAGGCTAAGAACCACTTCTCTAGGGCAAGACACAAATTTGGTACAGATGGGAAGGAAGAGAGCGGCAGTCTCCAACAAGTTGGATTAGCACACTGGCTGCAACACTGAGGCCAAGCACACAAGCACGGTGTGGGTGACACAGGACAGGGCAGCGTTCCATTATATTGTGCATAGAGTTGCTAAGAGTCAAAACCCACTCGAAGGAACTTAACGACAATAACTACAGGACGTGTACTTCTAACAATATGCTGAACTAGATCTTAAGAGAAACTCCTCTAAATTTAGAGCAGTGGTTCTTAACTTGTGGGTCGCGACCCCTATGGGGTTTCAGACGAGCCTCTCACAGGTGTTGCCAATTAATAACAGTAGAGAAATCACAGTAATGGAGTAACAATGAAAAAAATTACTGTTGGAGGATCAGCACAACATTAAGGATTGTATAAAGGAGCCATGCCATTAAGAAGGTTCAGAAACACTGCCCGAGAGGAATACACAAAACGTGGTACTGCAGAAGGGCAGCAAGTGAGAGGCAGACCCTACAAGATGTAATAGCTCAGTGGCTGCAACAATGAGTGCCATCAACAAACCACTGTGAGGACGGCACAGGACCGGGCAGTGTTTCATTATATTGTGCGTAGAGTTGCTGAGAGTCAAAACCCACTCGACAGCAACTAACAGCAACACACAAAAAGGACTTGAGCTTCTAAAAATATGCTGACGTAGATCTTAAGAGAAACTCCTCTTAGTTTAGAGCAGGCTTCTCAACCTATGAATCACGAACCCTTTTGGGGAGTGAGTGGGTTGAATGACCCTTTCACAAGGGTTGCCTGATTCATAAGATGAGCAAAATTTCAGTAATGAAATATCAGCGAAAATTTTGTATGACTGGGGGTCCACCAATCTATTGGGAACTGAATGAAAGGGTCGTGGAATTAGGAAGATTGAGAACCACTGTCTGAGAGGAATTCACAAATGTTGGTAGAGTAGAAGGGCAGCAAAGGAGAGGCAGCCCCTCCAAGTTGGAATACCTCAGTGGCTGAAACAACCAGCACAAGCAAAGAACCATTGTGAGGAATGCACAGGATGGTGGAGCGTTCGTTACATTTTGCATAGAGTTGCTATGAGCCAAAACCCACTTGAAGGCACCTAAATACAATAACAACAGGACTTTTGCTTCTAACAATGTGCTGAAATATATCTTATGAGACATTCTTCATAGTTTGGAGCAGAGATTCTCAACCTGTGCATCAGGACTCCATTAGGGTGATGAACTACCCTTGCACATGGGTGGCCCAATTCATAGCAGTAGCTTCATTACAGTTATGAAGTAGCAATGAAGATAAATTTATGACTGGGATTGTACCCACTACATGAGGAGTGGTATAAAAGGCCTGTGGCATTATAGGAAGGTTGAGAGCCAGTGTCCTCGAGCAAGACAGAAATCTTGGCAGAGCAGAAAGGCAGCAAATGAGAGGCAGACCCCCAATGATAGATTAGCGCAGTGGCTGCAACAATGAGTGCAGACAAGAAACCACTGTGAGGATGGCACAGGACGGGGCAGCGTTTCATTATCTTGTGCGTAGAGTTGCTGAGAGTTGAAACCCACTGGGCAACACCTAACAACAATCACTGTAGGACTCATGCTTTTCACAATATGGTGCTGTAGATCCTAAGAGAAACTCCTCTTAGTATAGAGCAGTGGTTCTCAACCTGTGGGTCGCTAGCCCTTTGGGGGGGTCAAATGACCCTTTCACAGTGGAGGCCTGATTTATAACTGTAGCAAAATTAAAGTTACGAAGTAGCAATGAAAATAATTTTATGATCGGGGGTTCATCACTACCTGAGGAAATGAATGAAAGGGCAGTAGAGGGGCAGCAAAAGAGAGGGAGCCCCTCAAAAGTTGGATTAGCCCATGGCTGCAACAATGACAACAAGCAAAATAACCACTGTGAGGGTGTCACGAGACGGGCTCACGTTTCATTATATTGTGTATAGAGTTGCTATGACCCAGCACACACTCAAAGGCACCAAACAAAAACTACAGGACTGTGCTTCGATGAATATGCTGAAGTAGACCTTAAGAGAAACTCCCCTTAGTTTAGACCAGTGGTTCTCAAACTGTGTCACAGTGCCTTTAGAAGACTAATGAACCTTTCACATGGGTGGCCTGATCCATAACAGAAGCGAAATTACAGTTATGATGTAGCAATGAAAATATTTTATGGTTGGGGTGTCACCACAACATGAGGACTGGTATGAAATAGTAGTGGCATTCAGAAAGTTGAGAACGACTATTCTTGAGGAAGACACAAATCTTGGTACAGAAGGGCAGGAAAAGAGAGGTAGTCCCTAACAAGATGGATTACCACAGTGGCCGCAACAATGAGCACAAACAGAAGAACCACTGTGAGGATCCAACGGGCAGGACAACGTTTCATTACATTGTGCATAGAGTTGGTTTGAGCCAAAACCCACTCGAAGGCAGCCAAAAACAAGAACAGGATTTGTGCTTCTAACAATATGCTGAAACATACCTTAAAAAGAAACTCCTCTTAGTGTAGAATAGCAGTTCTCAAACTGTGGGTCGTGATGCCTTTTGGGGGGTGGGGGGGAGAATGACTATATCACATGGTGGCCTATTCATAACTGTAGCATAATTTTAGTTATAAAGTAACAAGGAAAGTAATTTTATGATTGGGGGGGCACCAATACATGAGGAATGGTGTGAGAGAGTCGTGCATTAGGAAGTTTCAGAACCACTGCCCTAGAGGAAGACACAAATCTGGGTACAGTAGAAGGTCAGCAAATGAGAGGCGGTCCCCCAAAAGATGGATTAGCACAGAGACTGCAACAATGAGCGAAAACAAAAGAAAAGTGTGAGGGTGTTAGAGGATGGAACAGTGTTTCATGATACTGTGCATAGAGTTGTTATGAGCCAACTATGAGCCAAACCCACTCGACAGCCCCTAACAACAATAAGAACAGTACTCGTGCGTGTAATAATATACTGAGCTAGACCACAGGAGAAACTCCTCTTAATTTAGAAGAGTGGTTCTCAACCTGTGATTTGTGACCACTTTGTTTGGTTGAACAACCCATTCACAGGGTGACTAGATTCATAAGACTTGCAAAATTACAGTTATGGAAAAACAGTAGAAAAAACCTTTATGCTTTGGGGACCACCACTACACATTGGGAAGTGTATGGAAAGGTCATAGAAATAGGTAGGGTGAGAAACGCTGTCCTAGAGGAAGACGCAAGTACAGTAGAAGGGCAGCAGAAGAGAGGAAATCCCTACAAGATGGATTTCCACGGTGGCTGCAACAATGAGTGCAAGCAAAGAACCACTGTGAGGATGATGCAAGTCTGAGCAGGCCTGTGTTATATTGTGCACAGGGTTGCTATGAGCCCAAACCCTCTCCACGGCATGAACAACAATAACAGGAGGAATCATACATCTAACTATATGCTCAACTAAACCTTGAGAGAAACTGCTCTTAGTTTAGAGCAGCCGTTCTCAACTTGTGAGTGGTAAATCCTTTGGGGGTGTTTGAAAGACCCGCCCATAGGCGTGGGCCGATACATAACAGTAGCAAAATTACAGTTATGAAGTAGCAACAGTATATTTTTTTTTGGTTGGGGGGTCATAACTACACGAGGCACTGTATGAAAGGGTCGTGGCATTTGGATTGCTGAAAACCACAGTCCTACAGGAAGACACTAGTCTTGATACAGTTGATGGGCCGCAATATAGAGTCAGCCCCCCAAATAGATGGAATAGCACAGTGGCTGCAGCAATGAGCTCAAGCTAAGGAATCACTGTGAGGATGGCAAAAGATGGGGCAGCATTACATTAAATGGAGCATAGAGTTGCTATGAGTCAAATCCCACTCAACTGCACCTGACAACAAAACAACAGGACTTGTGTTTCTTATAACGTGCTGAAGTAGACCTTAAGAGAAACTCCTATTAGTTTAGTGCAGCGGTTCTCAACTTTTGGGTCACAAGCCCTGTTGGGGGATGAATGAACCTTTCATAGTGGTGGCCCAGTCATAACAGTAGAAAAATTAGTTACAAAGTTGCAATGAAAATAATTTTATCATTTGGCAGTCAGCACTATATGAGGAACGGTATGAATATGCTGTGGCATTAGGAAGGTTGAGAACCACTGCCCTAAAGGAAGACACAAATCTTGGTAGAGTAGAAGGGCAACAAAAAATAGCCAGCTCCCGCAAATATGGCTCCAACAATGAGCACTAGCAAACAACCTCTGACAGGATGGCACAGGTCTGGGAAGCATTTCATGATATTGTGCATAGAGATGCGATGAGCCAAACCCCCCTCTGTGGAACTTAACAACAATAACAACAGAGCTTGTGTGTTTAACAATATGCTGAAGTAAATCTTAAGAGCAAGTCTTCTTAGTTTACAGCAGGGTTCTCAACATTGGGTCGTGAACACTTTCAGGTGGGGGGTGTTTCGAAACACCCCTTCACAGTGATGGCCTGACACATAACAGTAGCAAAAGTACAGTTATGAAATATCAATGAATATAATTTTATGATTGGGGTCCACCACTACATTGGGAACTGTATGAAAGGGCCACAGAATTAGGATGTATGAGAAACATTGTCCTAGAGGAAGACACAAATGTTGGTACAGCAGAAGGGCTGCAAAAGTCAGACAGCCCCTACAAGATGGAATAGATGCAGCAGTGAGCGCAAGCAAAGGACCACAGTGAGATGGCACGAGATGGGGCCGAGTTTCATTATATTGTGCATACAGTTGCTATGAGCCAACGCACACTCAAAGGCACCAAACAAAAATAAAAAGAACTTGGGCTTCTAAGAATATTCTGAAGTAGATCTTAAGAGAAACTCCTATTCGTTTAGACTATTGGTTCTCAAACTGTGTGTCGAGACGCCTTTGAGGAGACTAATGAACCTTTCACATGGGAGGCCTGATCCATAACAGAAGCAAAATTACAATTATGATGTAGCAATGCAAATATTTTATGGTTGGATGTCACCACTACACGAGGAATGGTGTGAAGTGGTTGTGGCATTTGGAAAGTTGAGAACCACTGCGCTAGAGGAAGTCCCAAATCTTGGTATGAAAGGGCAGGAAAAGAGAGGCGGTCCCCAACAAGATGCATTAGCACAGTGGCTGCAACAATGAGCGCAAGCAGAGAACCACTGTGAGGATGTCACAGGACAGGGCGGCGTTTCATTATATTGTGCGTAGAGTTGCTATGAGACATACCCACTCGACAGCACCTAACAACAACAACAAATGGACTTGAGCTTCTAACAGTATGGTGAAATAGACCTTAAGAGAAACTCCTCTAAATTTAGAGCAGCGGTTCTCACCATGTGTGTCGTGACCCCTTTGGGACTTAGACGAACCCTTTACAGGGTGGCACTATTCATAACTTGTAACAAAACGAGGGTTACGAAGTAGCAAAAAATATAATTTTATGATTGGGGGTCTACCACTACAAAGGAAACTGTATGAAAGTGTTGTGGATTTAGGAAGGTTGAGAAGCACTGTCCTAGAGGAAGACACAGATATTGGTAGCGTAGAAGGGCAGCAAAGGAGAGGCAGCCCCTACAATTTGGAATAGCTCAGTGGCTGCAACAATGAGCGCAAGCAAAGAACCACTGTGAGGAATGCACAGGACGGGGCAGCGTTTCAGTACATTGTACATAGAGTTGCTGTGAGCCAAAATCCACTCGACGGCACCTAACAACAGCAACAACAGGACTTGGGCGTCTAACAATATACTGAACTACATCTTAAAGAAACACCTCTTAGTTTAGAGCAGCGGTTCTCAACCTCTGGTTCGGAACCTCTTTGGGGGTTGAGCTACCCATTCACAGGGGTCGGTATCTTCTTCATAGTAGCAAAATTACAGTTATGAAGTAGCAACGAAAATAATTTTATGAATGGATGTTCACCACAACATCAGGAACTTCATTATAGTGCCAAGGAATTAGGAAGGTTGAGAACCACTGGTTTAGAGCATAGGAAATCTGATGAAATACTGCATATTTTAACACACATGACGTTGGAAAGTAATGGAAATTGGGAGAGGACAGTAGTATCAAATTCCTATGAGTCAGAATTGATCTATATCATAGAGTAGCTAAGACAATGAGAAGAAATGACAAAGTCAAAGAGCTGAAGAGAAAATTCCATAGGACACGTGGCAACAGCTTTATGCTCTTGTTAGACCCTTGGGGCCTCCCTAACTTTTGTTGGCTTTCTTAAGCCCATCCCCACCACTGTGAATAGTCTTCATTAAACTCTCTTTAATTAAACCTTCTGCATGGTTTGTTTTCTGCTGGAACCCTCAGAGATATCATTTAATTTTCTTGATTGCAATTCATCTCTAGCATACAGAAATCTTTCAAGAGTTTGTTTTATGTTTTGTTTTCATCCACAATAGCATTTCCTTCCAGATTTGTTTGTCCTTGAAACATGATCACAATAGTTCTTTCCTCTCGAATGAAACCCAATTGATACACTGCCTGAATGCCTATGAAGTTCATGTGTAGCCTACATGGAGATTCCAACCATTCCCTACACAAGTGTTTCTCAACCTTCCGAATGCCATGATTCTTTCATACAGTTCCTCAGGTTGTGTTTACCCCGATCATAAAAATTATTTCATTGCTAATTCATCACTGTAATTGTGCTACTGCGATGAATCAGGCAACCCCTGTGAAAGTGTCATTGGACCCCCAAAGGTGTCGTGACCCACTGGTTGAGATCCACTACCTTAGACCAACGTATGGCCCGAGGGCTGTATAGGGCCCCCCAAATAATCAATAGCTGCCAGCATCACTCATCTCACCAACGAGAAGCATTTGTAGCCATCACCTTAGGGGTGAGTTCATTAAATATTTGACCTGTATGGCCCCATAAATGATGTTATAAATCACCACATGGTCCTTGGCAGAAAAACAGGTTTCCAGCTCCTGCTCCAGACCAAAGGTTCCCAAACTTATTCTGCCTACTGCCCTCTTTTCAGAAAAAGAAATTACTCAGGACCCCCCCAGCAATGAAAGAATTTTGGACTATAGCCCACCATCCAGGATAAAATGTAGATATCTGCTTTGTAGATCTCTGGATTTTTCTGTGCCCAGTAGGCGGGTGGTGTTGGCCACTTTGGGAAACGAGACTCTAGGAAAATCAGGTGTGTTTTCACTCTCTCTGCAAGAATTTCAGTTGAGGAGCAAGATCTGTCTTGAAAGAAGTGTATCCAGAATGCTCCTTAGAGGCAAGGATGGCTAGACTTCATCTCACATCCTTGGGCATCAGGAGCTATGAGGAGGAACATCATGGAAAAGGCCATCATGCTTGGTAAAGGGGCGCCCAAAAGGGGAGGACCCTCACCAAGATGGATGGACACAGTTTCTACAACAACACACTAAAGCATAACAATTGTGAGGCTGGCACAGGAGCAGGCAGTGTTTCTTTCGGTTGTATGTAGGGTCGCCACGAGTTGAAACCAACTTGACAGCATCCCACAAAACCAGATGTGGAGAAAGCATGGCCTGGTCTGTGTACAGTGGCCCCACCGAGGTTCCTCATCAGTTGTGTTTGAATGGGCCAGGTGCTCTCACAAACCTCCTCTTCAATAGACAACTTAGAATGTTTTCTTTCTGCCTAGGAACCATCCTGAAATTTAAAATGACCATTTGACACTGAGTTGATTGCGATTCATGGTGAGTCATAGGACTTTCAATCGGCATAACCTTTCAGAAACAGATGGCCAGGCTTTTCTTCCAAGGTATTTCTGGGTGCGCTGAACCTCCTCAGTTTCTGTTAATGGCCAAGTGTTTTAACCATTTGTACTCTCCAGGGATGACTCACAGCTCTATATATCCTTAAAACTGACATCTCTCCTCTCTTTGGAAAGCCATGGCAATTGTTCTGTTTCAGTAGATTTACCTTCTTTAAATATAGGAATGACATATACTTCTACCACCTAACAGAAAATGTCAGAAACTCTTAGCTCTCATTTAATAATGGCGTGGGTGATTACATATTGGCCTGCTAATCCCAAAGCCAACAGTTCAAAACCACCAGCCACTCTCAGTTTCTCACATGAAACTTTCCAATCCTATAAAGTTACAATCTCAAACACCCACAGGAGCAGTTGGACCCTATCCTATAGGGTAGAACTCAGGTCATGGGGAGTGAGAGTGGATTTGGTGGCAGTGAGTTTGGTTTGGTTTTTGGACTCCCCTCCTACCACAATAGCTCACAATTACTAAGTGCATGTTATGTACGAGTGTTCTAAGCATTGCATGTACATTCACTGATTTCATCCCACTGTTGGTGGTGTGGGTGAAGCATTAGAACTGCTAACCAGAAGGTCGGTGATTCAAAACCACCAGCTGTTCTTTGGGATCAAGATGGGGCTGTCTGAGCTCATAAAGATTTTCAGGGTCGGACGTCTGCAGGGACAGTTATTACTTTATCCTGCTGAGTTGCTATGAGTCTGAATGAGCTCAAGAGAAGTGGGGTTTTGGTGACTATTGCAACCCCTTTAAGAGGAGCGCTGGCGGGGCAATAGAGAAGCCCTTGACTATTTACCACTAGCTCAGCGAAACCCTCACCAGCTTCCCATGAGAATGATGCGTCAATTTGCTCCAGTATCAGTCACAGCCTATGGGAACGCCTATAGAATGGTTCCACTCTGTCCTCCAGGCTCACTATGAGTTGGAATCGACTGACCCATTGGTAATACATCAGCTTCCGTCTATAGGTGAGAACACGAATGCACAGAGAGGTGAAGCCATCTGGCCCAGGGGTAACCAGGTTATCCAAGGGGGAGCTGGAATTTAAATCCCAGCAGACCAGCCTCAGAGACTACAGGCTTAGCTCTACCGTCTGCTGATATCAGGACTAAGAATGGTTGGATTTTGCCTCCTTTTCCCTACACATCATCTCCAATGTCCCCATATCAAGCAAAATTAGCTTGAGCATTGAACAGGCACCCTCCAGCCCTGCCCGATTGCACACGCGCAGGTGAGAAAAGGATGGGGAGATCACTGGGCTGTTTTAGCTGCCACCTCTACTCCCACTGCGCCAACACACCCACAACGAAGTCAGAGAAAGAATTCTTGGCCTTGTAACCACTCCTCAGCCCTGACACCTTGGAGAGAGCCAAAGCCACTCTCTTGGACACCCACTCGACTGCTACCTGGGAACTTCCCTTGGAGCACTTGGGGACAAAGGAGAGGGAGCACGCCTGCAATGTAATTAACATTATGACAACTTGTTCCCCCCTTGGAGAATGACACCATTAGCTGCTTCAATTGTGCATGAAATGTAAATTACACGACTCAGGGGTATCACGTCTGAGCAGCCATGATGCTAAGTGACAAGGCTCTCCATCGAGCAGCCCCTCCCCAAGCAGCAGGAACTAAGAAACCCAAGCCCCGAGGACGACAGCTGAGACCGAGCTCCTATGGTCTTTGAGTGTGCCTGCTCCACAGAGCCCACAAGGGAGGATCTTTCCGGTTGGCCCTGGATGCCAGGCTGGGATGTTCCAGCCACCTGCTGTCATCACCCTGGACCTCCCATTTTCTTTAAAGGGAGTCGAACGCTGGACAGCACTCTTTCCTCTCTATCTCTCAGAAAATTAGGAAAAAGGGGTGGTGGCTGTGGTTGTGGTAATAACCTTCTTGCTAAGGAGTTTTGGTGATGCTGTGGGTGAAGCATCCCGCTACTAATCTCAAAGCCAGCAGTTCAAAACCACTAGCTGTTCTGAGAGGGAGAAAGATGAGGCCTTCTGACAATGGACAAATTTATAGTGTCAGAAACCCACAGAGGCAGATCCAAACTCGTCCCCCAGATTACTTCCATATCCATTCTGCCTCCCATTCATTACTCTGTCTGGCTCCAATTATTCCGTGTTCACTCCCTGGCCAGCTCCCCTCATTTCCCTACCCCCTTTCACCACGAACTCTCTGGACACTACTCTAAATCAGCTTGAGACACTGGATCAGCCACACTTCTTTGTGGCCCATGAAAGAACTTTCCAAAACCTCATGTCACAAGCAGGTCCACTTGCTTTTAGAGAGGAGGCATAGGCGAAATTGTATGTTTCCACCTTGAGAGGTGCAAGCACCACCATGTACAATTAGTAGGTGACCACCAGTGTGTCACTTTTGTGGTCACTACACATCTCCTTTGGGGACCCATATGCCCCTCTCCTAGCACCTTGAACCCTGGTGCCATGGCTAGACTGGGATGGGAAATCCCTGTGCTCGACAAGGAAATTCCAGGTGGAATCAGAGTCACTGTCCCCTCTGCAGAGCCTCTGTGAGGACAGGGAGTTTGGAAACACAGCCTAAATCTGCAGTAGGATAAATTTAAGAAATGATCACGCATTTACCCTAATGTCAACTGTACAAAACCCACAACCAACCTTCAAATGCCCTGCCACTGAGCAGAGCCAAAAGCAGGAAGAGCCAAAACCTACATATGGGTACAGGAAGACCTCTGGAAGGTGTCCCTGTGGGGGGCCGGGGAAGGGGGAGAGTGGAGATGAGGAGGCTCAGGGGATCAGGCTCAGGCTGAGAAAGAGCCAGAGTTCCTATTTCGACTCTCTCTTTGTCTCTCTGCCTAACCACTCACCTCCCACCCAGTCCAGGAGATTCTTTGAAAAGGGCCCACAGGGTCAGAGGTGAGAGCTGGCAGCTCCTGTTACTACCCTGACTTGGCAAACCTCCCTCATTCTGGAAATCCATATATTTTCTTGGGCTTTGATCAAGACCCAGGTCAAGCCTCCCCTCCCCCTTTTCTCACAGAGGCACTTGGTCAGAATGGCAAATAGCCCTCAACTGTGCCTCTTCATTCCCTGTTCCCTTCGAACCATCTGCTGCAAAATATCACAAAACAGCCCGATGGAGGGCAGGTCGGTGCTTCTTTTTCAGACTTCCCTCTCGTTCTTTCTCTGGTCGCATCATCATTCCAGGTACAGCAAACCCATTACTGTCCAGTCAATTCCAACTCATGGAAACCCTATGTAAGTTTTCCAACATTGTCCAACATTACTGGAACAGACAGCCTCATCGTTTTCCTCGAAGCAGCTGATGGTTTGAACTGTCAACTTTGAGTTAGCAGTTCAACACTTATATGACATCCCTTCAGAGTGGTGCGTCATAGTCTGCAGACACCGTGGGAAAGAATCATTCTTCTGCCTTATTTTCATAAGGTGGGATTCTAGGTAGGCAGGTGTGACGCAGGTGTAACTGGAAATCGACTTGATGGCAACAAACAACAACACTGATGTCATTGTTTCGGGACTTGGGAACTGAGACCTATGAGGCATGGAGCTAAGTAACAGCTACTTCAGGTTTGTTAGGTACTTCATTGCTGAGCTCTGTTCTACATACTGGGAATACAGCTAGAAGGAAGGTGGCATCTCTGTTCCTGGGGTTGAGAGATGAGAGGGGTTGGGAAACTTCCTGTCCTGTTAGTAGTGGGTGTAGACATTGTTTCTGCTGTTAGATGTCATTGAGTCAGTTCCAATCCCTAGCCACCCTATGGATAATAGAACGAAACACCACCCAGTCCTGCACCATCCTCTCAATTGTTGTTATGTTTGAGCCCCTTGTTGCAGCCACTGTGTCAATCCATTGGCCGAAGTTCTTGCTCATTTTCACTGCCTCTCTGCTTCACCAAGCAGGACGTCCTTCCTCCTCCAGGGACTGGTCTCTCCCTAACAGTATGTCCAAGGTACGTGAGGGGAAGCCTCACCATCCTGGCTTCTAAGAAGTATTCTGACTGTACTTCTAACCCACATTTGTTTGTTTTTTGGCAGTTCATAATACTTTCAATATTCTTCACCAGCCTCCCAATTCAAATGCATTGATTCTTCTCTGATCTTCCTTTTCAATGTCCAACTTTCACGTGCATAGAAGGCCATCGAAAATATGACTAAGATGGCTTTAGTCAGGTGCACCTTAATGTAACATTCTTGCTCTTAAACACTTTGAAGAACACTTTTGAAAGAGGTCTCTGGCGGCAGCACCCGGCCCCTTTAAGGGTGAGGAGGAGGGGCGCACAGGTGGAAGCCCATGGCCCCTTTAAGGCTTGGTCTACTTGGCAGCAGCTGGAGCCTATTGAGAACATGACAGGAGGCCAGCCAGCATTTCCTATAGAGGTCAAGGGCTCAGGAGCTGAGCGAGCCAAGCTCTGACGGCTGTGAGCCAGCCTCAGAGCCGCACTGCCTCCATGGGCCATAATGACCTGATGCGCAAGGCCTAGGACTTTAAAGACCAGGTGTGGTCTGTGCAGCCTTCCCGCCACTTCCCAGACTCCTGCCCACCAGGGAGGGCCTTGCCACCATGACTCCTGATGTGGGTCTGCAGCCCACCAGGCACCTGGCCAGCCACCAGGGTCCCTGCCCTGCCCAGCTTACCCACCCAGGACCACACTCCAGACCCCCTGCCCCCACCCTGGGCCTGCTCACCACCAAGACTCTGCCCTGGGCCCGCTGCCCACCCAGGAACCTGCATCAGGGCCCTTGCCAACCCTGGGTCCAGTCCAGGCCGCGCACAAACCTGGGTACCTGTTCCAGGTCCCTGCCCACCTGGGTCTGGGCCTGCCACAAAGACCCTGCCTGAGGCCCTCTGCCTACCCAGGAAACACCCCCTGCCCAGCTAGCCCCTGGCTCATCTGGGCACTGCCCCAGGCCCCCTGCCTGCCCAAGACCTTGTGTTAGCCTGACTGGCCATGGAGGATGGAGAGGAAGAGGGACGCTGCCCAGGCCCCTGCACCCCTTCCCACTTGGGATGCCCTGGGTTGGCCCAGCCCCAAAGGTGGCTCCCCTCCCCCAGGCACACATACCCAGAACTCCATTGGGCCCACTGCTTACCTGAGGCTCCCCATCAAGGGCTTGGGATATGTAACCCCAGCCTGGGATGGGCTCCTTGCTTGCTAGAGCCCCATGCCACTCTCCTTAAGCCCCAACTACTTAAGATCCCTAGAAAGTGCCTGTGGGGGCCCTTGTTGAGTCACACTCTGGCTGTAAGGGGTTAGGCTGTAGCTCTTGAAACTTGTCTTCTCCATTCTGAACCTTTAGGACATTGGTCCTTCCACAGGGCAGTTCTACAGAAGTGGCAGGGAACTCTATTCCCGAGTGGAGTTGGCCAGGTTTGAGTGGGGGGGTGCCCTGGCAGGGACCCCACCTTGGGAGAACAGCCCATCTCCCCTTTCTCTTTCCCAACTGCAAAAAAAGAAAAAAAGAAAGAGTTCTCAAAGAGCAGATTTACCCAATACAATACATCCCTTGGGTACTTGACCGGGGCTTGCATGATCATTTATTGTGGACTCCAGAAAGAAGATAACCCTGATCACTTCAGTCTTTTCTCCATTTATCATGATCATGTTGTAGATGACAGGGTCATAATTACATATAAATATGTCCCTGGGACCCAGCTCCTGGGGAGTCCCAAACTTCTTGATGTAAAGAAAATAAGAGAGAGAAAACAAGCACTCTGAGCTCTTGGTTGGAAGGACAGTCCTTTGTGAATAGAGAGCTGCAAGGATATTGGGATTCCTGAAGGGGGGGCAAACAGTTCCACACACAACTATTTACCAAATCATTTGCCGTTGGAAGCCACCCAGGGACACCATGGAGGAAAGCCCTGGCAACCTCCTTAAAGCCTATAGTCTTGAAAGTCCTATGCAATGTACACATGGGCGCACCATGAGTCAGAATCAACTCTCTCATGCCTGTTTTGGTTTGGGGCGAGGAGCTATTAGAAGCAGTTGGGTATAATGTTGAATCCCAAAAAAGGAAGGATTTGGTCACCATTAAAGTGACTTCTGACCAAATTACTAACAATCATAGGGACTTTTGTGGGAGAAAGATGAGGATTTCTACTGCTGTAAATATTTCGTGTCAAAAACCCACAGACAGTTCTACCCTGTCCTATACAGTCGCTGACTTGCTGTCAACTGGATGGCATTAAGATAGCACCTATGTGCTGAAAGGTTGCCATGCGGCAGCACTTGTGCCAAGTCCATTATGGTTATGCCTATGATCTTTGTGGGAGACAAAGCCCTGCTTATGTTTAATGTCTCTGTTGTCAGATCGCTCCATTGTCCAGTCCTGGCTCTATGTCCTTCTAGCTCCATGACCTGGGACAAATCATTGAACCCCCTTTGTGCTGCTGTGTGTAGAAGGGAAGTGAAAAATAGTGCTTAGGTTGTGTGTTCGAGGTTGAGATTGAATGCATCAATAGATAGAAAGACCTTGTTGTTGTTGTTAGTCTCCAGTAAGTCAAATTTGACTCCTTTTGACCGTAGGTCTGATAAGACAAATCACTGCCAGATCCTATGCCATCTTCCTGCCCATCGGCAAGTTTGAGGTCATTGTTGCGGTTATGGTGCCAGTCCGTGTCATGAAGAGTTTCCCCAGATCCACATGATGTCCTCTTCTCGCAACTGGTCTTTCCTAACGACATGACCAAAATCAGCATGACAAAAATTTGCCATTCTCTCTTCTAGGAACATTCTGTGAAGAGTGTCTTGGCTCAATTTCCTCTAGGACTGATTTGCTCATTCTCCTGGCCACACACAGTATATTCCACACACGGTCTTTGCCATCACTGCCATTCAAATGCCTCGATCCTTCTGAGAATCCTGGTCCTCACTGTTTTCCCCATTAGAAACTCCATTTCTCGCAGCTTGCTTCAGACCTGCTGAAGTGGAATCTGAGTTTCTGTTAGGCCCCAAGGGCATTGTATTTGTGTGCCTGCTAGAAGCACGGCTGGGGGACAACGTCTGGCCCATAGTAAGTGTTTTATAATAATTGGTTGTGATCAGTGTCATTATTTATTACTCCATCTAATCTTTCCAGCACACTCACAGGTCAGGAAACCAAGATTCTGAGCCTGTCAGTGCCTTTGCTGAGGCTACCCCTCAGGAGATGGCAGGGGCTCCATGCAAACCGAATATAGGATCAGGCCAACATTTGGATCACTCTGAATGGAGACACAGTCAATGCTCATTAACCAGTCACTCCCCATTGCCTTCGTCACCCAACCCTTATCAACCGTGACTCTGCTTGCTGTCTATGGGTTTCCCTATGGATTCTGCATATTTTATATCAATCTCATTATGGTCTGACTTGTTTCACTCAGCAGAAGGTGTTCAAGGTTCCTGCATGGTGTAGCGTGTTCCCAAACATCAATTCCTTTTTAAAGGCTGAATAATATTCCATTGTATGACTTAGTTATTGTTTGGTTTATCCATTCTTCGGGCCCTGGGCACTTTGGTAATAGTCACCTTTCAGCTATTGTGGGTAGTGCTGCAGTGAACTTGTATACCACTATCTCTTTGAGTCTCTGTTTGTTATTCTTTGAGGTATATGCTTAGATGTAGAATTGTGAGGTGGTCAAGGATTTCCTCTTCCTTGGATCCATGATCAACGCTCATGCAAGCAGCACTCAAGAGCTTAAAAAATGCATTGCATTGTATTGGCTAAATATTCACAAGACATCTTTAAAGTATTGAAAAGCAGGGATGTTATTATGAGAACTAAGGTGCATCTGACACAAGCCATAGTATGTTCAAACACTTGCTATGCATGTAAAATGTGGAGATTAAATAAGGCAGGCCAAAGAAGAATCGATGCATTTGAATTATGGTGCCAGGAAAAAGAACCATAGAAAGTACTATGGACTACCAGAAGCACCAATAAACTTGTCTTGGGAGAAGCACAGGCCAAATGCTCCTTAGAAGTAAGGATGGCCAGATTTTGTCACCCTTTGGACATGTACTTTCAACATGTTGTCAGGAGAGACCAGGCCCAGGAATAGGACATCATGCTTGGTAAAATGGAAGGGCAATGGAAAAGAGGGAGGCTCTCATGAGATGGATGGACATGGGGGCTGCAGTAATGGGGTCAAACATGAGAACAATTGTGATGATGTTACCCGGTGGCGTTGTGTTCTGTTTGACATAGGGTTGTTATGAGTGGGAACCAACAGGACCGACCCTAACAACAATAGTAAATCTCTGACTTGTTAAGAAGAAACAAGCATTTTTCATTTCCTCTATGAGCCAGGCACTGCGAAGACCCTGAAGGTCCAGATAGAAACAGCACTTGGCCCCTACCCATGATGGGTTCCCAGGCTAGGGGTGAGAGAGCAGATCTCCACTTTTGGATGAGACCTATGCAGCCCCCTTGGGGTTCCAGTGTGTGCTGGAGAGACTCCAGTTAACTTCGCATTTCCCTATACCCGCCTTTAGGGAAGTGGAAGAACTTTAGAATAAAGCATCTTCCTAGATTTCTGTTGCACAATTAGACAAAAGGAAACCAATGGTGGCTAAAGAGAGCGAACAGAGAATCCAGAGCTGTGTCCGGGTCCTTGGCCATGCTGCTATCAATCAGCACAGTTGAGTTCAGGAATCAGGAAGCAAGTCCTCAATATCTGGATCCAGTAGGTATAGAAGGCATAGCTTCAAAGATAAAGAAGGATTAGCCCTCTTTCGCTTTCAGGAGGAACTCACCCAGGGAGAACTCATTCAGGTGGGACTGCACTAAAGCCTTAGAACTGGGAGGGTCCATAGTCGCAGGTTTACTGCCAGAATGGTGCCTTCCCATTCAAGAGCTTCTATCATATTCCAGCTCATGAATGGTCTTTGCCAAGTGCCTTGGTTCTTTTGCTGTGACTTCTGTGGCATCACTTGAACTCTCCATCCCCTCCAGCCAGGAGCAGTGGCAGGAAAAATCTATTAGGGAGAAGTGAGAGAGTGAGCTAGGAGATATTCCGTACACAGATTGCCGTCTCCTTCAGCAAAGGCCCTGTGGGGTGGGGACTTAACTTTTCTGATTCTCTCCTATTAGAAGTCAACACGGAGCTAAAGAAGCATGAATGGAAGAAAGCAGGATAATGAGCTGACAGCTTTTCCATAAGGAAATAATAGCCAGAAGGGCTCCAAGTTGGGATGAGGCATGGTGGGGAGGGGAACACACGTGCTGCTACCAAGAGGAGAGTGAGGAGCAAGAGACCAGCAGAGGCTAGTCTCAAAGCCATCTCCAATAACATTTCCCCAACAGGCTGTTTTCCTCTCTCCACTCTAAACACGTCAGCCTTCACCTCCACCAAGCACCGAAACCCCCCATTCCTCCCACCAATTGGTCCAGGTTGCTATGGGAACTATGGGAGTACTAAGTGGTTCCCTCTATTACTACCTACCTCCCTGATTTCAGCAGCAAAAATTTTATGACTGGGGGTCCACCACTACATTGGGAACTGTATGAAAGGGTCATGAA
The DNA here is from genome assembly GCF_050624435.1 of Tenrec ecaudatus. NCBI lineage: Eukaryota > Metazoa > Chordata > Mammalia > Afrosoricida > Tenrecidae > Tenrec > Tenrec ecaudatus. Next base: position 34,014 of record NW_027457554.1, on the reverse strand, counting down.
ATTAGGAAGGTTGAGAACCACTGTCTGAGAGGAAGACACAAATGTTGGTATAGTAGAGGAGCAGCAAAGGAGAGGCAGCCCCCACAAGTTGGAATAGCACAGTGGCTGCAACACAAAGCACAAGCAAGGAAGCATGGTGAGGATGGCACAGGGCAGTGTTTCATTATATTTGCACAGAGTTACTGTGAGCTGAATCCCACTCTATGGCACCTAAATACAATAACAAAAGACTTGTGCTTCTAACAATGTGTTTAAATATATCTAAAGAAAAATTCTTCATAGTTTAGAGCAGCGGTTCTCAACCTGTGGGCCAGGACCCCATTTAGGTGATGAATGACCCTTTCACAGGGGTGTCCCAGTACATAACAGTAGCAAAATTACAGTTATGAAGTAGTAATGAAAATACATTTATGATTGGGGGGTATGCACTACATCAGGAATGGTATGAAAGGGTTGTGGAATTAGGGAGGTTGAGAACCACTGGCCTAAAGGAAGACAGAAATCTTGGTAGAGTAGAAAGCCAGCAAATGAGAGGCAGACCCCCAAATGATGGATTAGCAGAGTGGCTACAACAATGAGCGCAAGCAAAGAGCCACTGTGAGGATTGCATCAGTGGCGGCAGCATTTCATTATATTGTGCGTAGAGTTGCTGTGAGCCGAAACTACTGGACAGCACCTAACAACAATAACTACAGGACTTGTGCTTCTCACAATATGGTGACGTAGATCCTAAGAGAAACTACTGTTAGTTTAGAGCAGGGATTCTCAACCTGTGGGTCGCGACCCCTTTGGGGGGGGTGTCAAATAATCCTTTCACGGTGGAGGCCCAATTCATAACTACAGCAAAATTAAAGTTGCGAAGTAGCAATGAAAATAATTTTACGATTGGGGGTTCATCACTACATGAGGAAATGTATGCAAGGGCCATGGCATTAGCATATTTGAGAACCACTGCCCTAGAGGAAGACACAAATCTTGGTACAGTAGAGGGGCAGCAAAAGAGAGGCAGCACCCCAAAAGTTGGATTAGTACAATGGCTGAAACAATGAGCACAAGCAAAATCACCACTGTGAGGCTCGCACAAGATGGAGCCGGGTTTCATTATATTGTGCATACAGTTGCTATGAGCCAACACACACTAAAAGGCACCTAACAATAAAAAACAGGGCTTGTGGTTCTAAGAATATTCTGAAGTAGACCTTAAGAGAAACTCCTATTAATTTAGAACATTGGTTCTCAAACTGTGTGTCGTGACACCTTTGAGGAGACTAATGAACCTTTCACATGGGTGGCCTGATTCATAACAGAAGCAAAATTACAGTTATGATGTAGCAATGAATATATTTTATGGTTGGGATGTCACCACTACATGAGGAACGGTGTGAAATGGTAGATGCATTCAGAAAATTAAGAACCACTGCTCTAGAGGAAGACACAAATCTGTGTACAGAAGGGCAGGAAAAGAGGCAGTGACCAACAAGATGGATTGGCACAGTGGCTGCAACAATGAGCATGAGCAAAAGAACCACTGTGAGGAAGGCACAGGACGGGAAAGCATTTCATTACACGGTGCATAGAGTTGGTATGAGCCAAAGCCCACTCGAAGGCAGCCAAAAACAACAGGACTTGTCCCTCTAACAATATGCTGAAGTAGACCTTAAAAGAAACTCCTCTTAGTGTAGAGTAGCAGCTCTCAAACTGTGGATCACGACATTTTAAGGGGGAGGAAAGACCATTTCACATGGGTAGCCTGATTCATAACAGTAGTAAAATTATAGTTATGAAATAACAAGGAAAATAATTTTATGATTGGGGGGTGTCACCAGTACAAGAGAAATGGTGTGAAAGAGTCGTGGCATTAGGAAGGTAGAGAACCACTGCCCTAGAGAAAGACATAAATTTGGGTGCAGTAGAAGGGCAGCAAAAAAGAGGCAACCCACAGCAAGATGGAATACGACAGTGGCTGTAACAATCCGAGCAAGCAAAAGAACCACTGTGAGGATGGCACAGGACAGGACACCTTTCCACCATATTGTTCTTAGAGTAGCTGTACGTCGAAAGCTATGCGACAGAATCTAACAACAATAACTACGGGATTTGTGCTTCTAACAATAGGGTGAAATAGATATTAAGAGAAACTCCTCTTAATTTAGACCAGCAGTTTTCAATCTGTGGGTCGCGACCGCTTTTGGCGGTCGAATGACCCTTTCACAAGTATGACCCGACTCATAACTGTAGGAAAATTACAGTTACAAAGTAACAATGAAATTAATTTTTATGATGTGAGTCACCACTACATGAGGAACTGTATGAAAGAGTCATGGCATTAGGAAATTTGACAACCACTGCCCTAGAGGAAGACACAATTCTTGGTACAGTAGAAAGGCCACAAAAAAGAGGCAGCTACCCAAAAGTTGGTTTAGCACAGTGGCTGCAACAATGAGAGCAAGTATAAGAACCACTGTGGCATAGGATGGGAAAGTGTTTCTTTGCATTGTGCATAGAGTTGTTATGAGCCAAAACCCACTCAATGGTACCTAACAACAGAACTTCTGCATCTACAAATATGCTGAATTCTATCTTAAGAGAATCTCCTCTTAGTTTAGAGCAGAGGATCTTCACCTGCGTGTCACAACCCCTTTGTAGTGTGGAATGAAAAATACACAAGGGTGTCATGATTCATAACAGTAACACAATTACAGTTATGAAGGTGCAATGAAAATGATTTTATGGTTGGGGGTCACCACTAAATGAGAATCAGTATGAAAGAAAATGGCATTAGGAAAGTTGAGAGCCACTGCTCTAAAGGAAGACGCAAATCTTGGTACAGAAGGGCAGGAAAAGAGAGGCAGTCCCCAACAAGATACATTAGCACAGTGGCTGAACATAATCAAAGAACCACTATGAGGAGGGCACAGGACAGGGCGGCGTTCCATTATAATGTGCATAGAGTTGCTATGAGACACACCCACTCTACGGCACGTAACAACAACAACAAATGGACTTGAGCTTCTAACAGTATGGTGAAGCAGAACTTAAGAGAAACTCCTCTGAATTTAGAGCAGCAGTTCTCAACATGTGGGTTGTGACCAATTTGGGGGTTAGTCGAACCTTTTACAGGGTGGCACTATTCATAACAGTAGCAAAACTAGAGTTATCAAGTAGCAAAGAATATAATTTTATGATTGAAGGCCTACCACTGCATTGGAAAGTGTTGTGGAATTAGGAAGGTTGAGATCACTGTCCTAGAGGATGACACAAATATTGGTACAGTAGAAGGGCAGCAAAAGAGAGGCAGCCCCTACAATTTGGAATAGCTAAGTGGCTGCAACATAGAGCCCAAGCAAAGAACAACTGTGAGGAATGCACAGGATGGGTCAGCGTTTCAGTACATTGTACATAGAGTTGCTGTGAGCCAAAACCCACTCGATTGCACCTAACAACAGCAACAACAGGACTTGGGCATCTAACAATATACTGAACTACATCTTAAAGAAACACTACTTAGTTTAGAGCAGCGGTTCACAACCTGTGGATCAGGACCTCTTTGGGGCTTGAGCTACCCATTCACAGGAGTTGGCCTCTTCTTATTAGTAGCAAAATTACAGGTGTAAAGTAGCAACAAAAATAATTTTATGAATGGATGTTCACCACAACTTCAGGGACTTCATTATAGTGCCAAGGAATTACGAAGTTTGAGAACCACTGGTTTAGAGCATAGTAAATCTGACTAAATACTACCTATTTTAACACGAATGAAGTTGGAAAGTAATGGAAACTGGGAGAGGACAGATGTATAAAATTCCTATGAGGCAGAATTGCTGTACATCATAGAGTAGCTAAGACAATGAGAAGATATGAAATCAAAGAGCTGTAGAGGAAATTCCATAGGACACGTGGCAACAGCTTTATGCTCTTGTTAACCCCTTGGGGCCTCCCTATCTTTTGTTGGTTCCCTTAACCCCATCCGCACCACTGTGAACAGTCTTCATTAAACTCTCTTTAATTAAAACTTCTGAATGGTTTGTTTTCTGCTGGACCCCTAACAGATATCATTTAATTTTCTTGATTGCAATTCATCTCTAGCATACAGAAATCTTTCAAGAGTTTGTTTTATGTTTTGTTTTCATCCACAAAAGCATTTACTTCCAGATTTGTTTGTCCTTGAAACAAGATCAATAGTTCTTTCCTCTCCAATGAAACCCAAGTGCTACACTGCCTGAATGCCTATGAAGTTCATGTTTTCCTACATTGAGATCCCAACCATTCCCTAGACCAGTGTTTCTCAACCTTCCTAATGGCGTGACTTTTTCATATATTTCCTCAGTTTGTGGTGACACCTGACCACAAAATTATTTCATTTCTAATTCATCACTGTAATTTTGTTACTGTGATGAAACAGGCAACCCCCGTGAAAGTCTCATTCGACCCCCTAAGAAGTCGCGACCCACCAGTTGAGATCCACTACCCTAGACCAACGTTTGGCCCGAGGGCTGTATATGGCCCCCCAAATCATCAATACCTGCCAGCATCACACATCTCACCAAAGAGAAGCATTTGTAGCCATCACTTTAGGGGTGAGTTCATTAAATATTTGACCTGTATGGCCCCATGAATGACGTTATAAATCACATGATCCTTGGCAGAAAAACAAGTTTCCAGCTCCTGCTTTAGACCAAAAGTTCCGAAACTTATTCTGCCTACTGCCCTCTTTTCAGAAAAAGAAATTACTCAGGGACCCCTGAAATGAAAGAATTTTGTACTATAGCTCACCATCCAGGATAAAATGTAGATATCTGCTTTGTAGATCCCTGGATTTTTCCATGCCAAGCAGATGGTGGTGTTGCCCACTGTGGCAAACGAGACTCTAGGTAACTCAGGTTTGCTTTCACTCTCTGTGCAAGAATTTCAGTTGAGGAGCAACATCTGTCTTGAAAGAAGTGTATCCAGAATGCTCCTTAGAGGCAAGAATGGCTAGAATTCGTCTCACATACTTGAACATCAGGAGCTATGAGGAGCAACATCATAGAGAAGGCCATCATGCTTGGTAAAGGGGCACCAAAAAGAGGAAGGCCCTCACCAAGATGGATGGACACAGTTTCTGCAGCAATAGTCTAAAACATAACAATTGTGAGGATGGCACAGGAACAGGAAGTGTTTCTTTCGGTTGTACAAAGAGTCGCTGCGAGTTGAAACCAACTTGACAGCATCCAACAAAACTAGATGTGGAGAAAGCATGGCCTGGTCTGTGTACAGTGACCCCAGCGAGGTTCCTCGTCCATTTTTGTGTTTAAATGGGCCAGGTGCTCTCACAAACCACCTCTTCAATAGACAACTTATATTTTTTTCTTTCATCCCAGGAACCATCCTGAAATTTAAAATGACCATTTGACACTGAGTTGATTGTGATTCATGGCAATTCATAGGATTTCCAATGGGCATATCCTTTCAGAAACAGATGGCCAGACTTTCTTCCAAGGTGTTCTGGGTGCGCTTGAGCCTCCTACGTTTCTGTTAATGGCCAAGTGTTTTCACCATTTGTACTATCCAGGATTGACTTCCAGCTCTATATATCCTTAAAATTGACATCTCTCCTCTCTTTGTAAAGTCATGACCATTGCTGTGTTTCAGTCGATTTACCGTATTCAAATATAGAAATGACAAATAATTCTACCACCTCACAGAAAATGTCAGAAACTCGTTGCTCTCATTTAATAGTGGCGTGGGTGATTACATATTGGACTGCTAATCCCAAAGCCAACAGTTCAAAACGGCCAGCCACTCTCAGGGAAAAAGATGAGGCTTTCCACTCCTACCAAGTTACAGTCTCAAATAACCACAGGAGCAGTTGCACCCTGTCCTATTGGGTAGAACTCAGGTCATGGTGAGTCAGAGTGGACTTGATGGCAATGAGTTGGTTTGGTTTTTGGACTCCCCTCCTACCACAATATCTCAAAATTACTAAGTGCATGTTATGTACTACTGTTCTAAGCATTGCATGTACATTCACTCATTTCATCCCACTGGTGGTGGTGTGGGTGAAGCATTAGAAATGCTAACTAGAAGGTCGGTGGTTCAAATCCACCAGCTGTTCTTCGGGATCAAGATTGGGCTGTCAGCTCTCATAAAGATGTTCAGGGTTGGACATCTGCCGGGACAGTTATTACTTTATCCTGCCGAGTTGCTATGGGTCTGAATGAACTCAAGAGCAGTGGGGTTTTGGTGGATTTTGCAACCCTTTTAAGAGGAGCGCTGGTGGGGCAATAGAGAAGCCCTTGACTATTTACCACAAACTCAGAAAAACCCTCAGCAGCTTCCCCTGAGAATGATGCATCAATTTTCTCCAGGACAAGTCACAGCTTAGAGGAACACCTTGGAATGGTTCCACTCTGTCCTGCAGGCTCACTATGAATTGGAATTGACTGACCCATTGGTAGTGAGTGCATCAGCTCCCGTCTATTGGTGAGAACATGAATGCACAGAAAAGTGAAACAATCTAGCCCAGAGGTGACCAGGTTATTAAAGGGGGAGCTAGAATTCATATCCCAGCAGACCAACCTCAGAGACTACAGGCATAGCTCCACCCTCTACTGATGTCTTGACTACAAGTGGTTGGATTTTGCATCCCTTCCCCTACACATCATCTCCACTGTCCAATATCGATCAATGTTAGTATGAGAACTGAAGAGTCACACTCTAGCCCTGCCCAATCCCACACGTACAGGTGAGAAAAAAATAGTGAGACCACTGGGCAGTTTTAGCTGCCACCTCTACTTCCACCGCCTCAATGCACACAAAAAGAAGTCAGAGAAAGCATTTTTGGCCTTGCCACCACTCCTTAGCCCTGACACCTTGGGGCCTGTCCACTCTCTTGGACACCCACAAGATGGCTACCTGGGAACTTCCCCTGGGGCACTTGGGACAAAGGAAAGGGCACACGCCTGCAATGTAATTCACACTGTAACAACTTGTTTCCCCCTTGGAGAATGACACCATTAGCTGCTTCAATTGTGCATGAAATATAAATTACATGACTCAGAGGTATCATGTCGGAGCAGCCATGATGCTAAGTGATGAGGCTCTCCATCGAGCAGCCCCTCTCCAACCAGCAGGTCCAAAAAAACCCAAGACCCGAGGCTGACAGCTGAGAACGAGGTTCTGTGGTCTTTGAGTGTGCCTGCTTCATAGAGCCCACAAGGGAGAATCTTTCCGGGTGACCCAGGATGCCAGGCTGGAATGTTCCAGCCACCTGCTGTCATCACCCTGGACCTCCCATTTTCTTTAAAGGGAGTCGAATGTTGAACAGTACTCTTTCCTTCACTAACCCCCAGAAAAGTAGGAAAAAGGTGGTGGTGATTGTGGTAATATCCTTCTTGCTAAGGAGATTTGGTGATGCTGTGGGTTAAGCATCTCACTACTAATCACAAGGCCAGCAGTTCAAACCCACTAGCTGTTCTGAGAGGGAGAAATATGAGGCCGTCTGACAATGGACAAATTTATGGTGTCAGAAACCCACACAGGAAGTTCTACTATTTCCTCTGGGATTGCGATGCATCTGAATTGGCTGGATTCACCAGAAGTAGGTTTTGCTTCTTCGGAGTGTATTTGTACATGTGTGTGTACATGTGTGTGTGCGTGCCTGTGAGTGCGTGTGTCTGCATTGTCGCTTGTGTGGTTTGGAAGCCCAGAGCAGGCAGATCGAGGCTGCATTGGAAGCAGTTGAGAAGAGAGAAGTGTGAGATCCTTCAAGAGGTAGATAGATCCAAACTCATTTCCCAGATCCCTTCTATATTCATTCTGCCTCCCATTCATAACTCTTTCTGGCTCAAATTACTCCGTACTCTCTCCCGGGCTAGCGCCCCACAGCTTTCTACCCCATTTTACCACTAGATCTCTGGACACTACTCTAAATCAGCTTGAGATACTCAATGATTGATGAGCTGCTGAAGAGTTGGATCAGCCACCCTTCTTTGTGCCCATGAAAGAACTTTCCAAAACCTCATGTCACAAGCAGGTACCCTTGCTTTTAGAGAAGAGGCATAGGCTAATTTGTATGTTTCCACCTTGAGAGGGCCAAGCACCACCATGTACAATTAGTAGATAACCATAAGTGTGTCACTTTTGTGGTCACTACACTTCTCCTTTGGAGGACCCATTTGCCCCTCTCCTAGCAACGTGATCCCTGGTGCCATGGCTAGACTGGGATGGGACATCCATGTGCTCAACCAGGAACTGCCAGGTGGAATCAGAGCCACTGCCCCCTCTGCAGAGCCTCTGTGAGGACCGGGAGTTTGGAAACACAGCCTAAAGCTGCGGGAGGAGAAATTTAGGAAATTATCACGCATTTATCCTAATGACAACTGTACAAAGCCCACAACCACCCTTCAAATGCCCAGCTACTGAGCAGAGCCAAAAGAAGGAAAAGCCAAAATCCACATATGGGTACAGGAAGACCTCTGGAAGGTGTCCCTGTGGGGGTCCGGGGAAGCGGGAGCGTGGACTTGAGGAGGCTCAAGGGCTCTGGCTGGGAAAGAGCCAAGATGCCTGTCGACAAACCCCTTCAGACCAGACACAACCTGAGGAAGTTCAACTCTCTCTCTTTGTCTCTCTGCCTAACCACCAACCTCTTACCCAGTGCAGGAGATTCTTTGAACAGGGTCCACAGGGCCAGATGTGAGAGCTAGCAGCTCCTGTTACTACCCTGGATTGGGAAACCTCCCACTTTCTGGAAATGCAAATATTTTCTTGGACTTTGATCAAGACCAAGATCAACCCTACCCTCCCCCTTTTCTCACAGAGGCACTTGGTCAGAATGGCAAATAGCGCTCGACTGCCATGCGCTCCACCTCTTTATTCCTTGTTCCATTCGAACCAACTGCTGCAAAAAATCACAAAACTGCCAGATGGAGGGCAGGGCAGTGCTTTCTTTTCAGACTTCCCTCTCATTCTTTCTCTGGTTGCATCATCATTCCAGGTACAGCAAACTCACTGCAGTCCAGTCAATTCCTTATGTAAGTTTTCCAAGGTTGTACAACATTACTGGAACAGACAGCCCCATCATTTTACCTTGAAGCAGCTGGTGGGGTTCAACTGTCAACCTTTCAGCTAGCCATTCAACATTTACATGACAGTGCCTTCAGAGTGGTGAGTCATAGTCTGCAGACACCGTGGGAAAGAATCATTCTTCTGCCTTATTTTCATAAGGTGGGTTACTAGGTAGGCAGTTGTGAGGCAGGTGTAAGTAGAAATCAACTTGATGGCAACAAACAACAACACCGATGTTATTGTTTTGGGGCTGGGGAACTGAGACCTATGAGGCATGGAGCTAAGTAACAGCTACTTCAGGTTTGTTAGGCACTTCGTCGTTGAGCTATGTTCTACATACTGGTTATACAGCTAGAAGGAAGGTGGCATCTCTGTTCCTGGGGTTGAGAGATGCGAGGGCTTGGAAAACTTCCTGTCCTGTTAGTAGTGGGTGTAGATTTTGTTTCTGTTGTTAGATGCCATTGAGTCAATTCCAACTCCTAGCCACCCTATGGACAATAGAACGAAACACCACCCAGTCCTGCACCATCCTCTCAATAGTTGTTATGGTTCAGCCCCTTGTTGCAGCCACTGTGTCAATCCATTTACTGAAGGTCTTCCTCATTTTTGCTTATCTCTCTACACCTAACAGGATGTCCTTACTCCTCCAGGGACTGATATCTCACTAACAGTATGTCCAAGGTACGTGAGGGGAAGTCTCACCATTCTTGCTTCCGAGGAGTATTCTGGCTGTACTTCTAACCCACATTTGTTTGTTCTTTTGGCAGTTCATAGTACTTCCAATATTATTCACCAGCATCCCAATATAAATGCATTGATTCTTCTTTGATCTTCCTTTTCAATGTCCAACTATCACGTGCATACAAGGCCATTGAATATATGACTCAGATGGCTTTAGTCAGGTACACCTTCAGCTTCAAGGTAACATCCTTGCTCTTAAACACTTTGGAGAACACTTTTGAAAGAGGTCTCTGGCTGCAACGCGTGGCCCCTTTCAGGATGAAGAGGCGGGGCGCACAGGTGGAAGCCCATGGCTCCTTTAAGCCTTGGCCTATTTGGCAGCAGCTGGAGCCACTATTGAGGACAAGGCAAGAGGCCACCCAGCACTTTCTGTGGAGGCCAAGGGCTCAGGACCTGAGCAGGCCAAGCTCTGGGCGCTGAGTGAGCCAGCCTCAGAGCTACACCACCTCCATGGGCCAAAATGACCTGATGGGCAAGGCCTAGGGCTTCACAGACCTGGTGTGGTTCCTGCAGCCTCCCCGCCCTCTCCCATACTCCTGCCCACCCTGGCCTTGCCACCATGACCCCTGATGTAGGTCTGCAGCCCACCTGGTGCCAGCCCAGGCACCAGAACTCCTGCCCTGCCTGGCCCACCCACCTGAGACCTCACTCCAGGCCCCCTGTCCCAACCCTGGTTCTGCTCCAGGCCCCATCCCTGCCCAAGACTTTGTTACTCTGGTTGGTCATAAGGGATGGAAAGGAGGAGGGACCCTGCCCAGGCCCCTGCACCCCATCCAACTTGGGATGCTCTGGGTTGGTCCAGCCCCCAAGGTGGCTTCCCTCCCACAGGCCCATATACCCAGAACTCTATTGGACCCACTGGGTACATGAGGCCTCCCCATCAAAGGCTCGGGATATGTGCCCACAGCCTGGAATGGGATCCTAGCTTGCTAGAGCCCCATTCCCCTCCCCTTAAGCCCCAACAACTTAAGATCCCTAGAAAGTGTCTGTTTGTGGGGGCCCTTGTGGGGTCACACTCTGGCTGTGAAGGGCTGGGCTATGGCTTTTGGCACTTGTCTTCTCCATTCTGAACGTTTAGACCATTGGTCCTTCCACGGGGCAGTTCTACAGGAGTAGCAGGGAACTCTATTCGGGAGTGAAGTTGGCCAGATTTGAGTAGGGGGTGCCCTGGTAGGGATGCCAACTTGGGAAAAGAGCCCATCTCCCCTTTCTGTTTCCCAGCTGCAAAAAAATTTAAAAAGGAAGAGGTCTCATAGAGCAGATTTACCCAATGCAATACGTCCTTTGGGTTCTTGACTGGGGCTCGCGTGATCATTTATTGTGGATCGCAGCAAGAAGATAGCACTCATCACTTCAGTATTTTCTCCATTTATCATGATCATGTTGTAGATGACAGGGACATAATTACATATAAATATGTCCCTGGGACCCAACTCCTGGGGAGTCCCAAACAACTTGATGAAAAGGAAAACAAGAGAGAGAAGACAAGCACTCTGAGCCTAGGTTGGAAGGACAGTCCTTTGTGAATAGAGAGCTTCAAGGGTATTGGAGTTCCTGGAGGAGGGCAAAGAGTTCCACACTCAACTATTCAACAAATCATTGGCAGTTGCAACCCACACAGGGGCACCATGGAGGAAAGGCCTGGAAACCTGCTTAAAGCCTATAGTCTTGAAAGTCCTATGGAATCCACACATAAGGCACCATGAGTCAGAATCAACTCTCTCGTGCCTGTTTTGGTTTGGGTAGAGGAGCTATTAGAAGCAGTGGGGTATAATGTTGAATCCAAGAAGAGGAAGGATTTGGTCACCATTACAGTGACTTCTGACCCAATTAATAACAATCATACGGACTTTTGTGGGAGAAAGATGAGGATTTCTACGGCTGTAAATATTTAGTGTCAGAAACCCACATAGACAGTTCTACCCTGCCCTATACAGTCGCTGATTTGGTGTCAACTGGATGGCACTAAGATAGCAACTATCTGCTGAAAGGTTGCCATGTGGAAGAGCTTGTGCCAAGTCCGCTATGGTTATGCCTATGATCATTGTGGGAGACAAAGTTCCTGCTTAAGATTAATGTCTCTGTTGTCAAATCGCTCCATTGTCCAGTCTTGGCTCTATGTCCTTCTAGCTCTATAACCTCGGAAAAATCATTGAACCCCCTTTGTTCTGCTGTGTGTACAAGGGAAGTGAAAAATAGTTCTTAGGTTGTGTGTTCGAGGTTGACATTGAATGGTAGAAAGACGTTGTTGTTAGTCACCAGCAAAGAAAATTTGATTCCTTGTGACCTTATGCCGGATAGGACAAATTACTGCTAGATCCTATGCAATCTTCCTGCCCATTGGCTGGTTTGAGGTCATTGTTGCGGTTATTGTGCCAGTCCGTGTCATGAAGAGTTTCCCCAGATCCACTATTTTACCAAACATGATGTTCTCGTCTTGCAATTGGTCTTTCCTAACGACATGTCCAAAATCAGCATGACAAAATTTTGCCATTCTATCTTCTAGGAACATTCTTCGAAGAATGCCCTGGTTCGATTTCCTCCAGGACTGATTTGCTCATTCTTTTGGCTACCCACAGTATACTCAATACATGGTCTTTGCCATCACAGTCATTTGAATGCTTCAATCCTTCTTAGAATCCTGGTCCTCACTGTTGTCACAGTTAGAAACTCCATTTCTCACAGCTTGCTTCAGATCTGCTGAAGTGGAATCTGAGTTAGTGTAGGCCCCAAGGACATGGCATTTGTGTGCCTGCTAGAAGCACCGAGGAACAACGTCTGGCCCATAGTAACTGCTTATAATTGTTCATTGCGATCCGTGTTGTTATTTATCATCCCATGTAAACTTTCCAACACACGCACAGGTCAGGAAACCAAGATTCTGAGACTGTCAGTGCCTTCACTGAGGCTACCCCTCAGGAGAGGGGAGGGGCTGCATGCAAATCGAATACATGATCAAACCAGTTGGCCTGGGTGGAGGGAATTTCAATGCTAAAATAGGGGAACGGGTTGCTGGGTATGTGGGAGGAAAGGCATCTAAAGAAAATCAGCAGAGTGCTCCGAGGCTCTGGAGTTCTGTCTACAAAGACACATAACCTTGCTCCCACACCTCCTCTTTTCTGGCAGTGACATCAGCCGAGCATTTTCTCTTTTTCCCTGTACAATCCAGTGAAGAACATTCAAAATGATGTACAACCATCACCCCCATCTAGTTCCAGAACATTTGGATCACTCTGCATGGAGACGCAGTCAGTGCTCATTAACCAGTCACTCTCCATTGCCTTCGTCACCCAGCCCTTATCAACAGTGACTATGCTTGCTGTCTCTACGGATTTGCCTATGGATTCTGCATATTTCATATCAATGTCTCATTTTGGTCTGACTTGTTTCACTCAGCAGAAGGTGTTCAAGGTCCCTTCATGGTGAAGTATGTTCCAAAGCATCATTCCTTTTTAAAGGCTGAATAATATTCCATTGTATGACTTAGATATTTTGGTTTGGTTTATCCGTTCTTTGGAGGCCAGGCATTTTGGTAATAGCCACCTTTCAGCTCTTGTGGGTAGTGCTGCAGTGAACTTGTATAGCACTATCTCATTGAGTTTCTGTTTGTTATTCTTTGAGTTATGTGCTTAGATGTAGAATTGTGAGGTGGTCAAGGATTTCCTCTTCCTTGGATCCATGATCAAAACTCATGCAAACAACAGTCAAGAGCTTAAAAAATGCACAACATTGTATTGGGTAAATATTCACAAGACCTCTTTAGAGTATTGAAAAGCAGGGATGTTGTTTTGAGAACTAAGGTGCATCTGACACGAGCCATAGTAGGTTCAAACACTTCCTATGCATGTAAAATTTGGAGATTAAATAAGGAAGTCCAAAGAAGAACAGATGCATGTGAATTATGGTGCTAGGGAAAGAAAAAAACATTGAAAGTATCATGGACTACCAGAAGTACCAAGAATTTTGTCTTGGAAGAAGCACAGGCCAAATGCTCCTTAGAAGTAAGGATGGCCAGATTTTACCACCCTTTGGACATGTACTTTCAACATGCTGTCAAGAGAGTCCAGGCCCTGGAAAAGGACATCGTGCTTGGTAAAGTGGAGTGGCAATAGAAAAGAGGAAGGCTCTCATGAGATGGATGGACATGGGGGCTGCAATAATGGGCTCAAACATGAGAACAATTGTGATGATGGTACCGGGTGGCGTTGTGTTCTCTTTGACATAGGGTTGTTATGAGTGGGAACCAACAGGACCGACCCTAACAACAATAGTAAATCTCTGACTTGTTAAGAAGAAACAAGCATTTTTCATTTCCTCTATGAGCCAGGCACTGCGAAGACCCTGAAGGTCCAGATAGAAACAGCACTTGGCTCCTGCCCATGATGTGTTCCCTGTCTAGGGGTGAGGCAGCAGACCTCCACTTTTGGTTGAGACCTATGCAGCCCCCTTGGGGTGCCAGTGCATGCTGGAGAGACTCCAGTTAACTTTGCATTTCTCTATACCCTCCTTTAGGGAATTGGAAGAACTTTACTCTAGAACAAACCATCCCCAGGGATTCCTTTTCCACAATTAGACAAAAGGAAACCAATGGGAAACAAAGAGAGTGAATAGAGAATACAGAGCTGTGTCAGTGTCCTTGGCCATGAAGCTATCAGTCAGCACAGTTGAGCTCAGGAATCAGGAAGCGAAGATCCTCAATATATGAATCCACCAGGTGAAGAAGGAGTAGCTTCAAAGCTAAAGAAGGATAAGCCTTCTTTCACATTCAGGAGGAACTCACTTGGGGAGCACTCAGTCAGGTAGGACTGCACTAAAGCCTTAGAACGAGGAGGGTCCATAGGACCATGTTCACTGCCAGAATGGTGGCTTCCCATTCAAGAGCTTATAGCATATTCCACCTCATGAATGGTCTTTGCCGAGTCCCTTGGTTCATTTGCTGTGACTTCTGTGGCATCACTTGAACACTCCATCCCATCCAGCCAGGAGCAGTGGCAGGAAAAACCTGTTAAGGAGAAGTGGGAGAGTGAGCTAGGAGAGATTCCGTACCCAGATTGCAGCACAGATCTGGGCTGTCTCCTTCAGCAAAGGCCCTGTGGGGAGGGAACTTGACTTTTCTGATTCTCTCCAGTTAGAAGTCAACACAGAGCTAAAGAAGCATGAATGGAAGAAAGCAGGATGATGAGCTGACAGTTTTGCCATGAGGAAATAATAGCCAGAAGGGCTCCAAGTGGGGATGAAGGGATGGCAGGTGGGGACACACACACATGCCACTACCAAGGGGAGAGTGAGGAGCAAGAGACCAGCAGAAGCTACTCTCAAAGCCATCTCCAACAACATTTTCCCACCAGGCTGTTTTCCTCTCTCCACTCTAGATACATCAGCTTTCACCTCCACCAAGCACCGAACCCCCCAATGCGGCATTTATCTGCCCATTGCTCCCACCAATTGGTCCCGGTTACTATGGAAACTATGGGGGAGTAAGGTGATCCTTCTATTACTACCAACCTCCCTGATTTCAGCACAGATCAATCAACCCCTCACCCCAACCCCATATCTAAGTGGAAGGTCCTAGGGGAGAGTAAGGACAAGATAAATTCAACACAAGAAAAGAATAGTGAAAAATGAACAAAGAGAGGGAGTGATGTAATTCCAGAGTGTTAGTCAATTCCTTTTGTCTTTCCAGCAACCATTCTCTCTCCCAGCTTAATCCCTGAAGGAGGAAGGAATGCTCAGTGGATGTCTGCCAAGGTGCGCATTCAGGTCACTTGGGGGCTTCAGAGGGTTCCCTTCCAAATTTGCCTTCCCTTCCTTCAAAGAAAGTCACTGGAACTCACCAGCCAGTGTGTGCAAGGCTATCATTGAGCTTCCCAGTTAAGGTTTATGTCCTGGGGCAGACTGTAGCTCACAAAATGCCTTCCAGGGATTGCTTCTTCCCTACAAGGTCTTCCAGAATCTTGTCATTCCCCATCCAAAGTTGGAGTTTATGTTTCTTCCCTTGAACGCACGCCGGCCTTATGGCTCCCCAGGAGTAAAATATGGCAGTTGAGGTGCGTTGTGACTTCTGAGGTAATATAACTCCCACCTGGCTCCTTCTCTGCACAAGACCTTCGGAGTCCAGTCGCCTTGCTGTGAGGAAGTGTGATGTAGAGGCCACATGCAGATGCTGACAATAGTCCCCCTTAAAGTCCCAGCAATCACCAGTGGCCATTGTCTGGTACTTACCAGTGGGGAAGCTGTGTGAGATGTCTCCATCATAAGCCATTGCCTGACGTCAAGCCCACAGAAGAATCTGCTAGCTTAGTACTGCCAATCCCCAGAGCCATAGGAAATAATGACTCATGAGGAAGATAATAATTGACTGCAATTGTGTTTCAAAACAGAAGACATGTGCTGCACAGCACTGAAGTTGTAGCTCTGGAGCCAAGGTCCTGACGCAGATGCATTACATTATTTATTGTCTAGTGATTCTTTCTGGTCCTCACCCTTCCCAGCTTCCATGTGTTCACCATTCAAAGCAGCTGGTTCATCACTTATTCTGTAAAAGTATGTGCGGGTAAGTCAGAAAGCATTGCTCCAATACCACAGACACTTTTTAAGCAAAAATATCAATATGTGAGGCGACTGTGTCTAGACATAGCCTCCTTCTTGGTCTACATCCAGGAGGCAAAGTTTTGAGATAGAAGAGCCAAATTTGTCCCTCACAACAATTGAAAAATTATTTCAAAGAAATAAAAATATTTTTTAATATTTTTTTACATTTTATTAGGGGCTCATACAACTCTTATCACAATCCACACATATACATACATCAATTGTATAAAGCACATCCACACATTCCCTGCCCCAATCATTCTCAAAGCATTTGCTCTCCACTTAAGCACTCTGCATCAGGTCCTCTTTTTTTCCCCTTCCCTCCCCGCTACCCACTCCCTCCTGAGCCCTTGATAATCCACAGATTGCTATTTTGTCATATCTTGCCCTATCCAGAGTCTCCCTCCCCCCCCCCTTCTCTGCCGTCTATCTCCCAGGGAGGAGGTCACATGTGGATCCTTCTAATCAGCTCCTCCACTCACCCTCCACTCTCCCAGCATCGCCCCTCACACCCCTGGTCCTAAAGGTATAGTCCACCCTGGATTCCCTGTGCCTCCAGCTCCCATATGCACAAGTGTACAATCTCTAACCTATCCACTCATGCAAGGTAGAATTCGGATCATGGTAGTTGGGGGGAGGAAGCATCCAGGATCTGGGGGAGAGCTGTGTTCTTCATCGGTACTACATCACACCCTGCTTGACCCGTCTCCTCTCCTAAACCCCTCCGTGAGGGGATCTCCATTGTTCCACACTTGGGCTTCGGGTCTCCACTCTGCACTTCCCACTTCATTCACTATGGTATATTTATATATACCACACACACACATATATATTGGGGGGGGGGCATAATGCCTTATACCTGGTCCCTTTGGCACCTCGTGATCGCACCGGCTGGTGTGCTTCTTCCATGTAGGCTTTATTGCTTCTGAGCTAGATGGCCGCTTGTTCACCTTCAAGCCTTTACGACCCCAGACACTATCTCTTTCGATAGCCGGGCACCATCAGCTTTCTTCACCACATTTGCTTATGTACCTGTTTGTCTTCGGTGATCGTATCAGGGAGGTGTGCAGCCAATGATATGATTTTTTGTTCTTTGATGCCTGATAACTGATCCCTTTGGGACCACGTGATCACACAGGTTGGTGTGTTCTTCCATGTGGGCTTTGTTGCTTCTCAGCTAGATGGCCGCTTGTTTATCTTCAAGCCTTTAAGACCCCAGTCACTATCTCTTTTGATAGCCGGGCACCATCAGCTTTCTTAGCCACATTTACTTGTTCACCCACTTTGGCTTCAGCAGTTGTGTCAGGAGAGTGAGCATCATAGAGTGAAAATTTAATAAAAGAAAGTATTCATGCATTGAGGGAGTGCTTGGATATCTGAATAATAACTGTCCTTGAAAGGTTTCCATTTTACTTCAGAGCCACATGCATGGACCGATAGAACCGCAGTGTATCCCTGACCCCTGCTCTACAGATTTCTGTAATTATTCTCTGAGGTTTTCTCTGCTCAATACACTTCTAGTCACACGACATACCATGTCCAACAGGGTCGTTTTGGCATCATTGGGGGACGTGGATCACTTGCTTTGACATGTTCTTTGATCGTTCTGTGTCCCTTGAGAGAATCTACCCAGATGATCCTTGTCAGATCCCCAAACCAAAAAAGTCACCATCACCTTCGGAGCTGCCCTCTCTGTTTTGAATTTCACTGGCCCAGCAGATCCCTTCAGAAGCCACAGTATTGATTAGAAGCTGCCATGTGGGCTAACCAGGGCAACCTTTGCACTTCAGCGCCCACAGAATCTTTCCATCGCTCAAGTTGCGGTCTCAGAAGCTGATTTACTCATCACCACCCTTTGTGCCTGAGCTACCCACCTCAGATTCTCCGTATCAAAGGGCTGCCTCCTCTTGACCAACCACATCTCCACCATGTGGCACTTGCAGCACCTGGTCTAGTGGTTCTGGAACCAGACCTTGAACTGGCTCTTTGTCCTGTTCAGGAATCAGGGAAGCCAGGCACTCCTGGCTCACCAGGTACTTGAGCTGCTCACAGGTTCCCTCCAACCCAAAGAGCTACTTCTTGCCATCCATCTCCAGGATCACCTCCCACTCCCCACCCCTTATATTTTATGCACTAGTTTGGGGTGGATGGTTTACAACAAAAATAATAACAACAAACTAGAGTGATGCTGGACATGAGGAATGAGAATTTGGGTTCTATTGCACCATTTGTGGCAACAGACTCATTTTAGCTTTTCAACTTCTCTGCCTGTGTAAACACAGAGTTTCAATTGGTTTTTGTGACCTAGTTGATGGTTTATTTCATGCTGGATACACAGGCAATCATAGGTCACTATTTTATTATAACATGCTGTGATGGAGAGAGACAATTCACAATTTTAGCCCATGTGATGAGTCTGTGCTCCCAAAGAAATAGAAGTCACATATCCAGTGGGCACTCATCTTAGCCATTTGCGGGTGGATGCCAGTCTTATCTATGTCATCTGATAAATTTTTGGTTGTCTATTCTTTGTTATTCATAACGTTTTCAGTGGCTAAGTCCTCAAAAGTGGACAGCCTATTTCTTCTATATAGTCTGCTCTTAGTCTGGACATTCTGTTGAAACTGTTAACCTTGGGTAACCCTGCTGGTATTTGAAATACCAATAATATAGCTTCCAGCATCGCAGCAATACACAAGCCACTGCAGTACAACAAACTGACAGGTGATGAGTACCGGTTTCTGGCTCCCCTGTAGGTAGCTGTCATATTGCTTTGTGCTCCCAAACGTATTTAAGGTTGTAGACATTAGTGGGCCTCAAACATGAGCAGGCATCAGAATCACCTGGAGTATTTCTTAAGACAGATTGTTGGACTATACCTTCAGACTTCTAAATTCAGTAGTTCTGGATTGAGGCCCATGAATGCTCTGTTTGTGCTTAAGAAGCTCCCAGATGATGCTGAGGCTACAGGTCCACAGATCACACTTTCACTTGCCACCTGTATTCTTCTTCTCCCTCCTGTTAAACCTCTTACAATATGGTTTCCCCCTTCATCATGGTTTCTGTGAGGGGGGGGTCAATGCTTTTGGAATATAGTCTAACCTAATGACCTCTGCTCATCCTTTGACCTCCAGTGACATCTGTGTATCATTAAATGCCAAGGGAGCATGCTTTCCTATTTGGTGCTTCTTTTACCTTGCCTCTTGAAACATGCCTCTTCTAGTGCTGTACGCTCCTTAATACTCACTTTTTCCAGGCTCCATGAGTGTCCTGGTACTATGGTAACAAATCACCACCAGTTCACAAGAGACACTTAGTTCTCTCATAGTTCTGGAGGCTAGAAGTCAGAAGTCAAGGTGTTAGCAGGGCCATGCTTACTACAAACGCTCTAGGGAATTTTTTGTTTCTTCTTGTAGCCTCAGCAAAATTTTAGCTGATGACAGCACAACTCCAATCTTTGCCTCTCTCTTCACTTGACAGTTTTCCATTTGAATTGGTCTGTGTCCCTTCTCTTCCCATGAGGGCATCTGTTATACACGATTTGGGTTCAGTCTAATGATCTCCTTGTATAACTAATTATGCATGTTTAAATCCCCCGTCCAAATGAGGTCATGTTCACCATGCCTAGTTGAGCGGCAATCCTGAAGGTCATTAGTTGGACACCACCAGCTGCACTTAGGAAGAAAAATGGAGCTGTTTTAATCTCATAAAAAATTACAGTCTTGGAGACCCACCGGGGAAGTCTACCCTATCCTATAGGGTCGTTATGAGTCGGCATCAACTTGATGACAATGAGTTTTAAGTGGGCTCGTACTTCAACATATTTTTATGTGGGGAAGTATACAGGTCAATCAATAGCACTTCCTCATCTCAATAGCTGGCACGTTTTGGTGTTCTCTTTTTTCTGGTTCCTACTGATGAAGAAGCTCTGCATAAGGTCAAGAAAAAGAATTCAAGCCTCAAGTTGGAATCTTTAAAGATTCTGTAAACAAAATAATGAATGATACAGGAAGCATCAAGGGAAGATGAAAAGACTACACAGAGTCACTTTACAAAAAAGCACTAGTCAACATCCCACCATTTTAGGAAGCACCATATGAACAAGAACCAATGGTGCTGAAGCAAGAATTTCAAACTTCACTGAAAATATTAGCCAAGCACAAAGCTCCAGGAATTGATGGAATATCCGTTGAAATGTTTCAGCAAGCTGGAAAAGCACTGGCAGCACTTACTCATCAATGCTAGGGAATTTGGCAGAGAGTTACTTGGCCAACTGCTTGGAAGAGATCAATATTTGTCCCCATTCCAAAGCAAGGTGATCCAACAAAATGCTCCAACTATAGAACAATATCATTGATATTTCGCACAAGTAAAATTTTGCTAAAGATCATCCCACAATGGTTGCAGCAGTATATTGACAGGGAACTGCTTCCAGGAGTTCAGGCTGGATTTACAAGAGGACGTGAAACAAGGGATACTATTGGTGATGTCAGATGGACCTTAGCTCAAAGCAAAGAATACCAGAAAGATGTTTACTTGTGATTCATTGACTATGCAAAGGCATTCAACTCTGTGATTCATAATAAACTGTGGATAACTTTAAGGAGAATGGACTTCCTGAACAAAATACAATGTTCAGAATATGTACATGGATCAAGAGTTAGATCTGTTAACAGAATAAGGACAAACTGAATGGCTTAAAGTCAGGAAAGGTGTTAGGGTTGAATCCTCTCACCATGCTTTTTCAATCTGTATGTTGAGCAAATCATCAGAGAAGATAGATTACATGAAGAAGAATGTGGTATGAGGATTGAAGGGAAGGCTTACTAAAAACCTGAAATATACAGATGTTCAACAACCTTGCTTGCTGAAAGGGAGGAGGACTGGAAGCACTTGCTGATGAAGATCAAGGATTACAGCCTTCAGTGTGGGTTACAAATAATTGTAAAGAAGACCCAAATCCTCACCATTGGACCTATAGGTAACACCATGACAAATGGAGAAAAGATTTTAGTCGTCAAGGACTGTGTCTTATATGGATGAACAATCAATGTTCACGGAAGCAGCAGTTGAGAGACCAAAAGAGGTACTGCTTTAGGTAAATCTGCTGCTCAAGACTGTTTTAGATTGAAGATCAGACCGTAACTTGTGTCAGGCACACCTTAGTCCTCAAAGTCACAGTCTTCTCCATTCCATCATACACTTGGGAATGTTGGACATTGAATAAGGAAGACTTTAGAAGAATAGAAGCATTTGAGTTGTGGTGCTGGAAAGGAATATAGAAAGGTAAATGGACTCCTAAAAAGACAAAACGATTTATGTTATAAGAATTAAGATCAAGCAAGGTGCCTTACACTTTGAAGCTCTTGCGTAGAGGCAAAGGATGGCAAGACTTCAATTTGGACATATAGCCAGGAGAGGCCGGTCCCTGCAGGAGTGCATGTCTGATAAAGTAAAAGAGCAATGAAAAAAAGGATGACTCCCGTGAGACGGATTGACACTATAGCTATAACCATGAACTCAGGTATAGGAACAATTGTGAAGGCAACAGCGGACAGTGCAGTGTTTTGTTCTGCTGTGCATTGGGTCGCTTTGGGTCAGAGCTGACTTGACCTAAAAATAACAACTGGTGAGGATCAAGGATAGCAAGCTCCAGTGTGGATTATAACTCAATATAAAGCAAACCAAAATCATCACAACGGGACCAATGGATAACATCATGATAAATGGGGAAAAGTTTTAATTTTTCAAGGATTTCATTTTTCTTGGCTCCACAATTAATGCTCGTGGAAGTAGCAATCAAGAAATCCAATGAAGCATTATGATGGAAATATTTGCTGCACAAATTTTCTTTAAAGTTTTGAAAAAGACAAAAGTTCTCCTGGACCAAGTCATGGTATTTTCAATCATCTCATATGCATGTGAAAGTTGGACATTGGATAAGGAAGATGGAAGAATAAGTGATACATTCAAATTATGGAAAAGTTTTCGGAAGTACCATAGGCTGCCAGAAGAACAAACAGATCTTGGGAAAAGTACACTCAGAATGCTCTTTAGAGGCAAGCACGGCAAGACTTCATCTCATGTACTTTTGACATATTGTCAGGAGAGACAAGTCCCTGGAGGACATCATGTTTGGTAAAGTGGAGGGGCAGTGAAAAAGAGGAAGGCTCTCAACATGGATTGAGACAGCAACTGCAACAATGGGCTTACAGATAAGAACAATTGTAAGCATTGTGCAGGACTGGGTTGGGTTTTATTCTGTTGTGCATAGGGTCACAATGTGTCAGAAGTGTCTCAACTGCACCTAACAAGAACAACAACTGACATCTACCTGTCGATGCCTTCCAAATGTATGGCTCTAGCCAAGGCCTCTCTCCTGATGTCCAGGCCCACATTTACACCAATCCGCTGGGTGTTTCTAGCTGAGTGTCCTCCAGGTATCCAACATGCTCAACATCATTCTCCCATCTTTCTTGGCAAATGTACTTTGTGTCCCTTAGTCCTTGATGGCTACACAAGTTAGCTACCTCGTCCTGAAATTCAAATGATCATCAGGTCCTAGCCATAAATGCTTCTCCAATTCGCTTCCTCCTCCCTAGTTCATCCTCACCAGTAACCTTTGTTTGTACCTGCAGTAGCTCTTGTCTGGACCATGACCATGGCTGTCTGAGTGATTTTCTCACCCTTAGATGCATCTCCAATTTTGTGTGCCATTACCAGTTAGATTTCCGACATAGGGATTAGACTGTATCATTGTCTTGTTTTAAAATGTCAATGATTCTTCATAACTCTGCAGATGCTCCTCTCAGACCCTCTGATGACCCCAGGCTGCCTGAACAACTCCCTGTTCCATAGAGTGCCCACGGGAGCCCAGAAACAGTGACTGAGGGGTGAGTAGCTACAAGTCTCTTATTCTCTTACTTCCATGGAGACCACACTTGAGGAGTCACTTTTCCAGTCTCCAGAGTGACCCTGAAAGATTGAGCTAAATTGTCTCTCATAGCACTTGGTAGCACACTTTGACTTATTTGGTTTGTTTGCCGTATACCTTTTTTCAATCCCTTTCTAGCTTTCCCTGGTAACACCTAATAAATCATTTTCATAAGAATCATGCTCATAATTGGCTTCTGGGGACCTTGATCTAAGGCAAGATTTTATAGGGTAAAATTCAAACTTAGTAACTTGGAATTCAAGGCCTTTCAAAATCGGTTCTGAGCAATGTTTCTGGATCTATCATTCCTGTGTCCCATCTGACATGACAGTCACAGGTAGACCTTGAATTCCCACAACATTTCGTGTGCTTCCACACTCCCGTGGCTCTGATGAGGCGTTGTGCCTGTCGGGAGTGCCAATGCAGCCCCTGCTTGGAGAGCCAGCACAAAGGCCACGTCTTCTGTAAAGCCTTCGGAAGTCTGTCTTCTGGCTCCACTGTCCATGTTCCCTTTTCCTTCATGTTTTATGCATTTCCCTGATTCAATATTTATTTGGATTAATGGTTCATAAGCCCGCTTCCCACATTCCAATATGAACTCCCTAAAGGGTGACCACATTTCCATAATTTTTGTATTCTCACTGCCTGGTTGAGTATTTGACCCATAATAAGTGCTCAATAAATGTTGAATGAATGAATTTTATGTAAGGAAGTAGAATTTAGCACTTACCATTTGCCGGACAATGTCGTAAGTCCTACACATTTTTTTAAGGGAGGAGAGCAACAGAAGATCATGAGGGGATAGGTCTTCGGGGGTACCATGCAGGCTCTACCCCTGGATCTCCGTACTCTGGGATCCCACCCCTTCCAACCTGAACACCGAGACCTCTTAGTGCTGCACTCTGGCCTCTGAAAGTGGGTCTAGGGAGTGAGAGAGGCATCCTGGGAGCAGTGGGGTGAAGGCTCTGGGCCTGGAAGAATGAAACTTGACTGGGTGAGGGAGTGGAGGTGGTCCTAAGAAGGGGGGCAGTAACTCTGGTCACCCAACAAGAGGAGCATGACTCATCAGCTTTCCAGATAGCAGACAAGCTTGTAAATAGAATAGTGAGGCTGATTCGGGAGCGGATGTACCACTAGAATCCTAGTCTTGGATTGGAAGGCTAGGTGTGTGGACCGGTCCTGGCAGGAGCAGAACAGCAGAAGAGGGCCCACATTGAGCCACCCCCTCTATCCTCAGGACTGCGCAGGACTAGAGCGAGGCTGCCCCAAAGTGTGTGGCCTGCGGAGGTGCGAGGTGGTGCACTTCAGTCCCAGGGGCCCACAGCACCAGGCGCTGCCTCTTGTGAGGGCTTAGTGTTCACGCAGCAGGGCTCCGACTGCTGCATCTGGGACTGGCAGCCCATGTGCCTCTGCCTCGAGCGCTAAGCAAGGAGCCCAACTTCATCGCGTGCTTGTGCGGCCTGCGCCTGTGCATCATGCCCTGCAAGGCAGTGCTGGGCTGCTCCCCCAGCAGCCCCAACCTCCAGACCCCACAGTGCACCCAACCCAGGTACCACGCAGGAGCTGCCTAAGACCACATGCTTGCACCACACAAGGGACGTCACCTGATGCGCCAGAACTGCCATGCTTTACAGCAACCCCTCCTCACAGAAGGCTGTGGCTGTTGGGGGCATGGCCAGCCTGCACTTTGATGTCAGTGCGGGCGCCCCCTGCCCACCACCACCTGGGAGCAGCAGGGTGAGCAGCCTGAGAACCTGATCCTGCGCCTGGGCCAGATGTAAGGCAATGTGATGGTCACCAGCATCAGGCAGCTAATACTGTACAATGCGCGGCCCGAGGACGCTGGGCTTTACACTTGCACTGCCCACAATGCAGCGGGCCTGCTGTGTGCAGACTTCCTGCGCTCAGTGGTGCAGCAGGGCTTGCCGACCAGGGCCCCCTGTGCAAGCTCCAGATTCCTTTCCTGCCTCATGCGCTCCCTCATGCGCTCCCGCATGCGCAGCCCTGCATGGGCCCTGCCACCATGCGTTGCTGTGGCATTTTGACCCACAGCACAGCAGCTGTATCCCTTTTGGGGCCAGTGGCTGCGACGAGGGTCAATCCTGCAAAATTATTAATTCTTCCAACTCACCAAATGCTAGTATGAGGCAGGTACTATTGTTATTTGGCAGAGGAGGTCAGGGCATGGAGAGGTCGAATGATCAGCCCAAGGTTACACAGTGAGTAAATAGAAGAGTTAGAGGAGTCCGGGAGGATGGCCGATGGGGACACCCGCATACTCTGAGAGCTCCTCCAAACAAAGCGGATTTGGTGACCAGGTAGCTGAATAGTATGAGTCCGGTGAGTGAAATATTCCCCTGGGACAGCACCCCAGTCCCACCCCACGCATTTGTCCTGAGCAGGGGTCTAGGTGAAAGAGGACCGGACTTGTGGGACATCTCTGGTCACTAAGCTGCCGCGAGCTCACTGGCGACTAGCCTAAGCTCCATCCCCAAACCAGAACCCAGCCCAGAGTCGCTTGCCTATCCTGCCTAGACAGGCGCAGCAGGTCAAGCGCTCCCCTACACCAGCGGCCCACTCGCGGATCCCCACTGGGAGAGAAGCTTTCCTCTCGCGCGGTTCCCCTCTCCCGGCAGGGCAACGATCTGCCCTTGGGCCCGCGTCCCTCCTGCCATTCATCCAATCTCTGGGGAGCGTACCCGCGGGTTGTCTGGCAACCCCCACGGGGGACCATCCACCCGCACCACTGCCGCGGACCTCTCCACCGGCCCTCCGTGTGCCAGCCGCCCACCCCCGCCGACCCCCGGCAGCCTAGTGCGAGCTAGTGCGACTCCAGGTCAGGCCCATGCGCTGAGCACTTCCTGCCGGCGGGAGCCATAGCCATAGCCATAGCCCAACCACGCGTGTCCGGTACCCTGCGCTTCCACGGAGCGCCGTGGCCCACGCTACAGAGTCTGCCCGCCGAGGGCCCCTCCCAGCGCCAGGCACAAGAGTAGGTACCCTCCCCAGGGTGCTGCGGGGACCCCGGCTGCCGCGGCTCTGAGCCTGAGCGGAGGACGGGTGCCATTGCCCACTGCAGTTTCGCGCCAAGCCGCCGCTGTCCGCGCGGTTCTGGGCTCTGAGCGGGGCGGAGGACAAGCACCATTGTCCCCTGCGGTCTCACGCCAAGCTGCCGCTGTTCACACGGTTCTGAGCTCTGAGCCGTGGCGGAGGACGGGCACCATTGTCCCCTGCAGTTTCACGCTGCTGTCTGCACGGTTGTCCGAGGGGCCTTCCCGCGCCCGCTCACAGCCAGGGCAGATCAAACATTCCACCTGCAGCGGAGCCTGGAACTCGACTTTGCAGTCCCTGCGGAGCCGTCGGTGAGCTCCAGCTGGCTCTCACCACCTGGGGGCCCTGTGGGGTCCCCAGTGCCAGCCCTAAGCCTGCCGCAGCCCTCCCCAGCCACCACAGGAGACGGGCACGGTGGCCTGTGCCTCCACACAGTACCCTTAGCTGCCCTAGCACTTCCCAGCTAGAACACGAGGACCGCCAGTGGGGAGCGGCCGGACCTGGGAGGTCTTGCTGAGCTGAAGAGCATTCCCAACAACACATAGATCAGGACCACATCGTGGGACAATACGAACTCAGCCACCTCTGCATTCTATTAGGCATCACCAGCGCTTAGAGGGAAAGGGGGAAATTTTCAGACATACACATCCACACGTCCTCCATCCAGCATAGGTTTTTGGTGTGTGTGTGTGTGTTTTTTTGTGTGTTTTTGTTTGTTTTGTTTTTTTTATTCCTTCTTCCCTTTCTTTTACTTTCTGTGCTGTATTTTCTCTCTCCTTCCTTCCTACTTTTTCATTAATGCTTGTACTTCTCTTCTGCCCTTTTTCTATAGATTCTCCTTCTCTATCTTTTTTCTTCTCCTTCCACCACTACTAGTATCACAGCCTGTCCCTCTTCTATTATAGATTCTCTTCCCCCTCCCTACATTTTTTTCTTCCTCTACCCAATATTCCGTCAAAAACTATTTTTATATCATTAACTTTTTAAATCCTTTTATTACTAACCCTCCCCTCCCCATAAAGGGGGCTGCTAAGGGTACCTTGTCACACCTGGTCAAAGCAGCCTGAGGGCACTCACTGAGGCCCCAGCACCCACTCCAGCTGCTGAAACATCTCGGCACTGCGGGTCACCAACCCGACAGGGAACTCGGTCTACACAGCAGTCTGACCCACCCTTACAGGGGGGCATAGGCAATTGCCTGAAAGAATCCTTAACAATAACATAGATAAGGTTACTCCTGTCTCCCAGAAGCATGGGGCCTATGAAAGGATCAAGGAAAAATCAACAGACCACATCACTCCCAACAAAAAATCAGAGAAACCAGGCACTTTAACAGACCTAACGTCACTCATAGAAGAAACAGATATAGTTCAGCCACAAAAGGAAATCTTCAGAACTCTGCTTGCAGTAATACAGGAGCTAAGAGAAGCAAACCAGAATAAGGATGCAACTATAGAGGGGATGAAATGCACAATAGAGGGGATTAAGTCCACAATAGTGGGGATGAATTCTACCCACCAAAAGGAACTGCAGAAACTAACAGAGGAGGTAGCAGAGGCCACACAAAAGGTCACAGAAGCTACATCTAGGCTTGAGGAGGCTGAGAACCGTATCAGTAAACTAGAGGACACTCAAAATAAACGAAGCAAGCGAGAAAAACAATCAGATCGGAAAATTAAAGAAACAGAAGACAGCTTGAGATCAATGACAGATGCTATGAAGAGGAATAATATTCGAATAATCGGTCTACCGGAACACAACATAACACACAAATCGACCGCCAAGATAGCAAAGGAATTTCTGGAAGAAAATTTTCCCAACCTAACAAAGGAGAATCTGACTCTCATACAGGACGCAGAGAGGACGCCGGCTAAGCTAAACACCAAGAAGAACACGCCAAGACATATAATAGTAAAAACTTCCAACTTAGAGGAAAAAGAGAAAATTTAACGAGCAGCAAGAGAAAGGAAGACAGTCACATAAAAAGGAGCGTAGGTAAGAATATGCTCAGACTTATGAACAGAAACCATGAAGAGGAGGAGAGAATGGAGCAACATCTTCCAAAAACTGAAAGATAAAAATGCCTCCCCCAGAATCCTATACCCTGCCAAGTTATCCATTAAGATAGAGGGTAAGATAAGGGTATTCCAGGACAAGGAAGAACTCAAAAAATATGCTGCAAGTCACCCGACCCTACAAAACATACTGGCTGACTCACTATGGCCAGAAGATCAAGCTCCAACTAGAACCATCAGGAGACCACCATATAGCCCATCTCCATCTAGAAGCCAACATGCCAGCAACACGTACCAGGACAACAGGGTCTCAGATGGAAAAGAGGACATGATAGAAACCCTCCACTCAAACGCAGTACACTGATATAAAGGAAGATAGGTAAATACCCAAAACACAAAACAGAATATGGCAACTCTGAAGCCAGAGATAGTAATAATCACTTTGAATACAAATGGGCTCAATTCGTACATTAAAAGAAAGAGGCTGGAGGACTGGATTAGAAAACATAACCCATCAATCTGCTGCCTGCAAGAGACACACCTTAAGCGAGCAGAAAAGCATATGCTGAGAATAAAGGGCTGGCAGAAAGTTTACCAAGCAAATGGTAACTCCAAGAAGGCAGGAGTGGCTATCTTAATCTCCGACAAAATGGATTTCGAGATGCAAAACATAAAAAGAGACAAAGAGGGACACTACATAATGCTCAAAGGTTCAGTAAACCAGGAAGCACTTAGCATACTGAATATTTACGCACCTAATAATGGCGCGGCAAATTTCGTCAAACAAACTATTAAAAAATGACAGAAGAAATCACGGAAACAACAATAATAGTGGGGGACTTCAACACTCCACTATCAGAGAAAGACAGGCCACAGGGGAAGACGCTCAGCAAAGAGGCCAGAGAGCTAAACAATGTAATTAGGCAACAGGGCTTGATAGATATCTATAGAGCCTTTCATCCAAAAGCAAAAGGTTTCACATTCTTCTCCAATCCACACGGATCTTTCTCAAGAATAGTTCATATGCTGGGACACAAGGCCAGCCTGAGTAAATTCAAACACATAGATATTATCCAGACGTCTTTCTCAGACCACCATGCCATAAAGCTGGAGATTAATAAGAGGGACCCAGAAAAGCAAGGACAACCAATTGGAGAATAAACAATGATCTCCTGCGACATGAATGGGTTAAGGTTCAGATCAGAGGGGATATTAGGAAGTTTCTAGAAACTAATGAGAATGAGCATACAACATATCAAAACTTATGGGACACTGCAAAGGCAGTTATCAGAGGTAGCTTGATATCACTGAATGCACATATGAAAAAAGAAGAAAGGCAAAACCTCCAACATCTAGAACAGAGTCAACAGAACTACCCCTCCAATAGCAAGAGAAAAGAAATAATAAAAATCAGGGCGGAGTTAAACCAGGGGGAAGTCAAAAGAACAATGCAAAGGATTAACGCAACTAGAAGCTGGTTTTATGAACGAATTAATAAAATTGACACTCCTCTGGCAAAACTTACCAAAGATAGAAAGGAGCAAACATCAATAGCCAGGATGAGGGATGAATCAGGGGCAATAACAACAGACCCCAATGGGAGAAAAAGGATAATCACAAAGTACTATGAAGTTTTGTATTTAATGAATTCAGAAACCTGGAAGACATGGATAAATATTTAGAAAAACAATCTATCCCTAGATTATCTGAGACAGAGATCAAGAACCTCAACAAACCCATAGCGAAGGAAGAAATAGAGATTGTCATCAAAAACCTACCAAGGAAAAAGGCCCCAGGGCCAGATGGCTACACAGCAGAATTTTACCAAACATTCATGGAAGAGCTGACACCGATCCTCCACAAAGTGTTCCATAACATAGAAAAGAACGGCAAGCTCCCAAACTCATTTTACGAAGCCAGCATTACTTTGATACCCAAACAGGGAAAAGACCCCACAGGTGTAGAGAATTATAGACCAATATCTCTAATGAACATAGATGCAAAAATCCTTAACAAAATATTGGCCAATAAAATACAAAGGAACATCAAACATATCATCCACCACAACCAAGTAGGATTCATCCCTGGGATGCAGGGGTGGTTTAACATCCGAAAATCCATCAATATCATACACCACATCGAGAAGAAAAAAGGATAAAAACCATATGATAATATCCATAGATGCAGAAAAAGCATTTGACCACATCAAGCACCCATTCCTAATCAAAACACTCATGAAGATAGGATTGGAAGGTAAGTTCCTCAAGCTCATACAAGCTATCTATGAAAGACCAACAGCCAACATCATAGTCAATGGGGAAAAGACAAGAACAATCC
The DNA here is from genome assembly GCF_050624435.1 of Tenrec ecaudatus. Classification (NCBI taxonomy): domain Eukaryota; kingdom Metazoa; phylum Chordata; class Mammalia; order Afrosoricida; family Tenrecidae; genus Tenrec; species Tenrec ecaudatus. The sequence continues at coordinate 3,300 of NW_027457554.1, read as the reverse complement.
AACTGAAAAAGGGTACAAGACAAGGATGCCCCCTGTCCCCTCTTCTATTCAATATAGTTTTGGAGGGTCTGGCTAACAACATAAGACAGCAGAAGGACATCAAAGGGATCCAGTTGGGAGAGGAGGAGGAGAAACTATCGCTATTTGTAGATGACATTATCCTATACATTGAAGACCCCCAAAACTCCACAGTTGGCTTACAGCAATAGAGGAATATGGAAGAGTAGCAGGATACAAGATCAATAAACAGAAGTCGGTAGGGTTTCTATACACATCAGACAGGGCCATGGAAGAGGCGATTAAGAGGGAAGTACCCTTCACAGTAGCCAAGAACAAACTGAAATACCTAGGAATATGATTAACAAAAAATACTAAAGACCTTTATAAGCATAATTATAAAACCCTATTACAGGAAACCAAAAGTGACCTTCACAAATGGATGACCCTCCCCTGCTCATGGTTAGGTAGGCTGAACATAGTAAAGATGACAGTTCTTCCTAAAGCACTCTACAAGTTCAATGCTATACCAATCCAATTACCATCAACCTTCTTCAAAGAATTGGAAAAACTGACCACCAACTTCATATGGAGAGGGAAGAAACCCAGAATTAGCAGAGAACTCCTCAAGAAGAAGGACACAATTGGAGGACTCGCCCTACTTGATTTTAATGCCTACTACACAGCTACAGTGGTCAAAACAGCATGGTACTGGCACAATGATAGACACTCAGACCATTGGGAAAGAATAGAAAGCCCAGGATTAAAATCATCAGCATATAGACAACTGATCTTTGACAAGGGTCCCAAAAACGTCAAGTGGGAAGCAGATGCCCTCTTTAATAAGTGGTGCTGGAAACAATGGATATCCACATGTAGAAAGATGAAACAAGACGTTTACCTCACCCCATGCACAAGAATGCACTCAAGGTGGATCACAGATCTAGAAGTCAAACCCCAAACCATCAGGACCATTAAGGAGGGAATCGGGACTAATCTCAGAGCACTGGCCCAGGGAGCACATGACTCACTGCAACAGGGAAGGGGACACACACAGGCGAACTGGAAATCGACAAATGGGATCTAATAAGAATAAAACACCTGTGCACCTTGAAAGACTTCGCCAAGAGGGTGACAAGGCAACCCACAGACTGGGAGAAGATTTTTAGTAACGACACATCAGACAAAGGGCTCATTACTAAAATCTACAACACCATCGTGACCTGCAAAAAGAGGAAAACAGTTAACCCCCTAAGGAAGTGGGCAAAAGAATTGAGAAGAACTTTCACTAGAGAGGAGATCAATATGGCCAATAAACATATGAGAAAGTGCTCGAAGTCCCTTGCCATAAGAGAAATGCAAATCAAAACAACCATGAGATACCACCTAACACCCCTGGGGCTAGCCCAGATCAGTAAATCAGAGAGCAACAAGTGTTGGAGGGGCTGTGGTGAAGCAGGAACCCTCCTCCACTGCTGGTGGTCGTGCAGATTTGTACAGCCACTGTGAAAAGCAATCTGGTGATACCTAAAGAAAATGGAAATTGATCTACCTTATGACCCAGCCATCCCTCTACTGGGCATATACCCGGTTGAAGCAGCAAATAAAACACGACCAGTCATATGCGCTCCAATGTTTATTGCGGCACAATTCACAATAGCAAAGACTTGGAAACAGCCTAAGATTCCATCGATAGATGAGTGGATTAGCAAACTTTGGCACATACACACAATGGAGTATTATGCAGCACTGAAAAGCACCGATGAGCACATGAAACACGTTATTTCATGGGAAGAGCTGGAAAGAATTATGCTAAGCGAGGTAAGCCAGACCCAAAGGGACAGGTACAACATGAGTCCCCTGAGGTAAGTACAATCAGCATGACAGAAATAGAAGAATAAACATCCATCCCACAATAAACGGGAGGAAGCATAGATAGTTGGAGGGAGGGCAGGCCACACTTAGGGAGGTACATGAGAGCCCAGCGTAAAGAAGGAGTAGTGGGGCAGGGAGAGGGAGAACCTGGAGGGGGAGAATCCGAATGGATGGTATGGGGTGGGGCAGGGTACTAACCCACCTGGGGGAGAGTATCGGTTGTGTCCCCACAGATCTGGAACATGAATATGGACCCACCACGACACACCAAACAAGGAGGGCAACGCAAAGTACAGAGGTCTACACAAAGAGGCTGGACGACACGCTGGCCCAAACCAGAATTAGGCCGACCCCCACACTTGAAGGGAATACCACAGAAAACTAAAATAGATTGTCTGGAGTGGGAAAGGAACTGACCCACCACACCACATCCAGAAGGAAGCTGAAACAAAAGAAGGAGAAAAGTCTTAGTGGAGTACACCTGGGTCCACCTTTCAGCTGGCCACACTATGAGATGCAACATCCTGCACCAACACATGGCCCTACACGGGACAGCACCTGAGACACAATGGGGGATGTGCGACTGAGCTGACCCCGCCACACTGAGGCAAACACTGGGGGCGTGCAATTGAGCAGTGGAGGAAGCAGAGCAAAGGGATCCCGAGGGAGTATAAAGGATGGTCTTCCGGGCCAGGACGTGGCGCCTCACAAGCTACACCTAGAAAACACTCCTAAAGGCCAACGAACTGACCTTGAACTACTAGCAATTTTTCTTTTAATATTTGCTATCTTTTTGTTTAGTCTTTTTTTAATTGGTTTTGAATTTTACCTTCTAAATTTTGTATGTTAGTGGCTTTTCTGCTTATCAGCGTGTCGATGTTGCTTCTGTCAAAGCCATGTTCTTATGTGCCACTTGGGCGCAGTCAAAGTCATACGCATTTGTATGCACATATTACTATGTCAGCAGGTCCACCTAGTCAAGATAGGCTGGACAAATAATGAGAGAAAAAACAACAGGACCAACGGTCCTGGAGGGACATGAGAGCGTGGGAGGTAGGGGAAGGGAGGAAGTGTCGCCCTACACAGGGACAAGGGAACAGCAAGTGGTTCAAAACCAGAGGAGGGAGGGGAGGGGAGGACTGGTAGGGAGTGACCAAGAGCAAGGTAACTGAGAGGAACTACTGAATCCAGAAGGAAGGCTAAACATGGTAATGGGTTGGGAGGAAAGCGAAAGGAAATAGAGGAAAGGAGTAGGAGGCAAAGTGCATACAGAGAAGCCTAAATACAGACATGTACATATGTAAATATATTTATGATTATGGGGGCAATAGATTTATATGCATATATTTATAGGTTCAGTAGTAGAGTAGCAGATGGACATTGGGCCTCCTCATACATAATCCCCCAATACAATAGCACCTCGCCCTG